>NC_069791.1:111748585-112348585 GCF_027406575.1 Nycticebus coucang | reverse complement strand
TTATGGTGGCTGAGTGGCTATAATGAGCACATTTATAAAAACAAATGTGCTCAAATATAAACAAGGCAAGGAGCAGAAATGGCAGTTAGAACAGAATATTACGTGTACTTCCTGCAGGGGCCAAAAACTGGCTCTTCCATTAATATGAGTAGCATTTCCAGTCACTTACTGTATAAAACCTTGTTTTTCTGACTCCAAATAGATTTTCTTTCTGGACAGAAATCAGTAGGGAAAAGGTAGTTAGTTCCTCTGGCTGTAGACTCAGTGCCTGAACTTTGAAGCCCCATGATTTACTGTCATAAGTAGTATTGGGCAAGATGGGGGCAAACTGACAAGGAGATCCTGGCTCTCTTTGGAGCCTGTCATCTCATCTTCCATTTTTGACCTATCCTTAACTAAACCCTGTAGATGTTCAACAACTCAGAAAACTACACTGAAGGCTACCAAGTAACCCATACCTTAACTACTTGTTTTTAAACATTCTGAATGACTCATTCAGTTAGTTATAAACTAACATGCCCTTTTCAAATTTAGCTCACTCTTAACACTTTTTACACACTACTGTTTCAGTCATGTTTTTGGTTCTCCAATCAAATCCTTAGCTCCCTGAGGTCAGGAACTAAGTCTTTGAATTTTATCACCATACCTGAAAGTGGCTGGCACAAAGCTGGACTTTAGATATTTGTAGCTGAAAACGAAATTAACAAATTTGTCATTCTTAATACCACCATCAGAATCACCTGGGAAGTTTGGCGAACTTCAACTCTCAGGATGTCTGGGAGAGAGGCTCATGATGTGCATTTTAAAAAAGCCCTTTAGGGGGTGGCACCCGTGGCTCAGTCAGTAGGGCGCCGGCCCCATATACAGAGGGGGTGGGTTCAAACCCGGCCCGGCCAAACTGCAACCAAAAAATAGCCGGGCGTTGTGGCGGGCGCCTGTAGTCCCAGCTACTAGGGAGACTGAGGCAAGAGAATCGCTTAAGCCCAGGAGTTGGAGGTTGCTGTGAGCTGGGTGAGGTCACAGCACTCTACTGAGGGCCATAAAGTGAGACTCTGTCTCTACAAAAAAAAAAAAAAAAAAAAAAAAGCCCTTTAGGAGATTCTTCTGCACATAGAAGTTTGGGAATGAGAAAGTGCTGTTACGTACAAATAAACATTGATATGCCTAAATGTATGTCTCGGACAAAATGTGAGTATGTGTGAACAAAATAAAGTTTAAATAACTTTCCATTCTCTACTTGCCAATCTCTCTTCTCTTCCTTGCCTGAATCATTCTGATTAAGCCCCTCCTTTGCTCAGAAGCTTACTACATGAAAATGAAGTCCACAGTTGAAAGCAGGCTATTGAATTTTTACAGCCTGTTAGCAATCAACATAACTTTTAAATTTGGAGCACAAACTCTGGAGCCAGAATGAATGAGTTAAAATCTCAAATCCTCTAGTTATTAGCTAAATGATGTCTAAAGAGTCTCTTAACCTTTCTGTACCTCATTTGTAAATTCCCCTGCTCATACAAGAGACCACACCATAGTCTCATCCATTCCTGCTCCTTGGGCATTTTTCCATATTCTCATGTTGTTCTCTTCATCTGTAATGCAACTTCACAACATCTCTGGATCAAAAGCACCCAACTGACAAGACTCAAATCAATTGTCACTTGAAAGTCTAACCCGTTCCCACCCGAATCAATCTTTCTTGTCTCTGTGCATTAGTGTGACTTTTGTTTGTGCAAGTTTTGTCATCTACTAGACTATAATATCCCTCAAGAGGCTGTTAGAGTTCAAACGGTGTGGTTTTCAGGGTGAGACTGATCTGGGTTCCAAACCTGGTCATCTCTGAGCCTCATAGCCTCAAATTTCCCATGCATCAGTATAGGATAATAATATTAACATCTAAGTGCTGTTGAGAGGCTTAACTGACAAACTCCACAGATACTCAAAAAGAGTTTGTTGTAGGGTATTATAATCATCAATAGTGGTATTTACTGAGTAGTGGCTGTGTAGTCAGTGCTAGTGCACTGGATGAAAAAAAAAAACTGTCTTGGAGAAGTACAGTTTTTCCATCAAGTTTATGGAGATACCCAGGGAAATGCAGAGCACATTGGTCAGGACATACCCAAGGTGGCTGTTTATAAAACAGAACAAACAAAACAAACCCATCAGCACGTGCAGTCTCCGCGGACAACTGGTTGTGCCCTGGAGAAAGCGCGCAGAGTTATTCCTTATTGGCCCTTCGGAGGGTGACATCAAGACCACCCCTAAAAGAGCAACCAATGGGCTTCGGCGGGAGGACTCACCGGCGACAGTTGAGGACGTGACAACGTCTAGAGGCTCCAGATTTCTCTTCACCAAAATTGAGAGGCTGCTTCTCGCCCCCCAAGATATCCTCAAATAGACACAACCCGCTTCCCATTTGCTTCCACCACCCCCCCTTTTAATAAAAGAAAACGCTCTTTTGTACAAATTCGGATATTTGAGCCGTGAGGCTCCGTATCAGAAGAGCCCAGCCCCAATAGGACTCTAGGTTTCACTCTGCCCCCATTCTGCGTTTCCCATTATCCTATTTTAAAAGGAGGTAACAAATCACTCTGCCTTGGGGCAAGAATGTGCCTCAGCAGTTAAGACTATAAGCTAAACCAGGAGGCTATCAGGAACTCGATCCAGTCTGGCTGAGGTGCTCCAGGCCATGGAGCAAACAGGCGCCCTGCTGTCCTCCTCCAAAATTTACGGTAGTGATGCTCCCTCCATCCCGCCCTAGGAGCCTCTGGAGTAAGTGGCTCTGACCCTGACTCCCGAGGGGGATCAAGCGAGGCCCAGCGACCGACTGAGTTGACGTGAGGCTACTAAAATGTATGGAGTTGGCCAAGCTGAGATCCCACCCCGCGGTCAGGACTGGGCACGGCTCAGGAAAGGCCGCTACACCTTCTCCAACTTCGCCAGGACGGCGACGGCTAGTCCAAAAGGATTCCAGCTCCGTCATCCACACCACGTCCCGAAATCATTCCTGAGCCACTCACTCACCAACCCCCGCCGTGCTGCTGCTTACCATTCCATTCGTACCGGGGCCAACCCGGACGTCGCCCCCAGCCCCTACCCCTGAGCAGAGGTGGAGGCCTCACTTCCGGAAGTAATTTTGGACCAACTGCGAAGAATGCCTCCAGCCTGCGACCATAGAGGAGAAGCCGCACTCGTTTCTAATCCCCTTAATCCCGGGACCTCCTCGCTGCCTAGAGCGGTCACTCACCCGCGGAAGAAGCGGGCGCATGCGTACCACCGTCGATCCCGCCCCTTCCTCTTGCAGATCCACCGAGAGCCTGGGTTCCAGAGTTCTGCCCGCAGGGTAGGGATACTGTGTGTGTTTGAGCTTCTGCCGAGCGGCTGTTTCTGTGTCTGGAAGATACAGATTTGCCCAGAAATTAAGGAAATATTACAAGACCAACTGTACTCACCCCAGTTTTTTTTCCCCTTTATTTTGTGCAGAAAATTACAGGGCCATAGCTAAAGAGCCATTTGTTAAGAAGAATCGGTGTGTTGTGGTGGCTCACGTCTGTAAATCCAGCACTTTGGAAAACCAAGCGGGAGTATCGCTTGAGCCCAGGAGTTCGAGACCAGCCTGAGCAACATAGCTAGCCCCAACCCCACCCCGCCGCCTTTATTATTATTTTTTATTTTAAATTAGCCAGGCTTGGTAGTGTGCGTCTGTAATCCCAGCTACTGGGGAAGCTGACAATCGCTTGAACCCAAGAGTTTGAGGCTGCAGTCAGCTATGATGATGCTACTGCACTCTAGCTCCGAAAAAGAGACTGAGCCCCCCAATAAAAAGAAAAAAAAAGAACCGTAATAAAAATTATCACCACGTTTTATCCCCCAGCACGTTGGTCTTTTGGGAACTCATGATCTGTTTTAAGTCGCTGGCCTGGAGATGGCTAACGTGCTACTTTGAGATGGCATTTTCTTTTCAACCTATCAAATTGGCAAAGATCAAAAATCTTGGTAATCTTTTCACCAATTGCCGTGATAGCACAGGAAGTATGTGAACTCATATTCTGAAAGCTAATCTGGCAGTAAGAATGAGCATTTTAAAAAACTGTGGTAGAAGATACATAAAATTTACCTTTTAACCATTTTTAAGTATACAGTTCAGTGGCATTAAGTACATTTACATTGTTGTACAACTGTCACCACTATCCATCTCCAGAATTTTTTTTTATTTTACTAAACCGAATCTCCTCTACCCTTAAACATTTATTTATATTATTAAGCACAAATTTACTTTACACGTCTCATACAATTGTCAACACCGATCCTCAGCACAACACCAAGAAATTGAGATTTAGGAAGGTTAAATATGTTCTCTAATTGGCCAACCTAGTCTTTGAAAACAGGTCTTCCAACCAATTTCATAATTGGCTTTTATGAAAGACCAATGTGAATTTATTCACTCAACTCAGGCTTACTGAGCGTCTACTATCTGTCCGCTCAGAGCTAGGCTTAGGGCGGCAACAGCGATCCTAACCAACATGCAACTCGTTTAGGGAAAGACCTCACATGCGCTCGCCACAGTATTCCCAGTAGCTAATGCAGTAGATAAAGGTCTAGATCTGGGCTTTGCTTTTCCTGCTCACTAGGTAACGACCCCCATTATTTTCTGTTGCAGCACCCTGCTCTTTTTCTTCATAGCAACTGCTGTGTGTTTCCAAATGGCAAGTTTGATTCCCACCTGAATTTCTCCTCTTACCCCAAGTTCAAGCTATAATGGGGCAGGGACCGTGTCTTCCGGTTCATCAAAGTATCACCTCCCCTATCAGAGTGGTTAGTACACAATAGGAACGCAGTAAATATTTGCTGGTGGACTGACGTCAGGACATGCCATTTCTTCTTCTAAAGTGAATACCAGCGCAAATAAGACCCCCTCCTTGGCGACATCGATAGCCACACCCCTCCTCCTCAGTCTGGGGGAGGAGTGGAAGTGGCCCACCCTTGGCCCCACCCCCTATGTTGACGAAGGCGCCGACGCAGGAGCTGTCGCAAACCCAGCCCGCGCGCGCTGTTTCCGGAAATCGTCTCGTCTGTGTTAGAGGCTGCTGCGGCCGCCACGGAACTCTGGGAGTGGAACAGCTGAGGCTTGCCCGGGCTGGGCCAGGGTTCCGGCCACTCTGCAGAATGGAGATAATCAGGAGCAGTGCGTGTCCACGTACCCACCCCTCCACTCCGGCCTGCTAGGCCCAGACCACGGTCGCGTCTCCTCCCTTCCACCCCGGCCTGCTAGGCCCAGAGCACGGGGAGCCTAGGAGCTCCGGTGTGCCGGGAGCTGAGGCAGCGCCTCAGGAATTTGGCCCCTGCGCCTCTTGGGGCAGTGTCTCGTTGCGGACCAAGCAACCCTAGGGGCCTTGTCCTCCGGGCCGTGCACCCTTGGGGCTTCTCCCTCTGGTCCATGCACCCCTCGGGGACCTGATCCCCTACGGCCGGTGCACGCCTCTGACACCTCTGAGATTTGTTCCCCGCACCCTTTGGCCCTTGGCCTCGGGAGATCCGCAATCCTCCTTCCTTCTTCCCTTAGGAGACAGTGGGCAGGAATTTAGGCCACCGGTTCTGAGCCTCTTCTCGATTTCTCCGCAGATTTTAAGAGTAATCTTCACAAAGTGTACCAGGCCATAGAGGAGGCAGACTTCTTCGCCATCGATGGGGAGTTTTCAGGTATCCCTTTCTTGGAAGCTCAGGGCTAGCATCTGCAGTGAATAGCCGAGGCTTTTTCAGTCCCCCAGCCTCTGACTGGTCATTCCTGAGAGCGGTTCCTAGCCGTTTGTAGCCTTCAGCGGGTTGCACAAGTCTCAACATTTCCCCTTAAACGTTTCAAAAGCATGGAAGGGGTGAAAGGATGGAAGGGGTTAAGAGATGGTGGTGGATTTGCGATTGGTCTTTTGAGTATTACAGATAGAGATTATGGTTTTGGTACTGCTTAAAAGTTTGACATATACATGGAAGAAGCTTTGAGGATTAGGGTCAGGCTTTTGTTTTCCCTTTGTGGTAAAGTACGTATACAATTTACCTATCAATTATTTTTAACTGGTTTCACAGTTCAGTGGCATTAAGTACACTCACTTTGCAGTGCTACCATCACCATCCATCTCTAGATGTTTTTCATCTTCCCTAATGAAACTCCATACACATTGAACGCTCCATTCATCCCTTCCTGAAGCCTCTGGCAACCATTTGTCTTTATGAATTTGACTACCATAGTAGAGTAGTTATATACTCCCTATACGTTAAATATGTGTTCTTTGCTACCCTGTTTTCCCGAAAATAAGACATCCTCCGAAAATAAGACCTACTTACAGGAAAGATAAGATGTCCCCTGAAAATAAGACCTAGCGCATCTTTGGGAGCACACCTTAAAATAAGACATTGTCTTATTTTCGCGGAAACAGGGTAGAATCAGGCTTTTGCAGGTAAATAAGTATATTCCTTTATCCATTAGGGAAAGTGTTCATTGCCTATGTAGGCAGGTGTGTTATACTTTACCAACACTTACAATTACAAGGTTTTTTATTTTTCTTTTTTGGGGGAAGCAAAGACTAATTTTTTAATTGTTGACATCAGTATGGATAGTTCACACCCTTTGGTACAGATACCACTTTTTTTGTTTTTTTTAGAGACAGAGTCTCACTTTATTCACCCTCCGTAGAGTGCTATGGTGTCACAGCTCACAGCAACCTCCAACTCCTGGGCTTAGGCGATTCTCCTGCCTCAGCCTCCCCAGTAGCTGGGACTACAGGCGCCCGCCACAATGCCCAGCTATTTTTTGTTGCAGTTTGGCTGGGGCCGGGTTCAGACCTGCCACCCTCAGAATATGGGGCTGGCGCCCTACCCCCTAAACCACAGGCACCGCCCAGATATCACTTTTACTATGTGATTTTACATGTTTAAAAAATCCTAGCTCTTCTAAAGGAATCCATGTTGGGGTAAATGTGGTCATTGACTTTATTTTATTTTTATTTATTTATTTTACATTAAATATTTGTTTTACATAAACTTCTTCCCTGTAGATAGTTTTAAAGGAATAGAAGTGATATGGCTTACTCAACAGCAGTGGTCATTGATTTTAATTGTGCTGTTTCTAGTTGGAGTCAGTTCTTTAGAAGGCTAAGAATTTTCACCAAAAATATTTTTTTCTTGACCTTGAAAATACTTTTCTTTTATAGATGCTACTCCAAACTATTGCCCAAGACTGGTACTCTAGAAAGAATATGCTTATGGATTTGTTGATGTTTGATCATCCATTAGTCCTTTAGAAAGCAGCAAAACTTGTTCAAGCATGTAGCTTATTTTCTTAAATGATTACTTTTTTTGAACCCCATTTTAGACACTGGAGCTGCCCATTCTCAAGTTGAAACATTAACAACTCCAACTTTATTATTACGGAGTTTAGCTTGGTGGCCAGTTAACGCTAATTTTGAAAAACTGAGATAGGGAGCGCTTCCAATCAATCTTAATTCTTGATATGAAATAATGGAGGCATTGAATGATTGACTAACATTTTTACATTTACAAGTAAGTTAAAAACTTTTATTTCTTAAAATCTAGGAATCAGTGATGGACCTTCTGTCAGTGCATTAACAAATGGTTTTGACACTCCTGAAGAAAGGTATCAGAAGCTTAAAAAGGCAAGTAGATATGCTGGGAAATCTTTTTCTTTCTCATGTTGGTCCTCTTTATGTTAAATTATAGACAAATATTATTACTAAACTTGCACATTAAGGTTTTCCAAGTGCAGCACTTCTTCTCAAACCTAGCCAGGAAGTGAGATTTAAAACAGCAAAAATAATCGTTCACTGGAAAAAATATTTTGGGAAAAGTTTAGTATTTTTGATGTTAATCTGATTTATAGGAAATAAGATATGATTATTTTAATCATTTGGCAGTGGATCCGATACAATATTGTGGATAGGCACTTAATTGGTAAAAATATTAAGAGAGATCTATAAATCAATAATGCTTTTGATTTATAATCTAGTTGAGTAAAACTAGCCAAAGTTGTGTAATTCAGAAAGCCCACCAGTTTGAGAATACTACTGCTCATGTTGAATATGCAGCAATATTGTGACAGATGTTTTATTTCCCTTTTCCAGCATTCCATGGACTTTTTGCTGTTTCAGTTTGGCCTTTGCACTTTTAAGTATGACTACACAGATTCAAAGTAGGTTATTTTGACAAATGGTGGGAATTCTTTATTTGTGCATGGTATATCCCTCTAAGTTTCCTTTTGTCTCATTTTCCCAGGTATATAACGAAGTCATTTAACTTCTATGTTTTCCCCAAACCCTTCAATAGATCTTCACCAGATGTCAAGTTTGTTTGTCAGGTTAGTAGCATAATTGAGTTTTTACTTTTATGGATTGGTGATAAGGCCACGTAGAAATATGGAATCTAAATTCTCTTTACAATTTGGTGCTACCACTAACGTTGGGCTTTGGGAAAATCAGTTTCACCTGTCTGACCTTTGGTTTCAGGATTATAAATTAATGTTACTGTAATCTTGTCCTTTGGTTAAGAAGGAATTAAGGAAAAAGACAAGCAGAGAGAAATCAAAACATGAGCTTTGTTATTCATAAAGCTGAATTTGAGGCCAGGCACGTTGGCTTATGCCTTGAATCCCAGCACTCTGGGAGGCCGAGGCAGGCGGATCGCCTGAGTTGGAGATTAGCCTGAGCTAGAGCGAGACCCCATCTCTAAAAACAGCCCGGCATTGTGGTGGGCACTGTAGTCTCTCTACTCGGGAGGCTGAGGCAAGAGGATTGCTTGAGCCCGAGAATTTGAAGTTGCTGTGAGCTATGACTCTAGGGCACTCTACCAAGGTTGACTGATAAAGTGATACTCTGTCTCCACAAACAAACAAACAAAAAAATAAAGCTGAATTTGAGAACATGGCTTCCTAACTCTACTCGGGATTTTTAATATCTTACCTCCAATTGAACTTGCACATCAGGACTTGCAGGCTTCTCTCCTATCCCCTTCTTCTTGCACCCACTCCATGGATAGAGTGTTACATTCTGGAAGAGCAGAGTGTGTGTATCCAATCCAAAAAGAGAGAACCCAGAAGGGGCTAACCTACTTAACACTCACTTCCTTTTCCCAAATTCACCAATTAAGAGAGGGAAGGTGAAAAAAGGTGACTATTTCCTCTTGAGGAGGAGAGACCTTACTTTTTGGGTGAAGGTAAGGAAGCAGGGAGCTTCCCATTAGAATATACACTCTAAGGTTGGTGTAGCTGATGATTCTGAGAGGTAGACACCCAGTAAATACCAGGTTTCTCTTTCAGTCCTTTTGATTTTCTGTTGTAATGGATAAGCAGAATGTTAATAAGTGGTATGAGTGTGTGGATATGTGTTTAAAAATAAGTTAATCTTTTCTCCCTTAGAATCTTGCTCCTTGTCTTCTCTCCCACATTCCTTTGAGTTTTGCGAGCTTTCTTTTTTCTTACAAATAAGTGGTAATGCAATTAGGAAAGCCTGGAGGATAAGAGAAAAGGCAAAGGTAATTTTAGTCTTATAGCCAGTTTTCTTATGTTAGCAAAATAAACCATAGTTGACATTTCCTTTACCCTATAATCGATCAGTAGCTCAATATTACCAGTCACCTAATATTGGTACATTTTCAGTGAAAAATATTTTTCGATAGGCCTGGTTTGGAAATTTGTGTGGATATAGTTTTCTGGCAGTACCAAGAACTGAAAATTACTTAAAAAGTGGGTTTCATGGCTTTGGCCACAGGATGCTTTTGTCTAGAAAAGAAATGGCAGAGAAAAGGTTAGACTCTGACCTTGTGAATTGTATGGATAAGGTAAATGTATCTTTGGATTTTCTTCCTCTTGTTTCTCACTTCTTTTTCTGTTCAAAATTCTGTTATTGCAGCAGAGCTGCCATCTCACAAGGAGATTGGGTTCTAGAGTCAACAAGTGGGATAAAAATTATGTTCAAAGTCATTCTCAAAAAGCTCTTAGCACCTTTAAAATATATAGGATTGGAAGGTAAAGCAAGTTAATCTGTTCTCTGAGAAATAAGTATCTGTACACACAATGAGACACACTATAGGCAAGATGTGGAGAAATGTGGTGATAGAACTACATAGACTCCCAGAAATGCTCTTGTCAAATAGAGTGGCAAGCAGAATAGCGTGGCATTTACGTAGCTTTTGTTTCTCCTCCTCCATTTTCTTTATCCCTTTGCCTTTTTCTAGGAACATCTGTAAAACTCATGGAAGGTACATATATGGTTGTGAAAAATCAAAACAATATTGCTATGTATAGAGTAACACATGAATTTCTTTCCTTATACCCTTTCCCCATGCTTCCTTCCTATTTCATTATTTTTCTAGCTTTTATGATATATATACCCACATATATCTCCACACACACATAATTTTACCATTTTTGTTAATGGTATCCAAATATTCATATTGTATATACCTTGCATTGTCCATTCAACAGACTGTATTTCATAATATAGGTGTGTATAATTGTTTAGTCAATTCATTAGTTGGAATTTGGTGGCTTTCCAGTGGTTATCAACAGTGCTATAATCAACATTCATGTGCAGTATATTTTTTAGTATACCTAGGAATTTTTCTGTAGGATGGACTTCCTGGAAAGGGAATTATTGAGTCATAGGACATGTGCATTTAAAATCGCACAAATTGTAAGTGCCTCAAATTGTCCTCACAAATACCTGTGCTTATCTCTTGAATCTTGAAAATGTTACATTTAGGACAAATCAAGGGTATTGGATAGTAAACCACAAATAGTTTTAGTTAGGTTAAAGGTTTTCTAAAATTGTAGTAAAATATACATAACGAAATTTACCATTCTAACCAATTTTTTAAAATTTATTAAAAAATAGTTTTTTTTTAGAGACCAGAGTCTTGCTGTGTCACCTAGTCTAGAGTGCAGTGGTGCAATCATAGCTTACTGTAACTTCTAACTTCTAGGTTCAAGTGATCCACCCACCTTAGCCTCCTGAGTAGCTGGGCTATAGGTATGTACCACCACAGGCAGTAATTTTTTTATGTTTATATTTTGTAGAGACAGGGTCTTGTTGTGTTGTTCAAGCTGGTCTCGAACTCTTGGCTTCAAGTTACCATCTTACCTTGGCCTTCCAAAGTGCTGAGATTACAGGCATGAGCCAGTGCACTCATTTTAAATGTATATATAGTTCAGTGGTATAAAATGCATTCACATTGTACAACTCAAAGAGTATTGTTTTGTTTTGATTAGAAAATAAATTGTTTTGAGGAAGGAATAGATGAATCTTTGACTCTGGATTTAATGTGAAGAAGGAAAGTGTTTTTTGGAGACTAGTACAAAGACAGAAATGCCTTTTCACAGTCTTTTTTGGTGCCTCTAAAATTTTTTTTTTTTTTTTTTTTTTGGTAGAGACAGAGTCTCACTGTACTGCCCTCGGGTAGATTGCCGTGGCGTCACACGGCTCACAGCAACCTCTAACTCTTGAGCTTACGCGATTCTCTTGTCTCAGCCTCCCGAGCAGCTGGGACCTACAGGCGCCCACCACAACGCCCGGCTATTTTTTTTTTGTTGCAGTTTGGCTGGGGCTGGGTTTGAACCCGCCACCCTCGGCATATGGGGCCAGCGCCCTACTCACTGAGCCACAGGCGCTGCCCTGCCTCTAAAATTTTTAAGTGGGCAGAATTATAAGGATGCTCAGGTGTGATAGACAGAAAGGAGTCTGATAGATCAAGCCAAAAGACATTGAGTCTTGATTTAGGACAGAATACAAAAGAAGCAGACGTGAGGAAATGTTGCTTCTTTAAAGTATAGAAATCCTGGACATGGTAGAAAATTATACAAATGTAGCCCAGTTTGTGTGTGCCTATTTGTGGAAAGATTTCTTCCTTCCTTCTCTCCCTCCCTCCCTCCCTCCTTCATTCTTTCCATCCTTCCTTCCTTCCTTCCTTCCCTCCTCCTATTTTTTCTTTTTTTGCGACAGAGTCTCAAGCTGTTGCCCTGGGTAGAGTGCTGTGACATCGCAGCTCACAGCAACCTCCAACTCAAGTGATTCTCTTGCCTCAGCCTCCCAAGTAGCTGGGACTACAAGGTCCTGCCACAACACCTGGCTATTTTGTTGTTCTTGTTGCAGTTGTCATTGTTGTTTTAGCTGGCCCGGGCTGGGTTCGAACCCCCAGCCTCCGTGTATGTGGCCGGTGTCCTTCTCTTTGTTTTCTTGACAGAGTCTCACTCTGGCACCCTAGTAGAGTGAGATGGTGTCATCACATTTCACTCCAAACTCAAATTCCTTGCCTGAAGCAATTCTCTTGCCTCAGTCTTTCAAGTAGCTGGGACTACAGGTATGCACCACCATGCCCCACTAATTTTTCTTCTTTTAGTAGAGTCAGGAGTCTCCATCTTGCTCAGGCTGGTGTTGAACTCCTGAGCTAAAGTGATCCTCCTAAGTTGGCCTTCTAGAATGCTACCCTGTTTCCCCGAAAATAAGACAGTGTCTTATTTTAAGGTGTGCTCCCAAAGATGCGCTAGGTCTTATTTTCAGGGAACATCTTATCTTTCCTGTAAGTAGGTCTTATTTTCAGAGGATGTCTTATTTTTGGGGAAACAGGGTAGGATTATAGGTGCGAGCCACCTTGCCCAGTCAGGATTATCTTTTTATATCTTGCCTTGTTTAAAAAAGGATTGGCTAGTAAAGATTATACCGCACAGTAGAATCTTAGTAAGTTGACTACCCAAGGGACAAACTGGTCAACATACAGAAGAGGTCAACATAAGGAACAAGGCCTACCAATACATGCATGTGGTGCATGTCTGGTCTGTGAAAATTAGGTCAACTTGAGGTGGTTGAG
Organism: Nycticebus coucang; assembly: GCF_027406575.1. Taxonomy (NCBI): domain Eukaryota; kingdom Metazoa; phylum Chordata; class Mammalia; order Primates; family Lorisidae; genus Nycticebus; species Nycticebus coucang. The sequence goes on along the minus strand of NC_069791.1, from coordinate 112,335,724 downwards.
GCAGACAGGTGGTCAACTATGGAGTTCTATATTTTAACATTAGAGTTTTAAAATAAGTAAATGAGACATTGAAAGGGAATTTATATGATTACTATGGTATGAAAAGAACATAGAATTTGAGCTAAAGAAAGTCTCAATTGTTTGTCTCTCAGTTCCCTAGCGGCAAAGAAAAGAGGGTTTTGTGGTCCATAGGATTAAAACAATCCAGGGCTCATGATCAGTATAGTTTTTCCCAGAATAGAGACTTCAGAACATTTATCCTTTAAATGGTAAAGAAATCATTGCTGTAGAAAACCCTGTGTTCAGTCATATCTCTGAAGTGAATACTATGGTAAGGTTAATGGGAATGTTTGGTACAATGTCCTTTGATCTAAACTGATGGTAAAATGTCAGAGAATAGTTCAGTTTAGTAATGCTTCCTCTCATTAGTCAGTTTGAGTACAAACTTAGGATTTTGCCATACCTGTGTACCACCTGTAATAGTGAGATTTTTATTTAAATTTGCTTACGTGACTTTTTCTCCTGCTGTGTAGATGCCTAGTAATGGAATTGCAGTATCTAATGGAAGGTCTATTTTGAGTTCTTTGAGGATTCTCCATACTTTCTTTCCAAAGAGGCTGTATTAGTTTGCAGTCTCACCAACAGTATAAAAATGTTCCCTTCTCTCTGATGGGGAATTTACATAGTTTGTATTAACCTGGATGGAGTTGAAACACATTCTTCTTAATAAAGTATCACGACAATGGAAGTGAAAGTATCCACTGTACTCGATGCTACTATGAACCCAGTAGATGATTTAATACACGCCTACACAAGAGAAAAACTTAATTCAAGTTGGGAGGAGGGGATAGAAGGGAGGTTTGGGTGTGCTCCCACTAACTGAGCACAATGTAAGGGCATATGTGCTCAGGCACACCTCTTAGGTGTAGGACACAACTACAACAGGGACTCCACCTAACAGATGCAAGGGTTGTAACCTAATTGTTTATACCCTCACTATCTGAAATAAATAAATTCACAGAGAAAAAAAACGAAACTAAATTTGCTTACGTGTTTCTGCTTATCCTAGGGTTTTTTGCTTTTGTGTCTGTTTTTTTTGCGACAAAGTCTCACTTTGTTGCCCTGGGTAGAGTGCCATGGCTTCATCATAACTCACGACAACTTCAAACTATTGGGCTCAGGCAGGTCTCTTGCTTCAGTTTTTCTATTTTTAGTAGAGACAGGGGTCTCACTCTTACTCGGGTCTTGAACTCCTGAGTTCAAGTATTTCACCCACTTTGGCCTCCCAGCGTGTTGGATTACAGGTGTGAGTCACCATGCACATCCTAGGTTTGAGGTAAGTTTGTTTAGTAAGGCTTATTACTGGAAACTTCTCTGTCTTGATCTTGAACATTAAAAACATCCAATTAAGATTTTGGGCGCCAGGTGCAGTGGCTCATGCATGTGAAATTTTAACATTTTGCAAGGCTGAGGTGAAAAGATTGTGTGAGACCAGGAGTTTGAGATCAGCCTGAGCAAGAGCAAGACCCCATTTCTACACAAAGTAGAAAATTAGCTGTTCGTGGGTGGTGCATGCCTGTAGTCCTAAGCTGCTTGGGAGGCTGAGGCAAGCAGATCTCTTGAGCCCAAGAGTTTGAAGTCACAGTGAACTATAATGACCCGACTGCCTTCTAGGCTAGTTGACACAGTGAGACCCTGTCTCAGAAACAAAAACCAAACACACACACACACACACACACACACACCACCCCCAAACAAAAGGAGAAGAGCCCAAATACTGCAAGTGGGTGAACGACCCTGGGTGGAGTAGCAATCCCTTCTCTCTGACCTTTGCTGTGCTGCTTCCCGGCTTGGTTGTCTTATTTACTTTCCTATTTACTTCCCTATTTCTGTTCCTAAATTTGCTGCTAATGTCACCAAAATTTATGTTCTGTTTGTTCTTTTTTCAGAGCTCAAGCATTGACTTTCTAGCAAGCCAGGGATTTGATTTTAATAAAGTTTTTCACAATGGTAAGATTATATGTGGTTTATCTTTACAGTTTATAAACCTTTTAAATGTTCTTGGGACGTGAATCTGGATTTGGTTGAAAAGTACTATTTTGTGCCTTCTATCTGAGACAGAATCTAGTTCTAGTACACTGTATATAGCCTTAGAATTTTTTAAAACTCTTATCTTTTAGTTTTTTACTTCATTTAACTCTAATGAGTGCTTTCAAATTCCTGTTTCTATTGAGTGTAGTTAGTTTATTCTACCATTGGTGTGACTTAAATACTTAACTCATCACTTATGGGAAATGCTTCTTTGTTTGCTTCCAGTCTCACAAGAGGTATAGTACTTTCAAAAGTAGTCACATTTCAGTAATGCTAAAATAAAAACCCCCTTTTCCATTCAGGCTCTGTAAATGCACTTGTTTTATAATTGGAGACAGTTGCTTGGTTTTTCAAGGAAGGAAAGAAAAGTCCACAAAGAGTACACAATTGCTAGGGCAAACTTACTGGGTGTCAGGCTGGTGAGCATATTGACGAAGGGAGTGTGTCTAATTCATCTCAAATCCCTAGTACATTCCTCTTCTATATCAGGGATGTGGCCACTAAATATTTGATGAATGAATGGGGGCATGGGTGCTGGACTATAGCATGCCAGATTGGCTTTCCTTCCATTTTATTTATTTCCCTAATAATGTTTGGGAAAGCCTCTGCTTTTCCCAGTGATATTAAGCACATACTACTTTAAGGTCAATAGCAGTTTTAATTATTTTTACAAATTGTTTTTTTCCCCCAGGGTGAATATAGAATGAATGAATGAGGAAGGGAAGGAGGTTTGTGGCAGTAAAAGTACTAGATTTTTCTCAAAAAAAGTACATAGAGTTCAAATAAATTGTCTTCTCAGCATGGCCTTCTTGCAAGTTGATGCCATGCCATGTTGTTTTTAATTGCTTCGTTGGTGCTACATCTGCATTTTTATGATGATCTTGATTTTTAAAAATATTCAAAAGTTTTTGGAGCCTAAACTCCTTAATATAGTGAGTGAACAGCTAGGCAGTACAATTTGAATATCAAAGTAATTTTTTTTAAATTTATCTCACACTTTATTCTAGAAGCCATTATAAAGCAGAGACTCTGGCTGGGCATGGTGGCACCTGTAGTCCCAGATACTCAGGAGGTTAGACAGGAGGGTCTCTGGAGCCCAGAGTTCAAGGCTACAGGCTGCATTGGTCATATGCAGGTCATTGTGGCAGAGCGAGACTCCACCTCTAAAAATTAATAATTAAAAAAAACCCAAACAGAAGTTCCAAGTTTATTTAGAACTCTATATGGGAATAATGTAAAAATCTTTTGAAAGAACTATTTTAGCCAGTATTATATGGTGGTATAGTTTCCAGCCTGTTGGTTTTATTTTCATAAAAGAAGAGAAATAGTCAAATGGAGTATGTGACTTTCTCATTGTTTTATAGTCATGAACCTTGGAGTATTCTAGTCACAACTGAATCGATTCCCAGGCCACCCGTTTTTACTAAGACTTATCCCCATGCTGTTGTAGATACTCTGTAAATCTGATCTGGACTCTCCTTTCTCTTGTTATCAAATCTTTCCATTTAAGCTCTGTAAATGCCAGACCCATTACACTGGGCAGTCTTCTCTGAAGTTCCTGTGACTTCCTTGTTGGAAAGTGGACCAGGCGACTCCTCCTGTTGCTCTTTCCCCCTGCAGCTTTTTCTAAGGCAGGTGGTTTCACCTCTCACTCTTCTGTGTTTTGGGCTACACTGTGTGAGGTAACTTCCATGGTTCTCCATGCCACTTCCAAAGCACCTGAATTCCCATTTTCCTCAGGACTGTCACCGACTCTGCTGCTTTCTCTTTGCTGACTGGGCCATTCCCATTCCCTCCATGCCCATTCCTCTCTTCATTCACGTTCCTGTGGATGTGACTCTTGCACCCACAGGATGATGGCAGAGGCTCTGCCAGTCCTTGACCAAAGCATCCACAGTGTTTGCTTCTGTCTCCCTTAACAAGCATGATGGGTCTCGTCTTTGCTAACTGCACCTATTCTTTCCCATCTGCAGTGTTTTTTTCCTCAAGAGCACTGTCCAGTACCTGGCTTCAGTGATCTGTTGACTTCTGTTGCATTTTCACTGCCTTATTAACTTCCCCTCTTCAATACCTTTTTTTTTTATTAAGTCATAACTGTGTACATTGATGTGTTTATGAGGTACAATGTGGAGTGGGTACATCAAACTGGTTAACATAGTCTTCACCTCACTTACTTAATTGTTGTGTTAAGACATTTATACTCTACTCTTAGTAGATTTGACATGTACCCTTGCAGTATGCACCATAGGTGTGGTCCCACTGAAAACCCTCCTTTCTCCCGGCCTCCCCCCGCCTCTCCCTTTCCCCTCCTCTTCCCTCCTTCATCCTGGGCTATAGTTATGTTTTATCTTTCATATGAAAGTGTGAGTGATTATATATTGGTTTCATAATAGTATTGAGTATATTGGGTACTTTTTCTTCCATTCTTGAGATACTTTACTAAGAAAAATATGTTCCAGCTCCATCCATGTAAACATAAAAGAGGTAAAGTCTCCATATTTTTTATGGCTGCATAAAATTCCATGGTATACGTATACCTCAGTTTGTTAATCCATTCATGGGTTCATGGGCATTTGGGCTGCTTCCATGACTTAGCAATTATGAATTGGGCTGCAATAAACATTCTAGTGCAAATATCTTTGTTGTAAAATGATTTTTGGTCATCTGGATATATACCTAGTAGAGGAATTGCAGGATTGAAGGGCAGGTCTACTTTTAGTTCCCTCAGTGTTCTCCAAACTTCTTTCCAAAAGGGACATATTAGCTTGCATTCCCATCAGTAGTGCAGAAGTGTTTCCCTCTCTCCACATCCATGCCAGCATCTGTAGTTTTGGGATTTTGTGATGTGGGCTACTCTTACTAGAGTTAGATGATATCTCACAGTGGTTTTGATTTGTGTTTCTCTGATGATTAAGGATGATGAGCATTTTTTCATGGGTTTGTAGGCCATAGGCCTATCTTCTTGAGAGAAGCTTCTGTTCCAGTCTCTTGCCCACAATGAAATGGGATCACTTGTTCTTTTCTTATTAATTAGTTTGAGTTCTCCGTGGATTCTAGTTATCAAACCTTTGTCAGAAACATAACCCGCAAATATCTTCTCCCATTCTGAGAGCTGTCTGCTTGCTTTACTTACTGTGTTCTTGGCTGTGCAGAAGCTTTTTAGTTTGATCAGACTAATAATATATTTTTGGTGTTGCTTCAATTGCCGGGGGTAGGGGGTCCTTCTCATGAAATACTCTCCCAGGCCAATTTCTTCAAGTGTTTTCTCTGCACTCTCTCCAAGTATCTTTATAATTTCATGTCTCACTTTTAAATCTTTTATCCAGTGAGAGTCAATTTTTGTTAATGGTGAAAGGTGAGGGTCCAGTTTCGGTCTTCTACAAGTCACCAGCCAATTCACCGAGCACCATTTGTTAAATAGGGAATCTTTCCTCCAATTTATGTTTTTGATAGACTTATCAAAGATCAAATGATAAGTGGCGGGGCTCATCTCTTGATTCTCTATTCTGTTCTATTTTTGTGCCAGTACCATGCTGTTTTGATCACTATAGATTTATCGCATAGCCTGAAGTCTGAAAGCGTGATTCCTCCTGATTTGTTTTTATTTCTGAGTAATGTCTTGGCTATTCGAAGTTTTTTCTGATTCCATATAAAACGAAGTACTATATTTTCCAGATCTTTAAAGTGTGACGGTGGTGAATACCTTGACTCTCCTCCTTATCCACATGGTCCATCATTGTCCTTCCTTTCTTCTCCCTCCATTGTACTTGTCTAGAAAAGTCCCAACTGTGATAGAATCTGGACCATACACCTTTTCTGTTTCTGAGCATCTGATTATTGCTGGAAAGCACAACAAACTTGAACTAATTTGCTCTAAATTATGGGCACAAACTTCAAATAAGCACTCTGTTGTGCTCAAAAAAATCTTACTTTTCCAACCTAGAACTACCTTTTAGCTCTCTTAGATGCCTTTTTGAATTACCAGGTTTCTCCAAACTCCCCATCCCAGCTCATGACCACGTCTCACCAATGAAAATAGAAGCCAGGAGAGAAGGGCTTCGTATACTTATCGCCAGAGCCTGTGATAGGCTGTCCTAAGTCTAAACCCAGTTTTTTTTGCCTCCTTTGCAGTGGAAGAACACTCCCTGCACCTGTTAAAGGCTAGGCCATCTGCCTTGCCAAGCACTAGCTCTTTCAGTTTATCCTTCTTTCTCCTTAATCATCTTCTCTTCTCTTCTTTACTGGATCAACCTTCATTAACATGCTACAGGTACAGAACTTCTTAACCCAGTCCAAAGGCACCTTGTCTACTCCCCATAGGTAGAATTGAGGAATCCTGAACTTGGAGGGGAGAACATTAATGTCTGTATTTTTTATACCTTTGAGCTGAAATTTAATAGTTTCTTCCATTATGAATGTAGGTAACAACCCCAATAGTACTTAACAGTATTTGGGACTGTGTCATCAGTGGAAATCTAAATATCTTCAAATAACATTTTAGTTACAGATATCTTGAATACTGCTTATGTTCATCAGTACTTTGAAATTATCATTGTTTCACTTGCCATTTGGATCTTGTCTTTAATGTGTTGGTGAAGAAACTGATAACACTGTATCACAAATATTTAAAACTATTCTTATAACTGTTTTAACATCATTGCCATTCTTTATAATCTTGTTTATTTGTTTCATGCATCTGAAAACATTGCTCTGAGGGAGGAGTCTAGGCTTTACCCAATTGTCAAAGATATTACATTACTAGAAGGCCAAACACACCTGTAGGAGTATCTCTATGTTAAAATAACCCAAACCAAGTAAAAACCAAACGTTCTACCTTGATTCCACATTCCTCTCCCCTTTCTACCCAGTGATGCTTCCACTTAGAGAAAGTGCCGTGAAGCAGTTTTCCGTAGCCCTGCTCCAATCGGCCCCCTGCCACTCCCTCACTGAGGCCTGCCGACCCACACTGGGCTGCCACAGTTTCAGATCAAGGTTGTCCCCCTTGGTCTTCATCTCGCTCCACCTTTTGGCAGAATCCATCCCAGCTGATTGTTCCCTCCTGGCTTCCAACACACTTGTTCTTCTGGTTTTCCTCTCACTCTTGACTCCTCATGTCCTGATTAGCTCTTTTTCCTGTCACCAGCTTCTAAGTATTCCTTTTCCTAGTTGATCTTATAGCCCATGGGTTTATTTTATTATTATTATTTTGAGACAGGGCTCACTCTTGTCACCTGGGCTAAGCTGCAGTGCCATCATCATAGCTTGCTACAACCTCGAACTCCTGGGTTCAAGTGATCCTCTCTCCTCAGCCTCCCAAGCATCTGGGACTATACACCTGGCTAATTTTAAACTTTTTGTACAGGCAGGGTCTCACTATGTTCCCTAGGCTGGTCTCAAACTCCTGGGTTCAAGTGATCCTCCCACCTCAGCCTCCCAAAGGGCTGGACTTATAGGTGTGAACCACCATACCCAGCTTTACATTTTTATTTTGAAATAATTTCAGACTTACGTGTTGCAAAAAAATACCACAAGGAGTTTCTGTAGACCTTCCCTCCAGTTCCCTGAATGCTAACAGTGTGGCTTGTCATTTTTTTTTTTTTAAGAGACAGAGTCTCACTTTATCACCCTCAATAGAGTGCCGTGGCGTCAGAGCTCACAGCAACCTCCAGCTCTTGGGTTTAGGTGATTCTCTTGCCTCAGCCTCCCGAGTAGGGCTTGTCATTTTTATACATGTGCACACATTACACTTTTTCCCCCTGAACCATTTTAGATTAAGCTGCAGACATGCCAACCCTTAGTCCCCACTCCTTATGTGTATTTCCTAAAAATAAGGATGATCTCTGCTACAGTAGTACTGTTACCTAATTTACAAATCTTATTTAAATTCTACCACTTAAAGCAAGAGAAGAAAATGTATTCCCTGATCGAGATTTAGTCCTGGATCACACGTCACATTTAGTTGTCATTTCTTTATTTTTCTTAAATCCAGAAGTGGTTCTCAGTCTATTTTTGTCTTTTAATACCTTGATGTTCTTGAATGTGGAAGTTACATACTTTGTAGAATGCCTTCTGTTTGGCCATGTCTAATGTTTCCACAAAACTGTCCACATACACTTGCTCATTTTTGGCAGGGTCACTACAGACACACATGTGTGTCATTCTCAGGGTGCCGCATCAGGCAGCACGTGATGGCAACTGGTCCCGTCACTGGTGATGGTAACTTGGATCACTGTTTTTTGCTGATCAGTTTTAGTATCTATTGATGATTCTTGCTTCAGTTATTGATGACAGATGGTGATTTTCTAATGTCATTATTCTTTCTATAAATTCCTTAATGTCCCATGGTTTTTACTTGTAATTCCACTTATATCCTGATGATAACTAAATTTATATCTTAACACATTTCTCTTAAGCTATAGGCTTCTATCTGCAACTCTGTATATGTATATCCTTAGATGATTTAATATATCCAAAAGATAGAGTTGGACTCCTACCCCTTGGACTCCCAGACCTGTTCTTACCCTAATTTTCCTTACCTCAGTTCATGGCCCTACCAACTTCTCAGTTCCTTAAACCAAATAACTAGGTGTCAATTCTTGATTGTGCTTTTTTCTTTATTCCTCACCCTTAGTGTATCAGTAAATTTTATCTTTTCTATATTGAAAATCACTCTCTGCATTTATCCTGCCATCTTCATTGTCCACACCAAGGTCACAAAGGGTGGCCTACTGCTGGCTGCCTATTTTGTAAATAAAATTTTATTAGAACACAGCTGTACCCACACATGTACATGTTGTATATGGTTACTTCTGTGCTACAGTGGACCCCCATGTGGCCCACAAGCCCAAAGCATTTATTATCTAACCCTTTAAGAAAAGTTTGCTGGGCGGCGCCTGTGGCTCAGTGAGCAGGGCGCCGGCCCCATATATCGAGGGTGGCGGGTTCAAACCCAACCCCGGCCAAACTGCAATAAAAAAAATAGCCGGGCGTTGTGGCGGGTGCCTGTAGTCCCAGCTACTTGGGAGGCTGAGGCAGGAGAATCGCCTAGGCCCAGGAGTTGGAGGTTGCTGTGAGCCGTGTGATGCCACGGCACTCTACCAAGGGCAATAAAGTGAAACTCTGTCTCTACCAAAAAAAAAAAAAAAAAGAAAAGTTTGCTGACTTCTGATCTGAGCTGTCATATCTTGCCTGGACAGTTGCCCCTAACTTGTCTCCTCACTTCCACTTTCACATTAGTCAACATGACTTTTTAAACATGAAGCCAATAGCCAATGGTCTTTCTTAACCTTCTTCTAAAGATCTTGCCTTCTAATGGTGTCCATTTGCTCTTGGAAGGAAATAATTTATGGGCAATAAGGGCTGACATAAACTTGCTCCATTCTCTTTCCAGCTTGATGTCATATCATTACCCCTTTGCTCACTGTGTTTTGGCCACAGCAGCTTTCTTGCTGTTCAACCACAGTCCAACTCAGTTCCATCCTGTGTGCATTTAAACTTGTTTCCCTGCCTGACATCCTCTTCCCCTAGCACTGTACATGACTGACAACGTTCTCATCCTTCGAGTTCTTTGTCACAGAAGCCTTTGCTGATCATCTTGTCAGAAATAGTTCCCTTCACTACAGAGCAGGGTGCATCTGCTTGTTCGCTGTTCAGTTCCCCAGTGGCAGTAAAATGCTTGACAAAGCAAAAAAGTCAAGTAAATTTTTTGTTGAAAGAAGAATGAATGAATGAACACATTTCAAAATTACTTACCTTTTCTGTTGATTCTTTTGTCATGAAATTAAATATGGTAAAACTCTACTGAGTAATTTAGCCTCTGGTGCATTAAAAGTTTTTTAAACAGTTACTTCTGTTAATGCATTCTTTTTAAAATTATGTTTAGGAATTCCATATTTAAATCAGGAAGAAGAAAGACAGTTAAGAGAGCAGTATGATGAAAAACGTTCACAGGCCAATGGTGCATATGTATCTCCTAACGCTTCAAAATGTCGTGTGACAATTCCTGAGGACCAGAAGAAATTTATTGACCAAGTGGTGTAAGTTCTAAACTGAAACCAAACAGGCATTTCATAACGTGTATTGGGACAAGACTGGCATCTGTGTCTCACACCTGTGCTACATGCACATAGTATGTCGTGAGTGGCTGGATTTCACTGTGGCATATCTGAATTTGTGCAACAGCAGCAAGTTATAAATAGCGTTCTATGTACATGGACTTGGTACATGTCACTAGAGACCTCAGCACATGGCAGACCCGCATGCACCAAGGGCCTGACACCCACTGTCCCGTCTCCCTGTTGGCAGAGGAGTGGATCAGACCCACTCACACTGCAACATGTCCATGTTTATCTTACTCGCAGTGAAGTTTCTGACAAGTAGATGTGCCTTTGGATGAGTATGTGTATGTGTTCTTGCTCATTATAAGTGCTTTACTAGAAAAGTAAAGACTTAAATCGCTTGTATTGACAAATCCTTGAGAAGTTGTTCCCAATTCATTAATCCCCTCTAAAAGGATATCCAAAGTAAAGCATTTTTAAAAAAAGTCTTTGGACTAAAAAGTTATAGCATGATTTGGTAAAATTACATTGTCACATGTTCTTGTAGTTAGACTACTTTTAGATATGATTATTCTGTTGGTTGACTACTTCATTCCCTGAAGGTACTGATGGTCATGATCTATTCTGATTCCTCAGAGAGAAAATCGAAGATTTATTACAAAGTGAAGAAAACAAGAACTTGGATTTAGATCCATGCACTGGGTTAGTTGTCCTGAACATTTTCTTGTGTCCTTTTTTTAAAAGGTAGATGATTTCTGGCGTTTGATGCATTTGGTCTTCTTAAAACACCTTTATAAGTAGTCTTTTTATTATAGGCATGTTCTCAAGATTTATGTACTAACTTTAGCATTACTCAGTGAGGATGATTGTGTATTGAGACACTGAATGAACACTTTGTCCTGTACCTGGAGGGGAGAAAAGCTGTGCAACTTTGACTCTGAGTTATGCCCAAGAATGACATCATTACTTTGGCTCTGGGGAGTGCTAAATACATGAAGTCCTCAAAAGATAAGATTCACTGCCAGGCTTCCTCTGTTCTTTTCTCTTTGTAGTAAAAAACATCAGCCTTTCAGAGAGTCAGTAACTTGAACATCTTTTTTCTCTTTTACTTTGTGATGAGCTTCATAAGATGGTTATAATGCATCTGTATACTTTAAACTTTCTTTATACAGCCACACAGGAAATAATATTTTCATTAAACAAGAATTTCTACCTCTTTTTTAAAAGCAATATAATAATATTAAGGAAATTTTTGAAATGTCAAGTTATGAGGAATTTTCCTACTTCAGATATTCTATTTTCTTTTTCTTTGATTCCTTTTTTTTTTTTTTTTCTTTTTGAGATAAATCTCTGATAGCTTGCTTTGTCACTCAGACAGAAGTCTAGCTATAGCTCAGATTTGGCTTGAATTCCTGGCCTTAAGTGATCTTCCCCCTTTGGTCTCCCAAAGTGCTAAGATTACGGAAATCAGCCACCATGCCTGGCCCATCCTGCCATTTTTATTTGCTTGTTACCTGTCAGTTCTAATGAAGTCTCTTTTTAAAATGAAATCTTTCCTACCAATGCCTGATAAGTTAGGGTTTACTTTTAATGAGCCAAGATTAATACTTTTTTTTATCTTATAGGTTCCAAAGAAAACTAATTTATCAGACTTTGAGCTGGAAGTAAGTGTTTATATTGCATGCAAGAGTTCCATGAGGGACCCAAGACTTAAAAACTAAATATAATCTCTTAGCTCTTGTTTTCTTTTGAAATTCTGCAATTCTTGGTGATTTGAAGATACAAGTTCCTCCTACTTTATTAAGTTTAATATCAGCTTATTTTTCTTTATTATTACTTTCTTTTTTTTTTTTTATTGTTGGGGATTCATTGAGGGTACAATAAGCCAGGTTACACTGATTGCATTTGTTAGGTAAAGTCCCTCTTGCAATCATGTCTTGCCCTGGGAAGTATTACTACTTTCTAATAGATGCTTTAAAGCCTCTTAAAATTTATTTTAATTATCACAGTGGCCTTATCCATTAAGCTCCAGATACACTGTGTGTTTTTTTTGAAGGTATAATACAAATACAAATTTGGTTTTAAGATCTTGGTAATAGGTGCTTTTTCTAAAGCAGAGGTTCTTAACTTGGGGTTAAATTTTGGATGGGTTTCAGGAGATCTGTGAATCTCTTAAAATACCTGACACATCCAGTATTTTGTGGTTGTATTTTTTTTTTTTTTTTTTTTTTGTGAGACAGAATTTCAAGCTGTCGCCCTGGGTAGAGTGCTATGGCGTCACAGCTCACAGCAACCTCAAACTCTTAGGCTTAAGCAATTCTCTTGCCTCTACCTCCCAAGTAGCTGGGACTACAGGTGCCTGCTACAATGCCTGGCTATTTTTTGGTTGTAGTTGTCGTTGTTTGGCAACCCTGGGCTGGATTTGAACCTGCCAGCTCTGGTGTACATGGCTGGCGCCCTAGCTGCTGAGCTACAGGTGTGGAGCCTTGTGTGTGTGTTTTTCCTAGTATGTTTCTCTTGGTTTCATTGTATTTGCAGGTGGGTCTCTAATTCAAAATTGAAAATGGCCTCAGGCCAGGTGGACATTTGCTTTTGCCTTTGGGTCCTTATTTTTCTTTTGGAATCTGCCAGTGACATTTATTCTGGGAATATACTTTGAACAAAACAGGACAAAGGGCCTGTGATGTGCCAGGCACTGTCCTAGACTCTGAGGCCACAGCAGTGTACAAGAGAGACAATATGCATTCCCTTCTGGAGCTTGTCTTCTAAGAGCAATTAAGAGAATGGTTTGCCCTTGCAGGTGGGGTCATGTGATAGTTTTGGTTAGTGAGTGTTGCAGAAGCCTCACTTCTGGGTTGAAACATTTATTAGATGGTGTAAGACTAGTACTGTGCTTTCCTGCCTAAGTCATGGAAGCACATAAAGAGAGGAGCCATGAGATCAAAGTAGTCTGGAACCCTGGGCCCCTGCATGAAGGGCAGCTATTCTAGAGAGTTCCTAGACCTGCAGTGGATTTTGTGGGAATGAAGAATAAACATTTGTTATGTTAAACCACACACACACACAAAGCAGGACACGGCCATCATTTAATTTTCACAGGCTCCTTTCCTATCGTGTTACCCTTGCAACTTACTCCATGTGCATTCCAGGTCTTTCTCTTGCACCACCAATGCAAACTACTATGCCAAATTACAAAAAAGCTGGCCATCTCAGACCTCCCCTCTGTATGCCCCGTGCAATCTAAAAAGATCTTTCAATTTTCAGTTAGGAAATAGACATCTTTGGAATCAAGATTTGACTATGTGGTAATAAGTTGACTGCATTATGTGATGCAAGACATTTTAGAAAACGCTCAAATCCTTTAAAAAAATTAATTTGAGGTCAGGTACATTCCCATGTTTAAGAAACCATTTAGCAGCTGAAATGTGGAATATGCTTATTATCAAGTCTTCATTGTAGAGATAATTATTTCATACTTAAAACTTATTTTACTTAGTTTATAGCTAGATAGTTACTTTTAATAGACTTTGGGTTTTAGCTGTCATTGAATCATCTACTAATACCATATTTTCCTTCTCTTTAGGTATCCCAAAGGCATTCATGTTGAGACTTTAGAAACTGAAAAGGTAACCCCAAGAAGTTCTCCAGGGTTAACATTAAACACAGCCCATGATACATCCATGTGTTGAAAGTCAGAATGTCCACTTTGGCTCTGCTACATGTGAGCTGGGTGACCTTGGGCAAGTCATTTATTTAACCTCTCTAAGCTTCATTTTCTTTATTTGTACTTTGGGGCTGAGCATGATAATGATGATTTATGTCTATCTCAGCTTTTTTATGATAACCTCATGGGTAAACAGAAGTGAGCATGCTTTGTAAACTTGAAAGTATGTAAACGTTGGTTCATATTCTTACTCTGGCAGAAAAATGAAAAGTTAAATCACTTGTATTAATAAATCCTTGAGAAGTTCTTACTGAATCACTAGTCACTCCCAAAAGAATATTCAAAAGAAAGTATTTTTCTAGCAGTCTTTAAACTACAAAGTTATGGCATGATTTGGTAGAATTACAAGTACTATGGCTTTATGTTACGTAAAATTAAATTCAGGTCAAGGTCATAAACATCACTACTGTCATGTATTCCCAAGGTGCACTGGGCGGCTAGTGGTGGGTTCCTTTTGCAAAACTTCTGAATTTAAAAATTTGGATTTTTGCTCTTAAGTTAGATATCAAATTAGAAATTAAATAAATTGAAAACAATTGTGCTAGAAGATAAGTCTCAAACTTTGACATAGAAGGTTTTGTGGTATGTTTAATGGACTATATATAAAATGCAATATATGAGGAAGAAAGCCATAGTTATCTGACACATTACCAGAAAATCCAGGGTTTTATTTTTCTTATGCTAACAAAATAAACAATAGAACCTCCATAGATGGCCACTTCCTTTCTAGAAGTTGACTACCTCCTTATGGTGACCTAATTTTCATAGACTGACATGCACCACATATATGTCTCAGTCCAGCAGGCCTCATTACGTATGTTGACCACCTCCGTATGTTCACCAGTTGATTGAACTTGGATGGTCACCTTACAGAAGTTCTACCGTATAGAAATTTTTCTTTAAAACTAGTTACTTAGAAATTCACATTCAAATGTAGCATAACTTTTTAAGTATTTGTCATAAAAAATGTCTTTTTCTCACAGTCTGTTGATAGATTTAATTGATGTCTGTTGTGTTGGTTTAGTAAACCATGGGAAAACGTTATGGAAACAGAGAGGCAAAGTTTTGGTTTGAATGCATCAGTTCAGCTTTTGTTTGGCATTTCAAAATGCTTTCTGTTGTTTGGCCCGTGAAAGGCTGCACAGTGATCCCCAAACTATAACTTGTAATGATAGCAGAATTCTGAATTTTGGGGGTCAAGTTGCTTCCAGAATATTGGATGTCTGTTTTGTCTTTTAGAAGGAGCAGTATATAGCTATCAGCAAAGTAGATGAAGAAGAACGCAAGAGAAGGGAGCAGGAGAAGCACGCGAAAGAGCAGGTAATGGGTTGCACAGATTTCCTTACAGTGAGTGAGAAATGGCACCATAGATGCTGGTTCATTCCTTTCTCTATATTTCTAGAGCATTTGTTGGATTCAGTTAAATGAATAGTTTCCTACCATGGAAGAATTGATTTGTTAAAAAAAAAAAAAAACAACTAGATTAGAATAAGGGAAATGTTAAGCTTAAGCTTTAGGCATAGCCAGCCAAGGGAGTCTGATGCCATGGTCGACCAGTGTGCAGTGGAATGAAGCAGTCTTGAAGGGAGTATTCTGTTTCATTCAGCTTGTTTGTCACTAGCATCAGTGCCCATTACCTAATACTCCCGTGTCTAAGTTTATTTATTACTGGTTTTCCTAAAACAAAGTTCAGGATATGTGATCTGACAGATTAGGATATAAGATGCTCATACCTGCATTGTTGGAACATTATCACTCTGGTTGCTGTTTGAAGAATGGATTTGCAGGAGTAAGACTTGGAGGCAGGAAGCAAGTTCAGCTGTGGAATAACCTAGCTAAATGATAGTAGTGACCTGGAACAGGATAGTTAGCAGTGTGAGTGGAATCTGGAGATTACTTGGAAGGTAGAATCTGTGGAATTAAGATTGGATATGGGTGTGGAAGGGGAAGGAAGAAGAAGGAAGACACTCAAGCCTTGCACGGCTGGGTTGATTGTGGTCATTTCACGTAGGTAGAGTTGGTTGGAGTGACACTGGTGAGGGAAAGGGTAGAGGAGGCAGGAGTGGATTTGAGTGTGGATGAATGTCAAGTTCACACACATGTAAGGCAGGGCCACCCCTGACTGCTGTAGCCAGTAAAGACACAATGAAGCACTTTCAGATTTAGATAGTTCTTTACCCGCAGAGAGGAAGGAATGTTCGCAGAAGGTGCCAGCTGGTCCTTGTACTGCATACCAAAAAAGAACACAAACACAAGGCCAGATGACTATAATGTGAGTTGTGGATGTCCCATTATAAGGAACCAGTTCTAGACCATAGCTCTTTCTGAGCAACCACACTCCTTAAAACCTGTGACAGCTTCCCAGGAATGCTAACACAGTGGGTGGGAGATGACTTCACAACTGCTCCTTACACACCTCTGCCTCCCACCCCTTCCTCCTGAGGCAGTCTGCAAGACACACTGGTTCATGTCCAAGGCACAAATCAGCCTTAACCTGCATGACCTATTTGGAAACATACAAGGTCACTTACCAGGAAACCATGGTGAGACTGTTCCCCTCTAGTGGCAGAAAACATTACATTCTGTGTCACCTGATGAGGGTGTTTTTGGTGTCTTTGGGACATTCAAGGGTGGATGTCCTGTTAGCAGATTTGTCAATCTAGAGTACAGGAGAAAGTTGTCATTGGCAGTCACTACGGCTGGATCAGAGCAGCCATGGAGTATGTGAGGAATGAGGGTAGATTCCTGAGGAGCACCAGCATTTAAAGATAGACAGAAATAGGAAAAAAGTACCAGGAAATTAATTGTGACACGTAGCCAAGGGAAGAGAATGTTTAGAGTAAGTGGTGGTCAACAGTGTCAGATACTCTCGAGAGATAAGGATAGCGACGTGGCCATTGGACTTCACCTTGAGAGTTGTTATTTTTATTTTATTGTTTTTCGAGACAGCCTTAAGCTGTCGCCCTGGGTAGAGTGCTGTGGCATCACAGCTCACAGCAACCTCCAACTCCTGGGCTCAAGCGATTCTCCTGCCTCCGCCTCCCAAGTAGCTGGGACTACAGGCACCCGCCACAACACCCAGCTATTTTTTTGGTTGCAGCCGTCATTGTTGTTTGGCGGGCTGGGCAGGGTTCGAACTCGCCAGCTCAGGTGTATGTGGCTGGCGCCTTAGCCGCTTGAGCCACAGGTGCCAAGCCAAGGGAGTTGTTATTTTTTAAATATACTTTAAATTTAAAAAATTTTTAATTATAAAATATACACAACATAAAATTTATTATCTTGACTATTTTTAAGTGTGTAGTTCAGTAGCATCAAGTACATTCACATTGTTGGGTAATCATGACTACCATCCATCTCCAGAATTTTCATCTTGCAAAACCAAAACCCTCTACTCATTTAACAACTCCCTATCCCCACCCCCTGCTCAGCCCCTGTTAGCCACTATTCCGGTCCCCTCTTTTTTTTCTTCTTTTTCTGGTTTAGACAGGGTCTTCCTCTGTCACCCAGGGTAGAGTGCAGCAGCACCTCAAACTCCTGGGCTCAAATGATCCTCCTGTTTCAGCCTCTCAAATAGCTGGGACTGCAGGTTTGCACCACTATGCCCAGCTCATTTTGGTTTTTGTAGACACAGGGTTTCACTATGTTGCTCAAGCTGGTCTCCTAACTCCTGGCCTCAAGTGATCCTCTTTCCTCAGCCTCCGGAAGTGCTGGGATTACAGGGATGAGGCACTTGCAGTATTTGTCCTTTTGTGACTGATTTGTTTCTCTTAGCAATGTCCTCAAGGTTCATCCATGCTATAGCGAATGTCAGAATTTTCTTCCTTTTTCAGGCTGAATAATTTTTCATTGTATGGGTGTATCACACTTTGTTAAATCACTTTCTGATGGACACTGGGTTGCTTTTGGCTGTTGTAAATATTGCTGCTATGCACGTGGATGTACAGGTATCTGGGTCCCGGCTTTGAATTCTTCTGACTGTGTATATACCTAGAAGTGGAACTGCTGGGTGATTTGGTAATTTGGAAGGAGGGGGACCTCCATTAGTGTTTTCCTTAGGGGCTACACTGTTTTACATTCTCACCAAGAGTGCACAAGGGTTCTAGTTTCTCTTACCCTGAGGGTTAGTTTTAAGGACATGAGCAACTTCAGTTAGAGTGAAGACAGAAAGCTTAGGGCTGGATGCACCTGGGAGTGAAGCCTGAGCTGGTGTGTAAAGAGAAGTCTTTCAGCAAGTTAGCTGTGATGAGAAGAGGAGAAGGGGCAGTAGTTTAGAGCTAAGGAAAAGTTTTCAAGATTGCCTGTTATAAATACCACTTGAAAGAAAATAGGAGAGAAGAAGGTGAGTGGGGATGAGTCACAGAGTCCTGTGCTCTAAATATTTTGTAAAAGATGTATTTGTTCAGGAAAAAAGTCAGGAATTATGAGAACTTGATTTGATTAGTTAGCTGCTGCTTGGATTTCCTTAGAAATGCATTATTGCATTTAGCCAGCAGGTGGTGACTTTTTAAAGTTTGTGTTTTTGGGATACCTTGATTTGGAAATTTCAGCAAATTATCTGAAGTGATAGATAAATCCTCACATTGTTATTTCAGTAATGAATGAATAATTTCCCAGTTGCTTATTTTACTTTCTAAAAAGGAAAGGTGTGTATAACAGATCTTTTAGATGTAGTTGTTTGGGATATCAGGCACAAAGCGCACGAGACTAAAGCTGTCTAACTTGATATAAATTCATGTTAGGGGGGCTTTTTTTTACTTCATTCAATTAAGGGAATATATGTACATCAATAGTGGGTTCATTTGTTTTTAATTAGGAGGAACTGAATGATGCTGTGGGATTTTCTAGGGTCATCCATGCCATTGCTAATTCGGTAAGTAAACCTCTTTCTTTCCAGCTAGATTGCTGAATGTAATATTTAAGATGAAGCATCTAATTATCATTGCAGATGAACTACTTGGTTTAATTTAGAATGTTTATGTGGTATGGATGAAGAAGTTAGAACTTCATCAAGATAGACTATAGTTATAATGCCCTTGGTGAAAGACATTCTAATTTTTGTATTCAAACCATTTTTCAAGAAGTCTTGCTTATAAAATATATAGGTGGATTATACTACAATGTTCTTATATGGCTACATGAAACCAAGTTTTTTTTTGTTTGTTTGTTTGTTTTGCAGTTTTTTTTTTTTGGCTGGGTCTGCGTTTGAACCCGCCACCTCCGGCATATGGGGCTGGCGCCCTACTCCTTTGAGTCACAGGCGCCACCTTGAAACTAGGGTTTTTTATTCTCAAAACCAGTAAGCTGTAGAATAAGAAAGTAAGGAGTAAGGGAAGAAGCAATCAGATAACTGACTGAAGGTGTTTTGTTTCCCAAGTAGAAGAATGCGAGGGATAAAAATAATGATGTCTCTGTTGAGTTGTGCACAAGCCTTAATAATACTTGATACGTTTTAAAAACAGGTTGGCCATTAATATAAATACACTAGAGGGCTCTGTGGTAGCCAAGACAGATGCTTCTTGCTGTGGGAGTCCTTTGGACCTGTGTTTTGCATAGGCAGCCTGGGTATTGCTGGTTGTTTTAGGCATATACCTGCCCAAACTGCCTGGACCTCAGACGTCTTTTCCTTGACCATTTGGCCCTGGGAAAAGGAATCACCTTGTTCCTTAGATTTCTGACCATCAGGGAAGCTTTAAGACCATAGAGACTCTCAAGAGTTCTGTGCCCATCTCATTATCACGGTTAGCCTTATTAACAGGATGGTGGAGGGAAGGCACACCCCTGTCCTTGATCAGGGATAAACAGAAGTTACAGAGGCTTGTAAAAGAAGAGGCTTGGCTCACCAGGAACTCCCTTGCTGAAATAAGTGAGGTAATGAGAGTGGAATAGAATCGTTGGATGAGCCTGGAGAGGAACAAGATAAGAGCCTCCTCAACAGTGGCTAAGGTCACATATACTCAAAAGCGAAGATTGGGTTTCAGGTTACATTTGCTCATGTTGTACACACTTTGCCAGCAGATTTCAAAGGAGTGGTTAGTTTGACTGAAGCTGTCCCTAAAACGCGGAGACATGGGTACATCTCTTGGCTTTGAGCTCTCTTGTAGCCATCATAATATTAATAATTTAGCTAGTTAGCTTTTCCAAGATTAGGATATCTGTTTGCCTTTTACAAATTCAGACTTGCTCTGCCTTTGTTAGCTGTTTTCTGGTGTCTTTCTTCTACAGGAATAAGTCATAGTATGTTGCCAACTGTTGGTGGTTAACAGCCCAAAGCTATGAGAAGAGCTCTATTCATTAGTGATTCAGACATTTGAAATGATAAGTCACTTAAAAATATTAATACAAAAATAAAAAAAAGAAATTATCCACGTAAAAAACATTTTTTCCAAAGCAAAAATATATATATATATATTAATACAGTTAATCTCTACAAAGTTAATCTCTTACTTATGTCACACCAGCTTTTTTTCCAGTTAAGAATCCTTCTTTATGGTTTTTAGAAACTTTTTATTTTATTTTAATTTTACATTCACAGAAAAGTTGCTGAATAGTTCAGAGTTTCCATTTATCACCTACCCAACTACCCCTAATGTTAACATCTTACATACCCATTATGCAGTTATCAGAACCAGGAAATTAACTGGCACAAAATTAATGAACTAAACTAAAGACCTTGTTTTAATTTTACCAGTTTTTCTACTAAGTCTTTCTTTCTCTTCATGATTCTATCTGGAGTCCCACATTGTGTTCACTTATTTCCCCCTGGTGTCCTATAGACTTTAGCAGTCTTTCATTCATAACCTGGGTACTTTTCACAAATATTGATATTTTGTTAAATATCCCTAAGTTGGGATTTGTCTGATACTTTCTCATGATTAAACTAAGGATATATGGTTTTGGCAAGAATACCACAGGATGATTGTTCATGAGGTTGACCTTGGTCAACTTTGTTAGAGATGTCTGCTGGATTTGTGTTCTGTGAAGCTACTATTTTTCTTTCTTTTTTTTCGAGACAGAGTCTTACTATGTCACCCTTGGTAGAGTGCTGTGGCGTCACAGCTCACAGCAACCTCAAACTCTTGGGCTTAAGCAATTCTCTTCAACCTCCCCAAGTAGCTCTGACTATAGGTGCCTGCTACAATGCCTGGCTATTTTTCTGTTGCAGTTGTTTAGCTGGCCAGGGCTGGGTTCGAACCCGCCATCATCGGTGTACGTGGCTGGCACCATAACCACTGTGCTACGGGTGCTGAGCCAAAGCTACTATTTTTCCTTTGTAGTTAATAAAATATCTTGGGAAGAAACCATGGAAAATCCTATTTTTTCTCAAACTTTTGCCCACTAATACTACCATCCCTCAGTGGATCTTCCCTGCAGTGTTATTACCTGATATTCTGGTGGCGAGTTTATAGTCCCCTCTTTCTATACCTGTTCTTGGAGTTCTTCCATAAGTGAAAACTATTTCTTTTCTCTGTTTTCTTAATCATTTTTATGTAAATGAGTATGGACTCAGCAGTATTTATTTTATTCTACAGATTATAATCCACTATTTATGTATTTTGCTGCTCAAATTGTACCACCTTTGGCTATTGGAGCTCCTTTGGCTTGGCTCCTATATCCTTTGAACAAGCTCTCATCCTTTTTCGAACACTTCTTACTTTCTAGCTCAGTGGTTCTCAACTTTCCTAATGCCATGATGTATTTTCATTGTTACAAAGGGGTCGTGACCCACAGGTTGAGAACCTCTGTTCTAGCTTTACAAGATGTTCCAGGTTCATCTTGTATTTTCCCTGACTTGGCAATGGAATCAATAACTTCTCCAAGGAGCTTATGGTTCCTTTTACTAGAGAAGTGTCTAGAAACCAAGACTGATCCTGGGGTATTATTATGATGTCTTTGCTTCTAGGCTCTCTACCTAGACAGGGCTGAGAATGATATTTCTGGGTAACATGCTTATACATGTGCAGCTGCACTACGTGTGTGTGCATCTGTGTCTGTATATTCATGCCTTTATACTCACAGCTCAGATTCTAGTACAACACCACAGGGCTCATTGTTAGCTTTCTCTCTTTTCTTATTGGTTAACTTCTTTCTCAATGGTGAGAAATCCAGTTCTTATTATCTACATTATATATGTTTGTTTAAAGCACATTTATCGACTAGATCACAGTGTACATGTGTAGGTTTTTTTGTCTTCAGCCTTATGGACTCTAGTCAAGTGCTGTTTAACACATTAGTTTTTCTTGCTGGTCCCCTTCAGTGTGGTCCTGGTGTTCATTCACAGTACAGTTAGGTGCACTGTTTCGTACTGTATTTCGTTGTAGGTTTTCTGCGCCTTTTCTGTGGTTTCAGTCAGTGCTCAGCGTTGTAGCCCTGGACGGGTGTTCAGAGTGTGCACACAATGACCCACAGGACAGCTTGTCTGTGAGGCTTGGGGGGTTTTATGTAGGGTGAGTTGTTTCAGAGCATTATGTTTAGTCCTGTGAGTCAAGCAGTGTTACGCTGATAGTCTGTAATGACCTGATGTTTTATGTTAAAAATGTTGCCACCTGGCTAGCTAAATCCAAGTTGAGGTTCCATTTTGGTAGTTTGATTTTTATCAAAATGAAATAATTTATTGCCCATGTATTGTGAGATTCATTGCCCACTGTGCCAAGAGGGCTGCCAGCATGTATATTGTATTTCAGTTGGTTGAAAAGCAGTGAACTTTAATGGAAGTGTGTTTAAAAGCATGCCCTATGAAATTTGACATAGATGATGTAGGAAATGAAAATTCATTCCGTTTAATATGGTTAGCCTGTGGCTCAGTGAGTAGGGCGCCGGCCCCATATGCCGAGGGTGGTGGGTTCAAACCCAGCCCCGGCCAAACTGTAACAAAAAAATAGCCGGGCGTTGTGGCGGTTGCCTGTAGTCCCGGCTGCTCGGGAGGCTGAGGCAGGAGAATCGCGTAAGCCCAAGAGTTGGAGGTTGCTGTGAGCCGTGTGACGCCACGGCACTCTACCCAAGGGCGGTACAGTGAGACACTGTCTCTACAAAAAAAAAAAAAAGAAATTAGATATTTTTACATTTTAGCATTGATGAGTGTATCTTTTAAGATAAGTGGGTTGTTTTAAAGACTATAGTTCTAAAATAGGTATTTTGAGTTTTGTCCACAAATTATTTGACAGTTGAGGAACTCTGTGTTTTCAAATTTTACCTTTAAAAAATTCTGACTCCAAATTTACTGCTACTAATTCTTAAAGTAGCCATGATTAATAAAAATCAGAGAAAAACATCAATAAGATTAAAATTATTTAGAGCTTTTACTTTGCATTCTGGATTTAACACTCTACATTTGAAGAGAAATGAAGCCAGCCCAAATTATTTACATGTATTTGTACTTTTTTTGATGTGGAAAAGCAAGTTTTGTACAAAATCTTCATGGAATCTGAACCATACATTCATTCTCAAACCCCGGTATAATTTTGTACCTAGAACTCCTTTCTTCTGACCTTGACTCTCTTTAGGGGAAACTTGTTATTGGACACAACATGCTCTTGGATGTCATGCACACAGTGCACCAGTTCTACCACCCCCTGCCTGCGGTAAGTGGCTTGTCAGCCTGCATTAAAAGTACATGATGCATTTTTACTAAGAAAATGTTCTGTATTTGGGTGCTGTTTCCTTGTATGCAGTCCGTTCCCAGAGAAAAGAATGTTATGCACTTGGTTGTGCATATTTGACATGATGTACATACAGGCCATTTTAAAGGATCTGCAGTCACTGCCGTTTCAACATTCGTTTCATGGTACCGGTGGTTGCTCATTTAGTGCTGGGTAGGGGTTCCTAGACCACAGGTGTGGGCTGCTAATTTGCTACTGTTAACATAAAACATAACAGGACCACTGAAGAAAAGTGCTGTCAGCTGAGCCAGACTGGGTTCTATGTAATTCTCAAATTGCCTCCTGCAAGGTGCTTCCCACTGACCTGCCTCAGTGGTAGTTTCCATTCTGAGCCAAGTTGTCTCAGTTTACCAAACCACAAGTTTCTTTGGTTCCTATTCTGGCTCTTCCTGTCCTGCTTCTAACTGCACACCGGGCCTCATCTCATTTGCCCTCCCATTACGCTGTGTTCCACTTTGATTTTTTTTTTAAGAGACTGAGTTTTACTTTATTGTCCTCCATAGAGTACCATGGTGTCACAGCTTACAGCAACCTCCAGCTTGGGCTTAGGTGATTCTCTTACCTCAGGCTTCCAAATAACTGGGACTACAGTTGCCCGCCACAATGCCCGGCTATTTTTTTGTTGCAGTTTGGCCAGGACCAGGTTCAAACCTGCCACCCTCAGTATATGGGGCCAGTGCCCTTACTCACTGAGCCACAGGCACCCCCCTCCACTTTGATTTTCTCTTCATATTTTCTTTTAGTGGTCCCATCCACCATGTTCATAACTTTAGCTATAGACATCAACATCTTTATCCCCAGCTGTGCTCTCTGCTCAGGTCAGGTCTACATTCCATACTGGGCTCCAGCTGTCTGCACCTGAATAGCCCTCAGACTAAGTGTTGTTAGAATGGAAGTGTCTCAAATGAGATCTTTAACTTACACTCCCTTTCCTTCCTTTTTACCATCTCCAAGCCAGTTCTTTCTTCTCATTCCATCTCTTAAAATGAGGCCCAGTTTTTTGACTCTTCCTCTGTTCTTAGATCTAGTCGGCTACAAAATGCTGACAGTTTTGTTCCCATGCTGTGTCTCATATCTGGGTTCTTTTCCTTTTATTGCAAGTAAGCAAGCCTTCTGTTATTCACCTGAAGTTTAGCATCCAGGCAGGCTTCCTGTCCTGGTTCAACCTTCAGCCCACACTTTAAACCAGAATTTAGCAAAGATTTTCTATAAAGGGCCAGATAGTAAAATATTTTGGGCATTCCAGGCTCTATAGTATTTGTTATAACTCTCAGCTCTTCCTTGTAGCATGAAAACAGCCATAGAATACATGAACAAGTGGGTGTGGCTGTGTTGCAGTGAACTGTATTGTAAAAAGGTGCTGGGCCGCATTTGGCCTGCTGGCCATAGTTTGCAACACCAGATTGTATTAATCTTTTGTCAGTTTTTGATTGGAAACATGTTGAGAGTTGGGTTTCATTCATACACCTGCAAACCTTCAGTGACTTCACATTTCCTCCATCACATAGCTCTACCAGCATGTGGTCGTTCAGGCCGTGAGTGTAAGTGGGCCTGTTCCTCTTCTTATCCTGTTTCTGCAACCTTAAGTTGTCATCAGTTTTCATGACAACTCTATCACTTTCTGGGACTCAAAGACTTCATAGTTGTGAGTCTCAAACCAAGTATGACAGATGGATTTGCATTTTTTAAATCTAATGAGCTTAATATTTATTTCAGATCACCCACTTCTTATTGACCAGATAGACCAAGGTAGCAGCTCCTCTTCTGACTTTTTGACCTTTAAAGCAATGACGTTATCAGTAACTGTGTTAGGTGTTTTGAATACCAAATATAACTTGACACACTGGAGTTCTTAAATATTGACTTAATGAATGAAATGTCTTCTTACTGTGCCAGTTTTGTAATCTTCTGATACATGGCTCTGTTCACATTACTGACTCTGCTCAAAATTCTAAAGTAATCCCACATTCCTTGTTTTTCTGTACAGTTGACTCTCTTTAACCTGGCACATCAGGCTTTCCATCATCCGTATAGTCTAACCTCTTATTACTCTCCTTCCCAACTGGCTCATCTGTTCCTTGAGAAATGCTTTGTGTTTTCCCAGATGTGTGGTTTTGGTGTATAATTTCCTCCAACTTGAATTTTCTCCAGCTTTTCTCAGTGTCTGCTGTATACACCTTTACCTTATCTGTGCATGGTCCAGCTCCTGCCTCCTCTGTGAAGTTTATCCTGCCTGCTGCCATCAAGGAGATGATCATTCCTTTCTCTGAATGCCCACAGAACTTTGTACCTCTATGGTACATAAACTTTGTCTTGTATTGTACACCATAACCCCTCTTCTCCTTCCAGGTGGTTAGCGCCTTGGACAGTGAGTGTAGCCGTTTTATTGTGTCTAAATACCTAGCACAATTGTATGTAAGCATTTAATGAATGTTAAACTGAATGAAGCTAGTCTTGAATTGAATTCTGGTAGAAAGAGGACATGATTTGTTGCAGACGAGAAGCAGATTAGGGTAAGCAGATTATCCCTTGTTTTATGACTAAGGGTACCTCGGTAAAAGGTAAAAAGAGGGAGGGAAAAAATGGTTTTTCTTCCATCTACTTTTGGAAAAAGTGATGAGAATAAATGAGAAAGTCTGTTTAAAATGGTAGAACTAGTAGATGCAATGACATGTACCCATAGTCCCAGCTATTCTGGAGGCCAAGGCAGGAAGAGGGTCACTTGAATTTAGGATTTTGAGTCCAGCCTGGGCAACATAGCAAGACCCCGTGTCTCCAAAACAAAAAAGAAAAGAAGAAGTAGAACTTTTGCATGTACTGGCACCAAAATGTGCATTTAAAAAGACACCAAAGAATCCATATTTGGAGCTGCCTTTCAGGGCATGTCTCTTCTTACAAGCTGTCTTGGTACTTGAACATGACCTTTTAGAAGGCACTGGTCTGGAACTTTGCTATGAGCTGGCCTTAGAGGCAGTTATAATTCTCCTTTTTCTTGTAAAACTCTGTAGTGACATTGAGAGATGACAGTCATTATTGTACTTTTGTTTGGTTAGCATCAAAACCACTCCATCATGTATTGCCCATTAATTTAACTATAGCCATTGAAAAGCTGGTAAATATTTCAAGCCTGCCAAATACCATCTGTATTTATAGGTCTGAAAAGCTAATTGGAAATAGCAATTTCCTATGAAGCATAACTAACATTGCAGAGAAGTGTAGTTTTGCAGAGTCGGGAGTATGACTAGTTAGTCTTGTGGCAACTATGTGTGTGAATAAGTTAATTCAAAATTAGAACACTCTTATTTCAGCTACAAATTTTCTGATCAAAATAAACTTGGGAAATGAAGTGTCTAATGTAGTTACTTGCTGTTAGAACTATGTTAAAACAGGAATTATGTACTAAAAGGTCTGTGTTTTAGTGGCCATTTTTACTAACATTTTAAACATGATCTCAGTAAAGGTCTAAGCTAGTTTAGAATTTGTCCATTTCCTATAATTAAAACCATTTAATTTAAATGACTCACTATTCTCACTATTATGACAAATTCAGGTACAATCTGTTAGGAATTACTATTTTTTTGGACTACCAGCCTTTCAAATATGTATACCCTACTCCAATTTCAGCTTTATAATCCTTAAATTTGTCTGTTTTGGTTATGTAAAAGTTGGTTATCAGGTCATATGGTTCCAAATCCATGAAGAAATCGGAAGATTTTTAAAAAGTAATTATTAACTAGAAATGGGGTTTTCATTTAGCTTAAGACTTCCGTGATATATGACAGTTTGAGAAGATAGCTGTGGAACTATTTATGTTTTTTTAATTTTTAATATTATGACTCTATTAGGAAAATTGTAACAAGTCATTCTGTTGTTTTTTTAGGACTTAACTGATTTTAAAAAGATGACAACATGTGTTTTCCCCAGGTGAGCTTTCTCTAAGGATTTGTCTTTCATTTAAAACCCTCATTGTGACATACACAATGTAAGTAGGTGTACAGTAATTTGTTAAAACCCTTAGGTCAAGATTAGAATCTAGTTTGTGAAGTTTATGATTAGAGTTGGGCAATGTAGTTCACGTCTGTAATCTTAGCACTTTGAGAGTCCGAGGCGGGTGTATTGCATGAGCTCAGAAGTTCGAGACCAGTCTGCTGAGCAAGAGTGAGACCCTATCTATGTTAAAAATAGAAAAAACTAGGGCGGCGCCTGTGGCTCAGCAGGTAGGGCGCCGGTCCCATATGCCGGAGGTGGCGGGTTCAAACCCAGCCCCGGCCAAAAAAAAAAAAAAAATAGAAAAAACTAGCTGGGTATTGTGGTGGGAGCCTGTAGTCCCAGCTACTGGAGAGGCTGAGGCAAGAGGATTGCTTGAGCCCAAGAGTCTGAGGTTGCTGTGAGCTATGATGTATGATGCCACGGTACTCTACCAGGGCAACAGAGTGACACTCTTACAAAAAAAAAAAAACACCATGAAATTTAGGATTGGTTTTGTTACCCTGTTAAAAATCAGTTTGAGCTAAGAGTCAAAGTAGACAGCAGCTCATTTTTTAAAATCATATATCTTGCTATGTGAAGAACTGGTGACAATTCCTTGTGATGGCTCTTTTTGGGCTTACGTTTAGGATATACCTTTTACCTATTGAAGTGTCCAATTCAGACTATTCTGAATTGTCTGGCTAGAGAATTTTTTTTCTCTACTTTAAGTCAGTACCTTTTTCTGTTAGTGTTTTCCCCAGTTGATATTACATGTTCTGCTATGTCACATGTCACCCCTCTGATAGTTCTCATGTCAGCCATATGGTACCTATAGAGCAAGGGTCTGTGTTTTAGGACCCACTGAAAAGGGACAGACACAGTGCCCCAGCAGTTGCTCTTTCAGCAGAGCTATTTCTATTTCCAGAGTGTTAACAGTTATATTGAAATAAAAAAAAAAGAGAAATAGAGTTTTTTTTTAATTTTTTTGGAAATAAGATGGTTTATTGCTTTTCCTCAGTTTCCTCCTTGGTTTTCTCCTTCACTGAAAGAGCTTCTAGCTTTTCAGCTACTTTTTTGGCATTATCGTTTTTGCCTGATCCCTTGGGACTGACTCCTGCCAGGACCAGCACTGAAGAAGGCCACGCAAACACATGTTCACGAGCTGCCTAGACCTCGGGCAGGCTGCTCAGTGGTATCTGGTCACTTACTACCACAGCCATCATCCAGCCCCAGAGCAGGTGACTATGTCCTTTGAGAGACAAACAAGAACCATCTCAAAGCACCTTCACACTCTGGAGAGTTTAGTCAGAGCATTGTGAGGCAACCTCCTGGCTATCAACACCGGACACGTATGTCCCCAGGCAGCTACATTGCCCTTGACAGCCGGTCAGGCAGTTGTAGCACCTGGACTATTTCCCTGGCAGATGGAAGAAATAGATTTTTCTTATTAGTCCCTCTCACTTTCTTTCTTTTTGGTATTTCTGATCTTTGAAATAGAATAGTGAGAAATAACAACAGCATGAAATTACTGCATGTGAATTTGAGCCCTCAATAACAATGTACGCTGTAAAAACCTGGGTGGTGGTAGTAGAGAGTAGCAGTTAGGGAATGTTAGGTCTAAAGCAGGATTGGAGGGAAAACATAGAAGGGGTTTTGACTTACTCATGGGATTGATATAGCCCACAGTCTCTCAGGGTGCTAGTGAATCTGGACGTTGTGCACCAGAGCATGGACTCTCTGACAGCAACTTGACAGAGTCCTTGGCCATGGCAGAGTGACTAGCCTAGTGTAGCAAGGATGCCAGTGCCAGGTTAGAATGGTTTATGTGTTTAATTCCTCTGTCCACTTTTGTGTATTTTATGCATTAAATATTTTATGTTTTAAGTATGTATTAAATATGTATGTTGGCTCGGAGCCTGTAGTTCAGCGGCTTAGGGCACCAGCCACATACACCAGAGCTGGCAGGTTCGAATTCGGCCCGGGCCTGCCAAACAACAGGGACAACTACAACCAAAAAAATAGCTGGGCATTGTGGCTGGTGGCCACCTGTAGTCCCAGCTAGTTGGGAGACTGATGCAAGAGCTTCACTTAAGTCTAAGAGTTTGAGGCTGCTGTGAGCCGTGATGCCACGGCACTCTACCAAGGGTGACATAGACTCTGTCTCACAAAAAATAAATAAATAAATAAATAAATATGTATGTTATGTGTTAAGTATTTTTGTATTTCGGTAAAGTACATTTTGAATATTGATATACACTTTTTTCTTTATTAAATTTTTTTGTTTGTTTTTAGACTCTTGGATACTAAATTAATGGCCAGCACACAACCTTTTAAGGTATTATTTAAATTTGAACTATCACTGATCAGCTGTATTTTGAAAATTTTGAATTACTGCCAGGAGTGTTTGGTTTCTGGTCTATTTAAATGTCATTTCAAATTCATCAAAAAAAAAAAAAGAAGAAGAAGAAGAGAAAAGAAAGGATAGAGTGAAAAATTGGAAAAAGGTCAGAAATTAACATATCAAAATGTGAATAGCAGTTGTCTTTGGATGGTGGAATTATATATTTTTTCCTTTATTCTTTTTGAATGTAAGTTTTTAATGTTAAAGTATATAACTTATTTTTGAATAGTTTATACATGCGCACAGGACCTCCTTCATTTTCTTATCTTTATTTTATATATTTTGGATATATTTTCTAATCAAGAAAATTGAAGTAAAGGTATAATCATTTGCCACTTTGTGAAGTGACTTTGTATAACTGACTGAAGCGAAGGCTAAAACAGTACAGCCTTCTGGCAAAAGGTCTGCAGCTATTTAATGTGTCTGTAAAAATCTTTAATTTGGTTATCCTTTTCATATAGTGAAAATTAACCTTGCTACTTCTCTTTCACATTGAATAAATGATGATGTCTGTATGTCTGTGTTTCTTTAAAGAAAGAAACAGGGGGACATACTAGATTTTTTTTCGTCCAACCAGTGAATCTCTTTATTATGCACATGTGTATTGCACAGACATGATGAAGTCTCATGATTCTCTACTTTCTGGTTTGCAGGATATCATTAACAACACATCCCTTGCAGAATTGGAAAAGCGGCTAAAAGAGACACCTTTCTGCTCTCCTAAAGTTGGTAAGACTATTTAAAAAACCTGAAAACCCCCAAACTCTGGTAATTTGAATATATCATGTTGTAGAAGAAAGGTGAAATGGCTTTAGAAGCTATGTTGTACAGTAAAGGAGAAAGAGATATTTGGCTAAATTAACTTATGTCCTGGGTTGAATTACTGTTCCTGAATAAAGATGATCTTCTAAGTCTACTTCTGTTTTATGTTAATAGAGTTGAGTAGCCATTAAGAATTTGAGCAATTAAAGTTTCAAGGCTTTTATTTCCTGATGCTTGGAATTGTTCCAAAACTTGATGTGTCCTTGTTTTCTGTGGTATATTGTTTGAGCAGAAACAAAGAGTTGCCATTAATTGATTAGTCATTGGGGTGGTGGGGTAGAGAGAAAATACATTTTCTGTCTTAGAAAAGCCTAAGAACTGAAGAAATGAAGGAAAGTCCTCTTCCCAGCCTCCTTATAAGCTGGTTTAGGGATCAGGAACCACAGCACTGAGGGAAACCATAAGTCAGGAGGAACGTTTCTTGTAGGCTGGAGGTGCTTTACAGAGCCTGGCTGCTGCCCAGGTATTTGGTGAGCCTTCTAGGTGCTACTTCCTTGGTTCCTGTTATCCTGATTGTGCTGCTGATACTGTAATTAGCATTCCATTAGCTGTAGCCTGGAAAGTTCTAAAGACATTTAATAGGACCAACGGTTTAGAAACTGATAATGCAAGGTATTAAAGCAACCTATATTACAGTTATTTGCCTGCTTTTCTGGGTAATAGTTCAGGAGAGGAATTAAGACAACGAAGAAAACCTAGACCTTTTTTATAACAATATAATGGAAATAATCGATTTTGGAAATAATGTGTTTCAGCTGGCAATAAGAGTAGACAATACAACCTTGGTAGCTACCATGTTAACAATCCTTTTTTAAAAGTTTCAAGCCCAATATTTACAAAAGTTAAGGAATTCTTGCTTAAAGAGCATATTGACATAAAAAATTACAGCCTTTTCATTGTTAATTTTTGTTCATGCTTTTGATTCCATGTTGTAGTAAACTGCTTGACGTTAATTTACAGAGTGATTCTATGAAATAATTATACATGAGTTACATTTTGTTATTGTTGTTGTTGTTGGTTTTTTTTGGAGACAGAGCCTCAAGCTGTCGCCCGGGGTAGAGTGCCGTGACGTCACAGCTCACAGCAACCTCCAACTCCTGGGCTCAAGCGATTCTCCTGCCTCCGCCTCCCAAGTAGCTGGGACTACAGGCGCCCACCACAATGCCTGGCTATTTTTTGGTTGCAGCTATCGTTGTTGTTTGGCGGGTCCGGGCTGGATTCGAACCTGCCAGCTCAGGTGTATGTGGCTGGCGCCTTAGCCGCTTGAGCCACAGGTGCTGCGCCATGAGTTACAGTTTTATTCTGTTATTTCCATGTAAACTTCTGGTGTCAGGTAGAGAATTTAGTGTAAAGCAGATCGTTCCTCTTAGACTTTATCCCTCGCATCTGTGTTTATCACTGTAACAAAAGAATCATGTTATAAATGGTATTTGCTATGAAGTGGCTCCATGATCCCAGGGCAGCATCACAGCAAGTTCTGATCTGTTTTTGGAGTTGCAGTGCCTTCTTTAGATTTCTGAGTTTGGAAACATAGTAGTGGAAATACTGAGTTTGAACTATCAGTATTGAATTGGAATCTTTTTTTTTTTTTTTGGGGGGGGGGTTATTGATAGGTAATAATTTCTGAGCATTTACCATGAACCCAGCACTAGGTGAGAGCTGTGCTCCAGCATCCATGCTATATTAATCTTCATTCTGAAATATCTGTTGTGTCCTGATGTTATCATCATATATAAGGGAAGAATTTCCTTTTCATGACCTTAGAAGGCAATCAGAAGAGGAATAATTGTTGTAGACTGAGTTATGTGTCATCATGTGTATGATAGTAAACAGCACCCACCAACATGGGACAAGAAGGCCCACAGCTGAGGTGCTGGTAATGTAACTGAGACGTTTTTCTGATCTAGACCAAAGCCCTCATTTTCAATAACTGTATTATCTTGTATTGTAAGGTCTTATTCAGACAGAATTAGAAATCAATAGCTTTTTTCCTGTTTATTTAGGATGTATCTGCAGCACAAACTACAGTAGAACCTCTGTAAGTTGACCACCCAAGGACCGTAGCAAGCTGGTCACCAGGGTCAGCGTGAGGAACTAAGCCTATTACACTGATACGTCCATGTACTTTGCTTTCTTTTACAGCTTTTAATGAGAATATCATACGGAATCATTCGTATTCAAAACACAGTAAAATCATACATACAGTATTATACAAAATCAGTACATTTACTGTTTTCTTGTGGCTTAATCATTCTTTTCAAAAAGGGTCAATCTTGGGCAGCGCCTGTAGCTCAAAGGAGTAGAGCGCTGGTCCCATATGCCAGAGCTGGCGGGTTCAAACCCAGCCCTGGCCAAAAACTGCAAAAAAAAAAAAAATAATAAAATAAATAAAATAAAATAACCTGCTCTTATTACAAAACAAAAAAAAAAAAACAAAAAGGGTCAATCTTAGTCTGTTTCTTATCCTTATTATAAATATAAGTGGAGAGGCTTGGTGCCCATAGCACAGTGGTTACCGTGCCAGCCACATACACCAAAGTTGGTGAGTTCAAACTAGCCTGGGCCAGCTAAAACAACAATGACAACTGCAACAAACAATAGCCAGGCATTGTGGCGGGCACCTGTAATTCCAGTTACTTGGGAGGCTGAGGCAAGATAATCGCTTAAGCTCAAGAGTTTGAGGTTGCTGTGAGCTGTGACGCCACGGCACTCTACCCAGGGTGATAGCTTGAGACTCCATCTCAAAAAAAATAAATAAATAAAAGTAAGTGGAGAAAGCATGCTGGACACTGGCTCCATTCAGCACAGTTGGGCATTTTCCATGGCAGATGACTTAAACTGTGTTATCAGGTGCCTCATGTCCCTTTCTTCTGGCTTCTCTACAGTTTCTGTATCATTCACTTCATCATAGCTGCTTCACATACTTACTCATTGACTGTACTCAGTGAGTGACATTTGGAAAGTTGCTTCTGGGTCAGGTTCACAATAGGTTGTCACTTCATCATCCACTGCAGTAAAACCTTCAAAATGTGCTCCTTCAAATTCTAGCAGATGGACAGTCTGATATGGGGCCAAAGCATCAGGCCTTTGGGCTGTGACAAATCCAACTTTCCTGAAACACTTCTGTATCATTTCTGCCTGAACTTTATTCCCAGCTGATCCAGGACAGCATCCAGAGCGTCTGATGCAGCAGCTGAAGCTGCTGCCACAGGCAACCACAGGTGTGTGTTTTAGTGATGACCTTCTGCGGGAGCTGGGCTTGTACTGCATTTTAAATGTTTTGATGAGGTCTTGGTCATGAGGTTGAATTTTTGAGGTCGTGTTTGGAGGCAGAAATTTCAGTGTCACGTTTGTGAGATGACTCACTTGTGGGAGGCCAGGACAGTTGTCTACTATCAGAAGAAGGGACTGCTTTTTCTTCTCACTTCTCTCAGTTGAGACCCTTTACGCACTCCTCCAGCAATGCACCAGT
Source organism: Nycticebus coucang (assembly GCF_027406575.1). NCBI lineage: Eukaryota > Metazoa > Chordata > Mammalia > Primates > Lorisidae > Nycticebus > Nycticebus coucang. Next base: position 112,301,532 of record NC_069791.1, on the reverse strand, counting down.
CGTCCATGCACGTTAGTTTGATCTTCAAGTGAAGTTCCCAACTTCAGGATTCAGTTTCTTGAATGCATGTGGTTTTGCCAATTTACCAGTCACCAAGGGCTTTAGTTTTTGTTCGGTTGGGCTAGTGCAAAGCATAACTGTGAAAGGTTCTTTGGAAAGTTTCCCACTCTTTTATTTATTTGTCACCATTCATGATGAGGCTCATGTCAGGCATAGCTTTGAAGAAGAGTCCACACTCATGAGCACTGAAGATGTCATCATCTTTGAAGCCTCTGGCAGAGTCTGGGAACTTTTTGATGAACTCTTCCACAACTTGTACTGGAACTTCATGGATCCACCACGTGAGATTTTCTGGGAGATCTTGTGTCATAGTTTAAATTTCTCGAGCCAACCACTTGATGCTTAGAAATCTTTCACCTCAAATTCCTGTGTGGATTTTTTAGCAACTTCTTGAATCATTGGCCTAGAGAGTCAGGAATAATTGCCCTCATTTGTTTGAACTGGCTTAATGTGGCTTCACTGGCTTCATCAAAGGAAGTTTTCCTCCTTTTCTGCAGCAGGTCTCAGATTTTCTTTCCATCTCTCCGAGAACTCAACATTTACATTTCTGTATGTTGCTAACTGTGGTCTTAGTAACACCAAAATGTTCCACCATCTGTCTTTGGCTGCTGCTTTCCAGAAAAATGTCTATGATCCTTTTCCTTCAATATCAGCCCTTCAAGTTCTTTCCATCATGTCTTATCCAGATCATCATGTCTTGATGAACTGTAAAATTTTTCAGTAATTTTAGAAAGTACCTACAATTCTTTCAACAGACCATGTTGAAAAATGTTCTACAACATGTGCTGAACAATAGGACTAATTAAACACATGATAATAATAAAACATGAAAAATAACTTATACTAAAGAAAAAAATAATCCAACTAAGGGGTAAAGCCCACACCATCTCTCCAGTGTTTTTTGATCTTTTTTATATCACGGCACACTTGAAACTATGGTTAAACTTCCACAGCATACTTAAATTACGTTGATCAAAAAAAAAAAAAAGAGTAAGAAAAAGAATACTTGAACTTCTTTTGAAAATAATTTAATTAATGGTCTTAAAAAATTTTCACAGCACACCTAAGATCCTCTCATTGCACACCAGTGTGCCACAGCATACCAGTTGAAAATCACAGTTCTACTCCTTAGTGTAGAGTGGACTTAACTGGTCAAGTTATAAAGGGAAAATTAATCTTGTGTATCACAGTGCAAGTGGTTAAGATACAACTTACAAAAAAAAATACAGTTTGCAAAGGTGGTCAGTGTATAGAGGTCAGTGTTCAATTGAGTACATGTAGTGCATGTCTGGTCTATGAAAATTAGGTCAACTTAAGGTGGTCAACTATCGAGGTTCTACTGTAATGCAGTTTGGATTTGGTAGGGCAGTGTGCTTACTAGTTTTTGCGTTTTGTAGTGTTCTGGAAAAAATATTTTTCTTTTTTCTTTAGAAAGTGCAGAAGGTTTTCCAAGTTATGACACTGCTTCTGAACAGCTCCATGAGGCAGGCTACGATGCTTATATCACAGGACTGTGCTTTATCTCCATGGCAAATTACCTAGGTATGTACTACATGTGTTTCTTTCAAACACCTGTTTCCCTGTCATAGCTCAAGCAGCTGTAACAAATTGCCATAGGCCAGGGGCTTAAACAACAGACATTTATTTCTCACCACTCTGGAGGCTAGGAAGTTCAAGATCAAATCACTGGCTTATCTGGTGTCTGATGAGAACCCATTTCCTGGTTTGCAGATGGCTGTCTTATGTCTTCACATGGTCGAGAATAGAGGGAAAATGCTCTCCTGTCTCCTTCTTACGAAGGCACTAATCTCCTTCATGAGGGCTCCACCCTCATGATCTAATTATTTCCCAGAGGTCTCACTTCCCAGTAGCATATGTTGGGGACTAGCTTCAACATATGAATTTGGGGGGGAGCACAAACTTTCATTCTGTAACACTACCATTTTCTTGGGATCCACTGACCCAGTTAGAAGTAGGTAAGTTTTGAGTTAGGAGTTAGAGGAGCTGGGGATTCAAGAACAGACAGGGAATTATGGACATCTGTGGTATGATACTTGGCCTACAAGAATACCTTTTACCTTTGCTGAACCATATTGTTGATTTAGATACATTTTTGTCTGAACTTTCAGGCTTTTTCTACAGGACTGTGTATAATTACCCTGCTTCTTTTTGTTCATTAGGTTCTTTTCTTAGTCCTCCAGAAATTCATGTGTCTGCCAGATCAAAACTCATTGAACCTTTTTTTAACAAGTAAGTAATCAAAGGGTCTCAATCCCCAAGTATTATGAGCTCAATATCTCAGGATGCCCATTTGGAATGATCGGGAACTATAGTGCATCTTTATTTTATTTATTTATTTATTTATTTATTTTATTGTTAAATCATAGCTGTGTACATTAGTGCAATCACCTGTACCCATTCTAAGATGTATAGTGCATCTTTAGATAAAATATTTCTCATGTATAGTGGATCAGAGAATAGAAATTGACCTTTTGGGAAATAATTTATTTGAAAATATTAGCTTAAGAAAAAGAGAAGCAGGGGTGGTGCCTGTAGCTCAGTGGGTGGGGTGCTGGCCACATGCACCAGGGCTGGTGGGTTCGAACCCAGCCTTGGCCTGCTAAAAACAAAAAAATAGCCAGGCATTTTGGAGGCTGCTTGTAATCCCAGCTACTCGGGAGGCTGAGGCAAAAGAATCGCTGAAGCCCAAGAGTTTGAGGTTGCTGTGAACTGTGACATCATGGCACTCTACTGAGGATAACATAATGAGACTCTGTCTCAATTAAAGAAAAAAAAAGAAAGAAAGAAAGAAAAAGAGAAGCAAACATTGCCAGAGCTAGTACATATCTTTCAAGAAAAAGAACTGGTAATTTTTACATTTAAATTTACTATAACAGGCCAGGCGAAGTGGCTCACACCTATAATCCTAGCACTCTGTGAGGCTGAGGTGGGTGAATTGCTTGAGATCAGGAGTGTGAGACCAGCCTGAGCAAGAGGGAGACACTGACTCTACTGAAAAGAGGGAAAAAAAAAAACAAAAATAGCTGGGCATGCTGGCACTTGCCTATAGTCCCAGCCTCTTGGGACTTGTGAGGCGGAGGCAAACAGACCTCTTAAATCCAAGAGTTTGAAGTTACTGTGAGCTATGATGATGCTATAGATGAGTGAGACTATCTCAGAAAAGAAATTTTTTCCAATAAGGGAAATGTATGTATGTATGTTTCAACCTAACCTCTAACAAACTTAACATGTGAGATTATTTATGCTCACATTATTTTCTTATTAAATAATACTGTTTCTAGATCTCAAGCTTGAGGCTTTCCCAATACAAGGTTCAGAGTCAGATTTCTCAAGGCTACCCGTAAGGTTAATAATAATAACAATAGGAGCTGATATGTTCACTCAGAAACTGCTGGCATCTTTGTTCCCTCCCTCATCTTACCCGCTAGGGAAATAGACTTCAGTAAAAGCAGAGTGGAGCAAACACTCAGTGCCATTGCTGGAATCCCACAGATGGGCAATGGACCCCTGAGTTCCCACTTGTAATTCTAAAAAACAAATAATAATAAGAATGTTTCTTCTATAAAACCAGTGTATGGTGCCCCATGATCGCATTAATGTACACAGCTGTGATTTAATAAAAAAAAAAAAAAGAATGTTTCTAAGTATATGTTGGTTGTACAGATGGCTTTTAAGAAACTATGAAATTTTGATTCTCATTACATCCTGAACTCTTATCTGAATGGACCTAACAGAATAAGGGCTTAGGCATCTTCATTGTTGTGATATGTTAGTGTGGTTTAGGGAGGAGTCTTTTTTTTTTGAAACAAAGTCTCACTGTGCCACCCACCCCCCTGGGAGCCTTGGCATCACAGCTCACAGCAACCTCAGACTCTTGGGCTCAAGCGATTATTCTCTTGCCTCAGCCTTCCCGAGTAGCTGGGACTATAGGCACCTGCTACAAAGCCCGGCTATTTTCAGAGACAGAGTCCTGCTCTGGCTCAGGCTGGTCTCAAACTCCTGAGCCTTCCCAAGTAGCTGGGACTATAGGCACCTGCTACAAAGCCCGGCTATTTTTCAGAGACAGAGTCCTGCTCTGGCTCAGGCTGGTCTCAAATTCCTGAGCTTAGGCAATTGGCCTTCTCGACTGGGATTACAGCGTGAGCCACCTCGACCGGCTTTAAGGAGGAGTATTAATTTCAAAGCAGTTTTAAAGAATCTTTACAGGTTATGAGTTCAAAGTGTGGTTTGTGTTTGCTTAGCAAAATTAAAACTGAAATTAGGGATGTGATCCTCAAACATGCCAGAGAATGCCACTGTGCCAGAGCCCTAAACCTTCATCTTTAATGAAGCTTCAAGGCAGGGTTGGGTCTAGGAAATTCTGCGTGAGCCACAGAGAACCAGGCAGCCCACATTAATTTCTACCACTGGAAAAAATAACTATGGAAAGTGTTAAATTGGTTACATCATTTCCTTCCATTATATTTAGCACTTTATAGTCCTGTCATTGCCTTACCGGGTAAGAATGTTGTACTTTCTCCTTAAGACACCTGTGTAAATGTTAGTACCACCATGCTTGTGCTGAGGTGGCATGCTGCAGAGACAGATGTTAATTCCAAACATTTAAATTCCAACAGGTTCTGAGTTAGTGAAATCTATTATACTGTGGCTGCTGCTTTTTTTTTTTTTTTTTTTAATATTTGGTCTTTTTGATGCAAGTTCAGAAATAAATGTGAATGACATTCAAATGTCTTTCAAAATGGCTTAGGTAACAGTGTGGTATATGTTGGAGATTAAGTTGAATTTTTCTGCATGGGAAGTTAATTCTGCTAATCACTTGAGTCCTTTCTATCTATCCAGTTCTTTAAGGGTGTAAAAGGCTTTTCCAGACTCTTCACTCTTATTTGGGGGGCCAGTGTTTATCTTTGTAAATCTTTGGAAAGATAGCTTATACCATAGACCCTAGAACACAGGTGGCACTAAATATAGTTCTAAATCATGGCTATTCCTTACATTTTTGTACGTCATGTCAAATTCATTGTTCAGCAGTATTTTATAACTAGGAGATAATGATTCATTTGTAAATATTTAAAACAGCCATCCTTGCCTCTCCACTAAAATCAACTCCATATAAAATAAGGTGTTGGATAAAATTTGGGTTAGATCTAGATGGCCATCTAGTTCATCAGTCATGTGGGTAACTGATGTGCAAAGCAATCAAAATCAACTTTGGTTAAAAAGCTTAGCTAAGATTTCCTATATTTGTAGATCAATCTAATCTTGCTAATATGGTACAAAGACTGTTATCCAAATGAACTGGACAGTAAAATGCAGAGTTTTTAAATTGGGACATCTGTCTATTCAGAATTTTTTTTTTTTTTGCTGAAATCCCAAATGCATACGAAAAATAGTTGAATAGAAGGTAAGATTTAGGAATCCTTCTATAATAATCCACTAAAAATTCCTATCTTTGCCTTGACAACTTGGGCCTTTAAAAAAAATTCCTGCCTATCTTTTTTTCCATCTATTATTTCCTCATCTGTAAAGGAAGGAAATTTTCTTCATCTTGGAAGAAAATTCCAGCCAGATTTGAGCATAAGAACTGTTTTTGTTATTTGGTGTTAGAATAACTTGGTCAAGTATAGTCAACCATTCTTAACCAATTTAGAAAGTGGGAAAAGCAATTGCTTCTTGCGATACCTTTTTCTGCATTAATATCAACCTCATTCTTTCTTTCAGGTACAATTTATGACATCAAAACTTGTTTCTGGTTATTTTTTGAGATCTCCTTTGTAGAAAACATCCAACAGTTGCCCCTAATATTATCTCAAGTCGATGATTTTTTTTAAATATGTAAATTTTTTTGAAGGCTAATTTATTTCGACACCAGACTTTTTAAATGTAAGCTTTACTTTTTTTTTTTTAATCCTCATAACAGGCTATACGCTTTACTAAGCATTCATAGTCCTAACATAAATTTGGACAGACATCAAACTGCCCACATATGTAAATAATATTTTATTCTGCCCTCATCAGATTTAATGTTTAAGAAATATACCTTGAGAGAAATAAACTCCCCTTATTTCTGCATTATTCTAAATTAGCATTTACCAGCATCAGTCATGCCTCTCTGGGAAGCTTTATTGAGTCAACTATTGAGAACATCCTGAGACAACTGGGATTGGAGCAGTCTGCAGAGACCAAACATAATGAATCTCCTACAAGGTTTTGCTTGGTGCTTTTTGTCTTTTTCACAGTCTGGTCCTAGACACTGCCTTGCTTTCCTGGAATCAGAACAAAAGTTGTAAGAGAATTGAGTCCTGAAAACCAGGATGCTGATAGGCTGTGTGGAATGTGCTCTCGTTTGTGTTGGAGGCTGTGTGGTCAGGAGATAATTTACCTTCTTCCATAACGTTGGTCAGTTTTAATCAATGTATGGAAAACCAGACTGGAAGTTAGGATCCTTGGGCCAAATCCTTTTAGGCTACAAAGAGCTAATAATACTCTCTGCTTTTGCTTTTTATTGCACAACAGAAAGCACAAAATCAGACCTTCTCTTTCTTTTAACAATCTTCTGTTTCTGCAAGACACCTTGAATGCTCATGTAGATAACTTTTTGTGAAGGTGCTTCTTTGAAAGTTATTTTCCATTTACCTCAGTTCTTAGAAAGAGTAAGGAAATGAACAAGTCTCTTATTTTCTCTATTCTCTATAACTGGTAGAATTTGAAAGGCAGAGGTAGATGCCTGCAGTTTACTGTCCAGAGCTGCTACCTTGTCCTGTGACTGGGCAGGGCTCCTCCAGAAATCTTGCTGTTCTGGGATGGCACTGCTCTGTGAGCTACTGAGGAGAGCAAGCTGTAACAAGGAGTGACATGTTCTTAGACAAATTCCTTCCTCCTCTGTTTAATTAATGTAGATAAAATTATTCACTTTCCACGGAGGTTATAAAGAGTGCATGAGATATAAGAGGACTTTGATAGTTCCTAGAACTTAGTAGATACTCAGTATATTATTTTCCTTCATTGAAATGTAAGATAGGGGAGATTGGGAGATGTTGATAAAAGGATACAAAATTTCAGTTAGAAGGAACAAATTCAAGGACTTGGTTGTACAACACAGTGATTATAGTTAATTATGGAGTGTTGTGTGCTTGAAAATTGCATACAGAGAGTAGATTTTCAGCATTCATACCACCAAAAAAAGTATGTGAGGTAACGCATATGTTGCTTAGGTTGATAGAGCTGTTTTGTAATATATACATGTTTTAGAACATCATGTTATGCATCATAAAAACAATTTTCATTTGTTAATTAAAAGAAAAGTAAAAAAAAAAAAATGAAGATCTAACATGCTAAGAGATTGGATAAAAGTAGAGGTGGTGGTAGGGTTAAGACCAAATTCCGCCACTGAGAGATCACCAGACACACATGCAAAAAAACAAAGGAGTGACTTTATTCAAAATGCCGTACCTCCGGCAGGACTCTGCTCAGAGGGGACCACCCCGAGGTAGAAATGATGGTGGGTTTTATACTCTTTGGCATGATGCATTTTGGGGTACAACAAAATGCGGGGGAAATTTCTCAGGGGAAACCAGGACCAAGTTGAGGGGTTGGTCCGTGCAGGGACTGAGGTAACTTAGGAGGTTTAGGATTGGCTGGCTCTATCTGGGACTGGCCCTACCTGGAGGCTGTGAGAACAAAGGCGTGCATGTTGGATTGGCTGGCTCTATCTGGAACTGACCCCGCCTGGAGGCTGTGAGACTCGTGAGGGCGGGCCCTCCCTGGTTGTGGCTGGGGCACAAGGGCCACCTCTCACCCAGGGGGTGGCTGCTGAGAATGTCTCAGCTCCTGGTGAAAAACCCACTCTGCCCCCCACTCCTCACCCGGCTAACTAGCCTTTTTATCTTCTCTCTCTCTTATATCCCCTATGTCTCCCATTGCCCTTAACATCTCTGGGTAGGAGTTAGTTAACACTGTAGTGTTGCAGTCAAAACCCTCTTTCCAGCAATTAAAGAGTTACTACAGAGTCTGTTAAAAACTATTTTTTCTGGCTGCAAAATAAAACTGTGGTTGCTATGTTACAAGTAGTTTTGAGATAAGGTGCTGGCATTCCAAAGAAGACCCAAGGTCAATTACTCATTTAGAACTAGAGAAAAAAAAAATGGTCTTCTTAAACTGTAGCTGCTTTTCCCCCCCTCCTCTACCCCACCACAGGGTTAGGATTCGCCGCCGGGCCCTTCAGTAGAATGCATTTTATGTATTTAGTTTAATGATACAGAAGAAAGTTTACTATCATGTTGATGTAAACTTGGAGTACAGTGCTGCAAATGTGCCTTCCCTGTGGGATTTGCTTTTAGAAAATCACATCTTAGTAAATGTAGAATATAAATGTCTTAATAACTAAGAAAATGCCGGGAAGGCTATGTTAACCAGTGTGATGAAAATATGTCAAATGGTATATAAAACCAGTGTGTGGTGCCTCATGATCGCATTAATGTACACAGCTATGATTTAATACAAATAATAATAATAATTAAAAAAAAGATTTACTAGAAAATCACATGATGGGGGCAGCACTTGTGGCTCAGTGGGTAGGGTGCTGGCCCCATATACTGAGGTTAGTGGGTTCGAACCTGGCCCTAGCCAAACTGCAACAAAAAAGAAAATAGCCGGGTGTTGTGGCAGGTGTTTGCTTCTCTGAGGCAAGAGAATCACCTAAGTCCAGGAGTTGGAGGTTGCTGTGAGCTATGACGCCATAGTACTCTACAGAGGATGATAAAGTGAGACTCTGTCTCAAAAAAAAAAAAAGAAAGAAAGAAAATCACATGGTGATGTGTCAGAGAGGCACAGGATGGAAGCAAGATTGTTTTAATTTGGAAGATTTTTAGAATTTTTTTTTTCCCCCAAAGGAATATGATGCAGCAATTTATGGAAGGTTGTATAGGTATCTGTAACAGCCACACATACAGAGAACACTGTGGTGGCCAAAATAAAGCACACAGTGTTTTCTCCTTTTCTTCCATGGAAAGCAATCGTGTTGGCAACAAATTGTGTTTTTCTTATAGTATGCATGTGCTTGATATTTAACATTAGCGAGATTTTAAACTGAAGGATTAAAGTTTTCTTCCCAACATCAACTTGTTTTTGGTGACCAAAAAAAATTTTTCCTCGCCCTCTTACTGATAACAGAGCAACTCTTTATTTGCCACTTCCTGATGCAACTGCCATAACCACCCTGCAGCACGGGCTGCAAGGGCCTAGCAGACCCTAATGGAACCTACCTGCCCCTGTCCTTAACCTACTTAACTTCCCCCTGTCCTGCCCGTCCTGCCCTCCTACAGGGGCACGGCATAAATGAAGTCCACAGTAAGTCCTCCTCCATCTTCCTGGGACTTCCAACTTACTGAGAACACAGTTGGTACTGTGGGTAAGCACAACACCTCACTGGGTCAGTTTCCATTTGAATTTAGAAATGTGAAAGGCTTTTGATTGACTTCTGCAGCAGAATTGCTTCACTTTCAGTATCATGCCATGTCATGTGTGCAGATGGATCCCAGCTGTACTCCTTACCTGTGTAGTTGTGAGCAAGCTCCTTACCCTCTTTGTGCCTCAGCTTCCTCATCTGTAAATTGAGGAGGGTGAAAGGAGAGACTATATGTACGATGCACAATGCCTAGCACATCCTGGGCTTCAGACAGCTTGTCACTGCCTGGTGACAATTATGCTGAGGCAGCTTGCCTGACTGGATGCTGCAAACAGAAGGACTGTTTTCATAGAAGATCCTGTGTGGTCGTACCTTTTGCACTGTAGACACCCTTTAAGTAGGACTTTGTATTAAATTATGAGCCTTGGCAGAAGCAAGGGTGGAGATCAAAAACAAACAAAAACCTACTTATAAGACTGTGCGCTTGTAAGATTGGAATGCATCACCTTTTTGTGTATTTCTCTCTGAAGTATATGAAGAGTTCTTAGCCTTTGTGCTGTGTCCCATTTTCGTTGTAGACTTTTAGCGGAAGAGGAGGGCAAAGGAACAGCATCTACTAGATGACCGTTAGAAGATGTTTCTTTCATTTAAAAAAAAATGTCCTATTGGGGTATAAATACATATACCATACCGGTCACCCTTTTAGAGTTTATAATTCAATTATTAATTTTTAAAACATTGTGCTAAAATATATGTAACAAGATCTGCCTGGGTTTGTTTTTTTTTTTTAATTTTTTGTAGAGACAGGTGTCATGTTGCCCAGGCTGGACACAAACCTGTTAGTTTATTTTTCTTGGGGTGGGGGGAGGCAAGGTCCTGTTCTGGTGCCTGGTCACAGTGCAGTGGCATGGTGGCATCATCATAGCTTACTGTGATCTCAGACTCTGGGCTGGAGTGATTTTCCTGCCTTAGCATCCCAAGAAGCTGGGATACCACATCCAGCTAGTATTTGTATTTTTTTGTAGACATGGGGTCTTGCTTTTGCTTAGGCTGGCCTTGAACTCCTGGTCTCAAGTGATGCTCCTGCCTTGGCCTCCCAAACAGATGTGAGCCACTGCACCTAGCCTATTTATTTTTTTAATGCCCTGAATGTGCTAAGACCATTTTAATTATTTGTAAGGGGCAATTCAGTAAGATTAATTAGGTTCACAATGTTGTGTAACCATCACCACTGTTTATTTCCTGAACTTTTTATCATCCCAAACAGAAGCTCTGTAACCATCAAGCCATAACTCCTCATCTTTCCCCTCCCCTCAGCCCCTGGGGACCTCTAATCTGTCTGTCTCTGTGTATTTGTCCTTTTATGAGCTGTGTTTTGTTGTTGTTGTTGTTGTTTGTTTGTTTGTTTGAGCAACTCATTGTTTCAGTGAGATTTTTAAATCTATTAAAACTATTGATATTGAATCACCCGGAGCATTTTTCTTTTGTGATTGTATTGCTATCTATGTTTCATTCACTTCTTGGGCACACAAATGTTAAGATATTTAGGTTGTCTTGCTCAGCTAACTCAACTGAGGTAGCTTAGAAGTGAGATTGCAGGGGCCTGAGGGAAAGAGCAGAGGCCTCAGGGTGGGTCAGCTGGTTTAGAGGGTCCTTTCTAAAGCCAAGTTTCTACATTTGTGAAATGGAGGTAGTAAACCTTCACCTCGTTGGGCTACACTGTTAATAAGGCTGCTTAGTATAGAGTGTGGCATGTAGTATATGTGCAAAATTTAGTAACTGCTGTGACTTACACCACTGTGAACTTCAAGAAAATTGCATTAAACTAGTTTTTCATTTTGTTATAGGACAGTGATAGAGAAACAAAGTGGGCGGTGTGTACTTAGCTGAGTACCCTTGGGTGGCAGTCTCCTTGTTGACAGGAGCCAAACAGCATGAATACATGATACCAACAAAATCTTTTTTATAGAGAATGGAAACTCCTAAGAAAAACACTTTATAACTGTCTTTGTATCTTAATTTTAAAGGTCTTGCCGTGAAGTTGTGAATGAAAAGAAAATATCTGTCCTGTGTGCTAGTTGTACTCATGTGTATTGAGAATTTTGATGCTGGGGAGCTATGTGATTTTTGAAGCAGCAGAGTGGAGCAGAAGGCCTCTCCATTTATCTGTCTGTTCCATTCACATCCCTTTCCTCAGAATCCCCTGGTGATGCCAGAACTGAGGTCAAGGTGGGTAGGATGGGGCAGATTATTAGCAGTGGTGATTATGGGACCCTCCTTTCCTATGGGCTGGCTTTCTCAAGAACTTCATAGGATGACCAGATGGCGTGGAGCAAGGCTGTAATCCTAACACTTGGAAGGCCGAGGCGGGTAGATTGCCTGAGTTCACAGGTTCGAGACCAGCCTGAGCCAGAGTTGAGACCCTGTCTCTAAAAATAGCCGGGAGTTGTGGCAGGTGCCTGTAGTCCCAGCTTCTTGGGAGGCTGAGGCAAGAGAATCACTTAAGCCCAGGAGTTTGAGATTACTGTGAGCTGTGTCACCACAGCACTCTACCAAGGGTGACAAAGTGAGACTCTGTCTCAGAAAAAATTTTTCAAAGATGTTATCCTTTAATTTTATATTAGTAGTGCTTGAGTAAAGGAGTAACTCAAATTACTCCTCATAGCAGAGTGGAGCAATATGAAATACTCCTCATATTTTTTAAATATGCTGTCCGCTACCCCCTATCTTTTATGAAAAATGGATCTTGAACCTTGGATAGGGAGCATAACGCATCATAAACTGGCTAACTGTGGACTGGTGCTGTTCTGGATATTACTCTTTAGTCATAAAGAGCCTAGGAAGTAAGTATTTTAATAAAATGAAGTCAGTTTTCAATCTCCTCCAGATTGTGCTAATTTTGGAGACAGGTGCTGTGAAAGTAAAATCATAGCACTGCAGATGCTTAGAGTAAACTCCAAGCTTCCAAAAGGCTGGAAGCCAGTTTTTCTCCAGTTTACAAAATATATTTTTCTCTGATATTTTATCCTCACGTTCTTCAATCTAAGTCCCCTTTATCTTGCCTCATAGTCTTATTTATGTCATTTTTGATCCCTCATGATACTGTGGTTAAAAGGATCTCTAAGAATTGGTTTGGTTTGATTGCCCTGAAAGTTCTGTATTTTGAGAAAGAGTCTCACTCTGTTGCCCTGAGTAGGGTATCATAGTTCACAGCAACCTCAAACTGCTGGGTTTGAGCAATCCTCTTGCCTCTGCCTCACAAGTAATTGGGACTATAGGCTCCCACAATGCCCAGCTAATTTTTCCAATTTTAGTAGAGATGAGGTCTTGCTCTTGGTGAGGCTGGTCTTGAACTCCTGAGCTCAGGCAATCCACCTGCCTCGGCCTCTCAAAGTGCTAGGATTACAGATGTGAGCTACGGTGCCAGGCCTGTCTCCATTTTAAAACTAAGACATCTGCATGGGGCTCCAAGGGGAGCAGAGGCAGGGATAACCCTGACTGTCCTCACTGAGAGTGTGTTCTTCCTGCCTCCCTAAAAGGGACAGTGCATTTTTTTTTTTGTCAGTATCTTTGAAAGATTTCTTTTTCTCTCACTGTTTGGCCAGAGCAGTTATTCTAAAAGATGTTGACTTTGACCATTGGATTATGTGGGGCTCGTTTTCTCTGACACTTTGCAATCTGTTGTTTGACTGATTGCTTTTGTATAATGCTTAGTTTAACATTTTTACTTGATATAATTTGATACGGTTCATTTGATGGTGACTGTTTAAATGAGCTGCTGGTTTTCTTTTTGATTTCTTTTTTTGCCTTGTTTCTAGTGTTGTATCTGTTTAAGAAAGGATAGCAGTTGGATTAAAGACAAATGTTGGATAATGCTGTTTGTCAAAACAGCAAGCGGCTAGATTGAAAACTGTATCCCCCTACCTGAGTGAAATTAAAATAACTAATGCCACAGACACTCCTTTCTAGCCAGTGGTTACTCTTATTTTACACAGGAGCTTTACTAAGCAAAATAAATGAGCTTATTTTGTGAGAGATGTCTGCATGCTTCCTACCCAGGTTGATAAAATTAGTTTTTTATAGCACATAAATATGTATAATGATGAGCCCTTGCATACAAGGTTCTTCATTTATTGTTTGAGATTATATTAGTTGTATGATTTTTGTTTTTTTAAGACACAAGGTCTCTCTTTGTCACTCAGGTTGGAATGCAATGGCACAATCATAGCTCACTGCAGACCTGAACTCCTGGGCTCAAGGGACCCCCCCCTGCCTTAGTCTCCTAAGGTAGCTGGTACTACAAGCATGCACCACCAGGCCAGCTAATCTTTTTTTTTTTTTTGGTAGAAATGAAGTCTCACTGAGTTGCCCAGGTTTGCCTCATGTGATCCTCCTACCTTGATCACCCAAAAGGCTGAGATTACAGGTGTCAGCCACCATGCCCAGCACTAGTTATATAATTTTATAACCTTAAAGAAATACCAAAGCATCATGGCATGCACCTGTAATCCTAGCTACTCAGGAGGCCAAGGTGGGAAGATCACTTGAAGCCAGGAGTTCAAGTCCAGCCTGGACAACATAGAAACACCCCATCCCAATTTGAAAAAGAAAAAATGCCAAAGTTATTTTTAAAAGACATTAAACTACTGGTCACATGGTATGGGTAGCCTTCAGTGGACTGTCAGGCGAACCTGCAGTGGTGTGTCCACAGCTTCCTCCGTGGCGGGGCTTCTGGGCAGTGTGCCCTTCCCTGCACCGTGCCCCCTTCAGCACTGGCCATGACCTTTGCTAGCTCCTTACAGTGGCTGTCAGCCCATCTCGGATTTGCTTTCTTTGTCTACCATCAATTATGGTACTGAAAAGCCTGCTCCTTTGGGGGAAAACTTAGTTTCTTTTCATTTGTGAACACAACCAGTGATTTCCTATATAGATTTAAAATGCAGAATTCTAAAGAACATAATGATCTTTTCAGTTCCAAAGGTTTGAGCCTTCATATAGAGCATTCCTGAATCACCTTTAGGACAGTTTGCATGCATTTTTCAATTATCATTTTTTTCTTTGAGCATAGCTGCATAAAATGGGTTAATACCGTAATTGTTTTGCTATTCTTTTATAAATACCAGACAACTAGGGAATGGTTCATATAAGCCACAGTCCAAGGCAAGCTCTTACGTCTTCAAAGAATAGCCTTTGATCTTAGTGCACTTTTACTTCTTAGAGCAGCTTAGTATGTTGTGTGGTTTCCAGAACCTGTTGTCTGAGGCTTCTTGGTAAGGTTGGAGAATTTTGATAAGGCTGGAAGTGTCTGATTCTTTGTTCTCTGTTTTCAAGTGTTTGCCAGTCTTCATTGCTACAGTGGTAGCAAGCTTAATTTATGGCCAGTTCAAAGAAATAGGTTGGACTTTTGCTAATGAGCTGTCGAGAATAGTTTGAATAATTACTTATCTTCTTAAAAGTGAGAACTGCAAAGAATGGAAGAAAAAGTACCCAATGTACTCAGCCCTACTATTAGTTTATTAGCCACAAACTAATTTATGGCTTTCATATGAAAGCTATAACCCAGTTATAACCTAAGAATATGGGGAAGGGGGTAAGGGAAGGAAGGGAAGGGTGATTGGTGGGATTACACCTACAGTGCATCTTACAAGGGTACATGTGAAACTTACTAAATGTAGAATATAAATGTCTTAACACAATAACTAACAAAATGCCAGGAAGGCTGTGTTAACCAGTGTGATGAAAATATGTCAAATGGTATATAAAACCAATGTATGATTTAATAATAATTGTGTTTTTTTTAAAGTGAGAACCGCAGCTGTCAGCAGCGATTTCCCCCAAGTTATCACTTGCAGAGTGCCTAGTTGCTTGTCACAGTTTGAGCTCTTGGTGTCAGCCGGGTGGAAGGCTTCCATTATTGCCTCTTGGCTTTTCAGATAATCCTTGGTATTTTAATAATTTTGTCAAAATCATTTAATATAAACAAAATACAAATACAAATACTTTTTGGAGAATTTAGCACAAGTCATTATTATCTAGCTGATTGCGGAATCATCTTTAATGATAATTAACAACACAACATTGAACATACTGTTTTCCTGTTATCTCAATGATTTACCGTACAATGTTTCTGAGTTAGTAAGTCTTGCATGGGGCCCAGGAATTTGCATTTCTAGCAAGTTCCCAGGTGATGCTGATGTAGCTGGTGGGGAACCACATTTTGATAATGGCTTAAGGTTCAATGATCCTGAGTTGTATATTTGAAATGAAATTCTTCAGTGACTAGCAGCCTTAGTCTAGGACACAGTGACAGCCCTGGTCATGAAGAAGTCTGGAGGTTGGCTTTTTGTGAGTGCTGTACAGCAGGTAAGTGACCGATGGGATGGCTCTTTGGAGATAAAGGCATTGTGTAACCTATTCTGTGTAGCCTATTAAGAGACGAAACTGATGTTACCCAGTGTGCTGAGCAAAAGCCCCTGAACTATGCTGTGCTTTACCCTTGAATCTTTGCAGACTTGTTTAAAAGCCAGGATAACCAGCATTGCCACTAGTGTACTCTTAGAATGTTAAAAAAAAAAAAAAAAAGACAAATTCCACAAAGGGTAAAATTTGTTTTATGTCATCTAGAATGTGATTGAGTTACACAGTTTCTTAAGATAGAATTCTGGCATGAAATTGACCATTGTAGTAATAGGAATTTTAATTTTAATCTTCAATAGAGTTAATGTCAATCCTTAAGAGAATAAGTGGGAAAGTAGGATTTTATCAGAAAGCTTCAGAAGTGTGACAGGACTCCTGCATAGTCTTGAAGGTCTTGACTATATTACAGCCATCTCAAATTTTCACTTAAAATAGAAAGAATGTTTCGTGTAAGTGTTAGTCCAAGTGTCTTTTTGATATCTGCAGATGAAAGTCTTTCTGGGAGAGATTGTTCAATACAATTCATGGTGATAGAACGTCCTTTCATGTGTTTATCAGCAATTCTGCTTTCCTAGTGCATTTCCTTGTATGTTAAGATGAAAACTGTCAAGTTAGATGTTCCATGTTTGAAGTATTTTATCAAATCACTCCAGGGAGACAGTGCAGGCCCTTTGACAGTCCATTTGGGTGAGGTATGCACGCAGTGAAAATGTTTTAGTTTTACTTCAGAAGGGCAGGAATGTTACCAGAGCAGTGGTATCCAAATAGCGTGGCTATTGGAGAGTGGGAGGCCTTTGGGAGAGTTTACTTTGGTTCAGTTCAGCAGACTCTCAGCTACACTTTTAGAGGGAGTTTCACAATTGTGAAACTGGAGAGACCAGAGATGCAGTCTGCCAGGTCACACACAGGGCTGTTACCGTGTTCTTTTAGGGTTTGGGACTGTGCGGCCCTCTCTAAACCCCAGGTAGAGCTATAAAGGAAGAATGAGAAGTACTCAATAATTCATTTTAAAGAGTTTCTTTCTTTTCTTTTTTTTTTTGATACACAGTCTCGCTTTGTCACCCTTAGTAGCTGGCGTCACAGCTCACAACCTCAAACTCTTGGGCTCAAGTGATTCTCTTGCCTCAGCCTCCCAAGTAACTGGGACTACAGGTGCCCACCTCAACACCTGGTTAGTTTTTAGAGACAAGGTCTCACTGATCTTGAAGTCATGAGCTCAAGCAATCCACCCGCCTTGGCCTCCCAGAGAGCTAGGATTACAGGCGTGAGCCACTGCGCCCAGTCTGAAGGAGATTTCTGTTTAAGTACTATTTTTTTTTAATTTATTTATTTTTATTGTTAAATCATAGCTGTGTACATTAGTGCAATCAAGGGGTATAATGTGCGGGTTTCATATACAATCCGAAATATTCTTATCAAACTGTTCAACATAGCCTTCATGGCATTTTCTTAGTTACTGTATGTAGGCATTTGTGTTGTGCATTTAGTAAGTTTCGCCTGTACCCATTCTAAGATGCACCGTAGATGAGGCCCCATCCATTACCCTCCCTCCACCAATACCTCCCCCCTCCCTACCCCTTCCTTGGCCCTTTCCCCATAGTCTTGTGCTATAGTTGGGTTATACCCTTCGTGTGAAAGCTATAATTTAGCTTCATAGTAGAGCTGAGTACATTGGATACTTTTTCTTCCATTCCTGAGATACTTTGCTAAGAAGAATATGTTCCAGCTCCATCCTTGTAAACATGAAAGAGCTGAAGTCTCCATCTTTCTTTAAGGCTGCATAATATTCCATGGTATACATGTACCACAATTTGCTAGTCCATTCGTGGGTCGATGGACACTTGGGCTTCTCCCATGACTTAGCAATTATGAATTGGGCTGCAATAAACATTCTGGTACAAATATCTTTATTATATTGTGACTTTTGGTCTTCTGGGTATAAACCTACTAAAGGAATTATAGGATCGAATGGCAGATCTATTTTTAGGTCTCTAAGTATTCTCCAAACATCCTTCCAGAAGGAACATATTAGTGTGCATTCCCACCAGCAGTGTAGAAGTGTGCCCTTTCCTCCACATCCACGCCAACATCTCTGGTTTTGGGATTTTGTTATGTGGGCTACTCTTACTGGGGTTAGGTGATATCTCAAAGTAGTTTTGATTTGCATTTCTCTGATGATTAAGAATGATGAGCTTTTTTTCATGTGTTTGTAGATTGTGCGTCTGTCTTCTTTAGAAAAGTTTCTCTTCAAGTCCCTTGCCCACCCTGAGATGGGGTCACATGTTCTTTTCTTGCTAATATGTTTGAGTTCTCTGTGGATTCTGGTTATTAGACCTTTATCGGAGGTATAACCTGAAAATATTTTCTCCCATTCTGAGGGCTGTCTGCTTGTTTTACTTACAATGTTCTTGGCTGTGCAGAAGCTTTTTAGTTTGATCATGTCCCAGTAGTGTATTTTTGATACTGCTTCAATTGCCTGGGGAGTTCTCCTCATAAAATATTCACCCAGGCCGATTCCTTCAAGAGTTTTCCCTGCACTTTCTTCAAGTATTTTTATAGTTTCATGTCTTAAATTTAAATCTTTTATCCAGTGAGAGTCTATCTTAGTTCATGGTGAAAGGTGTGGGTCCAGTTTCAATCCCCTACAGTTTGCCAGCCAGTTTACCCAGCACCATTTGTTAAATAGGGAATCTTTCCCCACTGAATGTTTTTAATTGGCTTGTCAAAGATCAAATAACGGTAAGTAGCTGGATCTATCTCTTGGTTCTCTATTCTGTTCCAGACATCTACTTCTCTGCTTTTGTGCCAGTACCATGCCGTTTTGATCACTATCGATTTATAGTACAGTCTCATGTCTGGTAGCGTGATTCCTCCTGCTTTGTTTTTATTGCTCAGTAATGTTTTGGCTATTCAAGGTTTTTTCTGATTCCATATAAAATGAAGTATTATTTTTTCAAGATCTTTAAAATATGACAATGGAGCTTTAATAGGAATTGCATTAAAATTATATATTGCTTTGGGTAGTATGGACATTTTAACAATGTTGATTCTTCCCAGCCATGAGCATGGTATGTTTTTCCATCTGTTAACATCTTCAGCAATTTTTTTTCTTAAAGTTTCATAGTTCTCTTTGTAGAGATCTTTCACATCCTTTGTTAGGTATACTCCCAAATATTTCATCTTCTTTGGCACTACTGTGAAAGGAATAGAGTTCTTGACTTTTTTCAGCTTGGTTATTGTTGGTATATATAAAGGCTACAGATTTATGGGTGTTGATTTTGTAGCCTGATACATTGCTGTATTCCTTGATCACTTCTAAAAGTTTTGTAGTAGAATCCCTAGTGTTTTCCAGATATACAATCATATCATCTGCGAAGAGTGAAAGTTTGATCTCTTCTGACCCTATGTGGATACCCTTGATCACCTTTTCTTCCCTAATTGCAATGGCTCAAACTTCCATTACAATGTTAAAGAGCAATGGAGACAATGGGCAGCCTTGCCTGGTTCCTGATCTAAGTGGAAATGATTTCAATTTAACTCCATTCAATACGATATTGGCTGTGGGTTTGCTGTAGATGGCCTCTATTAGTTTAAGAAATGTCCCTTCTGTACCAATTTTCTTAGTGTTCTGATCATGAAGGGATGCTGGATATTATCAAAAGCTTTTCTGCATCAATTGAAAGAATCATATGGTCCTTATTTTTTAGTTTGTTTATGTGTTGAATTACATTTATATTTACGTATATTGAACCAGCCATGAGGCCCTGGGATAAATCCCACTTGGTCATGGTGTATAATTTTTTTGATGTGTTGTTGGATTCTGTTTGTTAGGATCTTATTGAGTATTTTTGAATCAATATTCATTAGTGATATTGGTCTATAATTTTCTTTTCTTGTTGGGTCTTTCCCTGGTTTGGGGATCATGGTGATGATCCCCAGGCAAAGCTTCATAGAATGTGTTGGGTAATGTTCCTTCTTTTTCTGTATTTTGGAAGAGGTTTAGTAGTATATGTACTAGTTCTTCTTTAAAGGATTGGTAGTATTCTGACGTAAAGCTATCTGGTCCTGGACTTTTCTTTTTAGGGAGATTTTGTATAGTTGATGCTATTTCAGAACTTGATATAGGCCGGTTCAACATTTCCACTTCGTTCTGGCTAAGTCTTGGTAGGTGGCGTACTTCCAGGTATTGGTCGATTTCTTTCAGATTTTCATATCTTAAGAGTAGAGTTTCTTGTAGTATTCGTTAAGGATTTTTTGAATTTCTGAGGGGTCTGTTGTTATTTCATCGTTACCATTTCTGATTGATGAAATTAGAGATTTTACTCTTTTTTTCCTGGTTAGTTTGGCCAAAGGTTTATCTATTTTATTGATCTTTTCCAAAAACCAACTTTTGGATTTATTGATCTGTTGTATGATTCTTTTGTTTTCAATTTCATTTAGTTCTGCTCTAATTTTGGTTATTTCTTTTCTTCTGCTGGGTTTGAGGTTGGAGTGTTCTTCCTTCTCCAGTTGCTTGAGATGCCCCATTAAGTTATTAACTTCCTCTCTTTCCGTTTTCTTGAGGAAGGCTTGCAGTGCTATAAATTTCCCTGTTATGACTGCCTTTGCAGTATCCCAGAGGTTTGGTAATTCGTGTCTTGATTGTTGTTTTGTTCCAAAAATTTGGTGATTTCCTTCTTAATCTCGTCTATAACCCATCTATCCTTCAGCATAAGGTTGTTTAGCTTCCATGTTTTTATATAGGTATGCAGGTTCCTGTTGTTATTGAGTTTAACTTTTATTCCATGATGGTCTGAGAAGATGCAAGGAATAATGTCTATATTTTTAAATTTGCTGAGATTAGATTTGCGGCCTAGGATGTGGTCGATTTTGGAGTATGTTCCGTGGGCTGATGAGAAGAATGTATATTCAGTTTTGTTGGGATGAAATGTTCTGTAGATGTCTGTTAAGTCCAGATGTTGAATGGTTGAGTTTAAATCTAAAATTCCTTTGCT
Source organism: Nycticebus coucang (assembly GCF_027406575.1). Lineage (NCBI taxonomy): Eukaryota > Metazoa > Chordata > Mammalia > Primates > Lorisidae > Nycticebus > Nycticebus coucang. The sequence continues at coordinate 112,280,637 of NC_069791.1, read as the reverse complement.
TACCTTCTTTTTGGAGGATCTATCCAGCACTGCTAAAGGGGTGTTGAAATTTCCAACTACTATGGAAGTGGAGGAGATCTAGTTGCTCCTGTCTGTTAGAGGAGATCTAGTTGCTCATGTCTTATAAATTGAGGTGCGTTATGGTTGGGTGCATAAATGTTTATAATAGAGATCTCATCATTATTGAGTATTACCTTTAAGAAATATGAAGTGTCCATCCTTATCCTTAATTATTTTGGTTGGTTTAAAGCCTATCGCGTCTGCGAACAGGATTGCAACACCTGCTTTTTTCTGCTTTCCATTTGCCTGGAATATAGATGACCATCCCTTCACCTTGAGTCTATATTTGTCTTTTAATGTAAGATGCGATTCTTGCATGCAGCATATATCTGGCTTGAGTTTTTGTATCCAGTCAGCCAACCCGTGCCTCTTTAGAGGACAGTTTAAACCATTCACATTAATTGAGAATATTGATAAGCCTTTTGAGAGTCCAGTGGACATTTTTAATCCTTTTGTGACTGTGGAAGTTGGAATTTGATTAAAATTTTCTGGGTGAGTTTACTTTTGTGGTGGAGGATTACACTGGTCTTTATGGAGGATAGGTCTGAGAATATCCTTGAGAGCTGGTTTAGTTATGGCAAATTTCTTCAACATGTGAATGTCCTTGAAGTATTTAATTTCTCCATCATAAATGAAACTCAGTTTAGCTGGGTATAGGATCCTGGGTTGAAAGTTATTTTGTTTTAGGAGATTAAAAGTTGATGACCATCCTCTTCTAGCTTGAAAGGTTTCAGCAGAGAGATCTGCAGTTATTCTAATATTCTTCCCCTTGTAGGTGATGTTTTTCTTTTGTCTGGGAGCTTTCAGAATTTTCTCCTTCATATTAACTTTAGTGAAATTGATTATGATGTGTCTGGGGGATGTCTTATTCAGGTTGAGTCGTGCTGGAGTTCTGAAACTGTCTGCTATCTGCTATTTCAGAATCTTTTGGCATGTCTGGAAAGTTCTCCTTCATAATCTCATGGAGAAGAGCCTCTGTGCCTTGTGAAGCCACTTGTCGCTTTTGGGGATCCCTATAAGACGAATATTGGTTTTATTCGAATTATCTCAGAGCTTTCTAACAGAGTGATGTGTTTTTGCCCTCCTTTTCTCATCCTCTTTGAGAGTTTGGGAGAGTTCAAAAACTTTGTCTTCAGTGTCAGAAATCCTTTCTTGTGCATGGTCCATTCTGTTACTGAGGGATTCTACTGTGTTTCTCAGATCTTTGAGGGATGCAACTTCTTGTCTCAATGTGTCAAAATCTTTGGTCATTTGGTCTTTGAATTTGTTGAATTCCTGAGATATCTTTTGGGTTACTGCTTGGAGTTCTAATTCAATCTTATTTGCTATCCAGATTCTGAGTTTGATTTCTGACATCTCAGCTATTTATTTGTGCATTGGATCTTGTGCTGTGTCTGCCCAATTGATCCTTGGGGGAGTTGATCTACTCTGATTATTCATATTGCCAGAGTTTTTCTGTTGATTTCGCCTCATGATTGTTTTTCATCGTTTCCTCTGGCCGTCCAGAGAGTTGAGGAGGTGTCTCTCCAAGATTAGATCCCAGCGGGATCACTCTATTGTTGCTTGATCTTTGTAGGGAGTGACAGTGTGTAGTTCTTCTGGGGCTGCTCCCGCTAGGGAGTTCTCGTTGTGGAAGCAACTCTGGTGTGTTTCACACCCAGATCCAGCAACAGGGCGGGAGGTGGTGCCCATGGTTCTGGGAGTGCCTGGCGCCCAGTGAGTTTGGCAAAGAGAGGTCAATGTTCCGGCAGTCTCTGGCCAGGGGAAGGACTCTGCGCAGAGGCAGGGAGGGCTCCAGAGGGCACGCAGCTACCAGTATCCCTGGCCAGACGAGTGGGCTAGTGTGGAGACTGGGAGGACACAGAGTTTCATGGCTCCTACAGTTCCTGGTCAGGGCATGCGGAGGCCCGGTTGGTGCGGGTTTGCGGCACAGATCTTATGGAGGTCCGGGCAGCACCAAGCCTAGGAATTTGAGTTTGCTATGAGCTGTGACACCACGGCACTCTACCCAGGGCAACAGCCCGAGCCTCCAGTGTGCCGAAACTGTCTCACTCTGCCCCTAAGGGTTAAGGCTGTAAGGCAGCTCAGTCCCTGCCTTTGGGCTGCTCAGTCACTAGGTTACTAGGTCCCGCCCGATCCTTGCTCTGGGACACTGTGGGCAGAGCTTGCTGGGGCAGTTCTCTCACACAATGGCTCCCTGCAGCCCAGCTCAGTGGCTCTGTCTGGGGCCCCAGACAATGCCCAAAGTTCTCCGCACTCCTGCTCAAGCTCTTCCCAAGGCAGTTCAACTGAGTGCCAAGTCCAAAAACACTGAAACAGTTTACAGGTAAGGCCTTTCCGGTTTGCAGTCTCACTGCTGCTTGTACTTACAGTTGCCGGCGTGATTAGGTCGATCGAACACACGCAACCACTTGCCAGTTTTCCACTGTTTTTGTCCTCCCTTGGGGTCCTGAAGTCTTTTGCTGACTCCCTGTATCCTCAAAGGGATGATTATAGGCAGATCCCACCAGCCAGAGACGTCTGGAGTCTTATCTCCCCAGACTCACCGTGCCCAGTTGCAGAGAAGCTGTTACTTGGCGGCCATCTTTAATCTCTCTTTGTTAAGTACTATTAAGTAAGCAAACAAGATAGCCTAGGGTTGGCTAAATTAAGAAAGAAAAAATATGGGTGGGGAGTACTTTAGCTGAAAATGAACTTCTACTTATTTTAATCAGAGATAATACTTAGAATCAAATGAAATATTAGGGAATGAATAGCCTATACATTGCTTGACCAAAGATATTTTTCCAAAAAAGTTTTAAAATATCTACATGGTAAGAGAAATTGGAAAAGCCTCCTTTTTCAAGTATAATCTTGTATTTATAGGACAATAGGTTTTTTTAATTTGTTACCAAGGTTTCATGACTCTATAAATAAAGTAAAACAAAATTTTAGAAGAAATAAAGTAATTGTAGATTCAGGGTTGTGGTTTTATTTATTATATCCCTGTCCCCAACAGTCAGCTAAGATAGTGCACAGGACATGCAGGGTTAATTCAAATGGCATTTTCAGCTGGGTTTTTCTGAGAAAGTCTCTAGTTTTTTCTCCTGGGCTCCTCAGGCCTGGTAGCCTTTAAAGCAGTAGTTCTCAACCTGTGGTTTGCAACCCCTTTGTAACAATGAAAATACATCACAGCATTAGGAGGGTTGAGAACCAGTGCTTTAAAAAATGATAGTAAAAGGAATTTTGGAAAGCAAAGCTCAGAGTCCCCCAAAGTGTTTGTTTTTTCTTTTTTGCTGGGAGGAGGTACTGGAGTTACTTTTTATTATTGGTTTAATCACATAAATATTTTATGAAGATACAATCATAGCATAAAATTTTATGCTTTTTTTAAAACTTAAGGTTGTATCACAAGTTATTCATGTTTTGACGTTTTCATAGTTATTTTGATGTTTGATATTATGTTGAATCTTTGAGCTATAATTTACTGAGCCCCACGTCATTGAATCTCGAGGTTGATTCTGATAATGGGCATATTTGACAGCACAGCAGTGAGCATGCTGTTGATTAGCTTGGGTTCTTCTCTTAAAGTTAGTGTGAAATTTTAAATTATTTTTATGATGCTTGTTCTGATTTACTAACTTTTAAGGTATTTTTTTTTATTAGACTTTTTTGGGTCTTTTTTTTCTTTTTCTTGTTTTTTTTTCAGTTTTGGCTAGGGCTGGGCTTGAACCTGCCACCCCCGGTATATGAGGCCGGTGCCCTCTTCCTTGAGCCACAGGCACCACCCTAATTTGGTTTTTTTAAGTTTACTAAATGAAGAATTGAAAATTATATGCAACATGACAGTATTGAGCTTTCTAACCCAGGAATAACTTTCTCGGTTCTGGTGGTCGGTAGTAATGCTGACTGGAGAACCTATTATGCTGGGCGATTGATATATACCGTTTGTTGTCTTCTGGCATTGCAGGTAGTATTGATGAAATTGGGTAAAGTAACTAACAGAATCAGAATAGTAAACTTGATCCTAAATTAGTGAACTAAAGGTAAATTTGGTTTCTTAACTATAGTTTTGGTTTATTAAATTGTAGGCCAGACAACAAATTTTCAAACCACAGAGTACCCTGACTTTGTTTTTTCTGACATTAACAATAGAAGAGTGTTTTCGATGCTGATGGTTCCATTTGTAAACTAGCTCATGCCCTGCTTGGCTTTTGAATGCCTGGTAATAATGTGCCTTAATTGCAGGTCAGTGAAGCCAAACTAATTGCTTTTTGGGCACTTGGATTGCCTTTTTTAATTTGCTGGATAATGTGGTCTCTACCAGAAATGCACAATACATTGTTATCTAAGTAAAAGTCATGAAAATCATCTTACAGACAGCAAAATGCCTCATATTTTGTACATAATCTTGCCAAATAAAAGAAAATTGAATGGCATTACAGAGAGTTGTAATTTACAAGCGATCTTTTAAAAGTGTCTTTGTATCCATTTGGGAAGATACACATAAAATGACTGCTATGGTTTATATTAGTGTGATAGTTTTGTTTTTGTTTTGTTTTTATTTTTACCAAGGATTATTTTGCTTTGTGTATTTAGTATGTTTTAAATGATAATAATGATACAGGCTTTTGAGATAGTCACTTATTTCAGATTGTGTAGTTCACCCAAAGAGAATAGCATTCATCTGGCAACTCGTGTTTTATTAAAAAGAAGAAACCTACTCTGTCATCCTCAGCTCACTAACACTAGTCATAAGAGTTACCTTTGTAATTTGTGGGAACACTTGTTCATAGTTTGGTAAAATAGTTAATATTTGTTTTCTTTCAGGTTCCTTGAACTAACTTAACAAGGTAGCTCTGCACAGGACTTTATCTTTTTATTCTTTGACTATTAATTTCATTCATTTAGCTAATATTTATTGAGCGGGAACTAGGTGCCAGGACTGTTGTAGGTGCTGGGTTACCAGTTTTGTTTTCTTTTTCCTACTTATGATAAATATTTGGCCCAAGAGAAAAATCTCTAGAACGAATTTCAGAGCTTTAGAAATGATTTTAGACATAGACTAATATACTTAAGGCACTTCTACTAAAAAATTTAATAAATGCCTATCTAGGCCTTTTTAAAGTAAATAGCCCATTAGTTTTTCTTTTTGTAGGTTATTTCTTATGAGACTCATGGATATCCCCTATCTAAACTTGGAAGGACCAGACTGTAAGTAAATTTTTATTTTCTTATTGCATCTGTACATTTAAGTGTGTGATATAGAAAGAATAACTGGAAAACTATTACTAACAAAAGAGCCCTTTTACTTAAAAAAGGGCAGTGATTTTATGGCTATTACGAGGACTGTGCTTAAGTTAATGGGACCTTTTGGGCTTCATTAGTCACCTCTGTGAATATATTTTTTCAGTTTATGTATTGATTGAATTGGCGCCTGTGGCTCAGTGAGTAGGGCGCCGGCCCCATATGCCGAGGGTGGCGGGTTCAGACCCAGCCCCGGCCAAACTGCAACAGAAAAATAGCCAGGCGTTGTGGCGGGCGCCTGTAGTCTCAGCTGCTCGGGAGGCTGAGGCAAGAGAATCGCGTAAACCCAAGAGTTAGAGGTTGCTGTGAGCCGTGTGATGCCACGGCACTCTACCCGAGGGCGGTACAGTGAGACTCTGTCTCTACAAAAAAAAAAAAAAATCTTCTCTTTATCATTTCATTTTCACTCAGAGCTCTAATTTCATTATTTCCAATAAATATTTATAATAGATTTTAAGGTATATTAGGTGTAAATAACTTAATTTCTATTTTCCAATTGCTTGAGTATGTACATATTTAAATTTAGTAGATTGATTTTCTTTTCTCTCTCTCTCTCTCTTTTTTTTTGTTTTTCTGTTTTAAAAATCTTGAAAGGCCAGTCTATTTGGGAGGTAGTTGCTTCTTTTTTTCTTCTGTCCTTGATTTATTTACCTTAAAACATGGAATTGGTATGTAGAGATAGGTGAATTGTACTTGGTGATAATTGTTGCAGTGATAATTTGAGGACATACTTTTGGCTTACCCTCTGTATTAGACTTATATTTTAGTCTGTCATTCTCACAATTATTCTGAAAGCTAAATATTGCCATTCCCAATAAATAGCCCAGAGTGGTTAGTGGTTAGGTCTCTTGCTTAGAGTTGCATAGTTAACTGGTGGGTGTGATATTAAGAACATAAGATTGTGACTCAAGAGTGCCTCTGCTTAAAAACAATTAGTCTATTTGGAAAGTGCCTTAAAAAGAAAAAACTTATAGAAAGATTAAAAGGAGAAAGTTAAATATTTAGTGAAACTTATTGCATAGAGTCCTTCCCCTGCCCCCCTTTTAAATAATTTGCACAGGAATTTCAGGAGAAGACATGTTTGTGCATAGAATTGCTAGGGTTCAAATTGTTGTGAGTTCCTTAAAGTATCGGAACCTAACGTCTAGATTACCATAATTCTATTAATCCTAAGAAGTTCAGGAGTTGTATATTATAGTGTCATCCGAGAATCACTGGTATACCTGATCACTTTTCAACTATCAACATCACATCAAAAATTTGTCTTGTAGTGCAACCTAAACGTGACCACGTTCTCCATGTGACATTCCCCAAAGAATGGAAAGCCAGCAACCTTTACCGACTTTTCAGTGCCTTTGGTAAGTAAATCACAAGTACAGATTCCTTCTCAGGATTTTGATATTCTTTCGATGTAGATGGTCAAAGGTAGATAGCTTCAGCTTGGGCAAAAAAGAATGCTGATATTCAAGGTCTTAATTTCACTCATGGAATTTATTTTGGTTTAGGATTCTATCTTTGCTCTAATACTATCTGACAAACTTTTAGTAGCATCTTGCAATGAAATGCTATTAATTCATAGAAAGCAAAATACCGTTACTATGACTGCCCTAACTGCTGGTCAGGGAGAACAGCCTAGGCTGAGGGTAAGTCATTTTTAAGATTAAATTTAGAGAAAATGTCTGTTTCATGAAGACAGGTGGTCTTTGCCTGAGATAGAAGAATCAAAGCAACAAATAGATGTTTGAGCAGATCAGGATTTGTTATCCAGATGAGGTCAGGCAGTTCTCTTTCCTTTTCATCAGGGCACATGCTTAGGTTAATTTGAGCAGTCTTCTGATGAGGGGCTTTTAAAGACCACTCTGCTTGGGTAGCCTGTAGCAGTCCCCTCTTTATTTGAACAAATGAAATATTTAATTGTTTTTGGAGATTCTTGGATTCAGTGAAGGCAACAAAAACCTAAATGTCCAATAGTAAGAATATTTAGTAAATGTTGATATATCTCAAGGGACAGTATGTAGCCATTTTAAAAGTATTTTAAGAATTTATTAAGACATGGTGTTTATATTTTAACATTTGAAGAAAAAAGCAGATATAAAGTAGGCTTCCTATATAACACTATTTTTAAAGGATTATGGAGATTAGGTTGAAAGAAAGTATCATGACAGAAAGTATTTGAATGTTGTAAATAGGATTAATTTTTTTCTTTATGCTTTTTTCTATTTTCTAAAATAAGCATGTTTTACCTTTTGTAAGTTTACTTTACAGCTTTTTTAGAAAAATATGCAAAAGGTATATTTCTGGAAATTTTTCCTAACCTTTCTGAAATTCTAGTCTTGCTTTTCAATTTGAATGAAGATTTAGAAATACAATTGAATGTCAAGGCTTATTTCATTTGAAAGCTTTTGTTATTTCTTGTTGAGTTCTATCCCTACATAGTCAAACTTACTGGCTAAATTAAGTAAAATTCTTTGAGTAGAATTTTTTTTTCAGTTTAATTTTAAAAATTAGCTGAATACCATGGGCAAATACCCGCTCTTTATCTTTATTTCATCATAAGAGGTGACAATGATGATATTATTTTATTAGCATATTATAAGGATTGAGCTAGTCCATGGAAGGCATTTAGTATGTGGTTCACAATAACTACTCAGTAAATGCTAGCTAGTATTTATTTAAAGGTAACACCTATAACTGAGCATTGTGGTGGGCATCTCTAGTCCCAGATACTTGGGAGACGGAGGCAAGAGGATCGCTTATAAACCCAAGAGTTTGAGGTTGCTGTGAGTTCTAACACTGGCACTCTACCAAGGGCAACAAAGTGAGACTCTGTCTCAAAAAATAAAAGGTAACACATGCACTTAGGACTACATGTAATTGGGAAGGTTAGTATGGTGCCTTACTGTGTGGCTGAAATCAGAAAGTGTTCTTTTTTCCTTTGTTAGTAAAACAAAGTAATTTTCAAAAATTTCCAGCCCTTTAGTAGGAATAAAAACTTTTTTATTGCTAAATTCTGATGTTGATTTTGCCTATTTTGTAAAATCTAGTGTTTTGTACTTGTTTGAGAAGCGTGGTAGCAGAATATTTAGATCTCTGCTTTTCCCTTTGGTTTCCTTCAACTTCCTACCTCTCATCATCATCTGCCTCCTCCTAAGTGGGCTCTGCCTTTCCATTGTTTGTGTTTAGTCTTTATTGAGTAGTTCCCCTCTGTATGGGAACATCATCTGTTTCACTCCTTGCTTTTCTGTTTTTCTTCCCTCTGTAAGTGTGTTTTGTTTTTTTCCTCTGGCTTCTTTTCTTTGTCTCCCACAATGTCCTGCTACCTTGTTCTCTTTACCTGGCTTTGATGCCAATACTGAATTTTTCTTAATGCTGTTTATATTTATTGACTCATGTCCCCCATTTTTAATTTTTAAAATTGGTGTCTCTAAAAATAAATTGTTGTGGTTTTTTTTCCCTTTTTGGAGTCAGAGTCTCATTCTATTGCCCAGGCTGGAGTGTAGTGGTGCAATCATAGCTCACTGCTACCTTGAACTCCTTCACTTGAGTGATTCTTCCGTCTCAGCCTTTTGAGTAGCTGGGTAAGGTGTGCACCACTATGCCAGGCTTTTTTTTTTTTTGCAGTTTTTGGCCGGGGCCAGGTTTGAACCTGCCACCTCCGGTATATGGGGCCAGCACCCTACTCCTTGAGCCAAAGGCACCGCCTTATACCAGGCTATTTTTAAATTTTTTTTTTTTTTTTTTTGCAAAGGCAAGAAGATCTCTCTTGAAATCCTGGCCTCAAGCAATCCTCCTGTACAGCCTCCCTAAGGGTTGGGATTATAAGCGTGAGCCATCATGCACTACCCTATTTGTAGTTTTGAACCCATGTGATCTCTGATTTTTGTTGGTGATCTTGATAAGTGAAAAAAGTATCCAACCCTGGTATAAAATTAGATTGAACATGGTGTGGCCCAGGATTTTATTTGGAAGGTTCTTTCTGTTGTGTTTAAACAAACTTCTGACAGCTTCTTTTTCCCCCTGGTTTGTGCCCTCTCTTAAAGTTTAACCTGAATGAGTATTGTAGTAAGATTTAAGTTTTAAGCAGGTTAAATCCGTGTAGTGTTGATCCAATTTTAAAGCAACTCCTCTCCCTTTAAATTATAGCACACATTCAAATGTGTGAGATATACAAATTAAATCCTAGTAGCTCTCTAAAGGGTCAGATATGCACTTTTACTTTAATTTCTATATTTCAGGTAACATTCAGATATCCTGGATTGATGACACATCAGCATTTGTCTCTCTCAGCCAGCCAGAACAAGTACAGATTGGTAAGCATTTTGGACATCTGTTTTGAATATTAGTAAAGTGGGAGCTTGCCCTCCCACGTATCCCCCTCACTTTAAAAGCTGTGAGTTCAGTCAACTTGTACACAAGCATTGCTGCCCATTTTTTTTTTTGTTTTTTTTTTTTAGCTTATCTCCAAAATAAAGGAAATAAGTAGTATCATGTATAGATGAGAAAATGAGACCAGTCTTTTGATGGGTTAGGCATAGTGCATGGTGTATTTTTTCACTAAACCTCTGTTCTGTTCCTTCTACATTGCACTTTTTCTAAACTGAGATGCAAATTTACTTTGATAAGTAGAAGTACCTACAGTAAATGGAGAGGAGTAGGGAACACCAAAAAGTGATACCTATGTTGACCTGTTCATCTCTATACTTTTACCATTTACTTATAAACGTTTGTGATTTATTTACTCCATTAAAGTTACATCATATTATTTTATAAACAAATAAACTGAATATTTTATTTGCTTTTAAAATAGGATTCTAAAAAGTGGAGCAACAAATCTCTTGTACCCTGAATAATTTTAATACTAACCATCACTAAACATTCTACAGTATTTTCCTAAGTTGAAAAGAAATTGGATTAAAATGTTGAAAATATGTATTGTTAAGCTATGTATCCAATGGTGTTTAATGGGAAAGGTGTGGAAAAAAGTCTAATTTTTTTTATTTAACAAAGTGCCACACACTAAAACTATATGATCCTGATAATGTAATCATTGAGTAATTATATACGAAAATTTCTTAAAACATACAAATTCATATCAGAATATTTTGGTATTTTTAATTATCTGAGCATGGCAGGAATACCAGTGGGCCATGCTATAGAGAGTAAAAGGTTAATTGTACTCTATACAATCTATGGTTTTATGACCCTGGCAGGTTATTTAAACTCAATAAGCTCCTGCTATTCCTTGTAAACTGAGAATACTAGTATAGACTTGTTAGTGTGATTGAGAGGATTACTGCAGATTGTGCATATAAACCTTTGCATAGCTTTTAGCTTTTATTATGGTTATTTAAAGAGCTAAAAATAACTTTTAAATGAGGGGCAGGAGCCCTGAGGTTGAGATTGTAGTGAGGCTTCAGTGTGGCTAAAAGAAAATTAATCCTAAAACTCACAACCCTCAGTTTCATTCCATCTCTTCTGTTCAGGGTCCACTTTTTAGCTCCCTCATTGGTCACGTTTGGCTGACATTAAAGTCACGCACTGGGATGGAGGGAGATGCACAGACTGACATGGGAACTAACTTTAGCTCTAGCACTTGCCAGCCATGTGTCTTTGAGAACATTATGTAAATCCTCTAAGCTACAGGTTCCTGGTTTTGAGAGGGAGATGATAGTAGTTACTTTGCAAGATTGTCATGAGGATGAAATGAGGTCATGTATATTAAGTTTCCAGCAAAGAGCCTGGCACTTCACAATCAGTGCTTGACAAATGGTAGGTAATTATTAAAATACTTACTTGGCCTCCCTTGCTGTGAACAATGAAAATGAGAGTGTGGGCCAGGAACAGTGGCTCACGTCTATAATCCTAGCACGTGGGAAGGCCAAGGCAGGAGGAGCACTTGAGGCCAGGAGTTTGAGACCCCCATCTCTACTGCCAAAAAATAAAAGAAAAATGAGAGTGGGTAAAAGTGTTTTGGAGTTTGTAAAACAATAATTAGTAGTCTTTATTTCAAAATGCAAGCTTAATTTCTTGTTTCTGTATGTGGGATGTCAGAGATTGTTGCGGTGTTCCTTTTACTCCATATCTCTTGTAAAATAATGAATGCTCTCTTACTTACAACTGGAAGATCCTTCAAACAGTAGCTTTAAAACATTTTACTCAGTGATAACTGAAATCGGGACTTTTTCAGAATCATATGTAGCCCCAGAAGCACTCTGTTGTATTTGTCCGTTTGCTCCTTGGAGCTACCTCCTTGAAGGCAGTGGCAGTGTTGGGTTTATCTTGTTCTCCACTGACTCCTCTCTCATGCCCAGCACACACCGTGACATGAAGAAATAAATGTGTGTTCTGACGGGGAATATGGGAAATGAACCAAGGTGAAATGATGATCTTTTACTTTTTTTCCTTCCAGGTTAAGAAATAGATGACTGTTGTCTTTCCTTTGCTAGTAAAGTTTAACTTTCCACCACTCTTTCCTTACATGAAAGGCAACTCTTAACAAAACACCTGGCAATTTGAAAATGCAGTGCCTCTGACCATAGTTTCCTTTGCCAGAAGCCATCCTCTACTATGCTCCCCTCCCTCCATAACCTGGCTCTGCCACCTTCCTGCCTCATTGCAGCTGGAAGGAGAGTTTCATGGATGTGTTCTCTGGCTCCCTTTGTAGACGAATGGGCCCCGGTCTCTGTGCTTGCATAGGATCCTTTACACTTTGTTTCTTTGCTTTCACAGATAGACTATGTATGCTTTGATAGTAGGGGCCGTGTCTCTTGTTCACCATTGTGTTTTTAGTAGAGTAGTAGTGTCTGATATCAGTAAGTAAAAGTTGAATGTTTATCAAATAAATTATATTCATAATGTTATGACTTACAGATGCCTTTTTGCATATGATGGATGGATCTAATATTCTGATCTTTGATGTGATTTCTAAAATTATTCAGATATTCTGGAAGACAATGGGAAGGTTTTTTATAGTAGTAAATTTAATGATGAAAGGGACCAGGGTATCTGATGTGCTGCAAATCCTATTAATGTTATCTTAAACAAATTATTTACTCATTTCAGCAGAAACAGGGCCTGTTAGATCAATAATGTAACGCTGAAAAAATCATTAAATCCCTGTTTATATAGCAGCTCATAATGGCTTCTTTGGCTCTGTTACAAACTATCTACATGTAAGGAGTTGCTTTCTAACTGACACCTGTTTCTCTTTTAGCAATACTAATTGAAAGCAGGATTTTCAAGGTCTTAATATGAAAGTTCTATTTCTATAGGAAATCTTATAGTAATTATTAAAATCCTTCTGGCTGGGCATGATGGCTTATGCCTGAAATCCTAGCAATTTGAGAGGCCAAAGCAGGAGGATTGCTTGAGCCCAGGAGTTCAAGACCAGCCTGGGCAATCTTGAGACCTCCATCACTACAAAAAAATAAAAAAAAATTTAATTAGCTGGGCATGTTGGTATGTGCCTGTAGTCCCAGCTCCTTGGGAGGCTGAGTCAGGAGAATCGCTTGAGTGAGGAGTTAGAGTCGGAGTCTGCTGTGAGCTATGATCACCCCACTGTACTCTAGCTAAGCAACAGAATGAAACTATATCTTAAAAACAACAACAAAACCCTTCTACTAAATGCTGTTTGGTTTGATTTCTGCTGCATTTTGTTTGTTGCTGCTGTGAAGACAGGGGTCATGGGTCACTTTACAGTGTTCAGATGACCTGCATAAGCCACACATTCAGCATTTTTTCCCTCTGGCTCTTCAGATGAGCCAGTACATGGCCAGGGTGGTACTTCATCCCATGGAGGAGGCCACTTATTCTCACCATTTAAGAATTTTTCTCAAAGCGGTCAAGTAAGAAATCATCTTGGATGGTCAGACCTGAAAACCTGGTGGGCCCTATAGTCCCAGCTGCTGGGGAGGCTGACGCAGGAGGATCTCTGAGGCCGACCTCAAGGTACTCTATCCTGGGGCAACAGAGTGAGACTCCATCTAAAAAAGAAAATTGTATTAAATAAGCTTATTTTGGGAAGGAAGCCATATGATTGTTAGGCTGTAAGTACTGGATTCTAAAAATAATGTACAGTTGTTTCTTGCTATCCATTGTAGATTGATTCCAGGATCCCCTGTAGATATAAAAATCCATTTACCAGCTTAGTCTACTGTGAAAAAAATTTAAAAATCTAAGAATGTTCCTGTCCATGATATGAAATAATATAGTATTTTCAATAACCTGTATGCATCCTCTCATATATTTAAAAAAATATCTAAATTGGGGAAGAGGCAAGATGACCAACTGAAGCCAGCTTTCATCAGAGGCTCCCATTCAGAGGGAGAAATAATGGCCAGAAACAACCCAATGAAGCGGAAGATCGGGAGCTGAGGTGAGAAATAGTATCAATAGGTCCGCATCACCCTTGCTGAGGCAAGCTGGGACTCCAAGGAAACAAATTTCAGGTACAAAACCCATCCAAAAGAGGATGGGAATCCTTCCCCTCAGCCCCTTTTGAGAGCAGCTTGAGGCAAGTAGAGAACAGAGGACCTTTTGTTTCACCAAAGGAGAGAGAACAACTGAGGGCCAGGACTCCTTCCATAGAGAGATTCTGCTGCAAGCCCAGGCAGTCTCTTGCCTGGGCCAAAAGTTGATCTAATATTCTCCCTAACTTTCTGAATCCCAATCCACCCCTCCCCCCTCTCCTGGTGATCTAGAAGACTACCCCGTGCAAAATCCAGAGTGTTCGCAGATTTTTGTTAGGGCGGGGCATCTCATGAGCTGTGGGGCAATTGCACTGAAACTATAACTTTAATAGAGGCGAGGAGTCACAATGGGAGAGACTTGCCCTGTATTGGAAAGAGCATAGCGGGACCCGGGACACTGACCACCTGGACCAAGTGGGCGCTGCCAGAACCTGCTTCTGCAACCTGCAGAGCATTGCCCACTGGCTCTCCATACCCCTGTGGCTGGCGACCCTCACTGGGCAGCTCGGCTCCTTGCCCAGCTCCTGCAACCATGGCCTGTGGGGCCCAGGGACAGCAACTCTGCCCTCTGGCTCCCCACCCATCTCCTGCAGCTGGCAGCTGGTGACTGCACCCTCCAGCTCCCCACCCATCTCCTGTGACCTACACACAGCAGTACCCCAGACTGGCAGCACTACCCCCAACAGTAGCAGCACCACCCCTGACAGTAGTGGCGGCTCCACGGTCCCTCCCACTGGGGTCAAATTTGGGAGAGAAACTTCCCCAATCCTGTGGAGTGGGGGGAACCTGACCTGACCTGCAGGGGTTCCAGAGGTAGAGTGTGGCCAAGGCAGAGGTGTGGTCTCTGAGGGAGAGAAACACTCCTCCACCGTAACCCCTGGCTGGGCACAGACACAGGTGGAACGCTTCCCAGTTTCCAATGATCACCAGAGGGAATCAGGCCTGAACTAGTCCTGCCTACAGGTCTCACGGTGAGATGGCCCGGTTGGGGAGGCGTTGTCTCTTTTTTGACTTAGGTGCAAATCCCTGGTGTACTTGAGTATTAGAGAGAGCTGGGCTGCGGCCCTGCAGGGGTAACCAGTGACTGAGGATGATAATGATGCAAAGTGGAAAAAGAGGCCCAGCTCCCCTGCAATAATTGTTTTGCTCGGTGGGCCTTTCTTACTCCTCAGACCACCAGAACGAGTTACACTTGAGCTTCCAGTGGATCCCTGCTGTCCAGTTGCTGGAGACCTTTTGAACTCTCCTACTTGATTTGTGTTTGTGCTGACTGGGACAGTTGGTTTGGAACTCTTGATCTGGGCCATCACCCGGGGACCCTCCGAAGGTTATACCCTGGTTGTGTTATAGAGGGAGGGTCTGATTCTCCTCTCCCAATTATTGCCAATTGGGGGCAGGGTGTCTGAATTGCTTGTATTACTCTACAGCTGATATTTCAACCCAAAGTCACAGATCCAGTAGGATTGGTCAGAGTCTAACTAAATACAAGACAGACCAACCTAGCACCATCATACCAAGCGGGTCCCCAGAGTCTCAGGCTGTAGTACTGAATGGGACCTTGGTAAAGCCATAGGGGAAAAGCTGCCATCACCAGTCCCAGCACTCTGGTAAAGGGCTGATTAATTACATCCCCAGGAGCCCTCAATTTAATTCCACCTTGCAAGCCTCTCTAAACAAATGGTGGAAAATAACCATGGGATGGAATTAACGGGAAAACTCGGGCAACCTGGATAACCAGAGTAGATCAACCCCCCTAAGTTACGACAAAGGAGATGCAACAGAAGATCCTATTCATAAACAAATGGCTATGGTGTCAGAAATTGAGTTCAGAATTTGAATAGCAAATAAGATTAACAGAATTAAAGTAAAATTGGAATTAGAAGTTCAAGGAGTCATTTAAAAGTTGGCTCGAGAATTCAATGAATTCAAAGATAAAATTACCAAAGATTTTTGACAAATTGAGACAAGAAGTTGCATCCCTCAAAGATCTGAGAAACACAGTAGAATCTCTCAGTTATAGGATGGAGCAGACAGAAGAAAGGATCTCAGACATTAAAGACAAAGCTTTTGAATGCTCCCAAATACTCAACAATGAAGAGAAATGGAGAGCAAAGACGGATCATTCCGTGAGAGAGTTGTGGGACCACTCCAAAAAAGCAAACATTCACCTTATTGGAATTCCTGATGGTGACGAGAATGATCTGAAAGACACAGATGTGCTACTCCAAGAGATTTTAAAGGAAAACTTTCCAAACATGGCAAGAGATACTGCAATTCAGATAGCAGACAGTTTCAGAACCCTAGCACGACTCAATCCAAATAAAGCAACCTCCAGACCACATTATTAATTTCACCAAAGTTAATATGAAAGAGAAAATCCTGCAAGCAGCCAGATATGAGAAAATCATAACCTACAGGAGGAAGAATATTAGAATGGCTGGAGATCTTTCTGCACAAACTTTTCAAGCCAGAAGAGGATGGTCATCAACCTTCAATCTCAAAACAACTTTCGGCTCAGGCTCCTGTATCCAGCTAAACAAAGTTTCATTTATGATGGAGAAGTCAAATACTTTAATGACATTCACACGTTGAAGAAATTTGCCATAACTAAACCAGCTCTTCAAGATATTCTCAGACCCATCCTCCATAATGCCACCACAATGCTCTATGACCAAGGTAAACTCACTCAGAAATTATTGATCAAAACCCAACTTCCACAGTGGCAAAAAGATTAAAAACATCAACTGGTCTTTCAATAAACTTGACACCCAAAATACTACAAGGCTTATCAATACTCTCAATTAACACGAATGGCTTAAATTGTCTGCTAAAGAGGCACAGGTTGGCTGACTGGATACAAAAACTTAGGTCAGATATCTGCTGCATACAAGAATCTCATCTTCAAGGATAAATATAGACTCAGGTCGAAGGTATGGACAACTATAATCCAGGCAAAAAGAAAACAGAAAAAAGCAGGGGTTGCAGTTTTATTTGCAATACATTAGGCTTTAACCAACAAAAGGAAGGAAAAACAAGGATGGTCATTTCATATTTGTTAAGGGAAACACTCCACGTGATGATAAATCAATTATTAACATTTATGCGCCCAACCAAAAAGCTCCTCAATTTATAAGCAAGACCCTAACAGAGATGAACAATTTGATATCTTCCAGCACCATGATAGTCGGAGATTTTAACACTCCTTTGGCAGTGTTGGATAGATTCTCCAAGAAGAAACTAAGCAAAGAAATTTTGGACTTAAACTTCACCGTACAATTGAATTTAATAGACATCTACAGAACATTTCATCCTAACAAAATTGAATACACATTCCTCTCATCACCCCATGGAACATCCTCCAAAATTGATCACATCTTAGGTCACAAGTCACCTCAGCAAATTTAAAAGAATAGAAATTATTCCTTGTATTTTCCAAGATCATCACAGAATGAAAGTTGAACTCATCAGTAACAGGAATCTGCATACTCATACAAAGACATGGAAACTAAATAACCTTATGCTGAAAGATAGCTGGGTCAAACAGGAGATAAATAAGGAAATTACCAAGTTTTTGGAACAGAATGATAATGAATATACAAATTATCAGAACCTCTGGGATACTGCAAAGACAGTTCTAAGAGGGAAATCTATAGCACTGCAAGCCTTTCATAAGAGAACAGAAAGAGGAAGTCAACAACTTAATGGGACATGTTAAGAACTGGAAAAGGAAGCACACCTCCAATCCCAAACCCAGCAGAAGAAAAGAAATATCCAAAATTAGAGCTGAATTAAAATCAAAAACAAAAGAATTATTCGAAAGATCAATGAATCAAAAAGTTGTTTTTTTGAAAAGTTTAACAAAATAGATAAACCCTTGACTAGCCTAACCAGAAATAGAAAATTAAGATACCTAATTTCATCAATCAGAAATGACAAAGGCAAAATAACAACAGAAACCTCAGAAATTCAAAAAATTCTTAATGAATACTACCAAAAACTCTGTTTTCAGAAATAGGAAAATCTGAAAGAAATTGACCAACACTTGGAGGCGCGCTACCTTCCTAGACTTACCCACAAAGAATTAGAAAAGTTGAACAGACCTATATCAAGTACTGAAATAGCATCAACCATACAAAATCTCCCAAAAAAGAAGAGTCTGAGCCCAGACAGCTTCACATCAGAATTCTACCAAACCCTTAAAGAGGAACTAATACCTATAATACATAACCTTTTCCAAAGCATAGAAAAAGAAGGAATACTTCCCAACACATTCTATGAAGCAATATCACCCTGATCCTCAAACCAGGAAGAGACCCAACAAGAAAAGAAAATTATAGACCAATATCTTTAATGAATATAGATGCAAAAATATTCAATAAGATCCTAGCAAACAGAATCCAGCAATACATCAAATTATACACCATGACCAAGTTGGTTTTATCCCAGGGTCTCAAGGATGGTCCAATATATGTAAATCTATAAATATAATACATCACATAAACAAAATAAAAAACAAAGACCATATGATTCTCTAAATTGATGCAGAAAAAGCTTTTGATAATATCCAGCATCCTTTTATGATCAGAAATTAAGAAAATGGGTATAGAAGGGACATTTCTTAAACTGATAGAGGCCATCTACAGCAAACCAACAGCCAGTATCGTATTGATTGGAGTTAAATTGAAATCATTTCCACTCAGATCAGGAACCAGGCAAGGTTGTCCATTGTCTCCACTGCTCTTTAACATTGTAATGTAAGTCTTAGCCATCACAATCAGGCGATCAAGAGAAGGTGCTCAAGGGTATCCATATAGGGTCAGAGAGATCAAACTTTTGCTCTTCGCAGACGGTATGATTGTATATCTGGAAAACCCCAGGGATTCAACTACAAAAGTCTTAGAAGTGATCAAGGAACACAGCAGCATCTTAAGTTACAAAATCAATACAAATCTGTAGCCTTTATATATAGCAACAATAGTCAAGCTGAAAACAGTCAAGGACTCTATTCCATTCACAGTAGTGCCAAAGAAGATAAAATATTTGGGAGTTTACCTAACAAAGGACATGAAAGATCTCTATACAGAGAACTATGAAACTCTGAGAAGAGAAATAGCTAAAGATATTAACAAATGAAAGAACAGCATGCTCCTGGCTGGGAAAAAGAATCAACATTGTTAAAATGTCCATACTACCCAAAGCAATATACAATTTTAATGCAATCCCTATTAAAGCACCATTGTCATTCTTTAAAGACCTCAAAAAAAATTTCACTTTATATGGAATCAGAAAAAACCTCAAATAGCCAAGACATGACTCAGAAATAAAAGCAAATCAGGAGGAATCATGCTAGCAGACCTCAGACTATACTGTAATTCAATAGTGATCAAAATAGCATGGTACTGGCACAAAAACAGATAGGTAGATGTATGGAACAGAATAGAGAACCAAGAGATGAACCCAGCTATTTACCCTCATCTGATCTTTGATAAGCCAATCAAAAATATTCAGGCGGGAAAAGATTCCCTATTTAACAAATGGTGCTGGGTGAACTGGCTGGTGACCTGTAGAATACTGAAACTAGACCCACACCTTTCACCATTAACAAAGATAGACTCTCACTGGATAAAAGATTTAAATTTAAGACATGAAACCATAAAAATACTAGAAGAAAGTGCATGGAAAATACTTGAAGAAATCAGCCTGGGAGAATATTTTATGAGGAGCACCCCACCCCCACCCCCTGGGCACTTGAAGCAACACCAAAAATACATTACTGGGATCTAATCAAACTAAAAAGCTTCTGCGCAGCCAAGAACACAGTATGTAAATCAAGCAGACAGCCCTCAGAATGGGAGAAGGTATTTGCAGGTTATGTCTCCAACTAAGGTTTAATTACCAGAATCCACAGAGAACTCAAATGTATTAGCAAGAAAAGAACAAATAATCCCATCTCAAGGTGGGCAAAGGACTTGAATAGAAACTTCTCTGAAGAAGACAGGTGCATGGCCTACAGACACATGAAAATATGCTCATCATCTGGGGCAGCGCCTGTGGCTCAAAGAAGTAGGGCGCTGGCCCTATATACCGGAGGTGGCAGGTTCAAACCCAGCCCCAGCCAAAAGCTGCAAAAAAAAAAAATAAATAAAAAATGCTGTTCATTCTTAATCATCAGAGAAATGCAAATCAAAACCACCTGAGATATCATCTGAACTCCAGTAAGATTAGCCCACATCACAAAATCCCATAACTATAGATGTTGGCATGGGTGTAGAGAAAAGGGAACACTTCTGCACTACTGGTGGGAATGCAAATGTTCCTTTTGGAAAGAAGTTTAGAGATCACTTAAGGATCTAAAAATAGATCTGCCGTTCGATCCTGCAATTCCTCTACTAGGTATATATCCAGAAGACCGAAAATCACTTTATGACAAAGATATTTGCACCAGAATGTTTATTGCAGTCCAATTATAATTGCTAAGTCATGGATGAAGCCCAAGTGCCCATCAACCCAGGAATGGATTAATAAATTGTGGTATATGTACACCATGGAATATTATGCAGCCTTAAAAAAGATGGAGACTTTACTTCTTTTATGTTTACATGGATGGGGCTGGAACATAATTCTTCTTAGTAAAGTATCTCAAGAATGGAAGAAAAAGTATCCAATGTACTCAGCCCTAATATGAAACCAATTTATAAACACCCACACTTCCATATGAAAGCTGTAACCCAACTACAGCCCAAGATGAAGGGGAAAGAGGAGAGGGTGGGAAGGGGAGGGGGGAGGATGGGGGAAAGGAGGGTAATTGGTGGGACCACACCTATGGTGCATTTTACAAGGGTACATGTTAAATCTACTAAGTGTAGAATATAAATGTCTTAACACAATAACTAAGAAAATGAGGTGAATGCTGTGTTAACCAGTTTGATGAAAGTATTTCAAAATGTGTATAAAACCAGCACATTGTACTCCATAATTGCATTAATGTACACAGCTATGATTTAATAATAATAAAAATTCTAAATTACTTATATTCCCTAATATGACATAAATGTATGTAAATAGTTGTTACATTATATTGTTTAGGGAATAATGACTGGAAAATTCTGTATGTGTGTAGTGCAGACTTTTATTTTCAGCAATAATCATTTTGTTGTTGACCAGGCTGGAGAGCAGTGGCACAGTCATAGCTCCCTGCAGCCTTGAACTCTTGGGCTTGAGAAAGACTCTTGCTTCAGCCTTCTGAGTAGCTAGGGCTGCAGACATCATGCCACCATGCGCAGCTAAATTTTTTTTCCAATTATTTTTCATCCATGTTGGTTGAATCCACAGACATAAAACCTGGGGGACCAACTATATTTCTTTTTATGCAGGCAATATTTTTACAGTAGTGGCTATAGAGCACATCAGTTTATTAAAGGAAAATCATTAGCAAAGTGCATGAATGTCTGTTTTATGTAGGTATCTTCTGACATGAAAACTTTTAAGAGCAACTGACTTATTAAAAATTTTCTGAATCACTTAATTCATCAAAAGCACTGTGGAAAATTTTAATACCATTTATTAAGAACCTTCTAATTTTCCAGTTCCACAAATGTGTTTAATTTTGAGAATTAGCAGTCTTATGTATCTCTGCTATGAAATCTTTATCAGACAGATTTAAGAGCGTGACAATAACTTACATTCTCTCTAGTTAGCATTCTTTAGGGCATTTAATTGGTATGAGAATAGAACAAAAACTTTCCTAACTGCCAGAGGATTCCCAAGTCCTTGATATTTAAAGCATCAGCATGTCCCCTGGCAGTTTGAACAGAACCAGAAGAGATGTAGAGGCTTGTGCTCCATAGAGACTGAATTTTCATGTTCTGTTACACTGTTTCTTATCTAAATCCCGGGCATATTTTTGTTAGGACCTGTGTTACCTAGATCTGAGAATGTTTGCTCTGTGTTGCACTATCAAATTATTCAGTAAATATCAAATTTATTTGCAGTAGCACTTATTAAAAAATTGATTTTGGGGCTGCGCCTATGGCTCAGTGCGTAGGGCGCCGTCCCCATATACCGAAGGTGCCAGGTTCGAACCAGGCCTGGCCAACTGCAACAAAAAAATAGCTGGGCATTGTGGCGGGTGCCTCTAGTCCCAGCTACTCGAGAGGCTGAGGCAAGAGAGTTGCCTAAGCCCAAGAGCTGGAGGTTGCTGTGAGCTGTGACCCCACGACACGCTACCGAGGGCGATAGAGTAACTCTGTCTCTAAATTTAAAAAAAATTGATTTTCTTGTGCTCTCCCACCCCCAATTTTGGAAGTAAATCCACTCATTGTTGAAAATGTGAAAAATATCTGAAAATATAAAGAAGAAAACAATTCAATCATGATCTCATAACGGAGACATGAATGCTAGTAAAATTTTGCTTAATATTTCCTTTCAGTTGTTTCACTCTGTCTAGATGAATATTTTTGTAACAGTTTTCCCTTTTATTTGTCAGATAATAATAGTACATAACTGTGTGATACAGAGTGATATTTTGATACATGTATATACCATGTATAATGATCAAATCAGGTTAATTAGCATGTCCATCGCCTCAAACATCTATCATTTCTTTGTGTTGTGAACATTCAAAATCCTCTCTTCTAGCTTTTTGAAAATATACAGTAAATCACAATTAACTGTATTTAGCCTGTGGTGGAATAGAACACCAGAATTCCTTTCTCCCATTTAGCTGTAATTTTGTATCCGTTAGTCCATCTTTTCCCATCCTTCCCTCCCCTCTACCTTTCCCAACTTCTAATGCCCACAGTACTATTCTCTACTTCCTATGTTAGTTGAGCTCAAAACTTCTTTTAGCTACACCTGTGAGAGAGAACATGTGGCATTTATCTTTTTATGCCTAATTTCATGACATAATGTCCTCCAGGCTCATTCTTGTTGTCACAAATGACAGGATTTCATTCTTTTTGTGGCTGACTAGTACCACATTTTCTTTACCCATTCATCCATTGGTGGACATTTAGATTGATTTCATGAATAGTGCTACAATAAACATGGGATGCAGCTGCCCCTTCAATACATGTTTCCTTTGCTTTTTTTAACTACCTAGTAGGGCTATTACTAGATCATATGGTAATTCTATTATTAGTTTTTTGCAAAACTTCCATACTGTTTTTCAGTATGGCTGTATTAATTTTCATTCCCACCAACAGTGTTAACGGTTCCCTGTTTTCCACATCCTTGGTAACATTTGTCATTTTTGTCTTCTTACTAGCCATTCAAACCAGGATGAAATGATACCTCATTTTTTTTGTTTGAATTTCCCTGATAATTAGTGATGTTGAGCATTTTTCATATGTTTGTTGGCTATTTATATATCTTCTTTTGAAAAAGTTCTATTTACTTCCTTTGCGTACTATGTAATTTGATTATTTGGGTCTTCTTGCTGCCAGGTTATTTGAGCTCTTACGTATTCTGGACATTAGCCCCTTGTTTGGTGAAGAGTCTTCCATTCTACATGTTGTCTCATCACCCTGTCGATCGTTTCCTTTGTTGTGAAAATTTTCAGTTTAATATAGTCCCATTTCTCAATTTTTATTTTTGCTGCCTGTGTTTTTGAAGTCTTAGCCATAAAAATCTTTGCCTGGACCAGTGTCCTAAACCATTTCCTCTGTGTTTTCTTCTAGTAGTTTTATGGTTTTGGGTCTTCACAGATAACATTTTTTTCAGTTTCTGGCCGGGGCTGGGTTTGAACCCGCCACCTTTGGCATATGGGGCCAGTACCCTACTCCTTTGAGCCACAGGCACCGCCCCACACATAACATTTCTAATACTAATTGGGTTCTTTAAGTACATTTTGGATCTGCTTTTTTTTAGTTAGCCGTATGTTAGGAACATTTCTCATTCCATTATACATTTGTCTAGAATAGTTTTCATTTAATGGGTGCATTATATTTCTTTGTACCTATAGACATAATTTATTTAGCTATGTTTATTTTTGATGTTTAAGTTATGTCCAGGTTTTTGCTATTTTAAATTGGCACTTTAATTAGAATCTTGTATTTTAGTTTTTGTCTATATTTCTGATTAGGTTTTTTTTTTGAGACCTATTTCATTTTGTCACCCTAGATAGAGTGCTATGGCAAACTCTTGAACTCAAGAGATCCTCTTGCCTCAGCCTCTCAAGTAGCTTGACTACAGGTGTCTGCCACAGTGCCCAGCTAATTTTTTTTTTTTTTTTTTAGTGGTTTTTGGCTGGGGCCGGGTTTGAACCCACCACCTCCAGTATAAGGGGCCAGTGCCCTATTCCTTTGAGCCACAGGCGCCACCCTAATTTTACTATTTTTAATAGGAGACGAGGTCTTGCTCTTATTCAGGCTGGTCTCAAACTCCTGAGCTCAGGCATTTCACTCACTTCAACCTCCTAGGTGCTAGGATTACAGGCATGAGCCACTGCACCCAACCTTTGGATTAGTTTCTTAAAATAAATTTTGAAGAAGTAAAATGAGTGGGTCTGTGATGCTCATAAAGAAAAAAAAAAACCTAAAAACCAACTAATTTTTCCCTTCTTAATATTAAACAAGTGATATTTCATTTTCATTAATAGATTAAAAACTAAATAGAAAAACAAGGAAAAATTGTCTAGTGCCCTTCTGTTTAGTAACAAAGATAATTGCATATAACGTTTGAGGTTTTGTTTAGGTGTGATAGCTCATGCCTATAATCCCAGCACTCTAGAAGGCTGAGGTGGGTGGATTGCCTGAGTTCACAAGTTCAAAACCATCCTGAGCAAGAGCGAGACCCCATCTCTAAATATCGCCAGGCATTGTGACAGGCACCTGTAGTCCCAGCTCTTTGAGAGGCTGAGGCAAGACAATCATTTAAGCCCAAGAGTTTGAGGTGACTGTGAGCTGTGACACTAGGGCACTCTACTGAGGGCGACATAGTGAGACTGTCTCAAAATGAAGAAAAAAAAATTTTTTTCTGAAGTATCCACCACTAACAGTTATATTTATCCTTGTATATTGCTAGATATCTTACGTTTATATGCTCAGTGTTCTTTATAGAAACACAGAGAATAGAGTAAGAAGGTATTTTGTAGGATTTTTTAAATCCTGGCTTTCGTTTGTGACCTGCAGTGTTATTCTTTGCATAAATATTTGCCTGCCTGCTGTTAAATGACGGAAGGACTAAAAGATGGGGGAATAAAGATGCAATGTTATCTTGTGATACAGACAGTTGTGTAGACAACCAGTGGATCAGGGTGTGCTGAATGCTGTGATAAAGGGAAGTTGCTGGGGAGGGAGACTAGCTCAAACTGGCACAGAGATGGAGAAGAGGTCAGCAGGGAGGCTCCTGGAGGAGGTGGTACCTGTTCTTATCCTCCATTAATGAGTTGGAGTTTGACTATCACAGGAAGGCTAAGAAAGCTTTGGTGAAGAGTGGGACCAGCACGTCCTTTGGTGTACCCAGAATGGAGGGTACATGCAGGGAGGTAACAGGAAGAGAAGTTAGAAGGTAGAAACAGAGGTTTGGACCAAGCACAGAGGCCCACACCTATAATCCTAGCACTTTGGGAGGCCAAGTAGGGAGGATCACTTGAGGCCAAGAGTTCAAGACCAGTCTAAGCAATATATGGAGACCCTCAGGTATACAAAAAAATTTCAAAATTAGCTGAGCATAGTGGTACACACCGATAGTCCCTGCTACTCAGGAGGCTGAGACAGGAGATCTGCTTGAGCCCAGGTGTCTTAGGTTTCAGTGAGTTACAGTGTTGTCACTGCACTCTAGCCTGGATGACAGAAAAAGATCCTGTCTTAAAAAAACACACACACACACAAAAGTAGGAATTTGAATCTTATCCTTTGTATAACTCTTGCTGTCAGGTTGATTTAGGTTATGTTTTTTTTTGGTTGAAGCAAAGTTTAAAATATTGCATCTAATCAGTTTCTTTGAAAAGTTTGGGGCATTTGAAAGAATTTCCAAGTATTAAGTACCAAGTTGGTCAACCAAATAGGCAACTGCCCTGGGAAAACTTGGCTGTTGTTCAGTGGCACCCCCTGGCACTCTTTTCCACATATGTCAGGTGGCTTTGCAGCACAGAGTCAAAAATAGATGAAATAGACGGACATATTCAAGTAGGTTCTATTTATTTTTAAGTGTCTAAAAGGTTGGTCTTTGGATTTACTCTAGTTCCTAGCCTTCTCTAAGAGGCTGAGGCCAAATTGAATTTATCTGGGAACCTGCCATATCTATAAATGCTACACAAGGTAATAAATGGGACATTAACTCCAAAAATCAGTGACCATGCATTTCAGTTCCTAATTTAGAGTTCATGAAAATTGTCCCTTGGCAAACAAGATTGCAAAATACAGAAACCCTATTAGATAGATTCATCTTCTGACAAACATTTAACTGTTATTTACACAAATGGTGCTGGAGTGAGTCAAGTTAGGGAATGAGTGATTGAATAAATGATTGAATGCAAATGGCAAGTGTTTTTGTGTTCAGAGGAAGAGGAGATGACTGAAAGTGTATCATATAATGGTAACTTGTCTCACCCAGTAGACTTGGCTTCTTGAAGTAGGGGTTACATCATAGTCATTATTTTACAACCTTGGGATTTGGGCCAGTGCTGGGCACAGAGCTGGGGAAGGCTTTGAGGATAGGCCTTGATACAGTTGTCCTTGTGGGTGGGCAATTCTGGGACAACAGAGAAGAGAGGAACTCCCCAACAGAATTAGGGATGAAAGTGGAGATTTATGACAGTGTTTTAAAACTGTGGGCCACATTACCTCAATGGGTTGTGAAATCAATTGTTGAGTTATAATCAGCATTTTTTAAAAAAGGAAGAAATTAGAAAACATCAGAGCGTATCCCATATAATAGAGGTAAGTTTGGCTCTTTTAATATAACTTTTTTCAGAATTAAATCTGTACATACGGATATGCATCTATGTGTACTAGATGGTAATAAAAATGTATTTTTGTTGTGGATCATGATCAATATTGTCTAAACTCAGATAGTTTAGGAGAAAAGTAAAGTCTTCATTTGATGAAGAATTACTTTCTTCCATGTGTGCAAAGCACTGTGGCAAGTGTTAGAAGTGGGAGGAGGAAGCTCTGCCACCTTAGGGACCTCTCAGGACTCATGTCACAGCATGTGGAAGAAGCGCTCATCCTTTCTTCACCCTTCCATGTCTATGGATGTGGAGGAAACTCTGCTTCTCTCCAGGAGAGGAATATTGCATTTGCAGCCTGGCCCTCTCTGCATCTCCACAGCTTGGTACCCCATATTGGAGCAGAATGGATGGCTTCACTGACAGGTAGCCTCAGAAGAGGCTCACACCCCAGGGCCACTGGACAGTGCATGGAAGAAGGCATCCCTGGAAACCATCTGATAGAGCCTCTTTTTAAAATATTATGAAACTGATTTTATAAAAAATTGTAATTCTGAGGCTCCTTGCCACTAGTTGTTAAGGCTCCTGACTAATGGGGTCTTATGGTCATGATTTCCACAGGGGTAGCATTAGCCATAGTGGAGAGTCTCAGTGAGATCTCAGGCTCGGGTTCCATCTCCAATACTATCTACATAAAGGTGATGGTAAATCTATTCCTGAACTTGTTAGAACCCTAAGGGAGAGTTGGCCTAACTGCCAACAAGTCTCACAGGGAGATATGCTGGAAAGGCCAGGTTCTGATTCTTTTTTTTTTTTTTTTTTTTTTTTTTTAATGTTGGGGATTCATTGAGGGTACAATAAGCCAGGTTACACTGATTGCAATTGTTAGGTAAAGTCCCTCTTGCAATCATGTCTTGCCCCCATAAAGTGTGACACACACTAAGGCCCCACCCACCTCCCTCCTTCCCTCTTTCTGTTCCCCCCCCATAACCATAATTGTCATTAATTGTCCTCATATCAAAATTGAGTACATAGGATTCATGCTTCTCCATTCTTGTGATGCTTTACTAAGAATAATATCTTCCACGTCCATCCAGGTTAATACGAAGGATGTAAAGTCTCCATTTTTTTTAATGGCTGAATAGTATTCCATGGTATACATATACCACAGCTTGTTAATCCATTCCTGGGTTGGTGGGCATTTAGACTGTTTCCACATTTTGGCGACTGTAAATTGAGCTGCAATAAACAGTCTAGTACAAGTGTCCTTATGATAAAAGGATTTCTTTCCTTCTGGGTAGATGCCCAGTAATGGGATTGCAGGATCAAATGGGAGGTCTAGCTTGAGTGCTTTGAGGATTCTCCATACTTCCTTCCAGAAAGGTTGTACTAGTTTGCAGTCCCACCAGCAGTGTAAAAGTGTTCCCTTCTCTCCACATCCACGCCAGCATCTGCAGTTTTGAGATTTTGTGATGTGGGCCATTCTCACTGGGGTTAGATGATATCTCAGGGTTGTTTTGATTTGCATTTCTCTAATATATAGAGATGATGAACATTTTTTCATGTGTTTGTTAGCCATTCGTCTGTCGTCTTTAGAGAAAGTTCTATTCATGTCTCTTGCCCATTGATATAAGGGATTGTTGGCTTTTTTCATGTGGATTAATTTGAGTTCTCTATAGATCCTAGTTATCAAGCTTTTGTCTGATTGAAAATATGCAAATATCCTTTCCCATTGTGTAGGTTGTCTCTTTGCTTTGGTTATTGTCTCCTTAGCTGTACAGAAGCTTTTCAGTTTAATGAAGTCCCATTTGTTTATTTTTGTTGTTGTTGCAATTGCCATGGCAGTCTTCTTCATGAAGTCTTTCCCCAGCCCAATATCTTCCAGTGTTTTTCCTATGCTTTCTTGGAGGGTTTTTATTGTTTCATGCCTTAAGTTTAAGTCCTTTATCCATCTTGAATCAATTTTTGTGAGTGGGGAAAGGTGTGGGTCCAGTTTCAGTCTTTTACATGTAGACATCCAGTTCTCCCAACACCATTTATTGAATAGGGAGTCTTTCCCCCAAGGTATGTTCTTGTTTGGTTTATCAAAGATTAGGTGGTTGTAAGATGTTAGTTTCATTTCTTGGTTTTCCATTCGATTCCAAGTGTCTATGTCTCTGTTTTTGTGCCAGTACCATGCTGTCTTGAGCACTATGGCTTTGTAGTACAGACTAAAATCTGGTATGCTGATGCCCCCAGCTTTATTTTTATTACAGAGAACTGCCTTAGCTATACGGGGTTTTTTCCAGTTCCATACAAAACGCAGAATCATTTTTTCCAAATCTTGAAAGTATGATGTTGGTATTTTGATAGGAATGGCATTGAATAGGTAGATTGCTTTGGGAAGTATGGACATTTTAACAATGTTGATTCTTCCCATCCATGAGCATGGTATGTTCTTCCATTTATTAATATCCTCTGCTATTTCCTTTCTGAGGATTTCATAGTTTTCTTTATACAGGTCCTTCACCTCCTTCGTTAGGTATATTCCTAGGTATTTGATTTTCTTTGAGACTATGGTGAAGGGAGTTGTGTCCTTAATTAGCTTCTCATCTTGACTGTTATTGGTGTACACAAAGGCTACTGACTTGTGGACATTGATTTTATATCCTGAAACATTACTGTATTTTTTGATGACTTCTAGGAGTCTTGTGGTTGAGTCTTTGGGGTTCTCTAAGTATAAGATCATGTCGTCAGCAAAGAGGGAGAGTTTGACCTCCTCTGCTCCCATTTGGATTCCCTTTATTTCCTTGTCTTGCCTAATTGTATTGGCTAGAACTTCCAGCACTATGTTGAATAGTAAAGGTGACAGAGGACAACCTTGTCTGGTTCCAGTTCTAAGAGGAAAAGCTTTCAGTTTTACTCCATTCAGTAAAATATTGGCTGTGGGTTTGTCATAGATAGCTTCAATCAGTTTTAGAAATGTGCCACCTATGCCTATACTCTTCAGAGTTCTAATTAGAAAAGGATGCTGGATTTTATCAAATGCTTTTTCTGCATCTATTGAGAGGATCATGTGATCTTTATTTTTGCCTCTGTTAATATGGTGGATAACGTTTATAGACTTGCGTATGTTAAACCAGCCTTGCATCCCTGGGATGAAGCCTACTTGATCATGATGAATGACTTTTTTGATGATAAGCTGTAATCTATTGGCTAGGATTTTGTTGAGAATTTTTGCGTCTATGTTCATGAGTGAGATTGGTCTGAAATTCTCCTTTTTGTTTGGGTCTTTTCCTGGTTTTGGTATCAGGGTGATGTTTGCTTCATAGAATGTGTTGGGGAAGATTCCTTCTTCCTCAATTTTCTGGAATAATTTCTGCAGTACAGGAATAAGCTCTTCCTTGAAGGTTTGATAGAATTCTGGAGTGAAGCCATCTGGACCAGGGCATTTTTTGGTTGGAAGCTTTTTTATTGTTTCTTTGATCTCAGTGCTTGAAATTGGTCTGTTCAGGAGCTCTATTTCTTCCTGGCTGAGTCTAGGGAGAGGGTGTGATTCCAAATATTGATCCATTTCTTTCACATTGTCAAATTTCTGGGCATAGAGTTTCTGGTAGTATTCAGAGATGATCTCTTGTATCTCTGTGGGATCAGTTGTTATTTCCCCTTTATCATTTCTGATTGAGGTTACTAGAGATTTTACTTTTCTATTCCTCGTTAGTCTGGCCAATGGTTTATCTATTTTATTTATTTTTTCAAAAAACCAACTCCTTGTTTCATTAATTTTCTGAATGATTCTTTTGTTTTCAATTTCATTGATCTCTGATTTGATTTTGGATATTTCTATTCTTCTACTGAGTTTAGGCTTAGATTGTTCTTCTTTTTCCAATTCCATAAGATCTCTTGTGAGATTGTTGATGTGCTCTCTTTCAGTTTTTCGAATGTAGGCATCTAAAGCGATGAATTTTCCTCTCAAAACTGCTTTTGCAGTATCCCACAGGTTTTGGTAGCTTGTGTCTTCATTGTTGTTATGCTCAAGGAAGTTAATGATTTCCTGTTTTATTTCTTCCTGCACCCATCTGTTGTTCAACAGAAGATTGTTTAGTTTCCATGCCTTTGGGTGGGGTCGAGCATTTTTGTTAGAGTTGAGTTCCACCTTTAGTGCCTTATGGTCTGAGAAGATACAAGGTAAAATTTCAATTCTTTTGATTCTGTTGATATTTGTTTTGTGTCCCAGGATATGATCAATTTTGGAGAATGTTCCATGGGGTGATGAGAAGAATGTATATTCTTTATCTTTCGGGTGGAGTGTTCTATATGCGTCTATCAAGCACAGTTGTTCTAGAGTCTCATTTAAGTCTCTTATATCCTTGTTTAATTTCTGTTTAGAGGATCTGTCCAGCTCTGTAAGAGGAGTGTTAAAGTCCCCTGTTATGATGGTATTATCAGATATCATATTGCTCAGACTGAGTAAGGTCTGTTTCAAGAATCTGGGAGCATTTAAATTGGGTGCATAAATATTTAGAATTGAAACGTCTTCTTGTTGTATTTTTCCCTTGACCAATATAAAGTGACCATCTTTGTCTTTTTTGACTTTAGTTGCTTTAAATCCACATGTGTCTGAAAATAAGATTGCAACTCCTCTTTTCTTCTGAATTCCATTTGCCTGAAAAATTGTCTTCCAACCCTTGACTCGGAGCTTTAATTTGTCTTTTGAAGCCAGGTGTGTTTCTTGCAGACAGCAAATGGATGGCTTGTGTTTTTTAATCCAGTCAACCAATCTATGTCTCTTCAGTGGGGAATTCAAGCCATTAACATTTATTGAGATAATTGACAAGTGTGGTAGTATTCTATTCATCTTATTTTGTGAGAGTCCATTGCTTAGTTTTATCTTTTGCATCAGTGTGGAGGTTAGGTTCTGTCCTTTAATTTCTGAGTTCTTACTTTGCTGCTGATCCATTGTGGTGGTCAGTGTGCAGAACAGGTTGAAGTATTTCCTGTAGAGCTGGTCTTGTTGTGGCGAATTTCCTCAATGTTTGTATATCCGTAAATGATTTGATTTCTCCGTCAATTTTGAAGCTTAGCTTAGCAGGGTACAGAATTCTGGGCTGAAAATTGTTCTGTTTAAGTAGATTAAAGGTAGATGACCATTGTCTTCTTGCTTGGAACGTTTCATTAGAGAAGTCTGCGGTCACTCTGATGGATTTGCCCCTGTAGGTCAACTGGCGCTTACTCCTGGCAGCTTGCAGAATCTTTTCTTTGGTCTTGACTTTGGACAGGTTCATCACAATGTGTCTTGGAGAAGCTCGGTTAGAGTTGAGGCGACCTGGGGTCCGATATCCCTCTGAAAGCAGTGTGTCAGAATCTTTGGTGATATTTGGGAAATTTTCTTTTATAATATTCTCAAGTATGGCTTCCATTCCTCTGGGGCATTCTTCTTCCCCTTCTGGAATTCCTATAACTCGTATGTTGGAACGCTTCATAAAGTCCCATAATTCTGACAGTGAACGTTCTGCTTTCTCTCTCTTCTTTTCTGCCTCTTTTACTATCTGAGTTATCTCAAAAACTTTGTCTTCTACCTCTGAAATTCTTTCTTCTGCATGGTCTAACCTGTTGCTGATACTTTCCATTGCATCTTTAAGTTCCCTGATTGACTGTTTCATTTCCTTCAGCTCTGCTATATCCTTTTTATATTCTTCATATCGTTCATCTCTTATTTGATTCTGTTTTTGAATTTCCTTTTGGTTATTTTCCACTTTATTAACAGTTTCCTTCATTGTTTCCATCATTTCCTTCATTGTTTTCAGCATGTGTATTCTAAATTCCCTTTCTGTCATTCCTAACATTTCTGTATAGGTGGAATCCTCTGCAGTAGCTACCTCATGGTCCCTTGGGGGGGTAGTTCTGGACTGGTTCTTCATGTTGCCTGGAGTTTTCTGCTGATTCTTCCTCATGGGTGATTTCTTTTATCTGTTTACTTGCCCTAATTTTCCTTTCAATTCCTCTTGCTCTTTAAGTTCTTGTGCCTGTGGACTAAGGGTTACAGGACCAGAAGGGTGAGAAGGTTTAAGAGCAAAAAAGCGATGAAAGAAATGAGGACCGAGTGATAAGAAAAAAAAAAAAAAAAATGAAAAAAAGGAAAAATAGAGAAAGGAGAGTGGTTGGGTGAAAGGAATATTGACAAAAAGAAGAGAGGCACAGAAAGAGGGAGACAGAGCAATATAGGTGTACAGTAGGGTACTTTGATACAACCTTAAAAAAAAAAAAAAAACACCTTCTGGGGGTGCCAAGTGGGGTGGTTCCCTTGAGGTCAGCAGCTCTTTGCTAACCTGATCAGACACAGTACCCCACCTCCACCAAGTAGAGAGGAAAGACAAAAATGCTATAAATCAAACCAAAACAAGCAAACAGAAAACCTTACGGGATAAAATTGGCTGGAAAAACCAAATAATAGTGGTAGAAACACTAACAAAAATGAAGTTCTGATTATTGAAATAGGCAGCAATGGGAAATTATAATTAAACTAGAAAAATTGAGAAAGAAAAAGGATCTGTATGGAAAAGGTTGAACTTAAAAAACAAAACAACAATCTAGAACGTCAAAATAAACAAAAAAAACAACCAAACCAAAAAAAAAAAAAAAAAAACCAAACAAACAAACAAAAAAAAAACACACACGCAACCAAAAACAAAGCAGTATGTATATGGAATTGAATATTGTCTGGGCAACACGTGGTCTTCTGGGGTATGAGATGTTAATCACAGTTCTGATACGACTGGAGGCTGCTAGTTTCTCGAACCCCAGCAGGTAGACACCCTAAATCTCTCTTCAGCCCACTTAAAAGGCACTTTGAACTTGTTCACTTACTGAGCAGAAGCTTTCTCAGGGAAGTGCTTGTTGCTGGAATCACTGCTGAAGTGGCTATCCACTTACCCTGTGTGTCAAAACTGGTCTCCCTCTGCCCCCGAGGGTTGGGGCTGCAAGGCTGCTCAGACCCCGCCCTTAGGCTACTTGGTCGCTGGGTTATCAGCTCCCACCCAATTCCAGCTCTGTGACCCTGAGGGCGGAGCTTGCCAGGGCAGATCGCTCACAATGTCTGCCTGTGACCCAGAGCCAAACTCTATTAGCTCCGTCTGGCTCAGCGGCTCAGACTGGGGCCCTAGACAAAGGCCAAAGTTCTCCGCACTCCCGCTCAGGCTCTCCCCAAGGCAGTTCAGCTGAGTGCCAAGTCCAAAGACACCAAAACAGTTCACAGGTAAGGCCTTTCTGGTTTGCAGTCTCGCTGCTACTGAACTTACAGTTGCGGGCGGGTTTAGGCGGATTGAACACACGCGACCACTTGCCGGTTTTCCACTGTTTTAGTCCTCCTCTTGGGGTCCAGAAGTCTCTCGCTGACTCTCTGTATCCTCTCAGGGGTGATGATAGGCAGATCCCACCAGCCAGAGATGCCTGGAGTCCTATATCCCCAGACTCACGGTGCCCAGATGCAAGGAAGCTGTTACTCGGCTGCCATCTTGCTCCACCCCTCCCAGGTTCTGATTCTTAATTGCTACCCCCAGCATATTAGCACTTTGTGAATAGCAGAGAGCCTTTTTACACACTGAGGGGGCTGGGTGTGATTCTAAAGACTTATTAAAGAACTTCCGTAGGCATAATGGTTTCCAGTGTGAGAGGGATGGGAGTGGCTGAAGCATTTCCGTAAGTGACAGGACAACCACTAGTGACATACAGTGAAAATATTTTCTGTTCTTGGATTGGTCAATGAGAGTATTGAATTGCTACTGACATTGCTTGGGTTTTACAGAAACTACAATTTCTAGTTTGCCCCCCTTCTGGGTTACAGTGAGCTTGAAATGCTTTTAGCTCCAGTGGTGACTTTACCGTGTCTTAATTGCATCTCACCAACCAGAAGATGGTGCTGTTGTGCTGGCAACCAGTCTGCCTTTCCGACTTAAAGTAAAACTTGCCATCTAAATGCTCACTCATGCTAAGTAATGCAGATAGATTTAGCAGTTGGATTCAACAGTGGACCCCCTGCAGTGTGACAGCATCTAGACAGCACAGGGCAATCACGGGACCAAACCTTCAGAGTCTGGAGCTAGAGAAGCCTGGTACAGGGGCCTTCCTGGGGTGCTTGTCAGGGCATTTTAGTGCTCAGAGCCCAGTGACCCTCCTGAGGGAGTCGCAATGAAGACAGCCCTTAAGTGCTGTTTGATCTGTGAGCAGGTGTCCAGGATTTGGTTTAAATTAATAAAGGAAAGATAAATTTCTTTTTTTTTCTTCTTTTCTTTTTGGAAAAGATCTCAGCACACATAGGAAAACTCATGAATCCATTTTATAAGAAATACTTACAAATTAATTAGTGGTATCTAATTCAACTAGTTAGTATTTATTTCAACTAGTTAAAATACCCAAGTAATCTCTAAAGTTGTTTTAGCCACTTGAAGGAAACCCATTTGGTATGATGGATTTGAAGGTGGTGATTTTTTATTTAGCCTCTTGGAGCCTTTAGCTGTAAAATGGAAATTAGAAAATTCACTTTACAGGGCTTAGAAAAATTAAACAAGGTAATAAAAGTAAAGTTCTTGACACAATGCCCAGCACTAGCTACTCAGTAATTGTACCCCTGCCCCCCATCCTCATCCCATTCAGAAATCCAGACACTGCTGCATCGTTGGTCACTCAGTATAAAGCTCTCAGTCTTGGTAGGATCGGCTTACAAAGTAGGTAGGTCTACAAACATGTCCCTAAGTGACTTACAGGTAAAGTCTTCTTGTCTGTTCCTTTTGAACAAAAACAAAAGCTGCTGCAAAAATGACTTTTAATTGTCTCTCCTTTTCTTTTTCGTGGCTTCCTCCAGCTGTGTAGCCATTCTAATTAATCTCTTACCAGTGTAGTCAGGGGTCTCCTTTCCAGCCTCGTGGAGGGTTTCCACTTCACCATTTACTAGAGCATCTTTCTTTTACCAAGATAGGCTTTTGAGTAGGTTTGTAAGATTCCACAGACACAAAAGAAGTTTGCTATAGGGCAGCGGTTCTCAACCTGTGGGTGGCAACCCCTTCATAGGGGTCGCCTAAGACCATTGGAAAACATTCATTTTTGAAAAACACATATTTTGGGTGACACCTGTGGCTCAGTGAGTAGGTTGCCGCACCATATACTGAGGGTGGTAGGTTCGAACCCAGCCCCGGCCAAACTGCAACAAAAAAATAGCCAGACGTTGTGGCGGGCGCCTGTAGTCCCAGCTACTCAGGAGGCTGAGGCAAGAGAATTGCCTAAGCCCAAGAGCTGGAGGTTGCTGTGAGCTGTGAGGGCACTCTACCAAAGGTAACAAAGTGAAACTCTGTCTCTAAAAAAAAACAGAAAGAAAGGAAGACACATATTTTTGCACACATGAAGTAGCAGCGAGAATAATTTTGTGGTTGGGGGTCACCACAGCATGAGGAACTATATTAAAGGGCATTAGGAAGGTTGAGAACCACTGCATAAGCTAAGATCAGATTCAGTAGGTCTGTGGCTTTATTCTCAGACTCAGTTTGGAAAGCTGCTTTTGGCATAGTTTTAAAATTATAGTCAGCCCATGCCAGGCTCGGTGGCTCATGCATGTAATCCTAGCACTCTGAGGCCAAGGCGGGTAGATCCCCTGAATTCAGGAGTTTGAGACCAGCCTGAGCAAGAGTGAGACCCTGTCTCGCTACTAAAAACTAACTGGGTGTTGTGGCGGGTGCTTGTATTTCCAGCTACTCGGGAGACTAAGGCAAGAGGAACCTTGAGTCCAAGAGCTCAAGGTTGCTGTGGACTTTGATGCCATGGCACTCTACCCGGGGCAACAGTGTGGGACTCTGTCTCAAAAAAATAATAAAAGTATAGTCATCCCTCATTATTCACAGATTCTATATTTGCAAATTCACCTTATTAAAAGGTTTTTGTAACCTCAAAATCAGTACTCAAGGTGCTTTTATGGTCATCAACAGATATATGTAGTGTTGGGATAATTTTGAGTTGCCTAACACACATGTTCTCACTGAGGTTGAATAAGATGATGCTGAGCCTTCTTGTTTCAGCTCTCCAGTGTTACCCAAGTGTTCTTTTCATAATTTTTTTGTGCCAGGGTTTTGGGTTTTTTTTTTGTGTTGTCCTTTTTATTGGTGATTTTGCTGTTTAAAATGGCTCCAAAGCATAATGTTGAAGTGACATCTAGTGTTCCTCAATACAAGAAGGCTGGAGTTGCCACACAGAGTTAATGCAGGTTAGATGAGCTCAGGATGAGCTGCAGTGCTGCTGACTGTGAGTGCAGAGTCAACTGTGTTTATTAAATAAGATGTCTTTACACAGAAAAGCACGTGAAAGATTATATGTTAATTCATTGATAAGAATGTGACCAGAGGAACCTAATCTTGTATTTTCTTGGGAGTAATGATTCAGTATTTGCTAATTCAGTGTTCATGGTATCAAAAAGAAAAAAATTTCAAGAAATGTAGTTTGAAGATCTTAATTGGCTTATTTGTGATTCCAGAATCAAGGCAGTACTTCATAGCATAAAATAAAGTAGAATTAGTGTTCCTGTGAGCTGGGTAAAAGATCAGCTTTATAGACAGAGAAGTGCTAAAGAAAGCAGAAACAAAGAACAAAAAGCAGATTGGTCATTTCAAAGACACTTTTCCTTGTAAAGGTTTAAGCAGAGGGAGTTCCTGTATGCCAGCTAAAACTGGCTTATTTAGGGATTTGGCTGTTCTACTGAATCTCTGAAGGCCAAGTAACAACTTAGTTTCAACTGACATAGACCTTTAACATGAGTGACTCCATTTGAGTTTGGTCTGTTGGGGGTAGTGCAGGAGCTCAGGTCCAAACCAATGCCCTCTTATAAATAAATTTTATTTGACAATAGAATTTTTATAGAACTTAACTACAAGCAGGACTTAGCTCTTTGCTGCTGCTTGCCTTTTTTTTCCAGGGTGTTTTACCCAAAGCCATTAGGGAAAGGGATTTCTGGGCTGCTGACTTTTTGTTTATAAAGGAGAGTTACCTGTCTGACAAATTCAGGAAAGTTATTCTGCTTTTTCCCTAATGATTACAGTGCTGCAGAAATGGGCTCCCCAAAAGGTGGCACAGCCTCTCTCAGCCCCACAGGCAGCTCTCCCAGTATGCTGGCACAGGCCACAGACAGCTTCCGTGCTGGATGACCAGGGCAGTGGAGATGCAGCATGCAACTGTTGGATTTGACTTTAGTCAAAAATGACATCTGTATTCTTTCTCAGTTCCTTATTTTCCACAGATAAATTCTTTTATTGTGGATCACCACCTTAACCCTTTCTTCTTTGTGTGATCAGGTTTGAGAAAATCAGGGGTGTGTGGTTTTCTTTGCTAGCCCCATTTACATTTCAGTTGCATTTGAACTTGCCCATTGGCCCGTTTAGAAGGAATTGGAACTGAGAAGGGAGAGGAGTAAAAAGCAGCAGACGGCCCATTTAATTCATTTGGCAGACACTTGGGAAAATGTCAGGTACCAGATTTGGTTGAGATCGCAGTGAGACTCACATCTTTCTTCTCACCTCTGTACGTCTAATGCTTAGTACAATCTTCCTGTGGTGCCTGCATTTAAGGAAAGTGTTGCTTTTAGGTTTATTGAGCTAATTGAATCCCTAGAATCACTGAGTATCTCTGCCCTGTGGTTGGGTGATAATGCAGAGAGAGTGCCATGAACATGATGGACGTGCTGAGGGGGTGTGACGCCCACCCCAGCACACCGCACACTCCTTTGCACTGCACACCCCAGCAAGCTGCACACTGCTGCCTCCCTCTGGCTGGACAGTTGTTCCATGGTCTGGTCTTGTTTGCCCTGCTATCATCTGACTGCTGTGTTTGTGTGTCCTGCCTCACTCTGAGAGTAATTTGTGCCCTGCCTTGTTGTCTCAGGTAGGTTATTCTTTTTGCTGCATTGGTGGTCATAAAATATCAGATAAGTAGTAAGAGCTGGAAACTGACAAGTCTTAGACAACTTCAAACCAGGCTTCTTGAGTTTTCCAAACACCTGTCCGTCTTTCAGATGGGAAGGAGTCATCCGCTTCCTTTCATGGTGAGCAGCCTTCTTCCCTTGGTGCATTCACTTTCTCAGCTGTAGGGTCACATTTAGTAAGAATAGCTTGAGAACTTAATCCAGATGTTATTCTCAGAGCTCTTCAAACTGAAATTCTATCATGAGATTATCTGTGAGTCTCCTGGATAACTTCAGAGAAGCAGAAACAAGGAAATGCTTCATGTAACACCCCCATGTTTTTGAGTAGTGATAGTAGTTTCTAGCATATGTGCTTTAAAATCTGTCACTCTTGGGTGGCGCCTGTGGCTCAAAGGAGTAGGACACTGGCCCCATATGCCGGAGGTGGTGGGTTCAAACCCAGCCCTGGCCAAAAACTGCAAAAAAAGTAAAAAATAAAAATAATAAAATCTGTCACTGCTCAAATCCTTCTTTTTCATGAAATTAGATCCCCTCACCTCCCTATTTCATAAACTGTTGGGCTATATAATGTTTAAGGGAGATGTAGAAATGAAGTAATAATTTCATTTTATGTGTATGACACTGCTTTTGTCTGGTAATAGAAAGATTTAATGGATCTGAATGAGAAAAGCTACACAAAAAACACAGAGCAGGCTTTGAGTGGCACTGATGACTATAGGCAGTTGGTAGCTCAGAGACATTGTAATTGAATGATGTTTAGGAAATCATGTAGGTATAGAAAATATTTTTAGTAAATTGTTCAACTAAATTTAAAGAATTTCCCCTAAATTTTCATTAGATTTCTAATTTTAGTTAAGGGAACATTTCTCCCCCTTGTCTTTCTCCCCTTTAAAAGCAGTTCAAAGAGTGATTATGCTAGAGTTTGATCTTCGTCTACTTATCTTGATAAATCAAATACTCATAATGCTGCATTTTAGCAGCAGCAGCGAACAGCTGCCCCAAAGAGGAAAGACCTTTTTTGTAATTCATGTTCGGACAGGAAGATGTACCTGGTAATGAATCTTGATTACCTAGACTGCCAGTGATGGACCAAAGGTATGATAACATACTAGTTTGCCTTCAGGCCTCAGCTCTTTGAGAGATTACCAGTAAGGAAAAACAAAATAAAGTCAGATAATTGCCTTTGGAAAACAATAGTCATGAATTGTTTTAAGTGTCTTAGGCTAAGAAAAACGAAAGTTTTAGCTGAGCTTCCTGGTGAGAATCTTCTGGTCTCACACCACATGACAGTTCAGTCAAGTGCAAACTGTGTGGGCTGTGGTAGTCCTGGGGATTATAGTGCTGTGTTTTTACCATACTACTTTTCTGTGTTTCGATAAGTCTGGATACACAAATACTGACCATTGTGTTATAGTTGCCTACCATATTGAATATAGGAGTGGGCTGTCGAGGTCTGCAGCCTCGGCGTGTGGGGGGCTCTCCCACCTCTGTTTGTCTGTGCACACTCTGTGGTATTGCCACAGCAAAGAAGTTCTCAGAAGGTCTCCCCTTGATTCAGCACCACATGACCGTACTTAGGTCGTGTCAGGACTTCCCTGTCCCCAGAAAAGTCACTAATGCTTGTATCACAGAAGGCACATGGAGCAGGCAGGTTTTGTTTTCCTCCTGTGGTTGGCTATCCTTAATATTAAATGTCATAATCATTCCATGTCCTCTATAAGTCTTCAGCCTTTTCTGCATCTTCTTTCTTTCTACATATATATATACAGTAATAATTTCAGGTCAAAAGACTTCTCTGCGCTCAGAGAAATGGGGCAGAAAGTGAAGATTGCTCTAATTTGCATCCCGTCCCCCCTGTAGTTTCTGATTTTATTGCATTGTGTTAGAGAACGTGGTAAGATATTCTGCAGTATTTGTCAAGTCTTGCTTTATGACAGATTTTGTAAATATTCTAAATACATTTTAACGTGTATTTTCTAAAGGTTAAGTATAGGGTTCTATGTGTTCAGTACATCAAACTTGTTAAAATATATATAATCTATATATTTGCTATTATTTTTTTTGCTTGATCTAAAAGTTTATATTTGGGATATATATAAATTCCTACTGTGGTTGTGGGATTGTTTTTCTTTGTATTTCTGGTAGGTTTTGCTTTTTTACTGCTGCGGTTCTAATGAGTGGTTTGTTGTGGTTGTATTTTTATCCAGGACTCATTTTTGTCAGATAATTTAATAATACCCAGGGTTTTCCTTCTTGGTTAGTATTTGCCAAGCTTTTATCTTCGGTCTTTCTGAATTGGTTTAGATGTATCTTTTGTGAATAGCATGTACATGTAAATTTGGTTTTCTTCAATCTGAGAATGTCTCTTAATTGGTGAATTTGGTCAATTAATCTTTGTTTTTACCATGTGTTTTCTTTTTTTTTTTTTTTGTTCAAATTTCTTTTTTTTTTTTTTTATTGTTGGGGATTCATTGAGAAATTTCTTTTTTTTTTTTATTTTTTATTTTTTAATTTTGGGGGATTCATTGGAGGGTACAATAAGCCAGGTTACACTGATTGCATTTGTTAGGTAAAGTCCCTCTTGCAATCATGTCTTGCCCCCAGAAGGTGTGGCACACACCAAGGCCCCACCCCCCTCCCTCTTTCCTTCTCTCTGCTTTTCCTCCCCCCCCATAACCTTAATTGTCATTAATTGTCCTCATATCAAAATTGAGTACATAGGATTCATGCTTCTCCATTCTTTACTAAGAATAATGTCTTCCACTTCTATCCAGGTTAATACGAAAGATGTAAAGTCTCCATTTTTTTAAATAGCTGAATAGTAATCCATGGTATACTTATACCACAGCTTGTTAATCCATTCCTGGGTTGGTGGGCATTTAGGCTGTTTCCACATTTTGGCGATTGTAAATTGAGCTGTAATAAACAGTTTAGTACAAGTGTCCTTATGATAAAAGGATTTTTTTCCTTCTGGGTAGATGCCCAGTAATGGGATTTGCCAGATCAAATGGGAGGTCTAGCTTGAGTGCTTTGAGGTTTCTCCATACTTCCTTCCAGAAAGGTTGTACTAGTTTGCAGTCCCACCAGCAGTGTAAAAGTGTTCCCTTCTCTCCACATCCACGCCAGCATCTGCAGTTTTGAGATTATGTGATGTGGGCCATTCTCACTGGGGTTAGATGGTATCTCAGGGTGGTTTTGATTTGCATTTCTCTAATATATAGGGATGATGAACATTTTTTCATATGTTTGTTAGCCATTCGTCTGTCTTCTTTAGAGAAGGTTCTATTCATGTCTCTTGCCCATTGATATATGGTATTGTTGGCTTTTTTCATGTGGATTAATTTGAGTTCTCTATAGATCCTAGTTATCAAGCTTTTGTCTGATTCAAAATATGCAGATATCCTTTCCCATTGTGTAGGTTGTCTCTTTGCTTTTGTTGTTGTCTCCTTAGCTGTACAGAAGCTTTTCAGTTTAATGAAGTCCCATTTATTTATTTTTGTTGTTGTTGTTGTTGCAATTGCCATGGCAGTCTTCTTCATGAAGTCTTTCCCCAGGCCAATATCTTCCAGTGTTTTTCCTATGCTTTCTTTGAGGATTTTTATTGTTTCCTGCCTTAAATTTAAGTCCTTTATCCATCTTGAGTCAATTTTTGTGACTGGGAAAGGTGTGGATCTAGGTTCAGTCTTATACATGTAGATATCCAGTTCTCCCAACACCATTTATTGAATAGGGAGTCTTTCCCCCAAGGTATGTTCTTATTTGGTTTATCGAAGATTAGGTGGTTGTAAGATGTTAGTTTCATTTCCTGTTTTTCTATTCGATTCCAAGTGTCTATGTCTCTGTTTTTGTGCCAGTACCATGCTGTCTTGAGCACTATGGCTTTGTAGTACAGACTAAAATCTGGTATGCTGATGCCCCCAGCTTTATTTTTATCACTAAGAACTGCCTTAGCTATATGGGGTTTTTTTCTGGTTCCATACAAAATGCAGAATCATTTTTTCCAAATCTTGAAAGTATGATGGTGGTATTTTAATAGGAATGGCATTGAATAGGATTGCTTTGGGAAGTATAGACATTTTAACAATGTTGATTCTTCCCATCCATGAGCATGGTGTGTTCTTCCATTTGTTAATATCCTCTGCTGTTTTCTTTCTGAGGATTTCATAATTTTCTTTATAGAGGTCCTTCACCTCCTTCGTTAGGTATGTTCCTAGGTATTTCATTTTCTTTGAATCTACAGTGAAGGGAGTTGTGTCCTTAATTAGCTTGTCATCTTGACTGTTATTGGCGTATACAAAGGCTACTGACTTGTGGACATTGATTTTATATCCTGAAACATTACTGTATTTTTTGATGACTTCTAGGAGACTTGTGGTTGAGTCTTTG
Organism: Nycticebus coucang; assembly: GCF_027406575.1. NCBI lineage: Eukaryota > Metazoa > Chordata > Mammalia > Primates > Lorisidae > Nycticebus > Nycticebus coucang. Next base: position 112,237,613 of record NC_069791.1, on the reverse strand, counting down.
GGATTCTCTAAGTATAGGATCATGTTGTCAGCAAAGAGGGAGAGTTTGACCTCCTCTGCTCCCATTTGGATGCCCTTTATTTCCTTGTCTTGCCTAATTGTAATGGCTAGAATTTTCAGCACTATGTTGAATAGTAAAGGTGACAGAGGATAACCTTGTCTGGTTCCAATTCTAAGAGGAAAAGCTTTCAGTTTTACTCCATTCAGTAAAATATTGGCTGTGGGTTTGTCATAGAAGGCTTCAGTCAGTTTTAGAATTGTGCCACCTGTGCATATACTCTTCAGTGTTCTAATTAGAAAAGGATGCTGGATTTCATCAAATGCTTTTTCTTAATCTATTGAGAGGATCATATGATCTTTATTTTTGCCTCTGTTAATATGGTGGATAACGTTCATGGACTTGCATATGTTAAACCAGCCTCGCATCCCTGGTATGAAACCTACTTGATCATGATGTATGACTTTTTTGATGATAAGCTCTAATCTGTTGGCTAGGATTTTGTTGAGAATTTTTGCATCTATATTCATGAGTGAGATTGGTCTGAAATTCTCCTTTTTGTTTGGGTCTTTTCCTAGTTTTGGTATCAGGGTGATGTTTGCTTCATAGAATGTGTTGGGGAAGATTCCTTCTTCCTCAGTTTTTTGGAATAATTTCTGCAGTACAGAAAGCTGTTCCTCGAAGGTTTGATAGAATTCTGGTGTGAAGCCATCTGGACCAGGGAATTTTTTGGCTAGAAGATTTTTTATTGTTTCTTTGATCTCAGTGCTTGAAATTGGTCTGTTCAGGAGCTCTATTTCTTCCTGGCTAAGTCTAGGGAGAGGGTGTGATTCCAAATATTGATCCATTTCCTTCATGTTGTCAAATTTCTGGGCATAGAATTTCTGGTAGTATTCAGAGATGATCTCTTGTATCTCTGTGGGATCAGTTGTTATTTCCCCTTTGTCATATCTGATTGAGGTTACTAGAGATTTTACTTTTCTATTTCTTGTTTGTCTGGTCAATGGTTTATCTATTTTATTTATTTTTTCAAAAAACCAACTCCTTGTTTCATTAATTTTCTGAATTCTTTTGTTTTCAATTTCATTGATCTCTGATTTGATTTTGGATATTTCTTTTCTTCTACTGGGTTTAGGTTTAGATTGTTCTTTTTCTAATTCCATAAGATGGTTCGTGAGTTTGTTGATGTGTTCTCTTTCTGTTTTTCGAATGTAGGCATCTAAAGTGATAAATTTTCCTCTCAAAACTGCTTTTGCAGTATCCCACAGGTTTTGGTAGCTTGTGTCTTCATTGTTGTTATGCTCAAGGAAGTTAATGACTTCCTGTTGTATTTCTTCCTGCACCCATCTGTTATTCAACAGAAGATTGTTTAATTTCCATGACTTTGTGTGGGGTTGAGCATTTTTGTTAGAGTTGAGTTCCACCTTTAGTGCCTTATTGTCTGAGAAGATACAAGGTAAAATTTCAATGCTTTTTATTCTGTTGATAATTGTTTTGTGTCCCAGGATATGATCAATTTTGGAGAATGTTCCATGGGGTGATGAGAAGAATGTATATTCTTTATCTTTGGGATGAAGTGTTCTATATGTGTCTATCAAGCACAGTTGTTCTAGGATCTCAATTAAATCTCTTATATCATTGTTTAATTTCTGTTTAGAGGATCTTTCCAGCTCTGTAAGAGGAGTGTTAAAGTCCCCTGTTATTATGGTATTGTCGGCTATCATGTTGCTCAGACTGAATAAGGTCTGTTTCAAGAATATGGGAGCATTTAAATTGGGTACATAAATATTTAGAATTGAAACATCTTCTTGTTGTATTTTTCCCTTGACCAATATAAAGTGACCATCTTTGTCTTTTTTGACTTTAGTTGCTTTAATTCCACATGTATCTGAAAATAAGATTGTAACTCCTCTTTTCTTCTGAATTCCATTTGCCTGAAAAATTGTCTTCCAACACTTCACTCGGAGCTTTAATTTGTCTTTTGAAGCCAGGTGTGTTTCTTTCAGACAGCAAATGGATGGCTTGTGTTTTTTAATCCAGTCAGCCAATCTATGTCTCTTCGGTGTGGAATTCAAGCCACTAACATTTTTTGAGATAATTGATAAGTGTGGTAGTATTCTATTCATCTTATTTTGTGAGAGTCCATTGCTTACTTTTAGCTTTTGCATCAGTGTGGAGGTTAGGTTCTGTCCTTTAATTTCTGAGTTGTTACTTTGCTGCTTATCTATTGTGGTGCTCAGTATGTAGAACAGGTTGAAGTATTTTCTGTAGAGCTGTTCTTGTTGTGGCGAATTTCCTCAATGTTTGTATATCTGTACATTATTTGATTTCTCTGTCAATTTTTTTTGTATTAAAATCTCATCAAATAATTTATTATGAAAAGCCTTTCTGTGATATCCTCTGCATTACAAAACAGGGGGTTCATAATATTAATGTAACTTCATAAAATACAAGGTGAATAATTTGGTAAATGACTTATTATATAATTTTACTTTGTAGTAATCAAAGACTTAGTGGGCAGGCAGATAACCAGCAGTTACATGCAAAGTTTCTCAGATTTTTAATGTATTTACGACTTACATGGACAGTTCATTAAGAATGCAAGTTTATGGGCCAAACCAGAGATTTTAATTTAGTAAACTGGGAAACAGAGATGGAGCCTAGGAGTCTGTAAATTATTAAACTCTGAGTATTTTATATTAGGCTACTATGGATTTAAACTTTTCCATACTCATTTGTACTGGACAAGTGGAAGGATGATTAGAGGCAAGACCAAGCCAAGATGTTCTGGCTTAGATAAAATGGCTCAGAGCAGAAAAGACCTCCAGGATCCATCAAGTTAAAAAAAAAATACAGGGATTAAAATGTTGAAACTATCGGGAGGCTGAGGCAAGAGAATCGCCTAAGCCCAGGAGTTGGAGGTTGCTGTGAGCTGTGATGCCACAGCACTCTACAGAGGGAGATAGAGTGAGACTCTGTCTTAAAAAAAAAGAAAAGACTGTTGAAACTAATGTTTCAGAAAAGGGGAATAATAGTGATTTTTACAGGAATACTGATTTGATGTTATGCATAGTAAGCTGGAAAGCCAGTGAAAAGATTCAGAATGAGGTGATGAAGCTGGGCGTTAGGAGGAGTTATTTACTATAGAAAATGAAATGCCAGAAGACCTTTTGGTAAAAAATACTGAATTTCCTTTCATATACTTTAGGACAAGCAGTTAAAGTTAAATATATTATAAAATACCCAGAACAAACGTATGAACAAAAGCAATAATAACATCAATAATAACAATAACAAGAATAAAATAATTTTCAACAGGTTTCTCAGATGTTTCCTTTCATCATTCTTGACACTCCACGGGAGCTTAGCAGTCTCTGTCAATTTTAAAGCTTAGCTTAGCAGGGTACAGAATTCTGGGCTGGAAATTGTTCTGTTTAAGTAGATTAAAGGTAGATGACCATTGTTTTCTTGCTTGGAAAGTTTCATTAGAGAAGTCTGCAGTCACTCTGATGGATTTGCACCTGTAGGTCACTGGCGCTTACTCCTGGCAGCTTGCAGAATCTTTTCTTTTGTCTTGACTTTGGACAGGTTCATCACAATGTGTCTTGGAGAAGGTCGGTTAGAGTTGAGGCGACCTGGGGTCCGATATCCCTCTGAAAGCAGTGTGTCAGAATCTTTGGTGATATTTGGGATATTTTCTTTTATAATATTCTCTAGTATGGCTTCCATTCCTCTGGGGCATTCTTCTTCCCCTTCTGGAATTCCTATAACTCGTATGTTGGAACGCTTCATAAAGTCCCATAATTCTGACAGTGAACGTTCTGCTTTCTCTCTCTTCTTTTCTGCCTCTTTTACTATCTGAGTTATCTCAAGAACTTTGTCTTCTACCTCTGAAATTCTTTCTTCTGCATGGTCTAACCTGTTGCTGATACTTTACATTGCATCTTAAGTTCCCTAATTGACTGTTTCAGTTCCTTCAGCTCTGCTATATCCTTTTTATATTCTTCATATCGTTCATCTCTTATTTGATTCTGTTTTTGGATTTCCTTTTGGTTATTTTCCACTTTATTAGCAGTTTCCTTCATTGTTTCCATCATTTCTTTCATTGTTTTCAACATGTGTATTCTAAATTCCCTTTCTGTCATTCCTAACATTTCTTTATAGGTGGAATCATCTGCAGTAGCTACCTCATGGTCCCTTGGCGGGGTTGTTCTGGACTGGTTCTTCATGTTGCCTGGAGTTTTCTGCTGATTCTTCCTCATGAGTGATTTCTTTCATCTGTTTCCTTGCCCTAATTTTCCTTTCACTTCCTCTTGCTCTTTAAGTTCTCATGCCTGCTGACTAAGGGTTACAGGACCAGAAGGGTGAGAAGGTTTAAGAGCAAAAAAGGGATGAAAGAAAGGAGGACCGAGTGATAAGAAAAGCAAAGAAAAATAGAGAAAGGAGAGGGGGTGGGTAAAAGGAATATTGACAGAAAGAGGGAGACAGAGCAATATAGGTATACAGTAGGGTACTTTGACACAACCTTAAAAAAAAACCCACCTCTGGGGGTGCCCGGTTGGGTGGTTCCCTTGAGGTCAGCAACTCTTTGCTAACCTGAGCAGACACAGGACCCCACCTCCACCAAGTAGAGAGGAAAGCCAAAAATGCTATAAGTCAAACAAAAACAAGTAAACAGAAAACTTTACAGCATAAAATTGGGTGAAAAAACCAAATAATAGGGGTAGAAACACTAGCAAAAATTAAGTTCTAGTTATTGAAAAAGGCAGCAATGGGAAATTGTATTTAAACTAGAAAAATTGAGAAAGAACAAAATCTGTATGGAAAAGGTTGAGAGAAAAACAAAACAACAACAACATCATCAAAATAAACAAAAACAAGCAAAAAGAAAAAACCAACCATAAACAACGTAGTATAAATATCTTACTGAATATTGTCTGTGCAGCAGGTGGTCTTCTGGGGTATGAGATGTTAATCACAATGCTGATACGACTGGAAGCCTCCGCTGATTTCTCAATCCCCACAGGGTAGACACCCTAAATCTCTCTTCAGCCTTCTTAAAAGGCACTTTAAACTTCTAAACTTGCTAAACAGAAGCTTTCCCAGGAAAGTGCTTGTCACTGGAATCACTGCTGAAGCAGCTATCCACTTACCCAGTGTGCCAAAACTGGTCTCACTCTGCCCCTGAGGGTTAGGGCTGTAAGGCGGCTCAGTCCCTGCCTTTAGGCTGTTCAGTCACTAGGTTACTAGCTCCCGCCTGATCCTTGCTCTGCAACCCTGAGGGCGGACCTTGCTTGGGCAGTTCTCTCTCAATGGCTCCCTGCGACCCACAGCCAAACACTATTAGCTCCGTCCGGCTCAGCGGCTCAGGCTGGGGCCCTAGACAACACCCAAAGTTCTCCACACTCCTGTTCAAGCTGTCCCCAAGGCAGTTCAACTCAGTGCCAAGTCCAAAAACACGAAAACAGTTCACAGGTAAGGCCTTTCCGGTTTGCAGTCTCACTGCTACTGTACTTACAGCTGTTGGTGGGATTAGGCTGATTGAACACACGCGACCACTTGCCAGTTTTCCAGTGTTTTCCACTGTTTTCTGGGGTCCAGAAGTTTCTTGCTGACTCCCTGTATCCTCAAAGGGATGATTATAGGCAGATCCCACCAGCCGGAGATGCCTGGAGTCTTATCTCCCCAGACTCACGGTGCCCAGATGCAAGGAAGCTGTTACTCGGCCGCCATCTTGCTCTCTCTCCTCCACCATATGTTTTCATTTCTTTTTTTCTTAACTTCCTCTTGTGGAGAATGACTGAGATGGGATTTCTCCATGGGCGTGGTTACCATTCTCTGAGCCAGTTGGTGAGTTCTTCTGGTCCTGCTTTCTGTCAGGAAGGCAGTCCTTCCATATGCCCAGCTTTATGCAAGGGTCTTGTTCCACTTTCCTGTCCCACACAGCCAAAGGCCATGTCTGGCTCTCTTTGTGGCCTCTGGACATCAGGGGCTATACCTGGGTCCTCTTCCCTCCCCAGGGCTGGCCCAGCCCACTCTTGCTCTTAAGCTCTGGCTTTACGTTCTCTCTTGTTTCTGACATCTGAGATATGTGCATTAAGAAAACAAAAAAAGTTCTAGTTATCCTTTATGTAACACTCTGATGCATCTCTAGTGGGAGGAGGCCCTGTGTTAGCTCAGTCTGCTGTCTCCCCTGCAGCCCAGTTCTGTTTGGTTCTTGATGTGGTACGAATGAGGTCTGTGGCTAAAGATCTTCCTATAGTATTGGTGTATGAGCTTTTCTTGTTTTTACCTGCTGTGTTATGTTTACCTTTGACTTAGCTCCTTTGTAATACAGCCAAGCATCACTTAATGATGAGGAAATCTGTTATTAGGTAACTTCATTGTGCTAACACCATAGAGTGTCCTTGCATAAAGCTAAGCTGTGTGATACAGCCTTTTCCCTTAGGCTACAAATTTAGTGTGTTATTGTACTAAAAACTGTTGTAACACAGTTGTAAATATTGCTGTATCTAAACATATTTAGCGGTAGAGCAAGTACAGTAAAAATGTGATATTTTAATCTCATGGGACCACTAGGGTATATGTGATCTCATTGACCAAAATGTCATTATGTGGTGCTTGACTGCACTGAGCAGGTATTCCAAATGGAAAGCACAAGCCTTTCTCTGTTTGTGTGAACTGATGCTCAGTGGTTCCGTGTTTGTTTAGTGATGTGTAAATTTTACAGGTTTTACATGTCAGATGTTGGCTATGCTGGAGGACTGAGTAGTGGGGGAATCTGCAGGTCATAGGATTTTTTGGAAACTCTGGTTTGTATTTAGAGAACACTACGAGAGATTGAGTTTGGGATGTTTGTTCTGTTACTATTTGAAATCCTAATCCCCATGACTGTGACAATCTTAAGGTAGCCAAAATCTAGTTCCTCCCTTAACCAATGGTTAGGCCTAATCTTAATTACTTTGGAGAAAAAAATGAAAGGAACTTACTTTATTGTCTGTTAGGTCCTCCTACTTTGTTTTTCATATGAAAAAGAAAAGGGACAAGTTAGGTTTTCCAAAGTGTATGTTATAACAACTCTTGATGACACTGAAAAGCAGTGAAAGTAAAAATGATGTTCTGGTGAATCTTTCGCCTTAATTAAGCTATTTGGAGAAACTGGACTAGAAAATTAAAGGGTAAAGCATTGTGACATGGTTACTCTGTCCCCACAGTGGCGGTGATGGGAGACTCCAGTGATGGGAGTTTCCACAGTGCTCTGAGCTATGGGTTGGGGAAAGGGAGAACCAGCTGCAGTCAGGCAGTTGGTGTAGGTGAACTTTTTATTGCAGAAAAATTTCCAAAGTACACCATAAAGAAGTATATAGGCCGGGCTTAGTTGTTCACGCCTCCAATACCAGTACTTTGGGAAGCCAAGGTGGGGGATCACTTGAGCCTAGGAGTTTGAGACCAGCCTGGGTGACACAGAGAGACCCTGTCTAAAGTAAGAAAAATTAGCCAGACATGGTGGCACCTGTAGCTCCAGCTATTCCAGAGGCCAAGGCAGAAAGATCACTTGAGCCCAGGAGTTCCAGGCTGCAGTGAGCTATGATTGTGCCACTGCACTCTGTCCTGGGTAATAGAGACCATATCTCTTTTTCTTTTTTTTTTTTTTTTTGATTTGTTTTTTTTTTTTTTGGCCGGGGCTGGGTTTGAACCCGCCACCTCCGGCATATTGGACCGGCGCCCTACTCCTTGAGCCACAGGCGCCGCCCAGACCATATCTCTTTTAAGAAAAAAAAAAGGCGCGGGAGATATAATCACTCCTATACACTCACCTCCCTCCCTTCAGTTACTATTATGGCCAGTCCTATTTCATCTCTACAAACATCTCCTCTCTCCATTTTTGTTTTATTTTGAAACGTATTCTGGATCCACATCATATTTCTTGGTAAATATTTATATCTCTCCAAAACAGATGCTTTGTTTCTTAATTTATAGGTTTGCCTGCCTGCCTGTCTTTCTCTCATTTGTTAAAGAAACAGGGTCATTTGTCCTATGGAATTTCCTGTAGTCTAGATTTTACTGATTGATCCCACACCCTACCCTCTGTGTTGCTTGATATATTCGTCTGTCCTCCTTTTTCTTATGAACTGGTAGTTAAAACTGGAGATTTGATCTGAATAAGATTTGGTTTGTTGAGGATATGAGACTGCTTCATAGGTGGTTTTGTGTTCTTCATCAGGATGCACGTACAAGAGTATCCTACCTGCTTAAACTAGAACCATCGCACCATTAGAGGCCGCAGTGTGGTGATACTGTAATCCTACCATTAGTTTTTATTTGTTGGAATAAATCTGTAAAGAGAAACTAACTAAATCTGCTATGTAGTTGCATATGGTACAGGAAAAGCAGATTTTGTTTGATTCTTTCCTTTACTGCTTTTTTAAAAAGTTAAGTTAATTTACTACAACTGGGAATTTGGTGACCAGTCAGAACCATTATGGATTTGTGGACATAATGACATAGAGACATTTATGACGTGACTCAGTCAGTTGCAGGCTTGACCCTTACTGATGTTAAATTATTCCAGCTTTACAAATAAAACCTCTTTAGGTTGGCTGATGAGTCATTTGTTTGTTTGGGGGTTGTTTTGTTTTGTTTTTGAGATAGACTCTCACTCTCTTACCCCAGCTCCAGTGCAGTGGCATCATCACTGGTCACTATAACCACAAACTCCTGGAATCAAGTGATCCTCCTGCCTGAGCCTCCCAAGTAGCTGTGATTACAGGTGTGCGCCACCTCTACTAATTTTTCTATTTTTAGTAAAAACAGAGGTCTCACTCTTATTTAGGCTGGTTTTGAACACCTGAGCTCAGGTGATCCTTCCACCTAGACCTTCCAAACTGCTGAATTACAGGTATAGGCCACTGTACCTAACCTCTACTTTGCTTTGTTTTTATCATCATCATCATTTTTTATTATTTTACAAGATTTTCAGAAGATTACTTTGTAGTAGTATTGACACAGGAAAGTGACTCCCAATGCTGGAAGCCACTTTGCTCAAGAAAGAATTTAGGAAGGAGCTAACAGTGTGAAAGCAGTTTTTATTCAGAAACTAGCAAGTGTACTCCCCAGACAGAATAGAGCAGTGGTTCTCAACCTGTAGATTGCGACCCACAGGAACCTATATTAAAGGGCCGCAACATTAGGAAGGTTGAGAACCACTGGAATAGAGGCTAGTACTTACTCTGGAGGAGAACTGGCGCTGTGGTTTCTTTTGCCCCACTATTTAAGCAATAGCTTAATTATAGGCTAAACTAGGGGAGTATTATTTCTTGAGAAGGGACAGTGTTTTTCTGGAATTAGAGTGATACCTTCCTTTTGACTACATATGGTCAAACAGGAAGTGTCATGCATCAGGTACATGATGGGAGTGGAAGGTTTTCTTAGAAACTGTATGGTAATGGAGTGTGTAATGAAGCTGTAAGGTCAACAAGTGGTCAGTTTCTCCATAATCTTGGCTCTAATGGTTTGAAACTTGCCCTGCCTCCATCCTGTTCTGATCAGGGTAGTTGGAAACTTTAAGACTTCCTGACTCAGTTAAACAAATGCCTGTAGTAAAGCCCAAAGTGGTGCCCAGAGCACTGCCTGCCAATTCCCTGGCTCAGTACCACAATAGTAGTACAGTTTAGTGTTGGATTTTGCTTTGCTAGCCCTTCTGAATGATTTTCTTTTATAGGAGAACTAAGCCCTTTTAAATTTATTGACATAGCCAATATGTGTTGCCTTGGTTCTGTCGTTTTATATAACACACACACACATAGTCTTTCTCTATGTGTCTCATTTCTCTCTTTAGTATTTTCTTTGTTTTTATTTATTGTTTTTATGAGAGGTTTTTTAAGAGCAATTTAAATTTTTGTTCTAAGGGCTAGCATAGTATAATGCCACTATGTAACACATTAGCCACCTCCTTTTCTCATTGTCCATTGGTTCCCCACATGGAGAAATATTGAAACTAACAACCCTTCCCTTTAACATCTGGTTTGAGGCTGAGCACTGTGGTTCATGCCTGTAGTCCTAGCACTCTGGGAGGCCAAGATGGTTGGATTGCTTGAGTTAAGGAGTTGAAGACCAGCCTGAGCCACAGCAAGACTCCATCTCTAAAAAATAGCTGGGTGTTGTGGTGGATGCCTGTATGTAGTCCCACCTGCTCTGGAGGCTGAGACAAGAGGATTGCTTAAGCTCAAGAATTTGAGGTTGCTGTGAGCCGTGATGCCACTGCACTCTACAGGGGCAACAAAGTGAGACTCTGTCTCAAAAAACAACAACAACAAAGAACATGGTTTGGAAAAATCTTATTTTATCTCCAGTTTTTAACTATAACGACTTGTCAACAAGTATATGCTTGTTTTCATATGGCCTCCCCATTCTTAAGCTCATTTTCTGGTAATTGCTACATAATAAACCACCCCAAACAGTGATTTAAAACAATACTATTTCTCACAATCATGTGTGATTGCCCAGAAGGTTCTTATGCTCTGTGGCACCTGGCTGGGGTGGATCACCTCATCCATGGTCCTGCCTCTTAGCTAGGGTCCCTGAGACATTTGGAGAAGCAGCCTTTCTCCATATCCATCATTCTGTGGATGGGTGGCTCAGGCTTATCCCCATGGTGACTGAAAGGCACCCAGAAGAGTAGAGAGCAGCATCCTTCAAGCCTCTGTGTTCATCTTGCTTGTTCACACACCTTCAGCACAGCAGGTCTCGTGGCCATCTACATCCAAGAGATGACTGGTAAATACCACACCTCTTGATGGAAGAGCAGAAAAGTCAACATTGCCAAGTGTGTGCATAAAAAGGAAGAATTTTTGGCTGTTTTATAATCTACCACAAATAACATAATACTTTAACTATATGGAAATTAACTGGCCTTAACTTCCATATTTGGAATTTTTTCCCTACCTTTCCTCCTCTGCATTGGATTTAAACAAAATACCATTTCCTTATCACATTACTGACTGTAAGGGGTCAACACTCAAATTTATTCTACTTCTCTTTTGTGCCCTCTCCAGTCTCACCTTTTCTTTTTTAAATAATTACATTGCACCTACATTGTCAGAGCAAATAGCCATTATGTACTATATGTTCGCCCTCATAACTATCTGCTAGTCACAGCTTTACGAGTAAATAGATGTCTAATTCTCACTGTCAGTGTGATGATGTTTCCAAAGTAAGTTTTGTTATCTGGAGCTTATTCTCTGATATATATTTTTAGGAAGTCATGGGGAAATGTTCCTTGGGTTATTGTGTGTGATTTTTCTACAGTTTTTATAATTAAAAATAAGTTTAGCTAGATGTAAAATTTTATGTAAAAGAACATTTCTGCTTTCGGCTTGAAGAGCTCCTTCTCTCAAAGAGGCTTAACTCTTTTTAAATGGATCTTCTTTGCCCATCATCTGTATGTGTCACTTTTTTTTTACTTTTTTATTTTTTTTTGGTTTTTGGCCGGGGCTGGGTTTGAACCCACCACCTCCAGCATATGGGACCCGCACCCTACTCCTTGAGCCACAGGCGCCGCCTGTGTCACTTTTTTTTTAAATTTTTTTTTTTTTTTAATGGGGCCAGATAAGCAGAAGGAGAGAGGACAGGGATTTAAAATCATTTTTATTTTTATTTTTTTTTTAAATTAAATCATAGTTGTGTACATTAATGCGATCATGGGGCACCATACACTGGTTTTATACACCGTTTGACACATTTTCATCATACTGGTTAACATAGCCTGCCTGGCATTTTCTTAGTTATTGTGTTAAGACATTTATATTCTACATTTACTAAGTTTCACATGTACCCTTGTAAGATGCACTGCAGGTGTATTCCCGCCAATCACCCTCCCTCCATCCATCCTCCCCCCTCCCTCCCCTCACCCCTTTTCCCCATATTCTTAGGTTATAACTGGGTTATAGCTTTCATATGAAAGCCATAAATTAGTTTCATAGTAGGGCTGAGTACATTGGATACTTTTTCTTCCATTCTTGAGATACTTTACTAAGAAGAATATGTTCCAGCTCCATCCATGTAAACATGAAAGAGGTAAAGTCTCCATCTTTCCTTAAGGCTGCATAATATTCCATGGTGGACATATACCACAACTTATTAATCCATTCGTGGATCGATGGGCACTTGGGCTTTTTCCATGACTTAGCAATTATGAATTGGGCTGCAATAAACATTCTGGTACAAATATCTTTGTTATAATGTGATTTTTGGTCTTCTGGGTATATACCTAGTAGAGGAATTATAGGACTGAATGGCAGATCTATTTTTAAATCTCTAAGTGTTCTCAAAACATCTTTCCAAATGGAATGGATTAATTTGCATTCCCACCAGCAGTAGAAGTGCTCCCGTTTCTCTACATCCATGTGAACATCTCTGGTCTTGGGATTTTGTGATATGGGCTAATCTTACTGGAGTTAGATGATATCTCACAGTAGTTTTGATTTGCATTTCTCTGATGATTAAGGATGATGAGCATTTTTTCATATGTCTGTAGACTGTGCACCTGTCTTCTTCAGAGAAGTTTCTCTTCAAGTCCCGTGCCTAGCCTTCAAGGGGATCACTTGTTCTTTTCTTATATGTTTGAGTTCTCTGTGGATTCTGGTTATTAAACCTTTATCGGAGACATAAACTGCAAATATCTTCTCCCATTCTGAGGGCTGTTTGCTTGCTTTGCTTACTGTGTTCTTGGCTGTGCAGAAGCTTTTTAGTTTGATCAGGTCCCAGTAGTGTATTTTTGAAGCTGCTTCAATTGCCTGGGGGGTCCTCCTCATAAAATACTTGCCCAGACTGATTTCTTCAAGAGTTTTCCCTGCACTCTCTTCTAGTATTTTTATAGTTTCGTGTCATAAGTTTAAATCTTTAATCCAGTGAGCGTCTATCTTAGTTAATGGTAAAAGGTGTGGGTCCAGTTTCAATCTTATGCAGCTTGCCAGCCAGTTCACCCAGCGCCATTTGTTAAATAGGGAATTTTTCCCTACTGAATGTTTTTAATTGGATTGTCAAAAATCAAATGACAGTAAGTAGCTGGGTTAATCTCTTGGTTCTCTATTCTCTTCCATACATCTACCTATCTGTTTTTGTGCCAGTACCAATTGATCACTATCGATTTATAGTATAGTCTGAGTCCGGTAACGTGATTCTTCCTGCTTTCTTTTTATTTCTGAGTAATGTCTTGGATATTCAAGGTTTTTTCTGATTTCATATAAAACAAAGTATTATTTTTTAGGATCTTTAAAGTATGACAGTGTAGCTTTAATAGGGATTGCATTTAAATTATATATTGCTTTGGGTAGTATGGACATTTTAACAATGTTGATTCTTCCCAGCCATGAGCATGGTATGTTTTTCCATTTGTTAACATTTTCAGCTATTTCTTTTCTTAGAGTTTCATAGTTCTTTTTATTGAGATCTTTCACGTCCTTTGTTAGATAAACTCCCAAATATTTCATCTTCTTTGGCACTACTGTGAATGGAATAGAGTCCTTAACTGTTTTTTCAGCTTGACTATTGTTGGTATATATAAAGGCTACTGATTTACGAATGTTGATTTTGTAACCTGAGACTCTGCTGTATTCCTTTATCACTTCTAAGAGTTTTGTAGTAGAATCCCTGGTGTTTTCCAGATATATGATCAGATCATCTGCGAAGAGTGAAAGTTTGATCTCTTCTGACCCTATGTGGATACCCTTGATTGCCTCTTCTTCCCTAATTGCGATGGCTAAAACTTCCATTACAATGTTAAAGAGCAGTGGAGACAATGGGCAGCCTTGTCTGGTTCCTGATTTGAGTGGAAATGATTTCAATTTAACTCCATTCAATACAATATTGGCTGTGGGTTTCCTGTAGATGGCCTCTATCAGTTTAAGAAATGTCCCTTCTATACCAGTTTTCTTAAGTGTTCTGATCATGAAGGGATGCCGGATATTATCAAAAGCTTTTTCTGCATCAATTGAGAGAATCATGGTCTTTGTTTTTTAATTTGCTTATGTGCTGAATTATACTTACAGATTTATGTATATTGAACCAGCCTTGAGACCCTGGGATAAAACCGACTTGCTCATGATGTATAACTTGTTTGATGTGTTGCTGGATTCTGTTTGTTAGGATCTTGTTGAATTTTTTGCATCTATATTCATTAGTGATATTGGTCTATAATTTTCTTTTTTTGTTGGGTCTTTTCCTGGTTTGGGGATCAGGGTGATGTTTGCTTCATAGAACGTGTTGGGTAGTCTTCCTTCTTTTTCTATATTTTGGAACAGGTTGAGTAACATAGGCACTAATTCCTCTTTAAAGGTTTGGTAGAATTCTGATGTGAAGCCATCTGGTCCCGAGCGTTTCTTTTTAGGGAGATTTCGTATGGTTGATGCTATTTCAGAACTTGATATTGGCCTGTTCAACATTTCCACTTGATTCTGGCTAAGTCTTGGAAGGTGACGTGCTTCCGAATATTGGTCAGTTTCCTTCAGATTTTCATATTTCTGAGAATAAAATTTCTTGTAATATTCATTAAGGATTTTTTGAATTTCTGGGGAGTCTGTAGTTATTTCGTCTTTATTGTTTCTGATTGATGAAATTAGAGATTTCACTCTTTTTTTCCTGGTTAGGATACCCAAAGGTTTATCTATTTTATTGAACTTTTCAAAATACCAACTTTTTGATTTATTGATCTGTTGTATAGTTCTTTTGTTTTCAATTTCATTTAATTTTGCTCTAATTTTGGTTATTTCTTTTCTTCTACTGGGTTTGGGGTTGGAATATTGTTCCTTTTCCAGTTGCTTGAGATGTCCCATGAAGTTGTTAACTTCCTCTCTTTTCTTTCTCTTGAGGACGGCTTGCAGTGCTATAAATTTCCCTCTTAGGACTGCCTTTGTGGTATTCCAGAGGTTCTGATAATTCATGTCTTCATTGTCGTTTTGTTCCAAATATTTGGCAGTTTCCTTCTTAGTCTCATCTATGACCCAGCTATCATTCAGCATAAGGTTATTTAACTTCCATGTTTTTGTATGAGTATGCAGATTCCTGTTGTTACTAAGTTCAACTTTTATTCTATGGTGGTCTGAGAAGATGCAAGGAATAATTTCTATTCCTTTAAATTTACTGAGGTTAGACTTGTGACCTAAGATGTGATCGATTTTGGAGTACGTTCCGTGGGCTGATGAGAAGTATGTGTATTCAGTTTTGTTGGGTTGAATTGTTGTGTAGATGTCTGCTAAATCCAAATGTTGGATGGTTAGGTTTAAATCTAAAATTTCTTTGCTCAGCTTCATATTGGAGGATCTATCCAACACTGCCAAAGAAGTGTTAAAATCTCCGACTATTATGGATCTGGAGGAAATCAAGTTGCTCTTGTCTGTTAGAGTTTCTCTTATAAATTGAGGCGTATTCTGGTTGGATACATAAATATTAATAATTGAAATCTCATCATATTGAGTATTACCCTTAACAAATATGAAGTGACCATTCTTATGCTTCCTTACTTTTCTTGGATTAAAGCATATTGTATCTGGAAATAAATTTGCAACACCTGCTTTTTTCTGATTACCATTTGCCTGAAATATTGATGACCATCCTTTCACCCTGAGTCTTTATTTGTCTTTTAAGGTAACATGTGACTCTTGTATGCTGCAAATATCTGGCCTGAGTTTTTGTATCCAGTCAGTTAACCTATGCCTCTTTAGAGGACAGTTTAAGCTATTCTTGTTAATGGAAAATATTGATAAGTCTGGTAACATTTTGGGTATCGAGTTTTTCAAAAGTCCATTGGACATTTTTAATCCTTTCGCCAGTGTGGAAGTTGGAGTTTGATCAAAAGTTTCTGAGTGAATTTACTTTTGTGGTAGAGGATTTGGCTGGTCATTATGGAGGATAGATCTGAGAATATCCTGAAGAGCTGGTTTGGTTATGGCAAATTTCTTCAGCATATGAATTTCATTAAAGTATTTAATTTCTCCATCATAAATGAAACTCAGTATAGCTGGATCCGGGGTTGAAAGTTATTTTGCTTTAGGAGATTAAAAGTTGATGACCACCCTCTTCTGGCTTGAAAAGTTTCAGCAGAGAGATCTGCAGTCATTCTAATGTTCTTCCCTTTGTAGTTAATGGATTTCTTTCGTCTGGCTGCTTTGAGAATTTTCTCGTTCATATTAACTTTAGTGAAGTTAATTATGATATCCCTGGGAGATGTCTTAATGGCATTGAGTTGTGCTGGGGTTCTGAAAATGTCTGCTATCTGAATTTCAGAATCTCTTGGCATGTCTAGAAAATTCTCTTTCATAATTTCATGGAGAAGGGCATCTGTGCCTAGCGAGGCCATTTTATCATTTTCAGGAATTCCAATGAGGCTGATATTAGCCTTCTTCGAATTATACCAGTGCTGTCTGAGAGAATGGTCCATTTTTGTTCTCCATTTGTCTTCCTCTTTGAGAGTTTGGGAGTGTTCAAAGGCTTTGTCTTAAATGTCAGAAATCCTTTCTTCTGCTTGCTCCACTCTGTTACTGAGGGATTCTATTGTATTTTTCAGATCTTTGGGGGCTGCAAATTCTTGCTTCAGTGTGTCTAAATCTTTGGTGATTTTGTCTTTAAATTTGTTAAATTCTTGAGACAACTTTTGAATTTCTCCTCGAATTTCTAATTCCGACTTTTAAATTGCTCCTCGAATTTCTAATTCCAAATTTTCCTCCATTCTATTAATCTTGTTTGCAATCCAAATTCTGAATTCAATTTCTGACATCTCGGCCATCTGTTTATGAATGGGATCTTCAGTTACATCTGCCATATCTTTCCTTGGGGGGGTTGATTTGTTCTGGTTATTCATGTTACCAGAGTTTTTCTGCTGATTCCGCCCCATGGTTATTTTACACCATTTGACTTTTATCCTGGAGCTTTTCTCAAGGACCCGTACAGTGCTACGGCCTGAGAAATTGCGGACGTGTTTGGTGTGGTGGGGCTAAGTGGCTCTGTGTTGTTTTCAGCTTGTCTCTGTCCGACCTAGTAAAACAGTTAGTGTTGTTTGAAATCTCAGTTGTGGAGAAATACTGGCGATTAAGTCACCCCACCCCCACTGGTAACAGTCGGATAAGGAAAATCAAACCTTCCTACAACCACGCACCCAGGGCACCACTTGAATAGTCCTTGGGTGATTGGCTTAGTTTAAAAGGTCCAAATCAATTGTCTCAGTTAACACCTGTCTCAGGTGGGAGAGTTTAAAAGGTCTCTGGCAACTAGATAACAGGGGTCTATTGACAACTCAGATGTGACTTGCTCCAGTGCTCCATGAAGTCAGGAGGACCCGCCCAGCAAATAGATTAGTCTGGGAAGGTTGATGCCTCCTTCCCTACCTTGCACCTCTGTCACACCCAGTCACTGATAGCCCCGCAGGGCTGTGACCCAGTTGCTTCCAATGAGCAGATACTCCAGTTCGCACCTGCCTGAATCACAAGGAAATCTATATCTGCTCATGTAGGCCACTGCTCTCTGCCTCTATCCAGCAGGGGGAGGTGAGCCCTGGGAACCTCAGGCACTTGATGGAGGCTGGGGGCTGTTCACTCAGTTCCAGCCCCGCCCCTGATTGATGTTACTGACAGAACAGAACAACTTTGCGGAAATTTGTTTCTGTCCCTGCTAAATTCCCCTGCCAAAGATAAGCTGTTTTGAGTTACCAGAACCTGCGCCTCTGGCCCTGTCTTTGCTCCTGCTGGTTTGTATTCGCAGCATGTTTAGGTGTCAGTTCTAGCCTCCTGACTTCCTTTGTCTATAGGCTGACGATGCCTTGAGGGCTGGGTGCATCTTAGGCTCTGTAAAGCCGTCTTCTGGGTCAGCCCTGCCCTGGGAATCTCCCGGCTCTATGTACGTGTTTTCTAGTTTCCACGCTCCACCCAGGCCGGTACCGCCTCAGGCAAACCCTTTACTCACGGGGCTGCGTTTCCATCCCAGATCTGTTCTGAGGTGCTTGCCACCTGAGAAGATGCCCGGCCTCCTCTGGTTGCCTAG
This sequence comes from Nycticebus coucang, assembly GCF_027406575.1. NCBI lineage: Eukaryota > Metazoa > Chordata > Mammalia > Primates > Lorisidae > Nycticebus > Nycticebus coucang. The sequence goes on along the minus strand of NC_069791.1, from coordinate 112,219,586 downwards.
AGCAACAGGGGGTGTGACTTCGGAATATCCTGGGGTGAGTCCTATTGTTGCCAAAAATGACTGCTGCTCTGTGCCTCGGGGCACCACCGCTCAGGTGTGGTTCCCTCTCAGTCGACCGTCCTCTCCTCACTCCCGTGCCGCAGAATCAGCACTGACCAGCTGCAGTCCAGGCCCTGTCCACACCCCTGGAGAAATCACCCAAGAATCTGGACTCCTGGGGAACAATCCTCCCGACCTCAGAGTGAGAGTAGGGGAGTGCTGGGCACTCGGAATTGCTGGTAGAGAATATATACAGTTTTATGCCTGGCAGGAAAATGCCGTGGCACCCTAGTAGGGGAGGTAGGTCCAGTTTTTAGAGGGTCTCTCCTGTGGAGTGTAGTGAGAGGTCCTTTGGACTCTTCTCGTTTGTTTGTGGGGCACTCTGAGCCGTTCTCATGGGGGAGGGGACTTCTGTCCACTTCATAATGGATTTTGTACCTTTTGTTTGTATCCTTGGGGTCGCAACTTGCCTCAGCGGGGTTGATGTGCGTTCTTCAACCTTCTTTCTTGGTGAGCTCAAATCCACCAGGTTACTTGCTAAATTTCTGTCCTTTAACTCTCCTTCTGGATGGGAGCCTCTATGGAAAGCTGGGTTGAGTCAGCCATCTTGTCTCTGCCCCCCTTAAAATCATTTTTAATGTCCTCATTTCTTTTTGATTTTAAGATTTTTCTGCCCTTTTTGTCATTTATTTGAGGCATATTGTGTTTGTTCATTCTTGTAGTTTTTCTAGTTTATTCTTCATTTGTAAAATGATTTTTTTGTTTTATATCTAGTTCTGTTTTGATTCTGTTTTCTTGCGTATTGTTACCTTATTTCTGAGGTTTTCGAATTCTGACTTATGTTCTTTCGTATATCAAATACTACTTCTTAAATGTTTTGGTTCATTTTAAAATACTCAGTAGTTTCCCTCTCCTTGCTGGGCATGTCTTTCTGGATTCGTTCGCCATAGTAATGCTTTGCTTCTTTTCAGTAACTTCCTATTGTATTTTAAACACAGTCCTTTTCTGTTATTCCTTGTGATTGTATCCTCTTTTTAATATTAAAATCTGAGGAAACATTAAACATTAAATTGTCAACATTAAGGAACAAGGCCTGCTGTACTGACACGTACATGTGGTGCTTCTCCGATCTCTGAAAATTAGGTCAGCTCTTAGTTTTCCAGAGCGCTGATTTTTTGGTGTTTCTTTTTGACCACACCCTTTCTCCCACCAGTGTCCACTTATCTTTACTAGAATCTAAAGTCTATGACACATGTATTTTCCTAATGCCTAGAACAACCCCTAAAGCACACTATGCACTCACATCTTTATGGCATGAATGCCGGTGTGCCAAGAATGTAGTGGTGTGTAAAACAGATGGCCCCCCCTATGGAGTTTGTAGTCTAGTGGAAATGACAGAAGGAGGTCTAGCAAATTATGGAAAGTGTTGTGTGAGAGGGCAGAACAGGGGAAATGGACCTAGAGGAGGGCAATCAGGGTAGGCTTCTCTGAAGAGAGTTTGGTGCTGATAAGTAAAAGAATCTTCAGTATGAGCTTTGACGGGGAGTGCTCCAGCAAGATGGAACACCTTTTCCAGAGTCTTGAGTAGAAGACAGCTGTGTAGGGACAGGGAAGGAGAGCTGAAAAGCTGGGAGGCAGGCTTGGCACATCTAGCAGTATCTTGCAGACAAGTTCCAAATTCACCAGTTCACAGCCACATAGGTGACATGTTGAGCTGTAACTCAGAAAATATGGTATATCATAATATGTCTAATAAATACAGGATTGATTGTACAGGACACCCAGCCTAATGATTAATGACAGAATCAATTGTTGACAGCCACGAGAGGTCAAAGCATAGCTCACATAAAACAAATACATGTAGATAGTTCATATTTGTATTATATATTAGCAGGTTATAATACTTGAATGTTTTTGTTTATGATGGTACACTTTATTTGCTGAAGTTTTAAAAATATTTTTTAAGTGCTCTTGGAAGAAAAGCATTTATTTGAGTTGTAAGATTGAAAAATAACAACAAAGCCCCTTTAAAATGTGTAAAATGCTGCTTTCATTGGTAGTTTCCCCTTCGAGGTCAAGTTTTATAGAAGTATGGATGAACAAGCATATCAGAGTAAGGCAGGAGGCATTTTGGGAGCCCCATAGTTCTTAATTTGATCAAGCTTATCAAGATTTTCTGAGCCTAGGTTTCCTCCTGTATAAGACAAACCTGAAATAGTACTTTGCATATGCATCTATAGCAAGACAGTGAGTTTCTTCCTCAGAGAGGCACCATTTGCACTGGCTTCTATAGCATGGGCCTCGTAGAGACCACCCCAGGGTAGGGAGAATGATTATTAATTATTAACACAACACTTAGCACAGACCTGGCACTTAAGGAGCCCTTAAAAAAATGATAGTTCTTACACATGAAGGATAAAACTCTTTGTCTTACTGGTTTTTGTACACAACTAATGCCTTTTTGATTTATGTTTTCCAGAAGGAAGGGGAAAATCGCTTTATTACTAGACCTTAAAGACAGGAGAATTACTCACATTTGACTAGATACATGGATCTCTACTTGAATCTGCTAAACCTAATAATTCAGAAGGCAAGGGAGAGCCAAACATATCTGAGTCTCATATTTTTGTCATGATTTCATCTCATTGATTCAAGCTTATAACATGTGTGTGATGTATTGTTTATTAGCTATTCTCTGACTTGTATAGGAATTCATCTGCTACTCAAACACTTCTCAAGTAACTTTTTCTTTAATGAGCCCTCAAATAGGATGTGGCTTGAGGTTTCTCAGCAGTGGGAATAGATTTGTTTTAGTCCATCTAGACTCTCTGTCCCTACCCTTAGTGAACAACATCATTGTTTTCTGTGCCAGGTATAGACTGTGTCCGTAGAGCAGGCCAGGCTGTCTCATCCTTGACCTTTAAAAGATAATGGGCGGCGCCTGTGGCTCAGTCAGTAGGGCGCCGGCCCCATATACCGAGGGTGGCGGGTTCAAACCCGGCCCCGGCCAAACTGCAACCAAAAAATAGCCGGGCGTTGTGGCAGGCGTCTGTCGTCCCAGCTACTGGGGAGGCTGAGGCAAGAGAATCGCTTAGGCCCAGGAGTTGGAGGTTGCTGTGAGCTGTGTGAGGCCACAGCACTCTACCAAGGGCCATAAAGTGAGACTCTGTCTCTACAAAAAAAAAAAAAAAAAGATAATGGAATTCCTGTGTCAACTCGTGGAGATAAGTAAACTAGGGCTTTAGGGTTTGAGCTAGCAGTGGATTTTTTTGTTGTTGTTCTGTTTTTTAAGTAAGGGAAGACTAATGTACAATTTAAAGGAAATATTTACAAAGCTATGAGATAAATAGAAGAATTAAGATCTGATTTTCTATATTCGTGAGACTCTTTAAAAGGAGAAATGATCCAGAATCTGTTATTGAGGGATCTCATGGTTATGTGGCATTCTGAACTTTTAACATTGGTGAATACTTTTTCTCTGTGACTCAGTTCTTTTCTGAAAAGATGTGGCTCAGAAACATTTTTGCTGACTTATAGGTATCTTTTCTTCTTTTGTCTTGTCTTTCCTCCTTTCTGGTTTAGCATAACAGAAGAGTAAGCCTGGCTAGATGATAAGGATTGTCTGCATGGCAGAGTCCAGCATGATGTCACAAAGATGGTGGTGGTGGGACATCTGCTGGCTTGTTCCTCCGCTGTTGGCAGTCAAGGGCTGGAACACAGACATAGGCTTAAAACATAGTGCCCTGGCATGGGCTTTGGAAAAGCAGGATGATGGATTAAGAAATTAAGTCCAACTGAAGGTTTAGGTTTCCTTATTTGTAATTTTAACTAAGTAATTTTTTTCTTTCTCTTTAAGCCTATGATTTCTTCTTTTTTACATCATAAAAGTCAATCTTCTTCTTTACTTGGGATTTAAAAAACCAAATTTTTATAAAGCCGACTATAATTTGTGGTTTAGTATAGACACTTAATTATCCCTAAGTAGATAGCTTTCCCAGCCTTCATTGTTTCCTAGGCTTTGTGAAAGTGATAGAGAAATATACTACAGGGTAAGGTGGATATTGTGTATATATATATATATATATATATATATATATATATGTATAAAAAGAGCTACCCTGGATAGCAGTGTACAATTTAGGAGAATATGTAGTTTTACTCAGTTTTTCCTAAAATTTGGTGAAATTCATCCCCTCAGGCTTTGAAAATGATCATGACCTTTTCCGTTTCCTCACAAGTGAACGTATTCCCCTAACCTCTGCTGTTTTTTTCTGTCTTCTGAGGTGAGTCTCAAGCTGTAAAGATGCTTGAGATGAGCTGGCAGCAACACCCAGTAGATTAAGTGAGTTACTCCTTGGTATTCTAGGAATCTTTCTGAATAGAACCTTTCCACCAATTGTTTTTATTATTTTTGTTGGGATGTTTTTGTTTGTTTGCTCCTGCTGAGGGTTTAGAGCTCTCCCCTGAAAAACAGCTGTTAGAAATACGTTAGCAGAAGTAGAGCCAGTCTAGCCTCACATTTTTGGTTGTGTGTCTCTACTCTGGTGAGTTGTGAAACCTGTTTCTTAGGGGCCAAAAGTAGTAACAAGGATACTTAACCATTATCTTACTTTTCCACTAAAAGAAATTTAGTGGCAACATGTTTATTCCTTCAAGAATAGAAAAATATACACAAACCTCCCCTAGGGTCAAGGAATGTGCTTATTTATATTTAAAGGTTTTTATCTACAACATCAGCTTCCCTAGTTTTCCCTTGTCCTCCAGCTACTGTGATTTCTGAGGCTGTTTCAATACATTTTGCCCTAACACTTGTCTGTTGCACTTAATATAAATAAAAGCATTTTTCAGGTGCTCTTGGGGTATTGGTGGTACTTGACCCAGTAGTAGAGGTTTTTATTTGTGGAGTTTCAGTGATGATGAGGATTTGTTGCTGTTTCTCTGTTGCCCAGGCACAGTTCACAGTGATCTCAAACACCCGAGCTCAAGCAGGTGCCTTGGCATTCTGAGTAGCTAGGACTACAGGCATGTGCCACCACACCCAGTTGTTTATTTTTAAATTTCTTTAGTAAAGGTAGGGTCTCACTATGTTGTCCAGGCTCAAACTCCTAGTCTTAAGTGAGCCTCACATCTCAACCTCCCCGAGTGGCTGGGGTCACAGGTGTCAGCCACTGCATCTGCGTCAGTTCATCTCCATAATGTGATCTCAGTTGGATCCCTATTTTACATAATGGCCCGGATATAGGGTTTTGGGGGTTTTTTTAATTATTTTTTTATTAAATCATAACTTTGTACATTGATGCATTTATGGGGTTCAAGATACTGCTTCAATAGGGGTATAGGGCTTTAAATTTGCATCCCTCAAAGATCTTCTCACATGAAAATGGAATGATAATTAAACTGCTTTACCATTTTCAACAAAATTCTAAAATAAGCAGTTTATTTATTTATTTTTATTGTTAAATCATAGCTGTGTACATTGGTGCAATCAAGGGGTACAGTGTGTGGATTTCATATACAATCTGAAATATTCTCATCAAACTGTTCAACATAGCCTTCATGGCATTTTCTTAGTTACTGTATGTAGGCATTTCTATTCTGGGTTTAGTAAGTTTCGCTTCTACCCATTCTAAGAGGCACGTAGGTGTGGCCCCACCTATTACCCTCCCTTCACCAAAACTTTCCCCCTCCCTTCCCCTTCCTTGGCCCTTTCCCCATAGTCTTGTGCTATAGTTGGGTTATAGCCTTCATGTGAAAGCTATAATTTAGCTTCATAGTAGAGCTGAGTACATTGGATACTTTTTCTTCCATTCCTGAGATACTTTGCTAAGAATATGTTCCAGCTCCATCCATGTAAACATGAAAGAGGTAAAGTCTCCATCTTTCTTTAAGGCTGCATAATATTCCATAGTATACATGTACCACAGTTAGCTAGTCCATTCGTGGGTCGATGGGTACTTGGACTTCTTCCATGACTTACCGATTATGAATTGGGCTGCAATAAACATTCTGGTACAGATGTCTTTGTTATATTGTGACTTTTGGTCTTCTGGGTATAAACCTAGTAAAGGAATTATAGGATTGAATGGCAGGTCTATTTTTAGGTCTCTAAGTATTCTCCAAACATCCTTCCAGAAGGAATATAGTAGTGTGCATTCCCACCAGCAGTGTAGCAGTGTGCCCTTTTCTCCACGTCCATGCCAACATCTCTGGTTTTGGGATTACGTGGGCTACTCTTACTGGGATTAGGTGATATCTCAAAGTAGTTTTGATTTGCATTTCTCTGATGATTAAGGATGATGAGCTATTTTTCATGTGTGTATAGATCGTGCGTCTGTTTTCTTTAGAAAAGTTTCTCTTCAAGTCCCTTGCCCATCCTGAGATGGGGTCACATGTTCTTTTCTTGCTAATATGTTTGAGTTCTTTGTGGATTCTGGTTATTAAACCTTTGTCAGACATATAACCTGCAAATATCTTGTCCCAATCTGAGGGCTGTCTGCTTGCTTTACTTACTGTGTTCTTGGCTGTGCAGAAGCTTTTTAGTTTGATCAGGTCCCAGTGGTGTATTTTTGAAGCTGCTTCAATTGCCCGGGGGGTCCTCCTCATAAAGTATTTGCCCAGGCCGATTTCTTCAAGAGTTTTCCCTGTACTTTCTTCTAGTATTTTTACAGTTTCATGTCTTAAGTTTAAGTCTTTAATCCAGTGAGAGTCTATCTTAGTTAATGGTGAAAGGTGTGGGTCCAGTTTCAGTCTTCTGCAGGTTGCCAGCCAGTTCACCAAGCACCATCTGTTAAATAGGGAATCTTTTCCCCACTGAATGTTTTTAATTGGCTTGTCAAAGATCAAATAACGGTAAGTAGCTGGATCCATCTCTTGGTTCTCTATTCTGTTCCAGACATCTACTTCACTGCTTTTGTGCCAGTACCATGCTATTTTGATCACTATCGATTTATAATACATTTTCGTGTCTGGTAGCATGATTCCTCCTGCTTTGTTTTTATTGCTGAGTAATGTTTTGGCTATTCATGGTTTTTTCTGATTCCATATAAAACGAGGTATTATTTTTTCAAGATTTTTAAAATATGATAATGGAGCTTTAATAGGAATTGCATTAAAATTATATATTGCTTTGGATAGTATGGACATTTTAACAACGTTGATTCTTCCCAGCCATGAGCATGGTATGTTTTTCCATCTGTTAACATCTTCAGCAATTTTTTTCTTAAAGTTTCATAGTTCTCTTTGTAGAGATCTTTCACATCCTTTGTTAGGTATACTCCCAAATATTTCATCTTCTTTGGCACTACTGTAAAAGGAATAAAGTCCTTGACTTTTTTCAGCTTGGTTATTGTTGGTATATATAAAGGCTACAGATTTATGGGTGTTGATTTTGTAGCCTGATACATTGCTGTATTGCTTGATCACTTCTAAAAGTTTTGTAGTAGAACCCCTAGTGTTTTCCAGATATACAGTCACATCGTCTGCGAAGAGTGAAAGTTTGATCTCTTCTGACACTATGTGGATACCCTTGATCGCCTTTTCTTCCGTAATTGCAATGGCTAAAACTTCCATTACAATGTTAAAGAGCAATGGAGACAATGGGCAACCTTTCCTGGTTCCTGATCTAAGTGGAAATGATTTAAATTTAACTCCGGTCAATACGATATTGGCTGTGGGTTTGCTGTAGATGGCCTCTATTAGTTTAAGAAATGTCCCTTCTATACCAATTTTCTTAAGTGTTCTGATCATGAACGGATGCTGGATATTATCAAAAGCTTTTTCTTCATCAATTGAAAGAATCATATGGTAGGGCGCTGACCCCATATGCAGGAGGTGGTGGGTTCAAACCCAGCCCCAGCCAAAAAAAAAGAAAAACAAAAAACCCTCAATTTAAAAAAAAAAAAAGAAAGAATCATATGGTCCTTATTTTTTAGTTTGTTTATGTGTTGAATTACATTTATCGATTTACGTATATTGAACCAGCCTTGAGACCCTGGGATAAATCCCACTTGGTCATGGTGTATAATTTTTTTGATGTGTTGTTGGATTCTGTTTGTTAGGATCTTATTGAGTATTTTTGAATCAATATTCATTAGTGATATTGGTCTATAATTTTCTTTTCTTGTTTGGGTCTTTCCCTGGTTTGGGGATGAAGGTGATGTTTGCTTTGTGGAATGGGTTGGGTAATACTCCTTCTTTTTCTGTATTTTGGAAGAGGTTTAGTAGAATAGGTACTAGTTCTTCTTTAAAGGTTAGGTAGAATTCTGACGTAAAGCCATCTGGTCCTGGGCTTTTCTTTTTAGGGAGATTTTGTATAGTTGATGCTATTTCAGAACTTGATATAGGCCTGTTCAACATTTCCACTTCATTCTGGCTAAGTCTTGGTAGGCGGCGTACTTCCAGATATTGGTTGATTTCTTTCAGATTTTCGTATTTCTGAAAGTAGAGTTTCTTGTAGTATTCGTTAAGGATTTTTTGAATTTCTGAGGGATCTGTTGTTATTTCATCGTTACCATTTCTGATTGATGAAATTAGAGATTTTACTCTTTTTTTCCTGGTTAGTTTGGCCAAAGGTTTATCTATTTTATTGATCTTTTCCAAAAACCAACTTTTGGATTTATTGATCTGTTGTATGATTCTTTTGTTTTCAATTTCATTTAGTTCTGCTCTGATTTTGGTTATTTCTTTTCTTCTGCTGGGTTTGGGGTTGGAGTGTTCTTCCTTCTCAGTTGCTTGAGATGCCTCATTAAGTTATTAACTTCCTCTCTTTTCGTTTTCTTGAGGAGGCTTGCAGTGCTATAAATTTCTCTCCTAGGACTGCCTTTGCAGTATCCCAGAGGTTTGGTAATTCATGTCTTGATTGTTGTTTTGTTCCAAAAATTTGGTGATTTCCTTCTTAATCTCGTCTATAACCCATCTATCCTTCAGCATAAGGTTGTTTAGCCCATGTTTTTGTATGGGTATGCAGGTTCCTGTTGTTTTTGAGTTCAACTTTTATTACATGATGGTCTGAGAAGATGTAAGTAATAATTTCTATTTTTTTAAATTTGCTGAGGTTTGATTTGCGGCCTAGGATGTGGTCTATTTTGGAGTATGTTCCGTGGGCTGATGAGAAGAATGTGTATTCAGTTTTGTTGGGATGAAATGTTCTGTAGATGTCTGTTAAGTCCAGATGTTGAATGGTTGAGTTTAAATCTAAAATTCCTTTGCTTAGCTTCTTTTTGGAGGATCTATCCAGCACTGCTAAAGGGGTGTTGAAATTTCCAACCACTATGGAAGTGGAGGGATCGAGTTGCTCATGTCTATTAGAGTTTCTCTTATAAATTGAGGTGCATTCTGGTTGGGTGCATAAATATTAATAATTGAAGTCTCATCATTATTGAGTATTACCTTTAACAAATATGAAGTATCCATCCTTATCCTTAATTATTTTGGTTGGTTTAAAGCCTATCGCGTCTGCAAACAGGATTGCAACGCCTGCTTTTTTCTGCTTTCCATTTGCCTGGAATATAGATGACCATTCCTTCACCTTGAGTCTATATTTGTCTTTTAATGTAAGATGCAATTCTTGTATGCAGCAGATATCTGGCTTGAGTTTTTGTATGCAGTCAGCCAACCTGTGCCTCTTTAGAGGACAGTATAAACCATTCACATTAATTGAGAATATTGATAAGCCTTTGGAGAGTCCGGTGGACATTTTTAATCTTTTTGCAACTGTGGAAGTTGAAATGTGATCAAAATCTTCTGGGTGGGTTTACATTTGTGGTGGAGGATTATGCTGGTCTTTATGGAGGATAGGTCTGAGAATATCCTTGAGAGCTGGTTTAGTTATGGCAAATTTCTTCAACATGTGAATGTCCTTGAAGTATTTAATTTCTCCATCATAAATGAAACTCAGTTTAGCTGGGTGTAGGATCCTGGGTTGAAAGTTATTTTGTTTTAGGAGATTAAAATCGATGACCATCCTCTTCCAGCTTGAAAGGTTTCAGCAGAGATCTGCAGTTATTCTAATATTCTTCCCCTCGTACGTAACGGTTTTCTTTCTTCTGGCAGCTTTCAGAATTTTCTCCTTCATGTTAACTTTAGTGAAATTGATTATGATGTGTCTGGGAGATGTCTTATTTTGGTTGAGTCATGGTGGAGTCCCAAAACTGTCTGCTATCTGAATTTCAGAGTCTTTTGGCATGTCTGGAAAGTTCTCCTTCATAATCTCTTGGAGAAGAGACTCTGTGCCTTGTGAAGCCACTTCATCGCTTTCGGGGATCCCTATAAGACGAATATTGGTTTTCTTCAGATTATCCCAGAGCCCTCTGAGAGAGTGATCTGTTTTTGCCCTCCATTTCTCTTCCTCTTTGAGAGTTTGGGAGCGTTCAAAAGCTTTGTCTTCAATGTCAGAAATCCTTTCTTCTGCTTTCTCCATTCTGTTTGAGGGACTCTACTGTGTTTCTCAGATCTTTGAGGGCTGCAACTTCTTGTCTCAATGTGTCAAAATCTTCGGTCATTTGGTCTTTGAATTTGTTGAATTCTTGAGATATCTTTTGGTTTACTGCTTGGAGTTCTAATTCGATCTTATTTGCTATCCAGATTCTGTATTCGATTTCTGACATCTCAGCTATTTGTTCGTGCATGTGATCTTGTGCTGTGTCTGCCCCATTGATCCTTGGGGGAGTTGATCCACTCTGATTATTCATATTGCCAGAGTTTTTCTGTTGATTTCGCCTCATGGTTGTTTTTCACCATTGCTTCTGGCCGTCCTCAGAGTTGTGGAGGTGTCTCTCAAAGATTAGACCCCAGCAGGATCAGACTATTGTTGCCGGATCTTTGTAGGGAGTGACCCTGTGTAGTTTGTGTGGGGCTGCTCCCGCTAGGGAGTTCTGGTTATGGAAGCAGCTCTGGCGTGTGACACACCCAGATCCAGCAACAGGGCAGGAGGTGGTGTGCACGGTTCTGGAGTACCTGGTGCCCAGTGACTTTGGCACAGAGACCCCATGGCTCCAGCAGTCTCTGCCCAGGAGAAGGGCTCTGCGTAGAGGCAGGAAGGGCTCCAGAGGGCATGCGGCTACCAGTATCCCTGGCCAGATGAGCGGGCCAATGTGGAAGCTGGGAGGACACAGGAGGGAGGATGCAAGGTTACATGGCTCCGGCACTTCCTGTTCTGGGCATGTGGAGGTCCGGTGGGTGCGGGTTGGGGGTCGTGGCGCAGCTTTTATGGAGGTCCAGGCGGTACCAAGCCCAGGAGTTTGAGGTTGCTATGGGCTATGACGCCACGGCACTCTACCCAGGGCAACAGCCCGAGCCTCCAGTGTGCCAAAACCGCCTCACTCTGCCCCTAAGGGTTAAGGCTGTAAGGCAGCTCAGTCCCCGCTTTTAGGTTGTTCAGTGACTAGGTTACTAGGTCCCGTCCTATCCTTGCTCTGGGACCCTGTGGGCGGAGCTTGCCGGAGCTTCTCTCCCAATGGCTCCCTGCGGCCCAGCTCAGCAGCTCAGTCTGGGACCCCAGACAATGCCCAAAGTTCTCCGCACTCCTGCTCTAGCTCTCCCCAAAGCAGTTCAACTGAGTGCCAAGTCCAAAAACACCGAAACAGTTCACAGGTAAGGCCTTTCCGGTTTGCAGTCTCACTGCTGCTTGTACTTAGGGTTGTCGGCGGGATTAGGTCAATCGAACACATACAACCACTTGCCAGTTTTCCACTGTTTTTGTCATCCTCTTGGGTTCCAGAAGTGCCTTGCTGACTCCCTGTATCCTCAAAGGGATTATTATAGGCAGATCCCACCAGCCAGAGATGCCTGGAGTCTTATCTCCCCAGACTCACTGTGTCCAGTTGCAGGGAAGCTGTTACTCGCAATAAGCAGTTTATTGATAGATAAATGTATAGATTAAGAAATTACTAAATAGGGCAGCACCTGTGGCTCAGTGATTAGGCTGCCAGCCCCATATACTGAGGGTAGTGGGTTCAAACCCAGCCCTGGCTAAACTGCAACAAGAAAATAGCCAGGCGTTGTCATGGGTGCCTATTGCCCCAGCTACTCGGGAGGCTGAGGCAAGAGAATTGCCTAAACCCAGGAGCTGGAGGTTGCTGTGAACTGTGATGCCATGGCACTCTACTGAGGATGATAAAGTGAGACTCTGTCTCTACAAAAAAAAAAAAAAAAAAAAATTACTAAATAATCATGCACTAAATCACATTTATAGAATAAAAGTTTTTCTTCCCCTTCCCTTTACCTCTAGATCACTGACTCTTAAGTCACTGTTTGTCCTTTCCATGAGACTGGCTTGGTGATGTTGCCAGGAAGCATGCTGGTCATGACCGAAATGCCATGACAGGGGCCCATGAGTGAGATGTAGCAAACAGGTCCGCAGCTTCTCAAACAAGCTATTTACCATTAGCATCTATCCACTGTAACCTGGTAGGAGAGATGCCTTTCTCATTGCAAAGGGCTGTCTTTCTTTGAGCAGTCAGTGTAAGTGGATAATGTCCCAAAATTTATTTTATTTCTCAGAATAATTTTACTTATGTTTCAATAATTTTACTTACAATTTAGCTCTTTCTTTGAAAATTTTACCTTTTTTAAAAAAGTGTACCTTCTTGATTCTCAGAATAATTTTATTCTTGGAACAGTTTACTTTGAAGGATAATTTTTAAATTCTGTCAGATGTTTAAATTGTCAGCTTAAGATGTGGATTTGCATACATTCAGAAATGATGGAGATTTCTATTCAGTATTTGATAACTCTGTTACCTTTAAATCTATGATTATAGATGAAATGAATTGTAAAATTTTTGTTTAGCCAAGACTAGGGTTTTTGAGCTTGTGCTATATATTCAAAGATGAAACATACAAAATTAATTAAAGTATCGAGACTATTCCTTCTCAAAGAAAATTTGGTTTTTGCTGGCATGAATTAATCCCTTTGATTATAATAATAATAATATGTGCAAAGGGGTTCATAACCTTCCTTCCTAATTTTCAAAAACTTTGTCGTACCAGGATGAGTTTTGTTTTGTTTTGTTTTTTAGTTATTGCAGAGTACATCACTGTGGGACTATGAGCGTGTGCTACCCTGCACTCAGCTTTCAGCTCATCTACCCCCAGGCTGGCAGGCTGCATGCAGATTATTTAAGGACTGTTTTGCTTATCTGTAGTGTAGGATTTCTCAAAAATTTTGCACCTTTTCTTCAGCTCATCAGCTTTGGTGTTTATGTACTCAGTGTATGTCCCAAGACCGCTGTTACTCATCCATTTTGTGGCAGAAAAGAAAAAAGGTTAGATACCCCTGATCTAATCAAATAATATTAACAAAAGGCTTTTGCTATGCCAAATTTTTTGCTGTCTTTTTAGAGACAGGTTCTCAGTCTGTCACCCAAGCTTGGGTGCAGTGTCACCACACAATGGTAGGTCACTATGGCCTGGCCTCAAGACTTAACTTCCCAAGTAGCTGGGATTACTCTTTCTCATATTTTGTTATGAGATGGGGCCTTGCTATTTTGCCCAGGCTAGTCTGAAATTCCTGGCCTCAAGTGATTCTCCTGCCTTGAGATGCTGGGATGGCAGGTGTGAGCCACTGCACACTGCCTTGCTTTTTATTTTTAAAGTGGAATTTTTTTCTTTTTTTTTTTTTTTGGTAGAGACAGAGTCTCACTGTACCGCCCTCGGGTAGAGTGCCGTGGCGTCACACGGCTCACAGCAACCTCTAACTCTTGGGCTTACGCGATTCTCTTGTCTCAGCCTCCCGAGCAGCTGAGACCACAGGCGCCCGCCACAATGCCCGGCTATTTTTTTGTTGCACTTTGGCCGGGGCTGGGTTATGAACCCGCCACCCTCGGCATATGGGGCCGGCGCCCTACTCACTGAGCCACAGGTGCCGCCCTGCTTTTTATTTTTGAAAAGTATTTTTTTTTTAATTTTTTATGCAGTCTTTTTATTTTATTTTATTTTTTAGAGACAGAGTCTCACTTTGTCGCCCTCAGTAGAGTGCCATGGCGTCCCAGCTCACAGCAACCTCCAGCTTTTGGGCTTAGGCGATTCTTTTGCCTCAGTCTCCCAAGTAGCTGGGCCTACAGCTGCCTGCCACAATGCCCAGCTAACTTTTGTTGCAGTTTGGCCGGAGTCGGGTTTGAACCTGCCACCCTCGGTTTATGGGGGCCGGTGCCCTACTCACTGAACCACAGGCACCGCCCTTTAAAAAGTATTTTTAGAAACAAATACATGTTCATGACATAAAATTTTGAAAACACACACAAATAAACATAATTATCCAGAAATAATTATGATAACATTCTGGTATATTTTCTTCCAGTATCTTGTTTCATTATTATATATAATTATACTATAGATATAACTTAAAGTTTTGCATTTTTAATAGTTGTGAGAAATTTTCTGAAGTTGCTTACACTCTCAGAAAACGTGTTTTAGAGACAGGATCATACCTTGTCATCCAGGCTGGAGTGTAGTGATCCAATCATAATTCACTGTAACCTCAAACTTCTGGGCACAAGTGATTATCCTGACTCACCTTCTTGAGTAGCTGAGACCGCAGACATGAGCCACTGCACTTCACTCTCAATACTGTTGTTTATGTTACTATACCCAAGCTTTACATTTTTTCCATAGTAATAGCTATCAGTTTATTGTTTTATAGCTTCTGGTTTGGGTGTCCTGTTTAGAAGGATTAACCATTTAATATAGTAGGAATGAGTTTTGTTCAACTGTCTGTTAATCAGTAAAAGTTGGGTTGCCAGATTTCACTTAAAGTAACCATATCCCAAATATTGTATGAAATGCATATATTTATACTTATGTTTATACATATATTTATATGATTTGTTATTTATCTGAAATTCAACTTGAACCGTGCACCCTGTATTTTTATTTGTTAACTTTATCAGTAAGTCTTGCCCTGGCCACTTTTTTTAAAACCACAACCCGTGTCTTAGTGCTCCCTATGTTTTTTTTTTTCTATAGCTCTATGTGTACATTGTATATTTTACTTTTTTGTTTAGTGTCTGTATCCTGCCACTAGAATATAAATCCATGAAGTTAGGCTTTTTATTTTAACTCATAAGTAAAAGTCAAGGTTAACATACATGTAGAAACTGTACTGCTCAGTGAATTATCCCAAAGTAAATATATCCAATCAGGAGGGTGAAGGCTTTTGTTCTGAGTTATTCTCAATGCCTAAAATAGTAGGTATATAGTAGATGATCAAATATTTATTGAATGAATCACTGATACAGCCTGTGAGATAGGCATTCAAGTTATATTTTCTAAACAACTAGCTAGAGAATTTTTTGATTATTTATTGCTTGGTCATTATTCTCCTGAAAGCATGTTTTACTTTTTAAGACACAGGGTCTTATTATGTTGCTGATGGCCTCAAACTCCTGGACTCAAGCAGTCCTCCCCTCTCAGTGTCCCAGGTAGCTGGGTAACAGGTATGCTCCACTGTGCCTGACTTAAAAGCGTAATTTTAATGAATATAAATAGCCTAACTTATGAAGCTCTTCCTCTGCTTTTGAACATTTGTTCGTGGTTTTTTAAATATATTTACAGTTTTTAAAAGTTTTAACTTGTCTTTTGTGCATTAAAAATTAGTCCTCATTTCAGATTGTTTTCATAGGATGATTTCCTAAAAGAAGTATTACTAGGTCAAAGGATATGATTCTATTGAAACCCCTTCTTGTTTACACAGAACATTAACTGATAGTCAGTGGACCTCTCTGCTAAAGAAGGCACACAGAAAGATTGTCAGCTTGCTCAGTAGCACAGCAGTTTGTGAGTGGCCAGTGCTCACTGTCTGCTCTGAAACATCTTGGATTTGTATTCCAGTTCTTCTTATACCAGCTGCTAGACTCCAGGCAAGTCATTCAGCAGCTCTTCAGTTTTCTTCTTTACAAAGATGAGGGTAATGGAGCCTTCAGCATTGGCAGTGTGCACCATATGTATAGTCTCAGGAAATGGTAGCTGTGGTCTTCGTGTAGACAGCCCTTCTGTTCAAGCCTTGCCCAGCCAGTGTCCCAGACCATTTTTGGTAAATGAGTCAATTAATGTAAGGGTGACCACTTTACCTTGTCCAAGAAATTCTAGCCAAGTGAATAAGGGCCAGGACGTGAATTGACAGGATAGGATTCCCACTTTCCTGTTATGTCCACAGGTGTGTAGGGAAGGGAGCAATAACATAATCCCTTTCACATAGGAGACTGACTTGAACTATGATAGCATACCTTCCTAGCTTAAGCTGCCCAGTCTTTCCTTGCTTATACGTGATTCATCCATTTCTGTCAGCTTTGCTGAAAAATATAGATATTACATTACCCTTTCTCACATGAGTCAGCTCTTTTCTAGATTGTTTCTAACCACAAAGAACTCCCAATAATTCCCGGGGTGTCTTTTGTGAATGTTGAGTACAAATTGTGTAGAGTAGTCTGTGTGGACACGACCGACACTCAGCACCTTGCTGCAAGAAGGGAGGCGGGGGTCCCTTCTCCCCTCTGATGTCATTTCACCAGAAAGGAGAATCAGTTGTTTCCTCAGAATCAGTTGTTTCTTCATCTCAATATTTATGAGATGTCTCTGTGGGAGGAGGGGATTCTCAAACATCTTCTAAGCATCCCGAGTCCCACAGGAGAGCACATAGGAGCACTCAGGGGTGCTGGCTGGGGAGTGGAGCCTGAGTTCAGTTTCCCTAGAGCAGTGGTTCTCAGCCTTCCTATTGCCACAACATTTTAATACAGTTCCTCATGTTGTGGTGACCCCAAACCATAAAATTATTTTCGTTGCTACTTCATAACTGTCATTTTGCTACTGTTGTGAATCGTAATGTAAATATCTGATATGCAGGATGTATTTTCATTGTTACAAAGGGGTCATGACCCACAGGTTGAGATCTGCTGCCCTAGAGTCTTTTGTTTGATCTAAACCAGCCTCACAAATTTTAAAACTCCTATAATGCATCCATTTTATTTTAATACTAAGCTGTTTTATTTTTTTTATTTATTTATTTTTTTTGTAGAGACAGAGTCTCACTGTATCGCCCTCGGGTAGAGTGCCGTGGCGTCACACGGCTCACAGCAACCTCTTAACTCTTGGGCTTACGGGATTCTCTTGCCTCAGCCTCCTGAGCAGCTGGGACTACAGGCGCCCGCCACAACGCCCGGCTATTTTTTTTGGTTGCAGTTTGGCCGGGGCTGGGTTTGAACCCGCCACCCTTGGCATATGGGGCCGGCGCCCTACTCACTGAGCCACAGGCGCCGCCCATACTAAGCTGTTTTAGATGACCAGATTAATTATTTAATTTTTCTTCCCTGATCTCCAGTAAAATCCATGCCCTGGAAGTTAAGCCCTGGTTATTCAGAGACTTGTAGTAATACAAGCACTGGGCTGCTTGGAAGGAGGGCAAAGTGGTTGTGCTGGGTGCTCTCTCCTGGAGAGACCTCTGGTGGTACGGAATGGCTGAAACACCTTCCTTGTCTTCAGAGAACCAGCGTGGGTGTATACAATCAGAGGACAGGCACAAAGGCTTAGATGTTTATTCACTGGGTATTAAGTACAGTTGCATGATAAAAGTTTAATAAACTTGTGTGAATTCAAATTTACTCTGTTTAGATAATTTTTTCATAGCGAAACTGGTTCAGCTTGTCACTCCACTCAGTGAAATTATGTGTCCATGTGAGTTGGAGGTAAAATGGGAGATGTGGGTCTGCATTTCCCGTGTGTCAGTTCTCACACTCCTCCTGCAGCTACCTGCTGATTAGAAACCATGTGTGCACAAGAATATGTGGACGTGCATGTCTACTGACACAGTGCTCACGGGCAGACCACCTTCTTCCTCTGGTGTGTAGAAGAAACAGCAGTGTGTCCTAGCGTTGAGGGAGACCTGGTTATTACATTGGACTCAGTGAGAGATGCGTGATGCTCTCCAAAGTGGCACATCCAGAAATAAGGTTTAAGAGTAATTTTGACTGAAGGCAGTTTTCAACTTTAAGCCCTCACTCCTCTCCCTCACAGGAGTGCTCTGCTCCCTGCAACTCTGCTTCCTAAAACTCCGGTCTTACTTAGGTGCTTTCCCAAAACCAGCAGTGGAAAGCACATCAGCTCAAAGATCAGAAATCAGTTCCAGGAAGGTGACGGTCCAGTAATTCAGCTGTCTGCCCCCAGGGTGCGTTCTCTTCCACTGCACCATTCTGCCTCTGCGGTGTTTGTTAAAATGTTTTAAATCCTGAAGTAGTCAAGAATAATTTTCTTTTTAAAAAAATAATCTAAATATTTAGTTAAGCCTGCTAAAGAGCTGAGCACAAGGTCTGTCTGTGCTCTTTTGGAAATAAAAGTGAATTATGGCTGCACTATAGCTTGAGTAGTAACAGAACATACCCCATGGGTGTGAGTTTTGTGCCACGTCTGTGACTTTCAGGTGCATTCCATAGCTGCTTGCTAATGCATTCCCAGGAGAGCGTGCTTGTGGAGAGAGAATGTGCAGGAGGCGGAGGCCAGCTGTGTGCTGGGGGAACACATGACTCAGCATTCCAGCAAGCTGCCTACCCAGTGGCGATTCTCACTGTGACTGCCTTAATAAAACGGTGGCAGGTGGCCTGGTAACCTGAGAGGTAGGTGGGGAGGGTCCTACCTACTTTACCAAAAAGCTTTCTATCAGCTGTTGATCACAGCAGGTTGGAGTGAGAGAGAGGTTTGGCTCTGCTAGCTGACATTCTTTTTTATTTTTCATGCCTCTGCCTGCATTTTTACATCTGCTGTTTCTTCTTATTTATGTATTACTTAAAGGTGGAAGGTGGACAGTTGACTCCATATTAAGTCCTCATTGGATTTAGTTACTGAAAACATGTTGTTGTTTTAATGTTAGTCAAAAATTTAATTTGCAGTTCAGACCGATAGACTGTTTCACTGCGTATGCATGTATATGTGTATTATAGCAGAAAAGTTTGCAGCCATGTACCTCCTTGTTGATAATTTGGTTTTGGCAGAACAGCTCTGGATGTAGCTTTTTTCTTTTCCTGTTGGTAAGGGCCCTAACTGCTACCACTGTCTGTCAGCTCTCTGGAAAGCATGGTTTGTGAAGCTTTATCGCTGGGTCCCACAGAAGTTGCTTTCAGTTACTTAACTTTTTTTTCTTTAAAATCACAGGATAATACTATCCAAAGGCAGTATAAGTAAATTCATTCATTAAACATGCTTTAAAATGAGACTTATATGTGTATTTGAAGCATTAGATATGGCACTTCTAATTAGAATTCAAGTTTAAAGAATGGCAGTATTTCTCTAGGAAAAAAAAAGAGTACTTTTAAAAGTCCTCTAGTATTCCTTTATCAATCAAAAAACATTCTTCATTCCGCCATATAGTAGATACATGACTTTCAGAAGTTGTTCAGTTTTCTAATTTGTGTTGAGTATTTTGACATTGTAGGAAACCCTTGGGTCATTGGAAATTTTATGATAAAGTTATAAAATATTCAAAAGTACTTTAATATCACACTTGTCATTGTATTGATTATTTTAAAAGTCTTTTAAAATTTTTCAATTTTCTAGAGATAGTGTTTTGCTATGTTTCCTGGCCTGGACTTGAACTCCCATCTCCACCTCCTGAGTAGCTGGGAGTATAGGCAGGCATCACCTAACCCATCTTGTATTCATTTGTTACATATAAGTATAAATATTAGGCTTGACTTTTAAAAAAATCTAATGATTTGATTTTTCATTGGGCGTCCATATGAACAAAAACATCTATGTTAATTTCTCCTTAAGATGTAGAAAATCAGATGAATGTCTAGAACAATTTAGAGATTTGAACACCTTGAGGCGTGAAACCTGAACAATGTCAGTATCACTTTTTAAAAAGAATTTCAGACTCTTTTGCTGTACCAGAGTGGCAAAGAACTTGTTATTTCCCTGAATTGTCAGAGTTGCCACCTTCTGAAGCACTTACTCAGCAAAGGGAGAAGTTCCTGTCACTCTCAAAAGCTCAAAAGTTACTCTCTCCTTCCTCCTCCCACCTCTGCCTTTGACCTCCCCTGCTCTCCTCACTCCTCGCCCCTCCCTCTCCTTCTTGTCCTCTTTCCCTCTCCCCTTTTTCCCCCTCTTCCCCTCACCTCTCTCCTCCTCTTCTCCTTCACTCCTCTCTCCCCCTTTCCTCCCTCCCTCTCCTTCCTCTGCCCCTATCTCCCTCTCCCCCTCTTCCCTTCTTCCCCTCTCCTCTCCTCTCCCCTTTTCCCCCTCTCTCCCTCTCCCCTTCTCTCCATCTCCACCTCTCACCCTCTCTCCCTCTTTCTCTCTCCTCCTCTCCCCTTCTCCCCCCTCCTCTTCTCTCCCTCTCTACCTCTTTCCCTCCCTCCCCTTCTCCCCCTCCCTTTCCCCCTTTTGCCCCTCTCTCCCTCTCTTTCTCTCTCTTCTCTCCCTCTCCCCTTTCCCCCCTCCCTCCCCCTTGCCATCTTTCCCTAGCTCTTCCTCCCTCTCCACCTCTCCCCTTCTCCCCATTTCTCCTCTCCTCCTCTTCCCCTTCCCTCCCCTTCTCCTCCTCTCCTTCTCCCCCTCTCTCCTTCTCCCCTTCTCTCTCACCCCTTCCCTTTCCACCTCTCTCCCTCTCCTCCCTCCACCTCTCTCCCTCTCTACCTCTCTCCCTCACCTCTCTCCCTCTCCTCCCTCCACCTCTCTCCCTCTCTCCATCTCCCCTTCTTCCCTACATCCCCTCTTTTCCTCTCTTCTTCACTCCCTCTCCCCCCTTCCCCCCTCCCCCTCTCAGTTGCTCAGCCAGCTCACTCTCCCTCCCTCTTCCTCTCTCTGCCCTGCACTCCACCTTTCTCTCTATTTCTTCCCTGACTTAAGCTGGCCTGTGTGTCTGTGTCTGGTTGGAGGTGAGTGTCACCCAGCATGCTTCCTCTCATTTTTGGCCTGTATTTATGTCTGACATCTGCAGCAACCACCGCCCCCCCCACCCCCCGCCCAAAGCAGACAAACAACTTCCTTAAGGAAGAAGAAAACAGAGGTGGAAAGGTCTTTCTAAATCCTGAAGTATGAAAGGAAATGATTTGGTAATTTTTAAGAGGAGAAAAAATAATGCACGTATAGAATCACTGTTAAATGCCAAGACAGGATAGAACCTTAAAATAATTCTTAACTCAGTTTTGTGCCACTATTTGGGGATATTTGGTAATCCTTAGAGCTTTAGTTGATAGTGTATTGACAGAACCCACCAGTGAAATAAGTTGTTTGTTAGGCACATCTCATCAAAGGCAAAGAGTAAAACTGATGAGAAAAATAAAACCACATCCTCATTCTTTATCCCTTTGGAAAAGTTTTTCTTTTTCTTTCTGCTGCTTTTCTGAAATCAAATATTGTCAGTTATAACAAGTAAATTTCATCGTCCCAAGGTGACCTGTGGTCTGAAGAGAAGATTCCATTCCTTTTCTTACCAGATAGTTCCCTGCCCACAGAGGACAGGAAGACCAGGCACAGTGCCGGTGGAGGTGACTGGCTGAGTGTCTAAGGAGGGTATATTGGCATTTTTGGCATTGTTTCAAATCCTTTTTTCCCTCCCCTCGCCTTTTCCTTTTTCTTTTCCTAGAGATGGAGTCTCAGTTTGTCGCCCAGGCTAGTCTCAAATCCTGGCCTCAAGCAGTTCTCTTGTTGTGCCCAGATCTCGAAATCCCCTACAAAGACCATCAGGGAGCCGAGTCTGATGCAAAAGCAAAAGGGCCTTTTATTGCAAGTTCAAACTTGGGCTCCTGGGGACTCCACTGCAATGGATCCAAGCCAGGAGCCCTGAGCACTGGAGCAGGGGGTTCTTATGGTCCCGTGCAGCGGGTGGGCATGCACAGCTTGAAACAAAGGGGGCACTTCTGGATTGGTTAGGTCGGGGGGGTCCCTGTTTGGTGGGTGGTTGTCTCGTGATTTGGGGGAGTTGCCTGGGCTTGTCTGGAAAGTAAAACTTGCTGAGTGAAGTGGCAGGGAAAGCGAAATTTAACTCTTAAGATGGCGCTGGTCTGGTTCTTTCATTCCCCCCCTCTACTTGTAAATTCAAGGGCCCAATCATGGGTCTGGTACTGTGTGTGTCATCTCTAGCTTTCTGTCTGAAAAGGGCCGATACTGGCCTCTTAAGACCAGCAGTTGTACAGCTCTTACACGGTCCTGTACAAAAGTGATGAGCCTATTGATAATGTAAGGGCCCACAGTCAGGAGTAGGAGTAATAACACTAGGGGACCAGCCAGGGCTGATATCAGAGTTGTTAGCCAAGAGAGACTTATACCAGCTCTGATTATTTTTTCTTTCTAATTTACGTTTGCGCAAGCTCTCCTGCACAAGGGCCATTGATTCTTTCATTATTCCTGAGTGATACTGAGAACAGCACACAACCCTTTTTTTTTTCTTTTCACCAAAGTCTAAAGTTTAATTAAGGCAAGTTCCTCGAGGAGTTTCCTAAGGCTTCAGCCATGCGTTGACCAGCCAGCTCCCAGTATGTGGCTGGAACAGGGCATGTTGGACATCTTAAAAGTTACCTTTACTTTTTAAGGGGCAGTGAAGCTTTATTTGGCCAGCTCTGATGACTCCAGGTGAAGATTTTTTTCATCTTCACTGCCGTGCATGTGGTCAGGATGATGGTGTAAAGTCCTTTCTACTTTGGTTTGAGGGGGACCAGGTTCTGATTCCAGACCTAAACTTGGTCCCTTGATCTGCAAGTTCTTGAAGGGCATTGCTCTATATGACTGGATTCCTGGGGATACTGTTGGTCCTTGGCATGTGTTGAACTGGCTGCAGGTGACACACTGTAGACTGACAGTTTTGGCCAGGGCTGCCAGGTGGGAGATGTAGAAGTACTGGCCCAGCAACTTCATCAAATACTCCTGTCACCATGGTGGCTGTTAGAATCTGGGGACTGCTACTCATCCATCTAGCATCTTTATTCATTCTCCCTCTGCTTCCTGGTTCCCCTCCGCTGCTAACCATTCCTTCTCCTTCCAGGAGTAGGGGTGAGCTCCGGGATGCATGGGGTGAGGGGAGCCACCTGCAATACTTGGTATGGTTGGGATGCAGCTTTCTGCCTCAGTATCAACCCTAGTGTTCCCTTTAGTGAAGGTGGAAACATTTCCTTGATGTCCACGACAGTGCATCACTGCTATCTTCCAGAGTTTCCATACTGCCTTTAGTAACTGAAGTATCTCCTGCTGATACTTAATGTCCTTTTTTCCAGAATTTAATAGTCCCTTCTCCTTGTACAAAGTCCTGTGTACTTGGAGAGTCAGAAAAGCATTCAAATTTTTCCCTTGACTTAGTTCTAAGGCTCCAGTCAAGGCAATTAACTCAGCCTTCTGAGCCATTGTTCCTTGGGGTAGGGGCTTAGCCTCTACAGTCTCTGTTAAGGTAACCACTGCATACCCAGCCCACCGCTCACCTTGTGCCGTCATGTAACTGCTTTCATCTACATATAAGTCCCATTCTGCATCTGTCCAGTGCTGGTCACACAAGTCAGGTCTGCTAGAGTACACATTATTTATAACTTCTGTATAATCATGCTCAGTCTCTCTTCCACTGACTGGAAGGAGCGTGGCTGGGTTCGGAGTGTTGCATTAGAGAGCCAAAAATGTCTCTTAGTGTCCATTAAATTGACCACAGAGTACGGTACTTTCACTCTGAGATCCTGCCCAGAGTCAGCTTATCACCTTCTTGCACAAGGAGAGCAGTAGCAGCTAGAGCCTGTAAGCAGGGTGGCTATCTTTTTCCACTCCATTCAACCGCTTAGAGAGGTAAGTTACAGGCCTTGACCAGGACTCAACCAGTTGGGTTAACACACTCACAACCATTTTATCTCTCTCTGAGACATACAGAGTAAAGGGCTTGGCCAAATCTGGTAGTCCCAATGCAGGTGCAGCCATCAGCCTCATCTTTAGCTAGGATGAGGCATGTTCCTGTTCTCCTTCCCACTCCAAGGGCTCTCCCTCCTCTCTTTTAGTTGCCTCATACAAGGGCTTAGCTAAGATGGCAAAGTTGGGGATCTAAAGACGACGGAAGTCGACTGGACCTAAGAATTCCCAAACCTGCTTTTAGCTCTTGGAGGTGGGGAGGCAATTAATTACCTGCCTCCGTTTCATGCCTAGATTCTCCCCTTGCTGAATAAGTAAATCCCAGATAACGTACTTGCTGCTGGCAGACCTGGGCCTTCCACTTAGACACTTTATAGCCACATACCTCTAGATGTCATAAAAAACAGTCCATGCCTCGGGCGCAGCCCTCCTGGGTAGGGTGTCCTGAAAGGAGGTCATCGACATATTGGAACAGCACATATTTTAATTCTTCAGCCAGGAATTTCTGGAGGTCACAAGCCAGCACTTCTTCAAAAATCGTGGGTGTTTTGAACCCCTGTGGCAACCTGGTCTATGTGTACTGTTTCCATGTCTGGTCTCTCTCACTGGAAAGCAAACAGCTTCTGGCTTCCCAGAGCCAGCCTTACACTGAAAAAGGCCTCTTTTAAGTTCAGACAAGTGGGCCACTTGGCTTCTGCTGGCAGCAGATTCAGCAGAGTACAATGCAGTGTTTACAGTTATACCATTTACTGGGAAATTTTAGATAACATTTAATACTGCACAAGTTTTCCAGTGTAGCCAACAGGTGACCTTTGTTGAGTCTTAAGGCTTCAGAGTAAATATAACCACTATATATAATTCTATACTCTTTGGCCAGTCTCTTAGTCCCATTCAATAGATTAATTTAGTAAAACAGTTACGTCTCATTTTATGAGTACAGACAAGGCTGGGATCTAAATACAGATGGACCACAGCCTCTTTTTCCTCCTTTTAAACTATTTTTATCTCTCCAGTTTCTCTCTTTATTAAAGGCAAATTATAGTAGAACTAATTTACTTGCTAAAATAAACTGTACCTTCAATATACGGGGTCTGATTATTAGCATAAAATGAAGTAAGAATAATTAATTATTAGCCATATAGGCTCTTTTTTCCTTTAAAATTGGCTTTGCTGGAACCTTTTGTAAGGAATCTCAGGCTGGACTTTTGGAAAGCCTTTCAGAGCCCAGGTTTCATCTGTGCCATTAGATACCTGTATGCATTGGGTAAATCCCTCTTCTCTTGAGGTCCCCAAGCACATTTCGATTCCCAGATCTGTCAGCAAGCGACCTTCGTTACTTACCACAGATAAGGAAATGTTACCGATGGGTATCTAGCTAATTTTCCAAAGGAGTTTTTTTTTTTTTTTTTTGGCCTTATAAAGTCAACCTGAATTCCTTAATGCAGTCTGGACACCTCTGGAAATGTTGTTCCAGCCAAAGCCTTGGTAAAATAACCAGTGCCATTATCATGTCCTATAAAACAAAACAGATTGCTATTGAACTTATGCAAATAACTGTATTGTCAAAAATTAAGAATACTTAAAATGGCTTTCACATTCCAGAGAAATCAAGGAGAGAGAAAAAAAGATACATGTTTCAAACTCTGCTCATAAGTATACACATTCGTCGAAAAGCTACAAATAGCTCAAAAGACAGAAAATTATTTCTTGACTTCTGGAAAACAGAACACAGAAAGAATCAACAATATTTCGAACAAAAAGCCATTATAAACTAGCCCAGTTCCATGTAACTGATTTCTGTTCTTTTTGAAGTTAGCAATACTCATAGATATGTTATCTTTCCAATGAAATTTCTAAAAATCTGCTTTTAGTCCGAAGGTATTCAATTTCCAAAGACATCAGTAGTTTGAATTCGAGAGAATTCATCAGCCTCTCTTAATATTTCTTTTTCTTTTCAGGATAAACTTTGGACTCAGCCAGTTACATAAAAAATACTTTTTTTGATGAATTAAAATTATTACCGACAATATATGTTAGGACAGACTGATGTCTTATACGTTAGGACAGACCAATGCTTTATAATGTTGGAACATATATATAACTATAACCAACATAAAATTAATCACCATTTCATATTTGACAATGTTTCATATATATATATATATATATATTTTTTTTTTTTTTAATTGTTGGGGATTCATTGAGGGTACAATAAGCCAGGTTACACTGATTGCAATTGTTAGGTAAAGTCCCTCTTGCAATCATGTCTTGCCCCCATAAAGTGTGACACACACCAAGGCCTATATATTTTTAATAAATCAAATAAGTTTAATTTGTTTTCCCATGACTTTCAGTAGTCTTAATATTTCAAGAAGACCAAATTTAAAGTTGTGGTTTTTTTGTTGTTGGCCTGGGCCAAGTTTGAACCCGCCAGTCTCAGTGCATGTGGCCAGTATTGCAACCACTGCCCTCCGGGCGCCAAGCCCCAGATTTAGAGTTTTTATTTTGGAAGGTTTGTCAAATATCAAAGGCCTAAAACATTTGTTTAAATAAAATTACAAGCCAAAAGATTTTAAAGGAAATACATAGTCAACTGGATCACATGTAAATTCTTTCACAAATTCTCTTTTATGAGCTTCATTTAACCTACACAGACCATCTACAAACATTCTAAACTTTCTTTAACTTTTACCCTGCCTTTCATTTTCTTACACAACCATTCTGTTTCAGGACAAAATTTATCACACAAGATTCTTTCTTTACACAATGCCATTCTCCTTTCTGTCCAATTTCTCTTACTCTCAAAAACTCACTTTCCACAAAACAGGATCCCAGTTTACCATGAAGTCACCCATTCACTCAGCCAAACTGATAATTAAAATGTTTAAAAGGCAAGAATTTTATCCTTTGACAAAGATTCAGTTTCCCCAACAGTTTAAATACCAAATTATTACATTTTACAAATGAGAGACATTTATGAGCTGTAACATTGATACAGGATTTCCCCACTCAGGGCTGAACAGGGAACCCCCATTTTTCAGGCTCAGGTGAGCTTAGACATCAGACTCCAATCTCCCGGCACAAACACATCACAAGCCACACTTTCTGAGGAATAAAGCAGTTCTAAATTTTTTTTGGATGACTCCACCTTGAGTAGGGAGCACACACCCTAATTTTCTCCCAGATAAAAACTGCAAAGACTTAATAACTTTGTTTGTCTAAGGTGCAGGGCTGCCTTCATTCATGTGCTAGAATATTCAGTTTGCAAAAATATTTTTCTATTTATATAAATCACTAGTGGCAAAGGGCCAATAATAAAGGTTCTGAGCCTCACCTGGGCCCTGGGGTTAGGTGAACGCTGCTGCCAGGGGGCTGTAACACTCAGGAGGCTGGCCCACCCCACAAAGGGCGGGGACTCCCAGCCACTTTCCCCACAGGGCCTTCTCAGCCATCCTAGAGCAGGTTGCTGCACACCGCCATGGTGGAAATGCGCCCGGCAGTGGCCAGTTGCCGGCCAGGGGGCGATCCTCTGCCACGGCTTTCATGTGAGTCCCTGACTCGCACACGTGTTAGACTCCTTGATTTGTGTTTCAAGATGGGTCGTGTGGGTAGCAGACATCACCACTGACCCTGTGCGCTCACTTTGCTTTTTTTTTTCTTGTGTGGCCCCTGGAGAGAAAAAAAACAATCCCTAGGGCTAAAGGCGCAACCCACCCGGGGTACACTGGGGAAAGTTTGCCCCGCTCCTGCCCCCGCCCTCACTGCGTCCCCGCCCCGATGCTGGACGGAGGGCTTACGCAGAGGGAGTTGGGGGAGCAGTAGCGTAGCCTGGCCCCCTGGGAGAGCACTGGCGCAACCCCCACTGAGGGGAGAGTGCGGCAACCGGTCTCGCTTCCTCCTCCCCAGGGGTCCATGGCCCGCAAGTGTAGAACAACAGTCAAGTCAGCTGCCACCTTTCAATGAGCTCGCTGCCTGATCGCCAATGGTGGGCTTGCAGCGACAGGCTTTCCCTCCGCCACTTCCCTGGGAGGTGGGTGTTCGCCCTGTAGGGGGTTCAGCGAGGGGTGATATGGAGGAGGGCAAAGTAGATCTTGGTCTGCACTATCCAAGGGGTAAAGCAGCACAGAAGGTTTGTGGGGTTTCTTGTTAGGGGAGTTAGGAAATTCTCACGCACTGCGAGAACCGAACTGCTCGGGAAGTGCTTTGAGCCAGGGAGGGGGAGATGAATAGTTCCCTCTGGAGGCCAGCCAACATTGAAGGTCGGCCACTCTGTCCTGCAAAAGGTAATCAGTTTAGGTCTTTTTTTCACCACAAGTCTCAAATTTTGAGCTCTGAGTTCAGCCACACTAAGATACCAGCGTAACACAAGACACACAATACACTGAGGACATAGAAAATCGACATTGCGCAGAAACAATAGCCGAGACAGTCTCTGACTGTGTTGCAAGAGCAACCCGCTTCGTCCACCCAGAAAAACTACAAGAGGGACTGTGTCCACACCACGCCCTGAGGGTTTCACGTTTCATTTGGGGGGCGGAGGTGGGGGGACAAGGTCACTTCCAGAATGGGCCGGGACATTTCCTCGGCACCCTCGGCCGGCAGCCTCCAGCGCGTTCACTTTGACTTTGCTGACCACCTTTATAGATTCCAGATTTCCAAAAACAACCAAGGCAGACAAGACAGACAGACACTTACCACCCTTCAGGTCAGGGTCCTCAAGGGGTCTTGGGGAATTTCCCAGCCAACGCACCAAATGTTGTGCCCAGATCTCGAAATCCCCCACAAAGTCCACTAAGGAGCCAAGTCCAATGCAAAAGCAAAAGGGCCTTTTATTGCAAGCTCAAACTTGGGCTCCCTGGGACTCCACTGCAATGGATCCAAGCCAGGAGCCCCGAGCTCTGGAGCAGGGGGTTCTTATGGTCCCACGCAGTGGGTGGACATGCACAGCTTGAAACAAAGGGGGCGCTTCTGGATTGGTTAGGTGGGGGAGTCCCTGATTGGTGGACGGTTGTCTTGTGATTTCAGGGAGTTGCCTGGGCTTGTCTGAAAAGTAAAACTTAACCGAGTGAAATGGCAGGGAAAGCGAAACTTAACTCTTAAGATGGCGCCAGTCTGGTTCTTTCACTCTGGTCTCAGTCTCCCCAAGTGCTGCGATTATAGGCATGCACCATTGTGCCCAGCTGAAACCTTTTTGGCAGCGACAGATTGTGTGTGAGTTGTCCTGCTGACACTGTAAAGTTCAGAATGTGCTGTCTCTGTAGATGATTACAAGGGTGGGGAGTAGAAGAAGTGAGACAGGCCTAGGAGAGGGCTCATGTTATCATTCAGCCCTGGTAACCTCGAGGGCACAGTGTGTCCAGTGCTGGGAACAGGGCAGGAAATGGCCATGAGAACCATAGACAGCTATCCCATGTACAGTTTATGAGAAATGTCTGTGGCTCTTTTCTTACCAGGTTGGGAGAGGCTGCTTTTGGTGACTAACACCCTCACTCCCAGGTGTCATCCATTCTTATTCTCTCCCCAGTTCTCTCTCTTACTCCAGGCTTCACTTGGTTAATGAATAAGCTGAGTCATGAGGCAAAAGTAAATTATTTTATCAGATGAAAACCACTTCAAAAACATCCACAAAAGACATTTAATGGAAATGTAAATAACCCAGCACATCATCTCCTATAATAGCTTATAAACAAGCAAATGTTAAGCTTACAACTATTGAAACCTTTAAACCTTAGAACAGATGCTACTCAGGCAGGCTTCTCACATACATGGTTATAGGGAAGTAGAAAAGTAGTACCACTTAAGCTTTGTCACAGTATTACTAAAATTGTGGCAGATTTAGGGCTTTATAAACATCTGAACAAGTTGCCAAGATAAACTAGTCCAAAAGTATTCTCTTGATGCAGGTGGTGTACCTATGTATTGGGTGTGTATTTATACCTGGCACCCAAAGTTCCTGAGAACTGGTCCAGATTAAAGGACCCTACTTAATCTGATCATAGACCGAGCCACTGCCTCCATCCAGCAGCTCAGTTAAACACAGGCTCTGAATAGGTTGTGTCCTGAAAGTTTTTTTGTTGATTAACCTTTTAGAATACAAAGCGTATTGTTGAATAGAAATGCTGTTTTGAATGGTGGGTGTCAGTGAGCTGTGGCATGTTTCAAACTTGAGGCGGGGGCCTGTTAGTGGATGAGGAAATCAATGCTGGTTGGTACCACCATTTAAAAAAGAAGGGAAGAAGACAAAGAACAGAACACATCAGAGTGGGTTTTCCCTAGTGAAGGGAAGTATTGTCTGGTGATACTGCTGCATTTAAAACCCAGTGCATGCTGCATGCAGCCATTAAAGTGGGAAAGGTGCTCAGGTGGGGGAAGTGGTTGTGAGCAGGGGGTTAATTTCTGGTGGTTTCCCCTCATCCTTGCACTATGACATCAGGCAAGTTAACCCTCGGAGGCTGAATTCTCTTATTCAAAATAGGGCTGTTTGTATTACAGAGTTAGGATTAGAGATAGAAGAGAATAGATTAGGTTAATATATTAGAGAAGAGATAGAAGAGAATAGATTAGGTTATATTCTAAATCTGTAGGATTTAGAATAGTATATTAGAGGTAATATACCACCTGGTGCTTAGTAACCTCTCTGTAAACCATGATTATTATCTATTTGTTCATATGTATATAAGCAGACCTTAAAGATATAAAATAGCATAACTAAAACATGTACTATTCAGTCTTCCTTGGAGTGGAATTTGTTCAGTGTTCTTGACATTTAGGATCTGCCATTTCACAAGATCTAGGAGATCTTTGAGTTTACGTCTGAAATTATTCTTGTGTGGTTGACACATCAATCTTAATTTTCTCCCATGAAGTGTGAAGAATGGTGTAAATTGCTTAGGCCTTTCAGCTGTCTGTCATCTTCCTCAAGACTGTTAAGTAGGGAATTGCTTCCCAACTTCTATTTTAAGTTCCTCTCTTAAAAAAAAAAAAAAAAAAACAGTTCAAAACTTTTTTCCGAATTCCGTCCACTTCTACTTTACTCCATCATGAATTCCTCCCTCCCTTCTGCCTATCACTACCCTACCCTTCAAGGTGCTACATCTGCACTTGTGAAAACCTTTTTATGTTTGGCTGGGTTTGTGGGCAGCTCTGGTGGTTGCTTTGAAGGGTAGGTTGAAATTGGCATCGGAAGCATGGCAGCCCCCGATCCACAAAGCTGGCTGCACACCTGTCATATTCTGAGTCTTTATGGAAGTATGTCCCCACACATGTGCTCTGGGGACCATGTACCCACCTGTTGGCTTCTTTCTAACAGCATGAAGACCTGCAGATCCCTTCCACCTAGTCATGATCCTGACTCACCTTCTCTCCTGACTCTTCTATCAGCAATTTGAGTGGTCTACAGCCTATAGCATGCTGGGTTCCTCGCTCACTCCCCCTAGCTGTGGTCTCCACACCACTGAGCTTACACTTCCTGAGGGCCCCAGTGACCCCCTGCCATACCCAGCAGACACCCTGCTCACCCACCCATCACTCAGTACACTGCAGGGTGTTCTGGGATCCTCATTGGACTTCCCAGGTTTGTCCAGTCCCCTTCAGCCCACACCTTCTTGGGCCCCCATATCTGCTCTTTCATCCACGTAATGACTAAATATGAGTGTTCCTCAAAAGTCTGGAGGCTTCTTAGTCTGTGTCTTTTCTGTCAGCATTGCCGCCCTGTCTCAGTGCCTGGGTTCCCAAACTGACTCCCTTACGGGTCCCACATTTCCTCCAGATGTTTCCCAGGCACCGCAGGTCCATCTACCCGCTTCCTATGTTCTTTCTCTTGCTCCCTGGTCCCTACACAGTACAACCCTGCCCAAGTGGGGACTCCGAGGACTGTCCCTCAGTTCTGTCTTTTTTTTCCATATCCCCACCTCCTCCATCCTATTAGCTGCTGTTCTTTCTCTCCTTGTTTGTTATACTGGCTTACTATTGATCTCTCCAAATCTGTCAGAAGGGGAGGTCTGATCATGAGTGCCCCCTGAGCCTGCCTGCAGTGGCTCCCCCGTGCACTCAGCTTCCCCGCCAAGCTCTACCATTCTGGTCACTCAGTCCCCAGTCCAGACTGTCGCCTCACTCTGAGGTTAGTCTCTCATATTCCTACTGCCTGGAACACACTTTGAATATTTTCTACACTGTCTGCTCTCCCAGCCCCCAAGTCTCGGGAAGACCTGAATGCCATTTCCATGGGGAAGCTGTCCCAGAGTTGTCAGCTTGGTCATTTTCCCTTGGGAAACCCCAGAGCACAGCTCCCTTTTTAACCCTCAGCTCAGATATGGTGGCCTGTGCACTTTCTCTCCCCTACTCATGTGCCTCTGATTCACTTATACCTCAGTTTTAGAAGATGGCTTGCTTGTTTATGAATGAATGGATAGATAAATAAATGAACAATTGAGAATTAAATATACAGTCGTCCTTCAATATCTGCAAGGGATTGGTTCTAGGATCCTCCACACACATCCCGCTCTGTGCATACTCGAGGGCCAGTCTGCCCTGCGGACCTGTGTATTGAGAAGATTAGCCCTCCATGAACGTGGGCTTTACATCTCCCAAATACTGTATTTTCAGTCTGCAATTGGTTGAAAAAAAATTTGCATGTAAGCGATCTCATGTTGTTCAAAGGTCAACTGTAACATTAGTAAATACTTAATAAATGGTAGCTTTAATAATTTTTAATTGACTTTTCAGCCTGTAACCATGAAAAAGAAAAATACCAGGCTGGTTAATCAAAACAGCGTTCCTTAGTGATATCATTCATTAAATGCCCAGGCTGCCGGCATGGGCTGTGGGGACACACAGTCTACATGGCCACTCCTCCACCTCCAGTCCCCCTTTAATACATGGATTTGCTGTCTGCTTTGCTGCTGCTGTTAAAGGCATCATTTCCCAGCTAGATTCCTGCCTGGCTGGTATCCTCTAAAGTCTCTCTTTTTCCTTTACTCCTCTAGATTGTGAACTTCCTCCCCTCTGCCACACCCCAGGACCCAGCACTGTGCCTGGAGCCATTGTTTATGAATGAATGAATAAAATGAATGTTTCAAAAGCAGAGTAGGGTTGTGTTGAGAGAGTTTTTGATTATCAATTAACTAATTTTGGTATTAGTAAACTTTTGAAAATTTACAGTTCAGACTTTTTTGATTTTATACTTGTCAAGATTGCTGGATTACACATTTCTAAATGATAGACCTATTCCATGAGCTATTACAGACTCGAGGTGCCTTGGGCCACCTCACTTCTGTCACACCAGGGCATAATGAGTTTGGTGAGTGTGCACTCACTGGATCGGTCTCACTGTGGAATGTATTATATTGGCTTGGGCACAGTTCTTTTTATTGCACATGTTTGGGAATTTAATAGCGGTAACCTATGTGTGTCTGTGCTAAAAGCTTACTATATACTTCTGTTCTTCCGAACAGCTTTCTAAGGTAGGTAGAGATGCCCATTATTTGGATTAGAAGCTGAGGTCTGGTAAGACGGGTGACTCACCTCAAGCAAATTAAGATTTGGGCAGGATTCAGACCCAGGCCGGGACAGCCTCAGAACCTGTGGTTTTCCCACTTGACTTGGCTGCTTCCCTTTAGGTAGGTTTTAAGTCATTGAACTTTACCATTATCTTTATGGTTGGTTTGCAAAGAGTTTTCCTTGCCACTTCCTTGGCCTTCATTGGAGAACTGTGAGGTGTGTAAACAGTAGCCAGCATGAATGCCTTTCTTTTTTTTTTTCAGCTGGGGCTGGGTTTAAACCCGCCACCTCCGGTATATGGGGCCAGTGCCCTACTCCTTGAGCCACAGGTGCCACCATGAATGCTTTTCTTTCTTTAATTGAGGGGGTGGCACCGTGAGAGCACAGAGTCGAAGGTGTGCCTTGTCATAGGCAGCAGAGCCAGCGTCACACCTCTACCTGACACCAGTTGCCAGCAACATGGAGGTAGCACCATCTGCCTTCACAGTGGTGGTGTCTGTGGAACTTCTCTTGCTGGTGTGCTCTGTGTCTCTGCGCGTGCAGTCCTCTGGGCCTGCTGCCTCTGCCTTCATTCCCTTCCCTGAGGGCATCCTGTGTATGTCAGGCGCTACCATGAAGACCCCTCGCTGCCTGCCTTTATTAGTTCTATCTATCTGTTTCATGGGCCTGGAGCTCTTTCATTGCCCTAGTTCTCAGTCTTTGGGTCTCCATACTTTAAAAAAAAAAAAATTATCCTTTGTTGGGAAAGCACCCATGGTGTGAAAGGAAGGGTGAGGACAAAGATTCACAAGCCCTGGTTCCTTGCTGTTTCTTTCCCTGCATGGCTTAAGGCTCAGGAGTGGTGAACCCTGTCCCAATGAAGCCACCCTTCGGGGTCAGAGCTGGTACTGGAGCTACTGCCTCTCACTTCCCGTCTGACCTCTTGACTTAACACCCAGGCTTCATCGTGGGATCTCTACTGAAAAGTCTATAAATATACATCCTGGTTCTGGCTTTTTTTCTCTTGAGTAGAAACATGCTGCCAACAGACACGAAGGCTCTTGGTCTCTTCCTTCTTCCTCCTTTCTTCCCATGATCACATATTAAATGCCTGCAGAATATCCTAGCAAACCCCGGTGCTACAAAGATGGACACACGTGGATTCTTCACTCAAAGAGCACTTGGCCCCGTTTGGGAGACACACATCTAAATGTGGGAAATAGAGCTGAAGTGAGAGAGCAGGGTAGAGCTAAGTTATTATTAAGGGCCCTGTATGGTATACCAGCAAGTTGATCATGAAGGCTCTGAACAGTTTGATAGAAGAGGATGGATCATGTCAGCTGGGGTGGGATGGGCTAGAGAGGGTAGAGAAAAGGGCTGTCATTTTCCAGGCTGGCCTGCCCTTTTTTACTTCTTTGGCCACATTAGAAAAGTCTGTAGTTTACCAAGTTTCTGTTAAGTCAGTCACTGATTCCTGACTTAGGAATCAGTCACTTAGGCTAGTCACTTTTTCTGATTTTTTCCTTATCTATAAAAACAAAATAATGCTTACAGGATTTTCTGTACCTGCCAAAGTAAATATTTTATAACTGCTTGTCTTTTTTATAACCATCGGATTAATAAGAATATAGGCAGTTCCCTTAGACACTGAGAACTCAGTAATTGCTGAGGATAGCCATTGCAGAAAATGCAGGACTAATAGTGTATAACTGCTTCAGAAGTTTCCTAATATCCTCACCTCTACCCTCAATAGTTGCTGCAACAAACAGATTTCAGCAGTCTCAGAAGCAGACTGCAAAAGTGTCCTCAGCTCCAAAGTAAGACTTTAGAAGCCTGGCATTGCAGCAGCAGTATTTATGTAGTATTTATACCATGTACAACATGGGGAGGGCTCTTCTTCCCTGTAACTAAAGACATTGAAACAGGAGTAACTTTTAGCTAGCTGGTCTTAAAGAGACCATCTCACTTAGACTGTATAGGAAATGGTCATTAGTAGTGGGACAGGGTACACAATGGAAAAGCTAGACCTTTTGTTTGTTTAAAATGTAATGAACATCTATGAAGCTGCCACTCTAAACACCACTACTGAATTCATCTACCTCTTGTTCTTCTCCTTCCAATCCTCCCTGCCAGGACAAGGAATCTGTGCTGCTATTTTCTTGCTTTTGTGTGTATGTTCTCTCTCATGTACACATTTCTGTGAAATGACTGTACGTGTTTTTCCATGTCTTTTGCCCCTTTTTCTGTTGCTTCCCTACTGATTTATAGGCGTTTTTATGTATCCTGGTGCTAGTCCTGTCAGTTGTATGTCTTATAAATATCTTCCCCTGGTTTATAATCTTTCCTCTCTTTAAAGTGTCTTCTGATGGCCAAAAGTTTTCATACTAATGTAGACAAACTTACTGAATTTTTTATGGTTAACCTTTTTTGCATCTTCATAAATTCTTCCCTACTTAAAGCTCAGAAAGATATTCCCTTATGTTTCAAGTTTTCAAAGTTTGCTTTTGACATTTAAGTTCTTCATCCATCTGGAATGGATTTTTCAGCATGGTGTAAGAATCCAATTTCATTTTTTTCCTATGGATAAATAATTTTTCCAGCTTTTCCTTTCCCAGGCTTTTCTGTTACAAGTCAAAGTTTCGCAGATGCATTAAGTATTTTTCTAGGCCCTTACTTCTGTACACTGGTCTGTTTGTCCCCACACCATCCTGCACTGCCTTAGTTACTTAGCTTTACAGTGAGCTTCCTTGGCTTGAGAGGCAGTAGCCTTCCTGTTCTTCAGAAACCTCTCAGTTGTTGTTGGCACTGTGTTCCTCCATTTAAATTTTAGAATCTGTCTATAATGTCCTGTGGAATAATTAAAGAATAATTTATATACAATAAAACAGCTGTCTTTGGTGTGCGGTTCTGCTAACAAATGCACGCAATCATGTAACCACCACCATGATTAAGATATGGGACAGTTCTGTCAGCCCTCCAATTCCTTCATCCTCTCAGTTCAGTTCTCATGACCACTGTTGTTTTCTGAGATTTTTTTTTAATTTTTATTTTTAGTTATGTCAGTGTTTAATTAAAGTGTTGGAATTTTATCCCTGAATTTACTTTAAATCTATAGATCAATTTAGGAGGGAATTTACATTTTATGTTAAGTTTTCCTATCCATCAACTTAGTTAAATTTTCCTTGATGACAATGGAAAGTTCTCCTAAAAAGCCTTAAACATTTCAAGAAAAACTTTAAAACTCCTAATATAGGAAGCATTTGTAAGATAATTGTCAACTTAAATAAACAAAATACATATAGATACAAGCAGACATGTGGCAGTATTACGTCCTTGTTGTCATAGAATGTATGTGTGTGTATGTGTGCGCGCACACTCCACGTCTTGGTTCTATACCATCTTTATTGCTTACCTATAAGACTTCAGGCAAGCTGTTTATAGCATCTTTGATGCTCATTCTTTTTATCTCTATGGTGACTACTGCATCCCTTACTGGTGGGGGTTGTGGAGAATAAATGCCGTAATGTGTGCAGAGTGTCAAATGACAATGGACCAAGAACAATGAAGCCATGAGTGGATGAAACTATTGTATGATGGGAACTGCTGCCATTTACCTCCGGGAAACAGAGGACTTTGAACGTGTTTGGTTCCCTAGTGGCTTT
The DNA here is from genome assembly GCF_027406575.1 of Nycticebus coucang. NCBI lineage: Eukaryota > Metazoa > Chordata > Mammalia > Primates > Lorisidae > Nycticebus > Nycticebus coucang. The sequence goes on along the minus strand of NC_069791.1, from coordinate 112,182,607 downwards.
GACAAAGTTGTAGGATGGACAGATTGCCTTGCATCATTTCCCTGACAAATTTGGAAAAGGTTAGTGTTACCCAGCAGCCTGCTACATGCTGCTTCTGATAGGCGAGCTGGAATCCCGCAGTTGACAGCCAATTCATTTTGCTGATTCATCCATTAGAGTTATGGCTTTGAGCCAGAGCCTGGCTTCTAAATTAAAGTCCAAGAGCTGCAAAGCTGCTGGGACTTGAAGGAATACTGGTACATTATTGCCACGTGAAGGCCAGCAGGGAAAAGGGGACTGTTAATTTGTTTTCTCTTTTAAGTGATGTTTACTCCACACATGTGCTCAGATCAATTCCCTCACCGTGTCAGAGAGTTGTAATATTTGTCTTTTCATTTAGGAGCCAAATTAAAGGACACAATCAGATACCATTAAAGAGATAATTTTAGCTTCTTTATGACCCTGAAGTCACCTCTGCTTTCATGGGAAACATTCACCCAAGCGTCCTCTTTCACTTGATAATCCAAATTAAACTTGAGAGTGAGATTATTACAGGTGTCATCTCTTTTGGGCACACTTTCAAAGTAAACCTTCCAAATTAAAAAACAAAATTTATAGAGGAAAACCAGGAGGTGCTTGTCAGGCCCCAGGTCTCCGGCCCAGCTTAACTGGGTTCTAGACACGGACCGCTAAATTGCCTTGCTCAGGAACTATTTCTCTTAGGTGCCTGAGGGCTATCTGCTTTAGTTGGAGAGAGAGAGAGAGAGAGTATTAGAGAGAGTAAAGCAGTCTTAGAATAGATAGATCTTAGTCTTTAGTAGAACTTAGTAATCTTCAGCAGAGAGACACCGTGCTGGCATTCTGCAGACAGGAGAGGAGACAGAGTCAGAGTGTGTCCATGATAGAATGCGCATGCTCCCGACCGCAGTCTCCTCCAGCCTAATATAAGGCTGATCTTGTGCTGCTCAACACCACAGATGTAGAGACTGCCAAATCACTGCTGCTCTCATCTCGCGAGCTCTCATGCTTGTTAGGAGAGCTAAATTCCTCTCCATGCCCTATTCACCAAGGTGTTCCATTATTGAGCTATACAGGTATTTCTTATAACTCTCACTCCTCCTAGCCATAGGCTATATGGGCTGCTACAGGTGCTCATTTGCCAACAGTTGATGTAGAATAATGATGGTGGAAGTTCTCATTATGTGTCACATTGGGAGGTTCATGTGTTTAAAGGAAGTTTCAAGCTTATAGGGAAATCGCCTCTACATGAAACTGGTTTGTGACAGGGTGAGCTTTGAGAGGGTGGGAATTGTGTCTGGTTTTACCAAATTCCTTAACATAGGCCCTGGGACCAAGGCAGTAAGCAGTCACTGGATGGAAGAACAGGTGGATGATGTTTGTTGGATGTAAATTGTTGGGAGGTTGGATAAATTAATCCAAAAATCAGAAATATGACACATGGAAAGTTGGAAAAGTAACTGTTCCAGGGAATAAAATCTTTAAGAAATGATCCAATTTCTGTGATTCTCTGATATGAGTAACTGTGTTCAATAGCACGTCTCCAGAACTGGCTGGCTTCCAGTTTATCTCCTTGTGAGTAAGTCAGAGCATGCTGTGTGGAGCTCACATTTCAGGAACTCACTCTACTTTTTTTGAGAGACTGTGTGTAATATGAAAGTTCTCTAATACTTTGGGGTCCTCTCCCTTTCTCTCTAAATCAAGTGAATATTTGAATATACAACAAACTTTTTGATAAAATTTATGTTTTTTAGGAATAGTTTTCTTCCTATTTCATTTCTTAGATGACTGGATATTTTTGCACAGCATTCTGGAAACAATTGTTGTGCTGAGACTTAGTCAAATCCGGTCTATTTGAAGATTAAAAGTCTCAGGCATCGGGAGTGTGGACCTCTGTCTCTTATGCAGTTGTCTTTCTCTCAGACTTAACATCCCTGATGTAGCACAGTCCCTTGTCCAGTTCTGACGTGCTCAGACCTGCCTGCCCATCACCACATGCTGTACTCTGTCCTACATTCATTCACATAGCATTTATTGAGAACTACTCTGCACCCAGAACTTTTCTAGGTACAGGTACACAGGCTGTTTCTGACATCATGATGCTTTTGCAGCTACCTAGGACTGCCCCTAACAGCACAGACAAGCACTTGTTATCTCCCTGCCAGTGTGGGTGGTAAGTGCTGGCACTGATAGTGGGTCATAATCCCAAACTGCGTAAGCCAAAAGCAGTGATGGCACCCATCCACTGACAGGCCTCCTGTGTTTCTCCCTCCCCCGTTACTAGCATGTTCCTTCCACCAGCCCCAGTGGAGGAGGCAGCATAGGATTAGCACAGAATTGACCTGAGTGTAGTACGAAGCATTATCACCTAGAGGGGTGGGGATGGGATTAAGCTCCAAATCTCAAGTACTCTTGCCAGCCGGAGGCACACTACAGAGAATGAGCATCTTTCACAGCGGAAGGAAGGAAAGAGGCGTGGAGAGCTGTCTTAAATCGGCAACCTGCCAAGTGAGGGGCAAAGTAGCTAGGACAGCCCTGGCACTGGGGGCAGAGCAGCCCGTCTTTGCATCTAGCCTTGCTGCTCACCACACTTCGGACTTTGTGACCCTGCTTTCTCGTCAGTAAAGACATTTCTTCCCTTGCAAGTGTCCTGCAAAGAATGAACGTAAAGTCTGGGGCAAAGACACACAGGGGACAGTCAGTATTTGACACTGTGATTGCTACCACTGTTCATATTGCTTTTGTTGTCATTTTCATTTTTAACAAAATAGTGAAGACTTACAGGTTTCCTTTCCTAGCTTTGTTCATTTTCTTACACTGAAAATAAGTAATTTTCAAGTGGTAAATGTTAGCTGCAAATACTCCGAAAATTAGTATTTTACTTATGTCACTACAGTTATTTACAGTTCACAAAGCACTTTCATACTGTAAGGGAGGTCGGAAGAGCAGTGACTCTTCTCTCCACATGAGGAAACTCAAACTTGGAGAGTTCATGGGACTTGCTCAAGGTCACCTTTCTTCTAAGTTGGCCATGCCAGGATCAAACTTAGACCTGAACCTTTAGCTATGTTGGACCACCTTTCAAAAGTGATATCTTTGGGGCTAGGCAAGACCTTCATAAGGTTTTTTTCCCTTTCTTTGCAGCCGTCAATACCAGCAAATATGCAGTAAGCTATCGGATCCAGACCTATGCTGAATATGTGGGGAAAAAACAGGAAGAGAAGCAGATAAAGAGAAAGTGGACAGAAGATGGTTGGAAGGATGACAGGAAGCGGTTGAACACACAGTGTGTATCCTATGCTCTGCAGAATCACTATTACTGCAACAATAGGTAAGAGTTCTTGGCTGTTGATTTTAAAGGGCAGAGTTACAGTGCTAGCTTTTCTTGTTGCTTCCCATAGGATTGTAAATAATAAATCTGACTTTTGAGAAAGATTGTTTTTGAACTTTTCACATAATAACAGAAGTGACTTCCACTTTAATTCCTGGTGTCTTGGAGAACGCTTTATAGAACACAGCTATTTCATTTAACCCCCTTGAAGCAGACAGGATATGTCTTATTCTACTTTACGGATGAGGAAATGGAGGCTCTGTGACTTCTCTACCAGTTCTGTAGGAACCAGAGTTAGGGTTGATCTTATCTATCTCTGACCCTCTGCTCTTCTCACTGTGCTGCGTTGCCTCTGCCTGCACTTCTGAATGCATTTCCAATCCCGTGTGTATACTAAACCACACGTGTGCTATAGAATGAGTACTTGGCACAGCCTTCCTATGGTCATCATCATCCTACCTTCAGAGATAAATTCTGGCAACATTTGGTATCTTTGTGAAACTGCAAAACTTAGGTATAGAAAATAGGAAAGAATTTATATGTAAAAAAAAAGTGTGTTTATTATAGAAAAAATTTAGAAAAATATGAATTAACAAAAGAAAAACTTAGCCATAATTCCAACACCCAGAAGAAACTACTGTTAATATTTAGTGTTGCTCTCCACACTTTTAAAATGGTTTTCTAGGGACTTTAAAAATTGAGGTATAATTAAGATACACTAAATCTTAAATATTAAACTCAAAGAGTTTTAACAGTTACATATACCTATGTAACCACCACCCAAAACAAGATATAGAACATTTCTATTTCTTTTTTTTTTTTTTATTGTTGGGGATTCATTCAGGGTACAAAGAACCAGGTTACACTGCTTTCATTTGTTAGGTAAAGTCCCTCTTACAGTTGTGTCCTACCCCCAAGAGGTCTTCCTTGACCCCCAAACCCCCTCCCTCCTTCCCTCTCTTCACCCACCCCCCCATTCTCCCATCTCCTGCCATGTCCTAACATTAGTTGTCCTCCTATCAGAATTAAGTACATTGGATTTTTGCTTATCCATTGTTTTTTTTTTTTTCCTTTTTGGGGAGAGAGTCTCACTATGTTGCCCTCGGTAGAATGCCATGGCATCACAGATCACAGCAATCTCAAACTCTTGGGCTTAAGCGATTCTCTTGTCTCAGCCTCCCAAGTAGCTCGGACTACTGGCGCCCACCACAATGTCCGGCTATATTTTTGTTGCAGTTGTCATTGTTTAGCTGGCCCGGGCTGGGTTCAAACCCACCAGCCCCGGTGAATGTGGCCAGACGCCGAGCCTGCTTCTCCATTCTTGTGATGCTTTACTAAGAAGAATGTGTTTCAGGGTGGTGCCTATGGCTCAGTGAGTAGGGCACCGGCCCCATATACCGAGGGTGACGGGTTCAAACCCAGCTCCAGCTGAACTGCAACAAAAAAATAGCCCGGTGTTGGGGTGGGCACCTGTAGTCCCAGCTACATGGGAGGCTGAGGCAAGAGAATCGCCTAAACCCAAGAGCTGGAGGTTGCTGTGAGCTGTGACGCCATGGCACTCTACCGAGGGTGATAAAATGAGACTCTGTCTCTACCAAAAAAAAAAAAAAAAGAAGAAGAAGAATGTGTTTCAACTCCATCCAGGTTAACAAAAAGATGTAAAATCACCCCTTTTTTTTTTTTTTTTTTTTGAGACAGAGTCTATGTCGCCCTTGGAAGAATGCCGTGGCATCACAGCTGACAGCAATCTCAAACTCTTGGGCTTAAGTGATTCTCTTGCCTCAGCCTCCCAAGTAGCTGGGACTACAGGTGCCCATCACAACACCTGGCTATTTTATTTTTTGTTATAGTTGTCATTGTTGTTTAGCAGGCCTGGGCCAGGTTTGAACCCACTAGCCCCAATCTATGTGGCTAGCGCCCTAACCACTGAGCTACAGGCACTGGGCCGCACCTTCTTTTTTGTGTCTGAATAGTATTCCATGGCATACGTATACCACAGCTTGTTAATCCATTCCTGAATTGGTGGACATTTAGGTTGTTTCCTCAATTTGGCAATTGTAAATTGAGCTGTGATAAACAGCCTAGTGCAAATGTCCTTATGATAAAATGATTTTATTCTTCTGGGTAGATGCCCAGTAGTGGAATTGCAGGATCAAAGGGAAGGTCTACTTTGAGTTATTTGAGGATTCTCTCTACTTCCTTCCAAAAAGGTTGTATTAATTTGTAGTCCCACCAGCAGTGTAAAAGGGTTTCCCTCTCTCCACATCCATGGCATCTGCAGCTTTGAGATTTTGTGATGTGGGCTATTCTCACTGGGATTAGGTGATATCTCAGGGTGGTTTTGATTTGCATTTCTCTAATAATTGGGGACAATGAGCATTTTTTCATGTTTGTCATCTGTCTTCTTTAGAGAAGATTCTATTCATCTCTCTTGCTCCATTGATATAAAGGATTGTTGGCTCTTTTTATGTTGCTTAATTTGAGTTCTCTGTAGATCCTAGTTATCACGCTCTTGTTCGATTCATAATATGGAAATATCTTTTCCCATTCCGTTGGTTGTCTCTTTGCTTTGGTTGTTGTCTCCTTAGCTATACAGAAGCTTTTCAGTTTAACTAAGTCCCATTTGTTTATCTTTGTTGTTGTTACAGTTGCCACTGGAATCTTCTTCACAAAGTCTTTCCCCAGGCCGATAGCTTCAAGTGTTTTCCCGACATTTCTTTGAGGATTTTTATTGTTTCACACCTTAGATTTCGATCTTTTATCCATCTTGAATCAATTTTAGTGAGTGGAGAAAGGAGTGGGTTCAGTCTCAGTCTTTTACATGTGGCTATCCAGTTCTCCCGCACCATTTGTTGAATAGGGATTCTTTTCCCCAGTGTATGTTCTTGTTTGGTTTATCAAAGATCAGATGGTTGTAAGATACTAGTTTCATCTCATGGTTTTTATTCAGTTCCAGATGTCTGTGTCTCTATTTTTGTGCCAATACCATGTAGTTTTGATCATTTATGGCCTTGTAATATAATCTATAGGCTGATTTCCCTAGCTTTGTTTTTATCTCTAAGGAAATTGCCTTAGCTATATGGGTTTTTTTCTGGTTCCATACAAAATTCAGAATTATTTTTTCCAAATCTTAAAAGTATGATATTGGTATTTTAATGGGGATTGCATTGAATCTGTAGATTGGTTTGGGAAGTATAGACATTTTAAAAATGTTGATTCTTCCCAGCCATGAGCATGGTATGTTCTCCATTTGTTAATATCTTCTGCTATTTCTTAGGGTTTCATAATTTTCTTTATAGAGGTCCTTCACCTCTTTTGTTAGGTATATTTCTAGGTATTTCATTTTCTTTGAGGCCACTGTGAAGGGAATTGTGTTCTTGATTAGCTTCTCATCTTGGCTATTATTGGCATATACAAAGGCTACTGATTTGTGATCAAGATTTTATATCCTGAGACATTATTGTATTTCTTGATCACTTCCAGGAGTCTTGGGTTTCAGTCTTTGAGATTCTCTAAACTATAAGATCATATCGTCAGCAAAGAGGGCAAGTTTGACTTCCTCTGCTCCCATTTGGATGCCCTTTATTACCTTCTCTTGCCTGACTGTATTGGCTAGAACTTCCAGCACTATGTTGAATAGTAGTGGTGGTAGAGGACAACCTTGTCTTATTCCATTTCTTAGTGGAAAAGCTTTCAGTTTTACTCCATTCAATATAATATTCACTGTGGGTTTGTCATAGATGGCTTTGATCAGTTTAAGAAATGTGCCATCTATTCTTAAATTCTTCAGAGTTCTGATTAGAAAAGGATGTTGAATTTTATCAAATGCTTTTTCTGCAACTGATCTGCATATGATCTGAGAGGATTATGGGCTTTGTTTTTGCTTCTGTTGATAATGGTTAATTATGTTTATGGACTTGGCTATGTTAAACCAGCCTTACATCCCTGAGATGAAACCTGCTTGATTGTGATGTATGACTTTTTTAATGAGAAGCTGTAATCTCTAGGCTAGGATTTTACTGACAGTTTTTACATCTATATTTATTAGTGAAATTGGTCTGAAGTTCTTTTTAGTTGAGTCTTTTCCTAGTTTTGGTATCAGGGTGATGTTTGCTTCATAGACATTTTCCTTCCTTCTCAATGTTTTGGAATAATTGATGCAATCTGGATGTAAGCTCTTCTTTGAAGGTTTGATAGAGTTCTGGTGTGAAGCCATCTAGACCACGGCATTTTTTTGTTGGCAGTTTTTTATTGTTTGATCACAGTACTTGAAATTGGTCTGTTCAGGAGATCTATTTCTTCTTGATTAAGTCTAGGGAGAAGGTGTGATTCTAAGTATTGATGTATTTCCTTCATATTATCAAATTTCTGGGTGTAGAGTTTCTGGTAGTGTTCAGAGATAATCTCTTGTATCTCTGACATCTGTTGTTATTTTCCTTTTATCATTTCTGATCGAGGTTACTAGAGATTTTACTTTTCTGTTTCTAGTTAGTCTGGCCAAAGGTTCATCTATTTTTTTTTTTTTAAACCAACTTTTTGTTTCGTTAATTTTCCAAATGATGCTTTTCTTGTCAATTGTATTAATTTTGATTTCATTTTGTTTATTTCTTTTCTTTCGCTAGGTTTAGGGTTAGATTGTTCTTCTTTTGCCAATTCCATAGATGGCTTGTGAGTATGTTAATGCTCTCACTTTCTCTTTGTTGAATATAAGCATCTAAGTGCAATAAATTTTCCTCTCAGGACTGCTTTTGCTGTATCCCACAGATTTTTGGTAACTTTTGTCTTCATTATTGTTATGTGTGAGGAAATTAACAATTTCCTCTTTTATCTCTCCCTGAACCTAACTATCATTCAGCATAAGGTTGTTTAATTTCCATGCCTTTGTGTGGGAATGAACATTTTGGTTGGAGTTCAGTTCCACCTTTATGGCCTTGTGGTCTGATAAGAGACATGATATAATTTCTGTTCCTTTAATTTTGCTGGGGTTTGATTAGTATCCTAGGATGTGATTTATTTTGGAATCTGTTCCATTGACTAATGAGAAAAAAGTATATTTTTTGCTTTGGGATGGTGTGTTCTGTATATATATGTCTATTAATCCTATTTGTTCTAGGGTCACCTTTAAGTCCTTTGTATCTTTGTTTAGTTTCTGTTTAGAGGATCTGTCCAGTTCTGTCAGAGGTGTGTTAGAGTCCCCGGCTATTATAGTGTTATGGGATACCTTATTGCTCAGACCCCTCAAGGTCTGTTTCATAAATCTAGGAGCATTTAAGTTAGGTGCATAAATATTTAAAATTAAGATGTCTTCTTGGGGCAGTGCCTATGGTTCAGTGAGTAGGGCACCGGCCTGGCCAAACTGCAACAAAAAATAGCCAGGCATTGTGGCCGGTGCCTAAAGTCCCAGCTACTTGGGAGCCTGAGACAAGAGACTCACCTAAGCCTAAGAGCTGGAGGTTGCTGTGAGCCATGATGCCACAGCATTCTACCAAGGGTGACAAAGTGATACTCTATCTCTAAAAAAAAAAAAAAAAAAGATGTCTTCTTGTTGTCTTGTTCTTTTACTAGTATGAAATGTCCATCTTTGTCTTTCTTAACTTTAGTTGCTTTGAATCCACTTGTACCTGAGAATAAGATTGCAACCCCTCCTTTCTTCTGATTTCCATTTGCTTGAAATACTGTTTTCCATCCTTTAACCCTGAGTCTTGATTTGTCTTTTAGATCTAGTGTCTACTGGAGACAGTATATGGATGGCTTATGTTTTTTTATCCATTCAGCCTGTGCCTCTTCAGTGGGAAATTCAATACATTGACATTTATTGAGAGAATTGATAAGTGTGATAGAATTTTATCATCTTGTTATGAGAAAGTCTGTTGTGTAGTTTTATCCTTTGCACCATCATGGAAGCTAAGTTTTGACCTTTAGCTTCTAGGTGTTTACTTTGGTGGTGGTCCATTGTGATCAGTTGTGAGAATACGTCTCAGTGTGAGAATTTCCTGTAGTGCTGGTCTTGTTATGACGAATTTCCTCAGTGTTTGTATATCCCCAAAGCATTTGATTTTTTCCATCAGTTTTGCAGCTTAGTTTAGCAGGATACAGCATTTTGGACTGAGTTTTGTTTTATTTAAGGATATTGAAGGTATATGACCATTCTCTTGTGGCCTGAAAAGTTTCAGTCGAAAAGTCTGCTGTCATCCTAATGGCTCTGCCTCTGTAGGTCAGTTAGCACTTACTCCTAGTTGCTTGCAGTATCTTCTCCTTAATCTTGACTTTGGACTGGTTCATTACAATGTGTCTTGGAGAAGCTCTGCTAGAATTGAGATGACCTGGAGTTCAATATCCATCTGAAAGGAGTGTGCTGGGATCTTTAGTAAATCTTGGGAAATTTTCTTTATGATAGTCTCCATACAGCTTCTATACCTTTGGGACAATCTTCTTCACCTTCAGGGATTCCTATCATTTGTATGTTTGAATGCTTCATGGTGTCATGTAGTTCTCTAAGTGCCTGCTCTGCTTTCTGTTTCTTCTTTTCTGCCTCCATAACTACCTGGGTAAACTTGAACACTTTATCCTCTGGCTCTGATATTCTTTCTTCTTCATGGTCTAACCTATTTTTGATACTTTCTCCTACATCTTTACATTCCCTGATTGTCTCCTTCATTTCCTTAAGCTCCGCCGTATCCTTCCTATATTCTACATATCTCTCATCTGTCTTTTGGTTCTGTCTTTGCATTTTCTCATCCATTCCCTTTATTGTTTAAATCACCCATAATTTAAATACTCTTTCTGTGAAATCTCTTAATTCTTTATAGGAGGAGTCTTCTGTAAAAGCTGCCTTGTGATCCCATGGAGGAGTTGGTCTGTTTTGGTTTTTCATGGTGCCTGAATTTTTCTGTTGGTTCCTCCTCATGTGAGTTTTCTTCTTGTTCACCTCCTTGTGCTCCTTTTTCCTTCTCACTTTGCTTCAAATTACCTTGTCTCAGAGTTTAGGTGATAAAGAGGCTTCTTGGTATGAGACCAAAGGAAGAGAAAGGTAAAGAGGGAGCAAAGAAAAACAAGAGGAAAGGAAAGAAAGAGGAAAAAAGAAGGAAAGAGTAAAAGAAAAGAGAGAGAATAAAAGGAGAAGGGGGAATAACAGTATACAACTTGAAGAACAGGAGATAGAAAGAGAGGATGAGACTGATGGAAGAAATGTTATTGATCAGCACGGTGCTAAGGCCATCCCTGTAATTCAAGGATTTCAAGGGGCTAGCCTGGGTGGGTTCCTCAAAATCAGGCGCTCCTTACCAGTTTGGGCGGAACCAGACTCTTCCTCTGCCAAAAATAGGAAGAGAAGAAAAAGAGCAAAAACAAAAAACAGGAAAGAAAAATTAAGTAAGGATGAAAACAAAATAGAGAAATTCTGCAGCATAATCTTGCCAGTACTTTTCTCCTAAGGCCAAAGGTATAAAGGTCTCTTAGCCCCCTTGAGCCAGACTACTGCTGTGACTACCTGTCAAACCACAATGTGTCACCCCAGCTCTCAGCAAAAAAAGAAAAAGATAAATAAATAGTATTAAAATAAGAATAGATAAAGGAAATTAAAAATGCCATTGTATCAAATAGAGGAGAGAGAGGGAAGTGGAGAAAGAAAAACAAACAAAAAAAGGGAGTGGATATCTTAGCTGTTGTGGAAGTGATTTATGTGGGAGAGATGAGAAAGGTAGAAGAATCTTTATCCAAAGAGAGAATATAAAAGAGTGAAATAGGGAGAGAAAATAAATAAGGCTAAAATACTATAATCAAAAAATACAGGAGCCCTTGCTCTTGAGGAAAGTAAAAATGGAAGTTATGAAAAGAACCAGCCAAACAAATTAGCAAGAAACAAAACACATCAATACAACATAACAAAAAGCTCTAATAACCAAAAGCAAGCAACCTCAGCAACAAATAAATGAAGAAGGAAGAAGAAAAAAATACTAACAACAATGATGAAAAGAAAAAAAAATTAAATATACATCTATATAAACACATATATATATTTATATGCAGAATTCGACTTTAGTAGGAATATATTTGCACTGTAATATAGACACCGGGTGGCACTGAAGTTTTAGGGGTTGGACAACACAGCTGTTAAATTCTCCCTGATTTCCTGGCATAGACCTATTTCCCTACTTAACTGTCCCTGGTGATCACCTAATTATCTCCTCAACATTCAAACCCCACTGGGTTGGGGCTTCACAGCTCTCCAGAATCCTTTAGAGGCAGATCTTACTGTGGCCCCAGACAACAGTTCCTATGGGGTGCAGGAGTCCCTAAGCCTGTCAGGAGTGGAGGTCTGATCCTAGCAAGCGGAACTAAAAAGGCTGTGTACCTGTAGGAAGCCCACCCTCAGGATCTTACGACATTCCCACATGGCCTCCCTCAGTTGTCATGACCTTCCTAGTATGGCTGTCTTTCCCTCCACCACAAATCTGCTCCCACCAGCCCTCAAATCTTGCTGCTGATCACTGTTCGGGTACGCCCACTCTTCCAGGCTTTCCACTCAAGGCCCAGCTTCCCCCAAGAACCAAAAACTGCCAAAAGGCTTTTTCCCTTCCAGACTTCCCTGGTGGAGTCAGCTCATAAAAAACTTGCCTAGCATGTCAGGTCTCTACTAATCCGGTTTCTGCACTGTATCCGGTTTCTGCACTGTATCCAGCACCAGGCCACGTCTCTGCGCACCCCAAGCCATAGCTCCGGGCAAGGTCTCTGTGCCAGGTACGGCCTGGATTTCTCCTGTCCCTCAGTTGTACTAGGAGAACTTGGCTGATCTACTTTTCTGGTCCGTCCCCTAGAACATTTCTATTTCCCCCAAGTTTCCTTGTGCCCTTTTCAAGCAACCCTTTTAAATTTCTACTACTATAGGTTAGTTTTACCTATTCTTAGAACATACACGTTTGGCTTTTTTCACTTAACATGTTTTTTAAATTCATCTTTGCTGTATGTTTCAATAGTTTATTTCTTTATCAAGTAGGAGTTCATTACGTGAATATACTGCATTTATTTTACCCATATTCTTGATGGTGGACGTTTGGATTATTTCTAATTTGGAGCAGCTTTGCAAGACCATGTCTCTATAAGAAAATTAAAAAAAAAAAAAATAGCTTGGTGTTGTGTCATGCACCTATAGTCTCAGCTACTCCGGAGACTGAGATGGGAGAATCACTTAATTTTAGCCCAAAAGTTCAAGGTTACAGTGAGCTATGATCACATCACTGCACTCCATCCTGGGTGACAGAATAAGACCCTTTCTCCTAGAAGAAAATAAATAAATAAGGTCTCTATGAATGTCTCAGTTAAAAAAATTTTTTTTTCAGCATATATTTTTATTTCTCTTCAATAAATACCTAGGAATAGAATTGTTTTTTACAATAGGTGTGTTTTAACTATAAGAATAATGAAACTGTTCTCCAAAATGGATATACCATTTTATAGTCCACCAGTAATACTTACTGTGTGAATTCTGTTCATTACACATCCTTGTCAGCATTTAGTGCTATCAGTCTTGTAATTGTAACCATTCTAGACATGAGATGGTATTGCATTATGGTTAGAATTTGTATTTCTCTCATAACTAATGATATTCACTACCTTTTTATGTTCTTGTTGGCCATTGGAATGGCTTTTTTAGTTACCTGCCCCTTTTTAAGTTGGATTGCCTTTTTTTCTGTTAATTTAGAGAAGTTCCTGTACGTATTCTAAATATGCAGCCTTTGTCAGATGCCTGTTCTGCACGTAAATGTTTTCAATTCAATGGTTTGCCTATTCATTTTCTTAGTTATGCTTTCTAATGAGCAGAATAAAATCCTGTTTATTAATGTTTTTTTCTTTTACGGTTAGTGGAATTTTTGCCCCCTCCCCCCCAACATCTTTGCCTACCTTAAAGTTGCAATGATTTTCTCATATGGTTTCTTATAGAATGTTTGTAGGCTTAGCTTTTAGGTCATGATACATTTCAAATTAATTTTATATATGAATGAGACACGAAGGTCAGGGTTTAGTTTTTCCATGTCATTATCTGGTTGTCCCAGCAAGTTTCATTTAAAATAACTTTCTTTCCTCATTGGATGAGTGACGATGTAGTTCTAGGTCTCTTTTTCAGCTCTTTTTCCATTTATTTATATGTTTTATGCCAGTTCCATCACACTCTTTTTACTGTGAGTTTATTGTAAGTCTTGAAAATCAGATAGCATACCCCTTCTAGTGTTGTTCCTTTTCCGGGGAGGTGGAGGGATACAGAGTCTCACTTTGTTGCCCAGGCTAGATACTGCCGTGGAGCCAGCCTACTTCACTGCAACCTCAGACTCCTAGGCTCAAGCAATCCTCCCACCTCAGCCTCCAGAGTAGCTGGGGCTACAAGGCACCCACACCACAACACCTAATTTTTCTGTATTTAGTAGAGACAGGGTCTTGCCATCTTGCTCAAGCCACTCTCAAACTCCTGAGCTCAAGAGATCCTCCTGCCTCGGCCTCCTAGAGTGCTAGGATTAAATTATAGGCATGAGCCATTGTGCCCAGCCTTTACGTCTTTTGTTTCTTTTCTTTGCTTTGTTTCCAGTATTAGGGCAGGGAAGCTCAATGTCTTCTCCCTTATATATGATTTTAGGTTGTTCATACAAGTTCTTTATGAGGTTGAGAAAGTTTCCTTCTATTTCTTGTTTGAAAAGTTTGATTCATAGATGGATATTTGGGTGTTTTGATCTTTTCAGATGCTCTTTCTGTGTCTTTTCAAAGTCTTCACAGTATATTGATTGATTTTTGAAAATTTAATCAGATTTACATGCCTGAGAGAAATCCCACTTGGTCATGAAGTGTTATTCTTTGAACATTTTGCTGAATTTTACTGCTAATCTTGTGTTAAGTATTTTTCATGAGAAATATTAAGCTGTAATTATCTTTTATATCTTTGTCAAGTTTTGGTACCAGGATGATGCTGACCTCATACATCTTGTTAGGATTGTTTCCTTTTTTGTTATTTTCTGACACAATTTATGTAGAATTTTTCTTAAATTTTTGGTAGAATTTATCAGTGAAGCAATTGAGCATGGAGTTTCTTTGTGGAATGTTTATTATGACGTCAATTTTTTAAATAGATATAGGTATTTAGATTTTCAGTTTCTTCTTGTATAAGTTTAAGTAATTTGTGTTTTCCAAGGACTATTCCATTTCAGCTTAAGTTGTCAAATTCATTAGCATAAAATTATTAGGTCAAAATATTCCCTTGTTATAATTTTAATACTTTTAGGATTTTTTTTTTTTTTTTTTGATACAGAGTCTCAAGCTGTTGCCCTGAGTGCCATGGTGTCATAGCTCACAGCAATGTCCTAACTCTTGGGCTCCAGTGATCCTCTTATATCAATCTTTATATTTTTAGTAGAAACAGGGTATTGCTTTTTCTGAGGCTCATGTCAAACTCGTGAGCTCAAGCTATCCACAAGCCTCAGCCTCCCAGAGTGCTGGGATATAGACATGAGCCACTATACCCGGCCCAGGATTTTGAATTCTTTTTTCTTTCTTTTTTTTTTTTTAATTTTATTTTTTTATTAAGTCTTTTGCACATAGATCATAAATACATTTATGTCCATTTCAGTGTGTTGATTATTTGTACAAATTGGAGTGCTTACATCATACTAATCAGCATAGCTTTCATCTCAGTTACCCAATTATAGCATTAGGACATTTGTGTTCTACACATGATAGAACCAACTTGTACTTGCCATGTGCTCCATAGTTGTGGTCCCCCTACTGTCCCCTACTATCCCTCCCACCCCCTCCCCAGCCCTCACCCTTCCCTTCCCTCCTTCATCATAGTCTAAAGTTGTGTTTCATTTTTCATATGCAAGTGTGAGTTATTATAAATTGGTTTCACAGTAGTACTGAGTACATTGGATACTTTTTTTTCCATTCCTGAGATACTTTGCTAAGAAAAATATTTTCCAGCTCCATCCATGTAAAAATAAAGTCTCCCTTTTTTACTGCTGCATAATATTCCATGGTATACATATACCACAATTTATTAATCCATTCATGGGTTGATAGGCACTTTTCACTATCATCTATTATAAAATATTTTCTGATATCTCTTGTACTTTCTACTTTAATCCAGGGTTATTTTAAACTTCTTTGATAACTAATGAGATTTTTTTATGGCCTGGCGTATTGTCTGTCTTGGTGAATGTCTCACATACATTTAAAAGAAAGAATAGAATCTTCCATGAATATCATTTCAGGACTAAGTTAGCTTGTACCATTCAAATCTTCTGTTTTGTTACCATATTCTTTTTTAATCTACTTCTTTTAAATACTGAGAGGGGTGTGAAAATCTCCAACTATGGTTGAAGAATTGTTTATTTCTCCATTTAATTGTGCTAATTTTTTGGTTCATGTAATTTGAAGCTCTTTTGATATGTTTATGCCCATTCAAGAATGTTATGTCTTCTTAGTGAATTGCTCCTTTTTTCATTGTAGAATATTCTTCTTCATTTCTACTAATCTTTCCTACTAACCTTTTTGATGTCAATTTTGTCTGTTATTAATTAGCTAATTCTATTTTCTTATGTTTAGTATTTACATAGTACATTTTTGTTTAGCCTTTTAACTGGCAACTTGGTTGTCTTCATAATTAAAGTATGTTTCTTATAAACAGCATATAATTGAGTTGCTTTTTTATTCAGTCTGGCGATCTCTGGCTTTTACTTTTATTTGATGATAAGGATGGGTCTCACTGCCATCATGCTTGTTTCTTTGTATCCTGTTTGTTTTGTGTTCCTTTGTTCCTCTTATTCTTTTGCCTTTTGGATGAATTATGTGTTGTTTGCTGATATATTATAATAGTGTTCCATCTTGTCTTTTCCATTTTCTTTTTTTTTTTTTATTGTTGGGGATTCATTGAGGGTACAATAAACCAGATTACACTGATTGCATTTATTAGGCAAAGTCCCTCTTGCAATCGTGTCTTGTCCCCAAAACCCCAAAAGGTGTGGCACACACCAAGGCCCCACCCCTTCCCTCCTTCCCTCCCTCTGCTCTTCCTTTCTCCACCCTGCCCTCCTTCTTTCTCTCTCTGCTCTCCCCTTCCCCCACCCCCACCCTGTCATTAATTGTCCTCATATCAAAATTGAGTACATAGAATTGATGCTTCTCCATTCTTGTGATGCTTTACTAAGAATAATGTCTTCCACTTCCATCCAAGTTAATACGAAGGATGTAAAGTCTCCATTTTTTTTAATGGCTGAATAGTATTCCATGGTATACATATACCACAGCTTGTTAATCCATTCCTAGGTCAGTGGGCATTTAGGCTGTTTCCACATTTTGGCGATTATAAATTGAGCTGCAAAAAACAGTCTAGTGCAAGTGTCCTTGTGGATAAAAGGATTTTTTTCCTTCTGGGTAGATGTCCAGTATTGGGACTGCAGGATCAAATGGGAGTTCTAGCTTGAGTGCTTTGAGGTTTCTCCATACTTCCTTCCAAAAAGGTTGTACTCGTTTGCAGTCCCACCAGCAGTGTAAAAGTGTTCCCTTCTCTCCACATCCACACCAGCATCTGCAGTTTTGAGATTTTGTGATGTGGGCCATTCTTGCTGGGGTTAGATGGTTTTAAAGGCACTGTATATCAGGCAGGAAAGCCCTGTATATATATTGGGAGGCAGGAAACAAGGTGAACCCAAGGATTACTCTAGTTTACTGCCTTAGACAGTTATAAGGCATGGTGCAAGAAAGGAAAACTAAGGCAGGAAATGGACTTCTGAAATGTGGAGATGGATTTGAGGAACAGGGTGTGGTGCTTACTCAGGGCAGAGAATAATGCCTATTCCCATCACCAAATGAGATCCATCCATCACAGCATTGGTGAAGCAAAGACATCACTGAAGCAAATACTAGTGAATTTGAAGGCATATCAATAACACTTACCTAAAATGAAATACAGAGAAAAAGAAATTTAAAAAATGAAAAGAACACCTGTGACCTATGAAACAGAGTAATTGGATTCCCTAAAGAAGAAAATTAGAGTAGGGAGGAAAAATATCTGAAGACATAAAGGTTGAAAAATTTGCAAACTTCATGAAAGCTATAAACCCAGAGATCCAAGCAGCTCCACAAATCCCAAGATTAGAAATCTGAAGAAAACATCACTAAGGCACATCATAATCAAAATGCGTGATAAAGAAAAAAATCTTAGAAATTAGCCATAGAAAAGTCGTCTTACATGAAGATAAACAAAGATAAGGGATGACAACAGATTTCTGTTCAGAAACAATCCAAGTGAGAAGACAGTGGAGCAACATCTTTAAAGACCTGAAGAGACTAGTGAGGTGGCTCAAGCCTATAATCCCAGCTGAGGCAGGAGGATCCCTTGAGCTCAGGAGTTCGAGATCAGCCTGAGTAAGAGTGAGACCCCAAATCTGGTAAAAATTGAAAAATATTAGCTGGTGTCATGGTGGGTCCTGCAGTCCCAGCTTCTGGGTAGGGTAAGGTAGGAGGATCGCTTGAACCCAGAAGTTTGAGGTTGCTGTGAGCTAAGCTGACACCATGGTACTCTGGCCTGGGCAACAGAGTAAGACTTTATCTAAGAAAAAAAAAAGTACTGAAAGAGAAAAAGCCTGTCCATTTAGAATTCTATTTTAGGCTAAAGTATCTTTCATAAATGAGGGTAAAATAAAGCCATACTCATACATACAAAAGTTACAAGAATTCATCACCTGCAGGTCCCTACTACAAGACATGACTGAATCCTTCAGGCAAAAGGAAAATGGTATCAAATGGAAATACGTTGCTACACAAAGGAGTGAGGAGATGTTTCTATATGGGTAAATATGTAAGATTTCTTATCACTTCAGGCTTCACCACTATACAGTATATCCATCTAACAAAACTCCACTTGTACCCCATAAATCACCTGAAATATAAAATTTAAAAATTTAAAAATCATTGACTATTTAAATAAGAAATATAATAATGCTGTGTGCTAGTTATACTATATAAAAGTAAAGGCTAGGCAGGGACACATGTGAGCACTGGACTATGAAGCCCCCACACTGTATGTGAAGTGGTGTGTTATCACTTGAGGGAGATTATGATAGGGGAAAGGTGCTACACGGCCTAATTCAACCTCAATCAAAATTTTACTAGGCCCTTTGAATAAAGTTGCAGGATGATTCTAAAGTTCATAGGGAAATACAAGGGATCTATGATAGCCAAAACAATTCTGAAAAAGAAGATCAAAGGACAAAATTGGAGCAACACCCTGGGAAGAGAAGGGAGAGGAAGGCACCCAGTGGTGGGCGAGTGTAACACAACGAGGCCCTTACCTACAATATCTGCAAGTCACAGGGTAAATAAAAAAATCAAGGAATAGCAGGTATAGGTAAACATCAAAAGAAAGAATTAAAAGTGATTACCTCTGAGGAACAGGATTGGGGTAGGAGAGGAGTGCTGCTTTTAATTATAAATTTTGGGGGGTATTATTTAGCTTTTATAAATAAAGTTGCGTATTTCATTGAAAATATTTTTAAAAATTGCAAGGACTATCACAAACATTTTCTTAATCTGTGAAAAACCTGTATACCAAGAGTAAATCATTCCTTGTCATCACATGGGTATACAGTACTCAGCTCGGTCATAAACTGCCTTGTGATCTTGGTTAAGATACAGCTTCTCTGAGCCTCCAATTCTCTCTTGTAACATGACAGCAGGTAGACTCAATCACCTCCAAGTTCCTTCCAGCTCCATAAACATGTTACCTAACTTTTAAAAGAATACATGTACATTTTTCAGAAATATCCTTTTAGGGCACGGTGGCTCAGGCCTATAGTCCCAGCACTTTGGGAGGTGATGAGGGAGAATCCCTTGAAGGTAGGAGTATGAGACCAGTCTGGGCAACAGAGTGACACTCTCTCTCTACAAAGTAGAAAAATTAGCCAGGTGTGGTGGCATGCACCTATAGTCCTAAGTAGCCAGGAGGCTGAGGCAGGAGGATTGCTTACCTCTGGGAGTTGGTGGTTATTGTGACCCGTGACTGTGCCACTGTACTCCGGCCTGAGTGACAGAAACCCTATCTCAAAAAAACAAAAACAAACAAAAATGGGTCCTGAAATCCATCTTCACTTCATCTGAATTGTTGTATTCCACAGTTGTTAACATTTACAAATAGAAATGACACATAAGAAAAATTTCAAAGCCAGTTACCTAAACAATAAATTTTATAGCATAAGTTTTTCAATCCTGTGTGTTTTTGAAGACATTTTATCTCTTGAGAAACAGTCATTTTTGGTTCCTCCTGTTCTTCTTACAAACTCATTAATTTCAACTTGAGAAAGAAAGAAATGCCAACTGAGTACCATAATGCCAACTGAGTAGGGTCAAATTTGAAAGTAAACTACTGCTTCAAAAATGATGATAAAGGAAGCAGGCAGGTGCCTTGAAGGCTCCAACTATTCCTCTCTGCTTGATCACTCACCTTGGTCTGATGATGCCCATGGCAGCCAGCTCTAATGGAGAAGGTATGAAGAAACCTGCCAGCCACATGTAGGGTCCTTCTGTAAACTCTAATGCTTTCATTGTATGTCATAAACTTAGCCATCCTAAATGGATGTCATGTCATATTATTCAGGCAAATTCCAAATGTGATGGCATCAGTAGCACTAACAATCTGATGTGATGAATGAACAGAGTATAATGGCTTTACTGTTAGAGGGGACAAAGTGCCAACCAATAGGCTGCTCCTGACGTGGAGAGTGGCATTTCAGCTCCTTCAGACAGAGAATCACTCACCAAAAGATCATCTGACACAAGAAAAACCATATACTTCTTGCATCTTGGTTTGCTTTGTGAAGACCCTTCTGGGATTGAATCCTAGCTACAGCAAACTAGAAACTAATCTCTTCGAGAATTCTCCAATTCTCTGTAGCAAATGGATGACACCTAATGCAATACTCAGAAAATGATGGTCTGACTACTGATTTCTGTAACATGATATGAAATTGATTTTCTTTTAAATTATTTTTCTTGGCTCAGCGCCTGTAGCTCAGCACCTAGGATACCAGCCACATACACCTGGAGCTGGTGGGTTCGAATCGGGCCTGCCAAACAACAATGACAACTACAAACAAAAAATAGCCAGGCATTGTGGCAGGTGCCTATAGTCCCAGCTACTTGGGTGGCCGAGGCAAGAGAATTGTTTAAGCCTGAGAGTTTGAGGTTGCTGTGAGATGTGACTCCATGGTACTCTACCAAGGGCGACATAGTGAGACTCTGTCTCAAAAAAAAAAGTATTTTTCTTAAAAATGTGATAGCATAAATGGTCTTCAGACATGAGATCCAAGGCACCTATGACTCATCTACTCCCACCTTCGGATGGTCCTTTCATTCTAAACAACAGGTAAGGCAACAAAATAAAGTAGATACTGGTACAATTATGAAAAGAATGTCATTCCTCTCTGCCTTATCATTAGCAAAGCAATTGAAAGCATTCCTAGCATGACTTTCCATTATTAAAGAGAAACAAGGCAGACTGACTGAATGACTTTCTTCAGTAGGGATAGTGGGTAGGAAAATAGGTTCAAGTGTGTCAGAAGGTCTCTTGCTCATTCAATTACATAAACACTAATATGAATACACGGCAATCCTCAACTTTACCTTTTTACTTCCTACAAGAGCCCCAAATGCAAAGAATTCCCAAGGACTCTCTGTGGCATGGAAGTACCTCAGAAGGCTTTTCTAGTGGCAGAGAAGGATCATAAATGGAAATCTGAGAAGGGAGCAGACATTTTACAAAGCACATGAATGTGATTTGGGAGGAGAGACTTGAAGGTTTGAATCTATTATATTCTGTCATTATGAGTTGACTCTGAGACAAAGTTACTCAATTATAAGATAGGTTATTTCAAGAATTCAACAGGAAAATAAAAAAGTGCACATTAGGGTGAATAGTACATGACAGACTCTCTTTTTTTTTTTAGAGACAGAGTCTCTTTGTCACCCTTGGTAAAGTACTGTGGCGTCACAGCTCACAGCAACCTCCAGCTCTTGGGCTTAGGTGATTCTTTTGCCTTAGTCTCCCGAGTAGCTGGGACTACAGGCGCCCACCACAACACCCGGCTATTTTTGTTGCATTTTGGCCAGGCTGGGTTCGAACCCGCCACCCTCGGTGTATGGGGCTGGCGCCCTATTTACTGACCCACAGGCGCTGCCCAACCTGATGGTACTCTTAATGAGTGCTAGTGCCTCCTTCTCTGTCTTTTCCCTGCTGACTGATGGGAAAAGTGGAGGGTGCATGCTTTTAGAGATGACAATGATCTGGATGTTCAAAGAGAGTGGTCCAAACCTTCCCAAAGCATCAGGAAAGGACAAAAAGAAGAAGAGAAGTAGCTGGTGTGAACAGCAAGAATAGCCTGTATAGAACGGTCCTGGTGGCTGGGTGGCAAGGTGGGAGGTGTTCCAGCAACCTCACGGTGGGCAGTTTAGCCATCAGCTAGATGGACATTTGGAACCTCTGGATCCCAGCACTACCCCAACTGCCCTACTCTACTGAAAATATACACAAAGTTTTTAGAGGACACAGTTCCTCTTTTCCCTAATATTTTATTGTGAAAACTTCAAATATATGGAAAAGTGTAAAGAATTGTAAACATTCATTTATCCACCACAGATTGTAGTTATTTTGTATTTGGGAAAAGGGGACATAAAAGGAGAGCTCTAGAACATTTCTATCTGGCAAACCCTTGGCTTTTGCACTAACCGCAATGCAAGCTGAATCAAAGATTCTTGAATGGACGAAAGGAAGGACCTCAAATCTGGAGATAACATTTACACATTGAACCACCTATCATTACAATAACAAAGTTGATTTGGGCCACAGCAATCATCCTTCATCATTCCACCCAGCCTCCCCCAAATAAACACAAAGTGTCAAAAAAGAATAGCCAGGCTTGGCGCCTGTGGCTCAAGCAGCTAAGGCACCAGCCACATACACCTGAGCTGGTGGGTTTGAATCTATCCCGAGCCCGCCAAACAACAATGATGGCTGCAACCAAAAATAGCTGGGCGTTGCGGCAGGCGCCTAGAGGCAGTAGAATGGCTTGAGCCCAGGAGTTGGAGGTTGCTGTGAGCTGTGATGCCATCACACTCTACCCAGGGCGACAGCTTGAGGCTCTGTCTCAAAAAAAAGAACAGCCAGCGGTGGCTCAGACCTGTGATCCAGCACTCTGGGAAGCCAAAGCAGGAGGATCTCTTGAGCTCAGGAGCTTGAGACCAGTCTGAGCAAGAGCCAGACTCCATCTCTATTGAAAACAGGAAAATTATCTGGGCATTATGGCAGGTGCCTGTAGTCCCAGCTACTTGGGAGGCTATGGCAGGAGGGTCACTTGAACTCAGGCGTTTGAGCTTGCTGTGAGGTAGGTTGATGCCATGGCACTCTAGCCCGGGTGACAGAGTGAGACTCTGTCTCAGAAAAAAAAAGAACCACCAAAATAAAAAGTTAAGAATTTTTATATCTGACAGTTAAGGATCAGGATTTACACACTTCATATTTTATTTCAGCTAACACTACTACAAATACATAGGAATGCTACTAAATGCATATGATTTGGGCAACTCAAACACGAAATTTGTTCAAATTTAGTTAATGGACCTGGAAAAATACCATTTTATTTCTCCATTTTCTTAGTGTGTTGTGTCATTTGTAAGCATCATTATACGATTACAAAAAAATTACACTATAGATGGTAGTAAGTACTAAATAATATAACACACTGTTAGAAATGTAGATGATAAAGACTTAATTATGGTTAGTCAATTAACATGAAGATATGGAAAGAAAACAATTTTCAAATATTACTGCTAGTAAGAAACATGAAAGTGCTCCAGCACAACATAAGTCATACGAGTATAAGGTGATCTAAACTTAGCTTCATGTTATTTAAACTAAAATCTTGAGATGACACACTGCCTTAAAGTGTGAGGTAAAAGCAGGCGTCAGTGTCAAATACCAAATTTCTACATAACAAGAGCTTTTAAATGGAAATGCTCAGTTTTACTGGAGATGGTCACAAACCTATGTTTTCAAATTTATTCTTTTTCTATTTTTCTTTTTGTTATGTTTTCAAATGTAAAGAAAGATAAGCCATTGCTAAAATCTTCTGAACTTTAGTGAAATAAGTACATATTAAAAAAAAAGATTTATTTTTTTAAATGAATATAATTTTAATAAATATAATTTCACAGCTGTACTTCTGTCAGTCTATAGAGTTGACACTTCATACTCTAGCTTGATTAACGCAGACCATCATCTAAGTGTCCATACAATAGGTGAGAGGAGAAAGGCTGGATCTAAAAGGATTTTAATAGCTAAAGCATAAAATAGGCAAGCAGTAACTGAAATTTATGAACTCATCATGTACTTTTCTTGATGATAATTCTTAATTCTGTTTAAATTTCAAAGTGAATAAGCCTCTCTCATCAGCATTTTATCTCCGATCATCAAGAGATTCTACTCCAAACAAAGTATTCTACTATAAACAAAGGTGTTCCAAGTTGTCTGAATCTCTTTTTAAAAATGTTTAATAATAGTAAAGTACACATAACTTAAAATTTATCTCCTTAACTATTTTTAAGTGTACAGTTCAGAAATGTTACGTCCATTCACACCAATCTCCAGAACTCTTTCTATCCTGTAGAACTGAAACACATCAAATCACAGCTCCTTATCCCTCCTCTCCCCACCCACAGCAACCACCACTCTCCTTTTTGTCTTTATAAACCTGACTTAGTGGAGGGACTTCATGTACGTGGAATTATCCAGCATTTTGTCTTTTTGTGAAAGGATTATTTCTCTTCGCTTACTGGGAAGATGCATTCCTGTTGGGGGATGTTTTAGAATTTCCTTCTTTTTCTTGCTCTATGTATAATGCTAGATTTGTTCATCCAAGTTGCCTGCATCTCTTTACATTATGTTATTCTTAGGAATCCTATTGAAAGCTCTTCTGAAGAAAGCAATAGCATCCTGACCTATTAGTTCTAGAGAAGTCAATGGAAGGAGACAAGTTAGACCAAGTCATCTTTCCTGGACACCTGACCCGGCAGATGGGATGGAGGAGTACTTGTTAAGGCTTTATTACACTTTGATTTGAAAACCAGGTTTTATGTTATAGGAATATTCTATGATAAAGACCAATTTAATCATTCCATTTTATTAATACTTTAAAATTCTGCATTTCGTTTTCTAGTTTTATTCTGAAATTTATTTGAATCCCTCAAAATGCTCCTTTCAGAGAAGGCTGATCACTTTTTTTCAGCTGTGTGGCTGGTGAGGCAGAAAGCAGCTGAACAAGAGGGTGAACTCCGAGGAGGGCTGAGGTAATTCCCTTTTCTACTTTTCCAGTCTGAAATTAGGACAGCTCTTTAAAAGATAATCAGAACTAGCCAAAAGCAGTAAAGAGAAGGGAAAAGTGTCAGATCAGCAGGAAAAAACTCTAGATTAAATGCTAGAATATAAAGACAGAAAACATGGTACCTGCCTTGAAATAAACAGAAAAGTAAATCAGTGATTCCAGTGATTAGAGCAATGTATTTAAAGTTCTGAGAGGATACAAGTTTTGCTTCTAGAATTCCATATCCAGCAATATTATCAACTGTGAAGGTGAAACAGAGACTTTTTAACAGGGTTTATTCATCATTCACTACACATGAAAAAAAAGAAAGGTATCATTCAAGGAAAAGAAAATTACTTCCCTTAAAAAAAAAATTCACACAGAAAAGACTAGGATATTTGGAAGATTCTCCTTTGGGCAACAAAGTTTTGTTTTTTGTTCTTTTTAATTAATTTTTTTTTGTTGCAGTTTGGCCAGGGTCGGGTTCGAACCTGCCACCCTTGGTATATGGGACTGGTGCCCTACTCCCTGAGCCACAGGCACCACCCTGGGCAGCAAAGTTTTAATGACATTGGAAAACATCTTCTTCTCTTTGGGTCCCATTTATGCAATTTATTTTAATGCAGTGTGGCATTTATATAATTATACACAATCACAAATTGCATACTGATCATCATCCCTTGCAATCAACTTCTAAAGAAAGCACAAAAGGGCCAGATGCGGTGGCTCATGCCTATAATCCTAGCACTCTGGGAGGCTGAAGTGGGTGGATCGCTCATAAACTCATGAGTTCAAGACCAGCCTGAACAAGAGGGAGACCCTCATCTCTACTAAAAATGGACAAAATGAGGCAAGAAGATCACCCGAGAGTTGGAGGTTGCTATGAGCTAAGATGCCATGGCACTCTACCCAGGGCAACAACTTGAGACTCTGTCTCAAAAAAAAAAAAAAAAGCACAAAAACATAGATACAAAAAAGCAGTAAATATAAATAACTTAAAAAAGTAAGAAAAGGGGGAGAAAAAGATGGAAGGCAGTATGTATAAAGTAAACTCCTAATCTTTGTAGTAGTGATCAAGACATACTGTTCAAAGTTGACAAGTCAAGAAACAGAGCTATTATTTAAAGGTGTGATGGAAATCACTCCTAGAAAATGACAACAGTGACTGTCACTGGGGAGAGAGGAGTAAAGATTAACCCCCCGCCCCTTAATTGTCTACTCTACAGTACTACGTAAAGTTTTAAAAATTCTGGGCATTTATAATTTCACTGGGTTAAAAGGCATCACAGGAAATATTTTGTTTGTTAAAATGTACATCTATTTACCGCACAAGCTTTATGTTGAATTTCCCAACATTTACTCTGCCCAAATATAAGAGAGATTCCTGGTGGTTAGAGTAGATAATTCCTTTACTCTATCTCAAGGGATATACAAATTTTAGAAATGTTATTTGGTTAAGACAGATGGGCTAAGTACAGTGGCTCATGCCTATAATCCCATCAGTTTGGAAGGCCAAGACAGGAAGATCATTCAAGGCCAGGGGTTTGAGGTCAGCCTAGGCAACACTAAGACCCTGTCCCTATAAAAAACAGAAAAATTAGCTGAGTGTGAGGGTTCATGACTGTATTCTCAGCTACTTGGGAGGCTGAGGCGGGAAGATTGCTTGAGCCCACAAGTCTGAGTCTGCTGTGAGCTGTGACACCACTGCATTCCAGTCTGTGTGACAGTGCAAGACTCTGCCTCCAAAAATTAAAAAAAGACATCTGTGTAAATTCTCTTTAAAGGAAAAACAAAAGAGAGAAAATGAATGAAAGAAATAACATATCAGTGCAAAATGGGGTTTACAGAATATGTAAAATATAACAGAAAAGATCACAAAGTACAGAAGGATGTAAACAGAAATGTACTGTTGTAAGAGCCTCACATTGTTCATGAAGTAGAACAATTGTTACTTAAAGACAGACTGTGATGCTTGGAAGATATACATTATAATCTTAGAGCAGTGTTTGGCAAATAGAAATATAATGTGAACCAGACATATAATTAAAAATTTTCTTTTCTTTTTTTTTTTATTTTTATTGTTGGGGATTCATTGAGGGTACAATAAGCCAGGTAACACTGATTGCAATTGTTAGGTAAAGTCCCTCTTGCAATCATGTCTTGCCCCCATAAAGTGTCACACACAAAGGCCCCACCCCCCCTCCCTCTGTCCCTCTTTCTGCTTCCCCCCCCCATAACCTTAATTCTCATTTATTGTCCTTATATCAAATTGAGTACATAGGATTCATCCTTCTCCATTCTTGTGATGCTTTACTAAGAATAATGTCTTCCACTTGCATCCAGGTTAATACAAAGGATGTAAAGTCTCCATTTTTTTTAATGGCTGAATAGTATTCCATGGTATACATATACCACAGCTTGTTAATCCATTCCTGGGTTGGTGGGCATTTAGGCTGTTTCCACATTTTGGCGATTGTAAATTGAGCTGCAATAAACAGTCTAGTACAAGTGTCCTTATGATAAAAGGATTTCTTTCCTTCTGGGTAGATGCCCAGTAATGGGATTGCAGGATCAAATGGGAGGTCTAGCTTGAGTGCTTTGAGGTTTCTCCATACTACCTTCCAGAAACGTTGTACTAGTTTGCAGTCCCACCAGCAGTGTAAAAGTGTTCCCTTCTCTCCACATCCACGCCAGCATCTGCAGTTTTGAGATTTTGTGATGTGGGCCATTCTCACTGGGGTTAGATGATATCTCAGGGTTGTTTTGATTTGCATTTCTCTAATATATAGAGATGATGAACATTTTTTCATATGTTTGTTAGCCATTCGTCTGTCATCTTTAGAGAAAGTTCTATTCATGTCTCTTGCCCATTGATATATGGGATTGTTGGCTTTCTTCGTGTGGATTAATTTGAGTTCTCTATAGATCCCAGTTATCAAGCTTTTGTCTGATTGAAAATATGCAAATATCCTTTCCCATTGTGTAGGTTGTCTCTTTGCTTTGGTTATTGTCTCCTTAGCTGTACAGAAGCTTTTCAGTTTAATGAAGTCACATTTGTTTATTTTTTTTGTTGTTGCAATTGCCATGGCAGTCTTCTTCATGAAGTCTTTCCCCAGGCCAATATCTTCCAGTGTTTTTCTTATGCTTTCTTGGAGGATTTTTTTTGTTTCATGCCTTAAATTTAAGTTCTTTATCCATCATGAATCAATTTTTGTGAGTGGGGAAAGGTGTGGGTCTAGTTTCAGTCTTTTACATGTAGACATCCAGTTCTCCCAACACCATTTATTGAATAGGGAGTCTTTCCCCCAGGGTATGTTCTTGTTTGGTTTATCGAAGATTAGGTGGTTGTAAGATGTTAGTTTCATTTCTTGGTTTTCAGTTCGATTCCAAGTGTCTATGTCTCTGTTTTTGTGCCAGTACCATGCTGTCTTGAGCACTATGGCTTTGTAGTACAGACTAAAATCTGGTATGCTGATGCCCCCAGCTTTATTTTTGTTACTAAGGACTGCCTTAGCTATACGGGGTTTTTTCTGGTTCCATACAAAACGCAGAATCATTTTATCCAAATCTTGAAAGTATGATGTTGGTATTTTGATAGCAATGGCATTGAATAGATTGCTTTGGGAAGTATAGACATTTTAACAATGTTGATTCTTCCCGTCCATGAGCATGGTATGTTCTTCCATTTGTTAATATCCTCTGCTATTTCCTTTCTGAGGATTTCATAGTTTTCTTTATAGAGGTCCTTCACCTCCTTCGTTAGGTATATTCCTAGATATTTCATTTTCTTTGAGACTATGGTGAAGGGAGTTGTGTCCTTAATTAGCTTCTCCTCTTGACTGTTATTGGTGTATACAAAGGCTACTGACTTGTGGACATTGATTTTATATCCTGAAACATTACTATATTTTTTGATGACTTCTAGGAGTCTTGTGGTTGAGTCTTTGGGGTTCTCTAAGTATAAGATCATGTCATCAGCAAAGAGGGAGAGTTTGACCTCCTCTCCTCCCATTTGGATGCCCTTTATTTCCTTGTCTTGCCTAATTGTATTGGCTAGAACTTCCAGCACTACGTTGAATAGTAAAGGTGACAGAGGACAACCTTGTCTGGTTCCAGTTCTTAGAGGAAAAGCTTTCAGTTTTACTCCATTCAGTAAAACATTGGCTGTGGGTTTGTCATAGATAGCTTCAATCAGTTTTAGAAATGTCCCACCTATGCCTATACTCTTCAGTGTTCTAATTAGAAAAGGATGCTGGATTTTATCAAATGCTTTTTCTGCATCTATTGAGGGGATCATGTGATGTTTATTTTTGCCTCTGTTAATATGGTGGATAACGTTTATGCACTTGCGTATGTTAAACCAGCCTTGCATCCCTGGTATGAAGCCTACTTGATCATGATGAATGACTTTTTTGATGATAAGCTGTAATCTGTTGGCTAGGATTTTGTTGAGGATTTTTGCATCTATATTCATGAGTGAGATCGGTCTGAAATTCTCCTTTTTGTTTGGGTCTTTTCCTGATTTTGGTATCAGGGTGATGTTTGCTTCATAGAATGTGTTGGGGAAGATTCCTTCTTCCTCAATTTTTTGGAATAATTTCTGCAGTATAGGAATAAGCTCTTCCTTGAAGGTTTGATAGAATTCTGGTATGAAGCCATCTGGACCAGGGCATTTTTTGGTTGGAAGATTTTTTATTGTTTCTTTGATCTTGGTGCTTGAAATTGGTCTGTTCAGGAGCTCTGTTTCTTCCTGGCTGAGTCTAGGGAGAGGGTGTGATTCCAAATATTGATTCATTTCTTTCACATTGTCAAATTTCTGGGCATAGAGTTTCTGGTAGTATTCAGAGATGATCTCTTGTATCTCTGTGGGATCAGTTGTTATTTCCCCTTTATCATTTCTGATTGAGGTTACTAGAGATTTTACTTTTCTATTCCTCGTTAGTCTGGCCAATGGTTTATCTATTTTATTTATTTTTTCAAAAAACCAACTCCTTGTTTCATTAATTTTCTGAATGATTCTTTTGTTTTCAATTTTATTGATCTCTGATTTTATTTTGGATATTTCTTTTCTTCTACTGAGTTTAGGCTTAGATTGTTCTTCTTTTTCCAATTCCATAAGATCTCTTGTGAGATTGTTGATGTGCTCTCTTTCTGTTTTTCGAATGTAGGCATCTAAAGCGATGAATTTTCCTCTCAAATCTGCTTTTGCAGTATCCCATAGGTTTTGGTAGCTTGTGTCTTCATTGTTGTTATGCTCAAGGAAGTTAATGATTTCCTGTTTTATTTCTTCCTGCACCCATCTGTTATTCAACAGAAGATTGTTTAATTTCCATGTCTTTGGGTGGGGTCGAGCATTTTTGTTAGCGTTGAGTTCCACCTTTAGTGCCTTATGGTCTGAGAAGATAAAAGGTAAAATTTCAATGCTTTTGATTCTGTTGATATTTGTTTTGTGTCCCAGGATATGATCAATTTTGGAGAATGTTCCATGGGGTGATGAGAAGAATGTATATTCTTTATCTTTGGGGTGGAGTGTTCTATATGCGTCTGTCAAGCACAGTTGTTCTAGGGTCTCATTTAAATCTCTTATATCTTTAGAGGATCTGTCCAGCTCTGTAAGAGGAGTCCCCTGTTAAAGTCCCCTGTTATTATGGTATTCTCAGATATCATATTGCTCAGACTGAGTAAGGTCTGTTTCAAGAATCTGGGAGCATTTAAATTGGGTGCATAGATATTTAGAATTGATATTAGAGGATCTGTCCAGCTCTGTAAGAGGAGTGTTAAAGTTCCCTGTTATTATGGTATTCTCAGATATCATATTGCTCAGACTGAGTAAGGTCTGTTTCAAGAATCTGGGAGCATTTAAATTGGGTGCATAGATATTTAGAATTGAAATGTCTTCTTGTTGTATTTTTCCCTTGACCAATATAAAGTGACCATCTTTGTCTTTTTTGAGTTTAGTTGCTTTAAATCCACATGTATCTGAAAATAAGATTGCAACTCCTCTTTTCTTCTGAATTCCATTTGCCTGAAAAATTGTCTTCCAGCCCTTGACTTGGAGCTTTAATTTGTCTTTTGAAGCCAGGTGTGTTTCTTGCAGACAGCAAAGGGATGGCTTGTGTTTTTTAATCCAGTCAGCCAATCTATG
The DNA here is from genome assembly GCF_027406575.1 of Nycticebus coucang. Lineage (NCBI taxonomy): Eukaryota > Metazoa > Chordata > Mammalia > Primates > Lorisidae > Nycticebus > Nycticebus coucang. The sequence goes on along the minus strand of NC_069791.1, from coordinate 112,151,745 downwards.
TCTCTTCAGTGGGGAATTCAAGCCATTAACATTTATTGAGATAATTGATAAGTGTGGTAGTATTCTATTCATCTTATTTGGTGAGAGTCCATTGCTTAGTTTTATCTTTTGCATCAGTGTGGAGGTTAGGTTCTGTCCTTTAATTTCTGAGTTCTTAACTTTGCTGCTGATCCATTGTGGTGGTCAGTGTGCAGAACAGGTTGAAGTATTTCCTGTAGAGCTGGTCTTGTTGTGGCGAATTTCCTCAATGTTTGTATATCCGTAAATGATTTGATTTCTCCGTCAATTTTGAAGCTTAGCTTAGCAGGGTACAGAATTCTGGGCTGGAAATTGTTCTGTTTAAGTAGATTAAAGGTAAATGACTATTGTCTTCTTGCTTGGAAAGTTTCGTTAGAGAAGTCTGTGGTCACTCTGATGGATTTGCCCCTGTAGGTCCACTGGCGCTTACTCCTGGCAGCTTGCAGAATCTTTTCTTTTGTCTTGACTTCGGACAGGTTCATCACGATGTGTCTTGGAGAAGCTCGGTTAGAGTTGAGGCGACCTGGGGTCCAATATCCCTCTGAAAGCAGTGTGTCAGAATCTTTGGTGATATTTGGGAAATTTTCTTTTATAATATTCTCCAGTATGGCTTCCATTCCTCTGGGGCGTTCTTCTTCCCCTTCTGGAATTCCTATAACTCGTATGTTGGAACGCTTCATAAAGTCCCATAATTCTGACAGTGAACGTTCTGCTTTCTCTCTCTTCTTTTCTGCCTCTTTTACTATCTGAGTTATCTCAAGAACTTTGTCTTCTACCTCTGAAATTCTTTCTTCTGCATGGTCTAACCTGTTGCTGATACTTTCCATTGCATCTTTAAGTTCCCTAATTGACTGTTTCATTTCCTTCAGCTCTGCTATATCCTTTTTATATTCTTCATATCGTTCATCTCTGATTTGATTTGTTTTTGGATTTCCTTTTGGTTATTTTCCACTTTCTTAGCAGTTTCCTTCATTGTTTCCATCATTTCTTTCATTGTTTTCAACATGTGTATTCTAAATTCCCTTTCTGTCATTACTAACATTTCTTCATAGGTGGAATCATCTGCAGTAGCTACCTCATTGTCCCTTGGCAGGGTTGTTCTGGACTGGTTCTTCATGTTGCCTAGAGTTTTCTGTTTCATACTCTGTTGAAAATGAGTGGTTTCTTTTATCTGTTTCCTTGCCCTAATTTTCCTTTCACTTCCTCCTGCTCTTTAAGTTCTCGTGCCTGTGGACTAAGGGTTACAGGACCAGAGGGGTGAGATGGTTGAAGAGCAAAAAAGGGATGAAAGAAAGGAGGACTGAGTGATAAGAAAAACAAAGAAAAATAGAGAAAGGAGAGGGGGTGAGTAAATTGGAATATTGACAAAAAGAAGAGAGGCACAGAAAGAGTGAGACAGAACAATATCGGTGTACAGTAGGGTACTTTGACACAACCTTAAAAAAAAACCCACCTTCTGGGGGTGCCCAGTTTGGTGGTTCCCTTGAGGTCAGCAGCTGTTTGCTAACCTGATCAGACACAGTACCCCACCTCCACCAAGTAGAGAGGAAAGACAAAAATGCTGTAAGTCAAACCAAAACAAGCAAACAGAAAACTTTACGGGATAAAATTGGGTGAAAAACCAAATAATAGGGGTAGAAACACTAGCAAAAATGAAGTTCTAATTATTGAAAAAGATAGCAATGGGAAATTATAATTAAACTGGAAAAATTGAGAAAGAAAAAGGATCTGTATGGAAAAGGTTGAACTTATAAAACAAAACAACATCAACAACATCAAAATAAACAAAAAAAAAAAAACAAAACAAAAAAAAAAAGAAACACAACCAAAAACAAAGCAGTATGTATATGTTGTTGAATATTGTCTGGGCAACACATGGTCTTCTGGGGTATGAGATGTTAATCACAGTTCTGATATAACTGGAGAGTGCTGATTTCTCAAACCCCAGCAGGTAGACACCCTAAATCTCTCTTCAGCCCACTTAAAAGGCACTTTGAACTTGTTCACTTGCTGAGCAGAAGCTGTCCCAGGAAAGTGCTTGTTGCTGGAATCACTGCTGAGGCAGCTATCCACTTACCCAGTGTGCCAAAACTGGTCTCACTCTGCCCCTGAGGGTTAGGGCTGCAAGGCGGCTCAGACCCCGCCCTTAGGCTACTTGGTCGCTGGGTTACCAGCTCCCACCCAATTCTAGCTCTGCGACCCTGAGGGCGGAGCTTGCCGGGGCAGATCGCTCACAATGGCTTCCTGTGACCCACTGCCAAACACCATTAGCTCCGTCTGGCTCAGCGGCTCAGACTGGGGCCCTAGACAATGGCCAGAGCCCACTCCCACTCAGGCTCTCCCCAAGGCAGTTCAACTGAGTGCCAAGTCCAAAGACACCAAAACAGTTCACAGGTAAGGCCTTTCTGGTTTGCATTCTTGCTGCTACTGAACTTACAGTTGCGGGCGGGTTTAGACGGATTGAACCCACGCGACCACTTGCCGTTTTTCCACTGTTTTAGTCCTCCTCTTGGGGTCCAGAAGTCTCTCGCTGACTCCCTGTATCCGCGCAGGGGTGATGATAGGCAGATCCCACCAGCCAGAGATGCCTGGAGTTCTATCTCCCCAGACTCACGGTGCCCAGATGCACGAAAGCTGTTACTCCGCTGCCATCTTGCTCTGCCTCTCAACACATCTCGTAATGGCACCATTTCAAGTCCTCAGTGGCTAAATAAATGGCTACCATATTGGAAAGTGTAACTCTAGAACAGGGCTCAGCACATTTTTCTATGAAAAGCCAAATTGTATACATCTTGACCCCCAGAGTGTGCAGATTAAAGCACACAAAAGAAAAGAAAGGAAAAAAGCAAAAAATAAAAACAGCCAGGCAGGATTTGGCTCACGGGCTGTTGTTTGCCAATCACTACCCTGGAACAGTGACTGAAAAACAACACAAAGAGGTGTAAGTAAAAAGTCGGTAGAAACGACAAAATGGATTGGAAAAAGAAGAACAATCTAAGCCTAAACCCAGTAGAAGAAAAGAAATATCCAAAATCAAATCAGAGATCAATGAAATTGAAAACAAAAGAATCATTCATAAAATTAATGAAACGAGTTGGTTTTTTTAAAAAATTAAAAAATAGATAAACCTCTGGCCAGACTAACTAGAAATAGAAAAGGAAAATCTCTAGTAACCTCAATCAGAAATGATAAAGGGCAAATAACAACTGATCCCACAGAGAGATCATCTCTGAATACTACCAGAAACTCTATTCCCAGAAATTTGACAATGTGAAGGAAAGGGATCAATATTTGGAATCACATCCTCTCCCTAGACTTAGCCAGGAAGAAATAGAGCTCCCAAACAGACCGATTCCAAGCACTGAGATTAAAGAAACAATAAAAAATCTTCCAACCAAAAAATGCCCTGGTCCAGATGGCTTCATACCAGAATTCTATCAAAACTTCAAGGAAGAGCTTCTTCCTGTACTACAGAAATTATTCCAAAAAATTGAGGAGGAAGGAATCTTGCCCAACATGTTCTGTGAAGCAAACATCACCCTGATAACAAAACCAGGAAACGACCCAACCAAAAAGGAGAATTTCAGCCAATTTCACTCATGAATATAGATGCAAAAATTCTCCACAAAATCCTAGCCAATAGATTACAGCTTATCATCAAAAAAGTCATACATCATGATCAAGTAGGTTTCATACCAGGGATGCAAGGCTGGTTTAACATACGCAAGTCCATAAACGTTATCCACCATATTAACAGAGGCAAACGTAAAGACCATATGATCCTCTTAATAGATGGGGAAAAAGCATTTGATAAAATCCAGCATCCTTTTCTAATTAGAACATTGAAGAGTATAGGCATAGGTGGCACATTTCTTAAACTGATGGAAGCCATCTATGACAAACCCACAGTTAATATTTTATTGAATGGAGTAAAACTGAAAGCTTTTCCTCTTAGAACTGGAACCAGACAAGGTTGTCCTCTGTCACCTTTACTATTCAACGTAGTGCTGAGAGTTCTAGCCAATACAATTAGGCAAGACAAGGAAATAAAGGGCATCCAAATGGGAGGAGAGGAGGTCAAACTCTCCCTCTTTGCTGACGACATGATCTTATACTTAGAGAATCCCAAAGACTCAATCACAAGACTCCTAGAATTCATCAAAAAATACAGTAATGTCTCAGGATATAAAATCCATGTCCACAAGTCAATTGCTTTGTATACACCAATAACAGTCAAGATGAGAAGCTAATTAAGGACACAACTCCTTACACTGTAGTTTCAAAGAAAATGAAATACCTAGGAATATACCTAACAAAGGAGGTGAAGGACCTCTATAAAGAAAATTATGAAATCCTAAGAAAGGAAATAGCAGAGAATATTAACAAATGGAAGAACATACCATGCTCATGGCTGGGAAGAATCAACATTGTTAAAATGTCTATACTTCCCAAAGCAATCTACCTATTCAGTGCCATTCCTATTAAAATACTAACATCATACTTTCTAGACTTGGAAAAAATGATTCTGCATTTTGTATAGAACCAGAAAAAACCACGTATAGCTAAGGCAGTTCTTAGTAATAAAAATAAAGCTGGGAGCATCACCATACCAGATTTTAGGCTCTACTACAAAGCCAAAGTGGTCAAGACTGCATGCTACTGGCACAGAAATAGAGACAGAGACACTTGGAATCGAATAGAAAAACAGGAAATGAAACTTAACATCTTACAACCACCTAATCTTTGATAAACCAAACAAGAACATACCTTGGGGGAAAGACTCCCCATTCAATAAATGGTGCTGGGAGAACTGGATATCCCGCTCACAAAAATTGATTCAAGATGGATAAAGGACTTATATTTAAGGCAGGACACAATAAAAATCCTCAAAGAAAGCATAGGGAAAACACTGGAAGATATTGGCCTGGGGAAAGACTTCATGAAGAAGACTGCCGTGGCTATTGCAACAACAACAAAAATAAACAAATGTGACTTCATTAAACTGAAAAGCTTCTGTACAGCTAAGGAGACAATAACCAAAGCAAAGAGACAACCTACACAATGGGAAAGGATATTTGCATATTTTTAATCAGACAAAAGCTTGATAACTGGGATCTATAGAGAACTCAAATTAATCCACATGAAAAAAGCCAACAATCCCATATATCAATGGGCAAGAGTCATGAATAGAACCTTCTCTAAAGAAGACAGATGAATGGCTAACAAACATATAAAAAAATGTTCATCATCCCTATCTATTAGAGAAATGCAAATCAAAATGACTCGGAGATACCATCTAACCCCAGTGAGAATGGCCCACATCACAAAATCTCAAAATTGCAGATGCTGGCGTGGATGTGGAGAGAAGGGAACACTTTTACACTGCTGGTGGGACTGCAAACTAGTACAACGTTTCTGGAAGGTAGTATGGAGAAACCCCAAAGCACTCAAGCTAGACCTCCCATTTGATCCTGCAGTCCCATTACTGGGCATCAACCCAGAAGGAAAAAAATCCTTCTATCATAAGGACACTTGCACTAGACTGTTTTTTGCAGCTCAATTTACAATCGCCAAAATGTGGAAACAGCCTAAATGCCCACCGACCTAGGAATGGATTAACAAGCTGTGGTATATGTACACCATGGAATACTATTCAGCCACTAAAAAAATGGAGACTTCACATCCTTTGTATTAACTTGGATGGAAGTGGAAGATATTATTCTTAGTAAAGCATCACAAGAATGCAGAAGCATGAATCCTATGTACTCAATTTTGATATGAGGACAATTAATGACAGGGTGGGGGTGGGGGAAGGGGAGAGCAGAGAGGGAAAGAAGGAGGGCAGGGTGGAGAAAGGAAGAGCAGAGAGATGGAAGGAGGGAGGGGGTGGGGCGTTGGTGTGTGCCACACCTTTTGGCTGCTCAGCACCTGTAGCTCAAGCGGCTAAGGCGCCAGCCACATACACCAGAGCTGGCAGGTTCAAATCCAGCCTTGGCCCGCCAAAACAACAATGACAACTACAACCAAAAAATAGCTGGGCATTGTGGCGGGCACCTGTAGTCCCAGCTACTTGGGAGGCTGAAGCAAGAGAATCATGTAAGCCCAAGAGTTGGAGGTTTTTTAACAAAAGCCCATACTTTATTCAGATGTTTTTTTCTTTTTTTACCTAATGTTCTTGTTCCAGGTTCCTGTCTATGAGACCAAGGTACATTTTTGTCATTATGTCCCCTTTAGGCATCTCTAGACTGTGGTAGTTTCTCAGACTTTTCTTGTTTTTATAACCTTGACAGTACACTGTTCTATAAAATGTCCTTCAGTTTGAGTTCATCTGTTATGTTTATTTTATTTTATTTTATTTTATTTTATTTTTGAGACAGAGTAGAGTGCGTCACAGCTCACAGCAACCTCCACTCCTGGGCTTAGGTGATTCTCTTGCCTCAGCCTCCCGAGTAGCTAGGACTACAGGTGCCCACCACAATGCCCAGCTATTTTTTGTTGCAGTTTGGCTGGGGCCGGGTTTGAACCCACCACTCTTGGTATATGGGGCCGGCGCCCTACCCACTGAGCCACAGGCACTGCCCTCGTCTGTTTTTTTTCTAATGATTGGGCTGGGTTTGTGGGCTTGTGGCTGGAAGACCACAGAGGTAATGCTGTTCTCTCATACCAAGGGTACGTGCTGTCAACATGGCTCCTCACTTTTTTCTTTTTAATGCTTTATGTAGATAATAAACTATGCATATTATTTTATTTGTAATCCCATATGTTAAGGGGCACTGTTAAGGTAACAATCACTTTTAAAAAGTAACAACCAATAAACCAGTATTTAACTTGGTATTTTAAATCAATAATTAAAAATCAAATGAAGCACCCTCTAAAATAACTTAAGTCATAACAAAACCCATCAAATTCAAGCACTACTTATTGGAAATAGGATAATTCAATATGGGGTAACTTAAAATATACCTGTAGAGATAGAATAAAGGTATACATTAGCAAAATATTAAATAAGATTTTTCAGGGAGCCCCTAAACTTAAGTTTAAGAAGTTCAGGACTCATTCTGTATATGCAAAAACTGATTAGCTACAAATTTCTTTCTCATTCATTCACACATGACATTTTGAAGCAATGTATTTGTATTTCACCAACAAAATTCATGTCAATAAAATATTTCTGAAGCATTGTCCCCCAGACATTTCATTAATTTGAAATAGTCATTCCAATGAGTAGTCTGAATTTCTATTGGAAGTGAAGCCTTTAATGAAGATACGCTTCTGAAAATAAGGCAATTTTTCTATAATCTGCTTATGAATAGAAAAGAAATCTTCGGTTTTTTGTTAAAGTGGTAGGAAGGATTTTGCAAAAAGAAATACTAAAGAACTAAAGAATTAAAAAATTCTTAGTAAGCAATGGGAAATTCCAAACCCCATCAAGGTCAGTAGAGTACCTAAGGCACCTCAGGTGCAGATGAGACAATCATCTTTGCTTAGAGCTTTAGTCATCTGTGTACATGGTTCTTACCACCTTGAGAATGTGAAGCTGATAAGGAAATGTCTAACAGTGGTTGTGAACAGAGAGAATCAGGACTTGGTAAATGGAAGAGACAAAGGAGATCACCTGTCCTACCTTTTTGATGTTAACCTTCATCACCTAGGTATGGTGGTGTTCATCAGATAGAAATCTGATGTAAAATTACCTTTTTTCTCCTTTCTATACTGTACTATTTGAAAGGAAGTAATTATACACGCCTCACACTTACGGGGTGAGGGTAGTGTATCAATGTTAATTACCTGGAATTCTGAGTGGGAGGTTTATCTCTTCTCCCTGGTTCATTTATTTATTAAATCATTTATATCACTATATGGGTGTAAGTTTGTTACAGAGAAATAAAACACTAATTCTCAATGGTTTCTAATGTTTTAAATTGCAGTATACTGTAAGTCATGATTTTGCCCCTTTTTTCCATTTCTCTATTTTTGAGCTAGAGGAAGAGAATTTGTAACATTTTGACAGAAATTTTTAAAGGTCACAGGAAAATCAACATTGATCCTTAAGATTGCTTTGTCTTTGGGCGGCTGAGGAGGGCAGATCTCCTGAGCTCACGGGTTCGAGACCAGTCTGAATTAGAGCAAGGCCCCATCTCTAAAACCTGGCACTGTGGCAGGTGCCTGTAGAACCAGCTACTCAGGAAGCTGAGGCAAGAGAATCACTTGAGCCCACGAGTTAGAGGTTGCTGTGAGCTATGATGGCAGCGCACTCTATTGAGGGCAACAACGTGAGACTCTGTCTCAAAAAAAAAAAAAAAAAAGAAAGAAAGAAAGAAAAAGATTGCTTTGTACCTTTTCGACTTATCTGGACATTTCTATGGTCCTGCACTACATGGAAAGCAAGACTGGGTGTAGTTTTAAAGTATACCTCAGTCCCTACTTTATCTTTGTTTCCTCAGAAAAAGTTTCTTTTTCGGGCGGCCCCTGTGGCTCAAGGAGTAGGGCGCCGGTCCCATATGCCGGAGGTGGCCGGTTCAAACCCAGCCCCGGCCAAAAAAAAACCACAAAAAAAAAAAAAAAAAAGTTTCTTTTTCCTGTCTGTATTTTGATCTGTTCAGGGTTTTGTCTCTGTTAGAAGCTTTCTTCATGTATTTAGCTGTTCTTAGCCATCCATGATTATTTAAAAGAGAAGTTCTGAGTGTCGAGGCCAATCTTACTGATATTTGTTCTGTGCAGTATGATGAAGTGAGAAGTTTGCTTTGTAATTATATATATACCTTTTTTCAGTCTTATTCATTTTCTTTATGGTTTATGCTTTTTATCTCTGCATAAAAATTCTCTGCCTAAACTAAGGTCACAAAGATTTCCCTTTTTTTCTCTCAGTTTTATAGTTTTCAGCTTTATGTTTAGTATATGATCAAGTTAATTTAATTTTTATATATGGTAAGAGACATGGGTGCAAGGTTTTTGTTTTTGTTTATTTGTTTTTGTTCTTTTTTTGAGACAGAGTCTCACTGTGTCACCCTCTGTAGAGTGCCTTGACGTCACAGCTCACAGCATCCTCAAATTCTTGGGCTTAAGCGATTCTCTTGCCTCAGCCTCAGGGACAATAGGTGCCTGCCACAACACCCAGCTGTTTTTTCTTGCAGTTGTCATTGTTGTTTAACTGGCCCAGGCCGGGATCAAACCTGCCAGCCTCAGTGTAGGTGGCTGGTGCCATAACCACTGTGCTATGGGCACTGAGCCTTTGTTTTTGTTTTTTGAGCCAGAGTCTCAACTCTGTTGCCCGAGGCTAGAGTGCTGAGATGTCATAGCTCACAGCAACCTCAAAGTCCCAGGCTCAAGCAATTCTCCTGCCTCAGCCTCCTGAGTAGCTAGGACAGGTGCCTCCCACAATGCCCAGCTAATTTTTTTCTATTTTTAGTGAATGGGGGACTTGCTCTTGCTCAGGCTGGTCTTGAACTCCTGAGCTCAAGTGATCTTCCCACCTTTACCTCCCAGAGTGTTAGGATTACAGGTATGAACCACCGCACCCAGCAACAAGTTCATTTTTTGCAATTATTACATCACCATTTTTTGAAAAAACTATTCTTTATTCAGTTATCTTGACTCCTTTTTCAAAAATGATTTGGTCATATACAGGATGGACATAAATTAGTTTGCTATTTAAATTGCACACAAACTTTATGTCCACCCTGTATATGTGGTTTTATTTCTGAACTCTCTTCTGTTCTATTGATCTAGAGTCAATTTGTTGGTTTCTACAAAAAGCTTGCTAGTTCTTTGGGATTGTGTTGAATCTGTAGATAATGTGGAGGAGAGCTAACATCTTAACTCCAAGAGTCTTCCAACCCACAAATGTAGTATATCTTTTCATTTATTTAGGCTTTCTGTGATTTCTCTCATCAGTTATTATAGTTTTCAGCACAACAATTTTGCATGTGCTTTATTGGAGTTGTCTTAAGTATTTTGCCTTCAGATGCTACTGTAAGTCATATATTTTTAAAGTTCTATTTCCAGTCATTCATTGCTAATATAAAGAAATAAAACTGATTTCTGTATTTAACCTTGTATCCTTGGACCCTACTAAATTCACTTACCATTTCTAATAAGTTTTTGTAGATTACCTGGTATTTTTTGTTTAGACAACGATAATCTGCAAATAAAGGCAATTGTATTTCTTTCTCAGCAATGGACCAAACGAATTTTCTTTCTTTCTCTTGCCTTATTGCACTGGTCAGGCCCTCAAGAGACTGCTTTCCTGTTTGCACCTCAGTGGATATAGGCCTGGCTACTGGTGCTGTGGGTACAGACTGGCAGAAGGCAGCTGGAGGCCTTGCTTCTCTGTATGTGGAAGACAGCTGCTTGCCCCCTTACTCAGTTCATATGGCCTCACTCCTGCTCTCCACCACTGGTGGCTCTGAGTTCTGGACCTCCATGAAAGAATCGCCTTCTCCAGAGACTAAGCCTCCTGTCTAGCTCCTACTGGCCTGGGGGGAATGCTGTCCCCTGGCTTTCCAGGCACGGCTGGGGGGGGCAGGGGGGTAGGCATTCTGATACAGCCTTTTCTCCTGTTGACATAGCCCCAGCCCTTATCACCTGCTGGTTTTAGGAATCCAGGGCCTGGTTTTTGTTGCTACTTGGCAGCCTTTTGTAAAACATGCAGATCTCTGCTTCCTCCTCTGTGCACAGCTCCTTAGTACCCCAGTCCCTGCTTTCCTCAGTGTCCCATTCTCTGATGCCAACTGTCCTGCTCTCTTTACCTTGTAGGTGTGTTCAATCTGTCGTGTTTAACTTCTGGGAAATTTTTTTAAGTAATTTATTTTCTGAAATATTTGGCTTTTGATATATAAGGATGACGTTTTGTTTTTCCTCCTATAGCCTTGATCATGTTACACATATGAGAAGTACATCTGTTCATCGAAACCAAAGTTAAATTTTAGTGCAAAAGTAAACTTCACTTTAGCCTCTGAAAATTTTGTGTCCTGAATTCAGTTCCAACTAATTGTATGTTGAGTATTTTTAGTTTAATAATTAGCTGTATTAAAGTAATGTCTTTCATATTTGTCATCAATTAATCTTTTCTGTGTTGAATTAAATTGAGTCAACAATAGGGTATTTTTTAAAAACTCAAATAAGGTTCTTATAAAAAGTATTTCTAACTGAATGCCATTGATTCTTTGTAATCATGAGCCAGTTTCTCTTTTACTTAGGCTGGTATCACAAATAAGCCTTATGCCTAGGACTGAGCACAGACACAGCATGTACATTTCTTCTCTCCCCTCCCCCAACACACACACACAGGTGCATGTGCACGCACCCCATGAGAGGTGTCCTTTATCATTGGGTGGCTGTCATACAGGCTTTATTTAATGTTGTTTTTGTTTTCTAACTCAAATTCTGTATTAGAAGTAGGAATCCTAGTTTGTCAGCAAACTCTAAGATTAGCTTCTGAACCAAGCATTGACTTTCCAACGCCCTCCCCTCCTCCACCCAGAATATGACCCAAAATTTGCTCATGGAATGTGAATTCAGCATGAGAGTTTGTGAATGTAATAAAAGGCACTGGCCAGCTCCTGCTTACTCCAGTGTTTCCAGTTCATTTTTCTGTGTTGTTTGACAGTGAGCATTCTTTCATTCCCTTAGCTATATCTAGGAGGGAATGTGTTTTTATCCAGCCTCACTGGGGAAGTGGCCACACATAGAATATAAACTGTGTTGATGCTGTATAATTCAGGACAAAGTAAGCTAGTAAGCTTACTTATTTGTCATTTGCCTTATTGCTTTTAGGATTGATGTTGACTTGTTTATTTCATCCACACAACAAACCCCAGGCAAGGACAAACCTTCATGCCAGTTGCTGAAAACTCAAGGAGTGTAAGATCCTGCTGTGAAGCAACTTAGGTTCTAGTGGTAGAAAGAAAATAAGCAAGTAAGGAAATAAATAAGATGCATGGGTAGAGATAATTAGGAGGAAGAAAACAGTGTGAAGGAGAAGTGAAGGCTACAGGGAGAGGGCCATCTGGACACCTCCGAGGGTCAGGATCTCTTTTCAATTGAGGCCCGTACAGTGAGTAACTGTCCAGAGGAGGATGGGAAAGGACAGTTGTAAAGCAGTCCCAAGAGTACTGGACTTGGAGCACAGCTCAGTCCCACCTTAGTAGCCAGACCACCTCAGAGAAGTCACTCCTGCTCAAGAGGAGCTTTCTTTTCAGCAGTGTGGAAATGTGAGCACTTGTTCAGCTTCCAGTAGTTGTCTGCAAGTATCAGAATAGAGAATTTTGTAACTAGCAACCTTTGAAAGGTGGTTTTTTTTTATGAATAGACTTACTCTCCCTGTCTGTAAGACTTCCTGAACCTGCGGTAATAAAGGCAGTGTGGTGCTAGCACGAGGAGAGACAGGTGAACAGCACAACAGAGTAGTCTGCAGAAGCACAGCCATGCGTGTGTGCATAGTGGGTTTCCAGTAGTGTTTCCACACGGGAATTCCTTCCTGCATCTCGAGGACATGTGTGTGCTATTCCAAATCCACTGGCATCAGATCAGAAGCAAGAGCATAGTCAGTGACATGTGAAGTCAAAGGTTAAGGTCAACATTTTCAGGACCAGGACAGGAACATGTTGGTGAGAAGGGGGTCACAGTCAAGTCAACCAGCCTTGCCTGGTGCTGTTGCCATGTTAAAAGTATGTGACCATGGCTCCATGAGTTGCTAACAGTGAATCTTCTTATCTATAAAAAACTGTTGAGTTTATGCACATTAGTATACTTTATAAACCTCAAGAGGTAATAAGTTTTGGAAGTAGTTGATAATTTTGAAACATGATTCTGTGCAGTGCTATTAACCTTGCTAGGTTATCCAAATGTTACCTTATCTTCTTAGAATCCAGTCATGTTCAGGGTTTTTTTTTTTTTTTTTCAGTGTTTAATATTTGATGCAGGCTATAATTCTTTAAATATTGTATAGAAGAAATATAAAGAGAAACTATATATATTGTTGTGAAATACTACATCGTGAAATCAGCTGATATAAAATCTGAATTAGGAAAAGCAGTATTAATTTTAACAGCAAAGCGAAGGCAAGCAAAGTATTTTCATCCTGAAAAAAAAAATGAGCTTATTATGTGAAGCACTATATAGTTTAAAGCCCAACTTCAATTTGCTTTGGGCACACTCTTACTAATTTACCAACATCAACATAACACACAAAAGCTCTCCTATGTTTGAGATATTTTTAACAAAATAATTAACAGTTAATGCCTGTGTGTTTTAAAATATCACTTAGGAATAACTTATTTTTTAACATAAATATAGGAAAAATATCTTTTAAATGTGAGCTGTGACACCATAGCACCCTACCGAGGGCAACGTAGTGAGACTCTTGTCTCATAAAAAAAAATAAATAAAAAGAAAAATATTTTGTCCTCATCCCTTTTTTATTATTATGAAAACATAATTTTCTTATTGAGTTGTAAGAGTTTTTCATATTTTCCTAGATTCAACTACTTTATTAGATAATTTGTGGTATCTTTTAATTTTCAAATGATATTTATTTGGTACCTATTCAGTGCTAATGTATTCTTCTTTTAATGTTTTCTAGTACCAAATGTGTTTATTGGGTAGTGATTATTTTTGTATGACATTGAAGTGTATGATTTTTTAACAACGTACTGGTTCATAATAGTAACCTATATGTGTAATCATTGTATCTTACTTTACAGAACTGACCCTTGAAACTTTTAATATAACTCTTATCACAGAAAAGTGATTCACTATATAATGTGTTATTCATAAATAACAATAAAGGACTGTGAAAAATACAGATTAATTTATGATTTGGGCATTTTGATTCTTATTCCCAAATTTTGAAGTTAATGACTGTTGAGAATTTAGAAAATCTAAAAATTCCTGACAAAGGTGCTTTTACTCCAGTGGGCAAAGGGCAGACGAACTTCTCTTCTTACATTACACTATATACAAAATGAACTTGAAATGACTCATAGACCTATAGAAAACTATAACACTGCTAGAAAATGAAAGAAAATCTTGGGTTAGGCGAAGATTTCTTAGATATGACAACAAAATCATGAGCCATAAAGATAAATATTAATAAATTTGATTTAATCAGAATTAAATGCTCATTTTCTCAAAAGATACAAAATAAAACTCTAAAGAAAAGGCACAGACTAAGGAAAAAAATTGCAAAACATATCTAATAAAGTAGTTGAATCTAGGAAAGTATGAAAAACTCTTACAACTCAATAAGAAAATTATGATTTCATAATAATAAAAAAGGGATGAGGACAAAATATTTCTTTTTTTTTTTTGTGAGACAGAGTCTCACTATATGTTGCCCTCAGTAGCGTGCTATGGTGTCACAGCTCATAGCAAACTCAAACTCTTGGCTCAAGAGCTCGTCCTGCCTCAGTCTCCCAAATAGCTGGGACTACAGCTATAGCCCACCACAACGCCCGGCTAGTTTTTCTATTTTTAGTAGAGATGGCATCTCACTTTTGCTCAGGCTGGTCTTGAACTCTTGAGCTCAGACATTCTACCTGCTGTGATTACAGACATGAGCCACCACACCCAGCCTGTTTTTGGTGTATTTTTACTGCGAATCATTTCGTAGTCATTTTCAATGCATTGAGATTTTCCTTCTTTTTTTTTTTGGAACAGTTGAGTACTTCATCATTCTGTGTACCACAGTGTATTTAAGCAGTTTTCTATGCTTAGACAATTAGGAACTTTATAGTGTTTTGCAATTACAAATAATGTTGCAATAACTTGTACATAATGCATTTTTGCATAGTTGGAAGTATACTTTCTAAATCCCTATAAGTGGGATTGCTGGCTTAAAGAATAAATGCTTATGTCGTTTTGTTAGTTGTTGCAACACTCACCTCGTAAGACTAAGTTTTGCCATGTTGCAAACTCACTAGCAGTGTGTGACAGGGCCTATTTCCCCCCTCTTAATAATGAAGTGTATTGTTGATCTTCTGCTTATTTTTTCCAATCTAAAAATCTTACAAGCAAAAAAACTGGATCAAGTGGAAGAACATTCTCCTTAGGAAAGTATCACAAGAATGGAAAAGCAAATATCCAGTGTACTAAATAGTAGTATGAAGCCAGTAGATGAACAACTTGATGCCCACACAAGAGGAAAACACAATTAAATTCAAGTGTGGGGAAGGGAAAGGGGCGGGGTATTGGTGAGCTCTCACCTAATGGGCACAATATAGGGGTATGGGGCACACCTCCCTGGTGAAGGACTCAACTACAACTTGGACTTTACCTGACAAACACAAACGATGTAACCTAATTGTTTGTACTCTCATATGAATCTGAAATAAAAATAAATAAAAAGATGTTTTAAAAAGCTCTATAATAGATGCAAAAGAGAGGACAAGTAGAAGGCCAGCCCATCGGTCTTAAGAAGAGGAGGGCTCCAGTCTCTCTTCTGCTTTCTTTTTAATAAATTTCACTTCCTAGGACAGGCTGACAGGAGTGTGTCTGTTCTCATTCTCCCTCTGTCTTACCCCTTCCCCCATCCTCTTCTCTGTGTGTGAATGGCTCCCTTAAATGGAATGCCTTGAATTTCTTTATGCCTTTCATAACATGGGGGCTATTATGAAAAATATGTAAGACCCATTCAGAGGAGAAAGGACTCACTGGCTGTGTGGACTCTGTTTCTATCCAGTTATATTTCAAGGAACCTGTTTTCTCAAGGAAAAATCAGGACATATAATGTGATTTAATTTAGCATACCAAATCCTATAATGCTTTTAGAATGAAGCCAGGTTTAACTATAAATTTTTAACAAGTCACATTTCTGGAAAAGAAAATTACATGAAGGTGGGTATGTTCATAACTGTGTTCAAGTTTTGAGCAGTGTGAGAGCCGACTGTCTCACGGACTCATAGCTCTGCTGCTTGTCCGGCAGGCCATCGTGAAGATGATGCTGCTGTCTTCTAATGACATGTAATCCAAGCTATTATTCTGTTATAGTAACTTTGCTATTCTATTTTACTGTTCTGTTACAATAGCTTTATCAAAATGGAGACCAGGAATTTTCTTTACACATTTGTTGTTAAGCATTAAAACAATTTATATTTGCATATATCTATATACAAGTATAATTTAGAACTTCCTTCTGAATGAGCTTTCATAGGCAAACTTTTAGATTCTAGTTCATAATAAGACCTTTAATTTTTTTTTTTTTTTTTTTTTTTTTGCAGTTTTTGGCCGGGGCTGGGTTTGAACCCGCAACTTCTGGCATATCGGGTAGCGCCCTACTCCTTTGAGCCACAGGCACTGCCAATAAGGCCTTTAATTTTTACACAGAGGCAGCAACTGCCCAAGCTGATGATTGCTAGTCAAGTGTTAATGGAGTTAAAAGTATTAAAATGTTTTTATAGACTAGTCTTCCTGTTTCTTTCAACAACTTTCATGTTGTTCCACTTTGCATTTCAGTTTTACAGCTACCAGCACAGTAGGCAAAAGAAATTTGAGTCCTACCCTAGAAGAAGCTGGCTTGGAGGACAGAGTATCGGGGAAGATTTCTGACACTGAGCTTGAGCAGATAGATTCCTGTGCAGAATCCCTCTCAGAAAGAAGAAAAAAGGCCAAGAAATTAAAAAGAATGAAGGAAGAGCTTTCTCCAGCAGGTTTGTATTGTATCTTACTGAAGTTCCAGGGTTGTCTACTCTTTAAATGCTCCGAAACTTCTATTTTGGGGGAGAAATTACAGGAAGACTCCACTTGGTGGCAACTCCTGTGTCAGCTTCCACCAGATCAGATTATTTTTAGGATCAATTCAATTTTATTTGAGAAATCCTTAAAAGCTCTGGCTTGGGTAGCATAAGGCGTGGGGTGGGGTGGGGGTGAGGGAGTCTCCTTGTTAAATATGGTTAGTCTATTTTAGTAATCTCTCTCCTCCTCCGTGGTTTAGAGATTTTCCTGATGTGTTTAAAGTAGACTCAGTATTTAAAATGTGCATTTAAATTTGCACAGAGGCCTACTCCTACGTGTAATTTTCAGTAACCGAGTTTTCACTGCTCCCAGCAAAACCCCCAGGCAACCTGGATTTTCCTCATAAGCAGAATTGTATGAGAAGCAAAGGAAACAGGAAGTTAACACATGTTGAGAGCCCACGACATGCTAGACACTGTAGTAGGAGTCTGTCCTCTGCTTGTTTCCTTTAGTTTTCACAGTAGTTCTGAGCTGGGGACTCATACTTATTTTAGAGAAGCAGATGCCTGAGTTCAGAGGGTGAGAACGTGTGCAGGTTTGTGTGGCCAGAGAAGCAGAGCTGAAAGGTAAACCCAGGCCATTCTGAGCTCAATTCCATGTCCTTCTACCCTGTGGACACGCCACAGGGGTCTGTGGCCTAACTCAGCCCTAAGCCCTCTGGCCCTTAGGACACATATCCCCCCACAGGGCCAGAGCAGGAGGCCAGAACAGGCTTCCTGTTCATGAGTGTGCATGAAAGGCCATTCCCTGCTGCTGAGGGACGTTGGCCGTGGCGTGATTGGGCAGCAGTCACGTGGTGAAGGTTGTAGCCACTGCTTGCTGAATGCTTTCTAAAGGGTCCAGGACAGCACAGTGCTTGACAGAAGTTCTTTCATTTAAAGCTGTGAGACCATCATTATTGTCCATTTACAATTAAGAAAACAGGGGCTGTATGACTTGCCCAAGGTCATGGAGCCCTTAACTTCGCCCTATAAGAAAGCCAGTGCCTTTACCCAGGGTTACATTCTTGAAAACATGGACCTCAATGTGATTATCATTACCCTTTGCTACACATTGCGCCAGGTGCCCCGCTTTGCAGACTAACCACCAGACCAAAGGAAGGTTGCAGTCAAGTAATGCAGCTTTACTTATACCTAAGATGAGGGTTCACCATTTTTTAATTAATTCCTTTTTTGTATGTGGGCCAGGTCTGACTATTAATGAAATCACAGAAGCAGCAAAAATGTTGCATGTGCTTTTTATACATTGTGCTGAAGCTTGATTTTTAACAGAAAACTTTAAAACACTTGTTTGAAGCTTTGATTATATATATTAGTGTCTCCTTGAATCTGGGCAGCTCCCTTCACCTGTGTCTCCTCCTGTGCTTAAATTAAGTATTGAAGAAGTTTTTCATTGTTAGCATCCTTGGTCTTCAAACGTGATACCTTGTTATCACCATCAAAAGTGTTAAATACCAAATGTGAGCATGGCATTCAGGGTCAGGCTGAGTGTGGTTAGGAAGGATAGGTCGGGCTTTCCTCTCTTGTATTCCTGTCCTTCACTTCTTGGTCTCTTTTAAATTTTTTGACTTTACCTACTACTTTGTAGGGATAAACTTTTCTTTTTTTTCTTGTGTTAGCATAATGTATTAGCATAATCTTAAAAATATTAAAATTAAAGTACCCCCAATTATAGACTGCATTAATAGATTAGCTCTTTTCATAAATTTTATTATTTTAAGTGAAAACTTTCTGTAAGTTATTTAGGGTTTTGAATTTATAACACTATAATTAAAATAGGATTTTTTTCTCCCATTGACAGTAAAACTGTCACTGCCACAGATTTGAGCTAAAAAAAAAAAATGTAGAATTTTGTACTTCTTTGTCAGTGCTGCTAAAAAAAGACAGAGAGAGATGTCTTGACAACTTTTAATTAAATCAGAGAACTTGAGAAAATTGGGCTTTCTTGTGGAGCACCATTCAACGAGTAAGACTTGTGACAGTGCAAGGTGGAGGTTTAATGGATCCTTTTTACCTGGTTTGTTTTCAGCATTTGATCCTGTTAGTATCAGCAGGATGTAGGTCAGGATATCAGATGCTGAACCTGTTGAATCTGCCAATTTTGCTTGCTCAGTTACTTTAATAAAGTCCCAAAATGAATGAGTGTACAAAGTTCATATGCTGGTAAGGGTCTGCATTAAACCCTCAGAGCAAGACAGAGTGTACCAGGAGCCATGGCTTTGGGGGTGGCAGGCAACTACATTAGAGTATTAGGTACAATGTGGCAAAGTCTGTCTATCCAAAAACAGTTCTGAGTTGTTGGGTCTGAGCTCTAGGTCTCAGGAGGCTATAAGGTACTTAGTGGATTCACTCAGGTGGTGGGTGCCAGCACTGGCAGTGAGGGTGTAAAAGGTAGGGTCCCCTCAGGAATTTACTGTTTCCTAAGGAGAAAGTAGCAAAACTTAAGACCATAGAATATTGTGTGCTGTACAAAATAGTGTCATTTTTCTTAGTTACATATTTGAATATCTAAGATAAAATAAGAGCTAGGTACTAGACCCCATCCCAGATAACAAAATAAACTAAATAGCAAAAGAAATAACCATTTATTGGATTTATGTTGTATGCTAAACATTGTCTGGGGGTATCCTTTATTACCTAGCCTTATAAATACACAGTAAGGCATAGAGATCATTATTTCCCAACCGTAGTGAGGAAACTAAGGCTTGGAGCTGCAGATTTGTAAAGTCAGATACATGGGATGCTGCCTGGCTCCAAAAGCGCATGAACTACACCCCTCTGCAGTGGGTGAAACTTATCCAAGTTGTAGAAGAAATGAAGGATTCTTTGCAAAGGTGAGTGTTTTTTGGAGCTGTTCTAGATCAAAAACAATTACCAACCTAGACTTTGATGAGTTAAAGTCGTTTGATAAAAATCCAAGTGACTGCTCCCCTTTGGGGTTTCTATTTTACATACATGTTATGTACTGAGCAAATATTTTTCTCCTAAGTGCAGTTGATTTGTATCCTGTTTTCAGGAAGCAAATGTAGAGTATGAGTCCTCTCCTATTTGGAGTTACTACGCTTAGAGTTGATGGATAGTGCTAGATACTTTCCAAATGAGGAATTCAAGGTACGTCATTTAAGCTTGGCTAAAATGTCTTTAATACCCCGCCTCACACTCAGCCAGCATGAGAGGTGTGATTCTGCCCTGCTGGCCATTCTGAGAATACTGCTGGGCAGTGCAGTGCTGGTGGTGCTGGTGCTGGTTAGACAGCACTCACAGAGCTGGGCCAAAAAGGACGATGACTGATGGCTCAGGGTTACATTTTGTCCTGTAAATAGAGGCGTTGTTCCAGGTCTCTTTCCTACCATTTAAAACAGCACATTAGACCTTTAAACGTTTGCCAAGAACAGTGAGTTTTATTGGAGTCTTGAGTAATCTGCTGAACTTTTGAAGCTTAAACCCTTAGGGTTACAGTATAGAACTTAAAATCTACTTAGAGCAGCTATCTCCTCTTGCTATTACATGTCTCATTAAAGTCAGAAACAAGATGTACAGGGGCAGTTGTAGGTCCCCCGAGAGACCAGGCTGCAGAACCCCAGGAGCCTTTTAATTACTACGTTAAACATGGTTTTCAGCCAGACGGGGCCAGGGAAGTGTGTGGGGGCTGGTGAGGCTGTGGTTCAGTGCAGTCTGCACCTCCCTGTCCCTGCCAGCATCCCCATGACTTCCCACCAGTCACTGAGGGGACCTTGCTTCGTGTGGGAGACCCGCCCATTACAGGCCATCCTGAGCATTTCCTCCTTAGAAACTTGTACATAGCTCTCCAATGGATATTTCTGTGTATAAAATTCTACTCTGTGAAAAACAGTCTGATAGCAAATTCCCAATGGACTGTGCAGTAGCAGCTTTTTAGATTCTGTTTTAGATTCACTTGAGGAAAGAGACATCTTAGCCCTCCCTTTTAACTCGAGCTAGGTGAAAGGGCAAATAAGCAGAAACAGCCACTTTTTTGGGGTTCACTGCCTTTTAGTTTCTGTCATTGTTTTGGTTAATAATGTACTCACCATGAGAATTTGTATAATGCAGAAAAATGGGAAGAAAATAAAAGCACACAGTTGTAACAAGTGTTGCTCTGTTCAGAGGTGTTCACATTCTACTGTTCATTTATCTACACAACTGGCATCATGCTCTGTGTGAAATTTGTACCCTGTTTTTTCCCATTTTATAAACTCTTGGTAAAATAATCTTAATTATTGAAAAAAAGTTTTTTTTTTTCTGAGAGACAGATTCTCACTATGTCACCCTCAGTAGAGTGCTGTGGCATTACAGCTCACAGCAACCTCAAACTCTTGGGCTAACGCGATTCTCTTGTCTCAGCTTCCCGAGTAGCTGGGACTACAGGCGCCCGACACAATGCCTGGCTATTTTTTGTCACAGTTGTCATTGTTGTTTAGCAGACCCGGTTGGTGTATGTGGCCAGCACCCTACACACTGAGCTATGGGCGCTGAGCCAGTTATTGAAAATTTTATTGTTGGATTTTTTTAAACACCATTCTTAGTATCTTTTGTTGGATCAGCCTTAGTAAGATAAAATTTGCATCCAATAGAAGTCATCACTTTTAGGTGTATGGTTTGATAGGTTTTGACAGATGTATACAGTCATGTAAGCACTATTGTTTACAAACCAGTTCTGTCATTCCAGAAAATCCCCTCATGCCCTTTTGTAGCTCCTCCCTTCTCCAGCCCCAGATCCTGGCAACCACTTATTCTCTATCCTTGTTATTTTTCCTTTTCCGTAATGTCATATAAATGGAGCACAGGTACCCTTTTGAGTCTTTCACTAACTTCTGTCATGCAGCACGATATGTTTGAGAGCGTGTTGTGCCTGTGTCATGAGTTCACTCCTGGGTACTGCTCAGGGGCTCACAGTCTATGGACGTATCACTGCTTATCCCTTCCCCAGCTGAAGGATGTTTAAGTGGTTGCCACCTTTTGACAACTAAGAAGTAGCATAAACATTTGTGTACAGATTTTTATATGAGTAAGTTTTTGTTTCTTTTGGGTAAATAATTGGTAGCAGCAGAATTGCTAGATCACATGTTAACTGTTTAACTTCATAAGAAGCTGGACACACCGTTTTCCAAGGTGGCTGTACCATTTTGCATTCTCCCAACAGGGTGTGAGGGCTCCAGTCAGTCTGCACCTGCACCAGTGCTTGGTGCTGCACCTCCAGTCCACTCCCTTTTCTGCTGTTTCTATAAGCCATTCTAATGCAAGTGTAATGATGTCTTATTGTGGCTTTGGTTTCTATTTCTCTAGTGACAAATAATGTGGAATATCTTTTCATGTAATTATTTGCTATCCATAGCCCTTCTTTGGTGAAATGTCTATTCATATCTTTTGCCCATTTTTTCACTAGATTGTTCATTTTTTTTCGTATTGAGTTTCGAGAGTTCTTTTTCTGGATACAAATCCTTTTCAGTGTTTTGCAAATATTTCTTCCACACTGTGATTTTTCTTTTTGTTCTTCTAACAGTGTCTTTTGAAGAGTAGGAGTTGTAGATTTTAATGAGGGCAGTTTGGTTTTCTTCCTACTTGGATTCTGCCTTTGGTGTTATACCTAAGAAATCTTTTGTTATTCATTTGCAAGGGTTTGCTCCTGTATTTTCTTCCAGACATTTTACAGTTTTAAGTGTTGCATTTAAGTGTACGCTCTATTTGTACCCCCTTAATATTTTGAAAGAAGAGGCTCGGCACCCATAGCACAGCAGCTAGGGCACCAGCCACATACACCAGGGCTGGCGAGTTCGAACCCAGCCCAGGCCTGCCAAATAACAATGACAGCTATAACAACAACAATGACAACAAATAACTGGACATTGTGGCAGGCGCCTGTAGTCCCAGCTACTTAGGAGGCTGAGGCAAGAGAATCCCTTAAGCACAAGAGTTTGAGGTTGCTGTGAGCTGTGACGCCACGACACTCTATCCAGAACAACACCTTGAGACTGTCTCAAAAAAATAAAAGAAAAGAGAAAATGTGTGTTCACACAAAACTCCATACACAGTGTTTATAAGTGCCAAAACCTTTGCCAGGCGTTGTAGCGGACGCCTGTAGTCCCAGCTACTTGGGAGACTAAGGTAAGAGAATCATGTAAGCCCAAGAGTTTGAGGTTGTCAAACGCCACCGCACTCTACCCAGGGCGACATAGCGAGACTCCGACTCAAAAGAAAAGAAAAAGAAAGAAATTTTTTGTTAAAATAAGAAAGAAGGCTGACTGCAAAAAAAAAAAAAATAATAATAATGATGTATACAATCTATCCAAGTTAATGGATTATAGTTGTATATGATACAAGATATGGATTAAGATCTACCACAGCAAGAGACAGATGTTTTTAATTATTTATTTAAAAAGAAAAATTGTTCCTAAGTAATTCTTCATGCTCTAGTAAAACAGAGCTGTGAAATGAGTTCTCTGGGAAGGTGACCATAGCTCATCCTCTAACAAAGGCTGGTCCTTTGCTAGACTCCCTCTCTGGAAAGCATCAGAGTGAACCCTGGCTGTGGCCTTCAGTTCCCCTGGTCCAGGCCTCCTATGAACAGCCCCTAGCTCTTGTCCCTCTGTACACATCATTCTTCTCAGTGGCTGCAGTGTGAACTAGCATCTAGCATCAGCTGTTGTCCTCCTGGGGAATAACCATGTTCAGTGTTGGGTCACATGATTGACAAGGGGACAGGACTAATGTTCATGAAAATCCTGCCTAGGAATTTTGCTGTATCACAGACCTCCCATGAGGCACAAAGTGGTATTTGGTCCATTTTATAGATGAGGCAGTGAGAAATGTTCAGAGTCATCCTGCTAATGAGACACCAAAACCCAAGTCTTCTCACTGCAGAGCGTTTGCTTAGGCCAGTAGTTCTCCCCTGCTCTTCACAGAGCCAGTCCTGCACATGCTGGGGCTCATTGCCACTCTCACATACCCCCCAGCTAATGGCAGGTGCTTGACAACTATCACAATCCAGTTGCTTCTAGCAATTTGTCTTTTTTCTTTTTAGCTAGATTTAATTCAGATCTCCACATTTGGCATTGTAGCCTTTACCTTTAGAATGGTTGACAGACTGCTGAAATACTTCTTTGATATGTGAATTACAAAATGCCCTTATTGATACTTATTTTCCTACATTTCCTATTGTAGGAATGTGTGACTGAGCAGGCTAAACTAGTTACAGCTTATCATGGGCCAGTTGCAGTATCCATTGGTTCCTGGGAGAGGCGTAGTTTATTAAAAATCATCTTTGTTTCCTAACTTGACCATGTGAATCCTTTTCACAAGGATCATCTCCTGTCCATCAGAGTCCCAGGGCTTGAAAATTCAATACAACTTTGAGACCCGGAGCAAAAAAAATTCCAGTTGTCCCTGTCTTGGTCTTCTGATCCTAACTCTGGATCTTCTTGTAGTAAATGATCAGATGTGAGAACTGCTATGTTGGCTGAGATTCCCTCCACGTAATTTTGTATGTTTAGACCCAGGTATCTCTGGGCATCCCTGTAACAATGGCCACTCTCAGCCGAGTGATTTCCTAGTTTGTAGAACACTGTGCCCCCGAGTTGTCTAAGTTTCTTCCATTCAAGGCATCATGAAAGACTTCTCTCTCTTTGAAATCTCGGAAGAAATCTAGAAAGCAGTGGTCCAGGGCCCAATGGTTGGCTGCAACCACTGCTGCTATTATAGAAAGTGGCATGGCTGAAAAGGAATGGCTTCTAACCGTGGGGTGGAATGATTTGTATCTGTAGTGATTCTTTTCAGTCCAAGAAGAGGACCTCAGGTAACTTGGCTGAAGTCAGAAAAAGCTACAAGGCTCTTTTGCCCCTTCTGGGATCCCCAAATCTCCACTGGTCAGCTTCCCTCTGCCCCTGAAACTGCCCACCTGAGCCTTCAGCACTGGGAATTCGCATCCCATCTACACTACCAGCTGGCTGTGTGTGACTGCTCATGTTACCTTGCCTCTTCAAATATGTTCTTGCATCAGTAAAATGGAGAATTATTGTGAACATCCACATTTTAACTCTTGTAAAATAAATAGAGGCACCCAAGGCTAGGGGCAGGCGCCACTTCACTAATTCCTCAGTGATGTTTCTGTGCCTTCACCTGCTGGGCTCTGCCCTCCCTAGAAGACCTGTCAGTGGACTTGCCAGTTGTGATGTGGAGCTCACCGCCACTCCAACCCGTCTGAAGCTGTCTGTGCAGCCAGCACAGGATACTGGGTCTCTACTGGCCATGCCGTGTTCCCCTCATGGTATGGGCCTCCTATGGGTCATGCCGTTTTGTTCTTTCCCAACAGGAAACATCTCAGACAGCCCTGCCATGCTCTTTGAAGTTCCTGATACATGGTAACCAAGTCCTGAGTGGAACAGACAGCTGGTGCTGTCACTGAGAAAGGGCCAGACAGCATGTGTGGAAGCCATACTGTATTTAATTTAATAAAACGTGGTATGGGAGGGGTTGGAAACCAAGAATGTCTTATGAAAAAAAAAGTTTTTATTTTTGTGGCTGTGTTTCTTTTTTCCCCTTTTAATCTAAGCTGCCTGTGGATGCTCATTGTGGTGCAGGCTGTCATGAATGTGTACGTTATTAACCAGGTCATTATTTGTTGCTTGCGTGGAAACTTTTCCTGTCATGAATGTGCTTAAGAATCCACTTGGGCAGGGAATATGCAAAAAGAGCTGACATTCTGGGTGCTGTGATCATGAATTTGGGATTGAGCTGTTTTCCTGCTGGTCCGTTTCTCGTGCTCAGATGTTGGGGCAGTTGCAGTCTCCCAGTGAACAAACCTACTGTCTCCCACTTCCCGCCACAGTTGCCTGAAAATGTGAAGTTTTCAGACTTGCGTTTCCAGTAGGAAGATGTCTATAGTGTCCTCCCACCATAGAGCTGACCGTGCACCTTTGCCTTGGGGCATATTTATTGAGAGTTATTTTTCCTGAGATGTGAGTTTCTCATCACAGGAGTGTACAAGTGGAAAAAGTCAGCTTCTGTTCTTCCCAGTGTCTTAGCCTGCCCTTGTCTTCTGTGTGGGTGGCAGTCTGGGGGTAAGATGGCATGTGTATGTCCGTGTGTGTGTGTATGTGTGTGTGGAATCATGGTAACTCTACAACATGTACCAGCCCTTTCTCTGTCAAAACAGATCACAGCAACAGCAAGAGTTCACGATCTACTTCAGTAGATCTGCTTCAGACAAATCATTGTTAGATATTTAACATTTTTGTATTGTGGAAATAAAAATGAAAAAAATGTATTTCCAAAAGATGAAAATTAAAGGAATTTTCATAGGACTCTGGTTCATTCTCTTTTGTATAAGTGAATGAGGTATTTGCTCTCCACATACGTAGATTTCCCACCCCTAAAAAGACCTGGGAAGTCCCAAAGCCTGGTGTTCAAAGACTTTTCTTTTTTTCTTTTTCTTTTAAACTCTTAGGCCTCTACCTGCCTTAATAGATCATATACTCAGGGCTGAAGCGGAGCTGGTGGTACATGGCCTCTTAGGGTAGGAGGGATTGAAGATCTTACAAGTCACATTGGAATTCTGTGGTATTTTGTGGCATGTGAGACAATTTCCTCAATCAAGTCTCTTAACCCTTCCCCAACAGTTCTGTCGCCACAAAGTGACAACCTCATGCTTGGCAGGAAGGAGAAACCCACCACCACCACCACCACCAGCTGTCGGTGCTCTCAGTGTAGCAGAAAGTGAAGACAGCTGAGGACAAGCTGGCAAACTGGAGGTGTTTACAAGGGCTGCTCAGCTGCTAAGCCCGCAGCGCTTACAGGTAGAAACACGTGGAGCCTGACCCTTCTTTTTTAAAAGAAAGGGAAACTGAAGGCTGTGGCTTGGCATACTAGGAAAAAAATGTATGTAGCCTAAGGAGCATGCCTGGTGTGGAAATAGCCTGGGAATAGAGAAGATGGAAGCCCCTTGCCCTAAGACAATGAAAGTCTTGGCTGTACCCTGAGGCTCTCTCCAGTGTGTGCACAAAATGCTTCCTGCTCTGAATGCTTTACAAACACACAGGTACAGAGAGGCACTGAGGAGGAGGGCTTTCTGGAGAGGCCATGTGCCCTCCTGTAATTCCCACTCTGCAGTTCTTAGATGAGTTCTTACCCTCTCTAAGCCTCGGTTTCCTGAACTGTAAAATGAGGATAATAAATCTACCTCACTGGGTAGTTGTGAAGATTAAATGAAGTCACATACAATGCACAGTGTGTGCACGCACACAATCAATTGTAATTATATTTAGATTGTGCTTTTGATCTGAAATCCTTATTGTATCTGCTTCTGTCGTGTAGAGCAGACATAGTCACCGGAATTTGGCTTTGACTTAGGTGCCAGTGGAGCCCTCATACATGGATCCTTGTCTAACCAGCTGTGTCAAGTGACTTAAAACAGGCGAGCTGTATTGCCCCCCACCCAAAACAGACTGAACTATTTTTTTAATACTCTCTGATTTCCCAGTCGGGAGAGGGTACCCCAGCTGGACCTCAGGAGTAACCAAGTGTCATAGCATTTTCCTCTCTATGTCAAGAGAAGTGCTGCAAAGTACTCCCAAATGGGGATGCTGCACACACAGGCTTTCTTACATCTCCCTGGGGGATAAATCCTAAGGTGGTGCTTCTGGCTCATAATAATACAGAGGCCCAAGGCTGAACTATGATAGTGAAGCTGTGGGTTAGGGGCTATAGCCAAACCCAGAGTCAGACAGGGGAATGGGGACTTCTGTGTGTCCCTGTAAGTTATTTTGTAGTCCTTTGATTTTTGATGCTAAGATGGAGATTAAGCACCATGCTTGTGTCAATTTCTCTATCTTTGAATTTGTCCAGTTTTCCAACATTATTAAGAAAATTTTCAAACATACAGAGAAGTTGAAAGAATTATTGAGTGAACAGTCATTGACTCACCACCTAGGATATAGGGTTACCATTGTGCTGCATAGTCTCCCGCCATTTAAAGTCTGTGACAACAGGCCACATCTACAGTGATGGGTCCATGAGATTACAATGGAGCTGAGAAACTCCCATTACCTCCAATGTGTTTGTGTTTTAAGCTGTGTTGTTACAAAGGAATCAAAATGTTAAAAATTAAGTATATAAAGTAAAAATTAAGTAAGCTAAGATCATTTTATTGAAAGAAAAAATTTAAAGTGTAGCTTTAGTATACAATGTCTTTATAAAAAAAGGTCTATTGGAGGGTATGTCGTAGGCCTTCCCACTCACCCACTGCACACTGACTCACCGGGACATCTTTGAAGTTTCATTCATGGTAAATGCCTTGTAAAGTGTACCATTCTTTTATTTTTTTACACTGCTTTTGTACAGTTCTCTTGCCCACATTTTATCAGGTTGTCTTTTATTAAGTTATAGAAGTTCATTACGTCTTATGGACATCAGTCATTTTCTAGTTGTTTTGCAAATATTTAGTCCAAATCTATGGCTTGCTTGTTTATTTTCTTAATATCTTTTACTTGGCAGAAGTTTTTAATTTTGATGAAGTCTACTTACCAACTTTTTCTGTCCTGCCTAAAAAAAAAAACCCAACTTATATTCTTCCACATTTTCTTCTGGAAGTTTTGTACTATTAACATTTATGTTTAAGCCTGTGATCTATCTACCTCTATTGAGGTTCCCACATTCCATATGGATGCCTGGTTACCCCAGCAAACCTGTGGAGAAGACCTTTCCTGTCAGATGGCATTAGCAGAGCTTTAGTCAAAAATCTGTTTACCTAATGATAAGTGTGGGTCTTGAGTGGGAGGGAGAGTCTTTTTAATTTTTAATTGACAGTAATAATTATGCCATTTTGAGGTACATATTGACTTTCTAATACATACAATGTGTACTGATCAGATCAGGGTAACTAGTATATCCAGCATGGCACATAGCATGGCACAGTCTTTGTTTTTGGAACATGCATTGTCTTCCTTCCAGCTATTTGAAATTAGTGTTTCTAATTGTTGACTATTATTACTGATAGTCATCCTTCAGTTTTATAAAACACTAGAATTTAGTCCTCCTCAGTTCTGAGTTGAATCCCCTAACAAGTCTCTCCTGACCCCTCCCTCCCCCTGCCCTTCCCATCCTCTGTGGCTCCTCTGTCCTACTTTCTCCTTCTATGAGGTCAACTTTTCTTTAGCTTCCACATAAGAGTGAGAACACATGGTGTTTAACTCTCCAGTTCCAACATGTTGCCACAAATAACAAGATTTCATTTTTTTATCCCTGAATAGTATTCCATAGTGTATATAGATCACATTTTCTTTAACTCTTTACCTATTGTTGGACACCTACTTTGATTCCAAATCTTGGCTATTGTGAATAGTACTGCAGTAAATATGAGTGTGCAGATGGCCCTCAGATAGATGATTTCCTTTACTTTGGATAATTCCCAGTTGTAGGGTTGTGGATCATGTGGTAGTGCTATTTGCTATTTGCAGTTTTCTGAGGAACCTCCACCGTCTTCTCCTTAGTCACTGTACTTGTACACATTCCCGAGTGTTCTGTTCTTGCAGAAAAGCCGCACAGTCTTGTCACCCCTGTGTGTGCAGCAGTCCTCATTTGGGAGTACTTTGCAGCACTTCTCTTAACATGCAGAGGAAAATGCTATGACACTTGGTTACTCCTGAGGCCCAGCCAGGCTACCCTCTCCCAACCTGGCAAACCAGACAGTATTAAAAAATAGTTCAGTCTTTTTGGATACTTTTTTTTTTTTTTTTTTTTTTTTTTTTTAGAGTCTCACTTTATGGCCCTCAGGTAGAGTGCCATGGCCTCACACAGCTCACAGCAACCTCCAACTCCTGGGCTTAAGCGATTCTCTTGCCTCAGCCTCCCGAGTAGCTGGGACTACAGGCGCCCACCACAACGCCCGGCTATTTTTTTGTTGCAGTTTGGCCGGGGCCAGGTTTGAACCCGCCACCCTCGGTATATGGGGCCGGCGCCTTACTGACTGAGCCATAGGCGCCACCCTGGATACTTTTTTTTTAATCTCATGACTTAAGTTTCATTACTTCGACTGAAAATCCCCCCCCCCAAAAAAAATGATTCATGGAATGATTCATGATGCATGTAAATCTATGCATCTGATTGTGCTGAGGAGGAGAAATAGACTATGTCAAGGCCACTGGTCCCTGCTAACAAGACAGCTCTGTTTGTCTTCAGCTGCTTGCTTGTTTCTTTCTCATCCTCTTGCCTCTTCTAGTCATGCTGTGAACTTGACCTTGAGAAAGCTCTTGATGCAGATGGGGCCTGGTGAAAATGCTGTATGTTCACCAGCAGGGAGAGTCTTTTCAAATGGAAATGTTCTAGGCAAAATAATTCTTGTCAAAAAAGGACAACCAGAAAGAGGTTTTTTTTGTTTTTTGGTTTTTTTCTGGAGGGAGGACAGTGGGGAATGTAAATCTGTATTTCATAAGAAAAGAGTCAATCTTTATACTGATAATTTGAAAAGTGAGAACAGAAAGCCTGAAGCCAGGGCACCTTGCCTGGGTGTGCAAGTGTGGACTTGTATAGAGCCCAGTGTGGAGAGAAGCCTGGGGCACCCACGCCAGGCCCAGGCAACCTTTCCATGGACGCAGTTTGCCATGTTTCCAGTACAGGCCTGAGAATAAGTTACCAGCTTTTCGATGCTTGCCTCTCCTTAGCAGAAGGAAGGTGAGAGAGGGCAGGACTCTTTAACCCAGCTGTCCCTGCAGTTGCTCTGAGTCTGGGCGGTAGAATCTTCCTTACTGGCAGGTCTTCCGTGAGCAACAGCCAGATTGCCAAAAACACTTCAACTGAGTGTGGTTCCCTACCTCTTTCTATTAGTAATGAGGAAAATCAAGTCTCTTTACACATCTCCCTTCTGTACACCATGGTCTACTTTGCACAGCCTCTTATTTCTAATAACCCAGAATCTGAGAATTTAAGAGTCATTCTTTTTACTCAGGAAGGACTAACTTCACCCAGCAGGTTGTCCTCCATTTGTTGAATGGGGTAAAAATTACACAGCATCTTGGAATCCTATGCCTACAATTACCTTGGTAAAATGATGGTGACTTAGGTTTGGGAAACTAAGTCCAAACGAGGAAAAATGGAGGGTCTGTTGGGTTTTCCTGCTGTTTTTAGGAGCCCTCATAATTCTCCATTGTCTGGTACGTTTAGATTATCCAGTCCTCAGCATCCTGACTGGGTGGTGTGGTGGCAGCACCCACCTCACATAGCCTCAGAGCCCTCATTGTCTTCCTCATTTGCTCATTCCCACTCAGACGCTCTGGCCACTGGCATCCTGAAAGAGTTTCCATTAATAACAGGGTTTGAGGAAACCACACATTAGAGGCAGTGAGCAACTTTCAACAGCATCTGGGCCTTGTGATTGCAGAGCTGAGCTCAGGACCTGCTCAGCACCCACCAGCCTTGCGCCTGAGACTGCTGCTTCAGTCTCTTCACCTGTCATAGAATAGACGATCACCACCCTCCTTACAGGGGAAGAATAGACTGCACCCAGAGGCAGCAAGTAGTGATCCTTCAACTGTTCCCCTTACATCAGGAAGGGCCAAGAGTCTTCTTGAAAACATACAACCCCTGCTCCCAAGAACTCTCCAGTTTAAACCAAATTCTCACCCTGGTATGTATCCTTGACTATGTGCAAGCAAATTTTCTTCCCTACCTCATGTGTGTGTTTTTCTGTGATAATAATAGGAAATGTCAGCCAGAAGCAGTGGTTCATGCCTATAATCCCAGCACTCTGGGAGGCCAAAGGCAGGAGGATCCCTTGAGCTCAAGAGTTCGAGACCAGCCTGAGCAAAAACAAGACCGCCATCTCTACTAAAAATAGAAACATTAGCCAGGCATGGTGGTAGGCACCTGTAGTTCCAGCTACTCAGGCAACTGAGTCAGGAGGATCGCTTGAGCCCAGAAGTCTGAGGTTGTTGTGAGCTAGGCTAATGCCATGGCCCTCTAGCCCAGGTGACAGAGCAAGACGGTCTCAAAAAAAAAAAATAGTAAAATGAGATGTGTGTTGGAGCTCGCTCCATCCTGAGCACTTCACACTTTTCTGGATTATAGGAGGCACTATTACTTGAAGGTAAACAGGTTCGGGCAAGTTCACTGGCCTGCAATAGACATCACAGCCAGTGGCAGAGCTGGAATTCAAACCCTGGGATGTGACCACAATGCACCTACGTGCCTAAAAGTAATTTAGTACTGTCATCCATAGGAAGGATGTCACCAGGATGGAAGATACAGAGAGAGAACAGGTAGACAGGAGAGACAACATGTAGACAGGTGGTGCCCATAGCTTAGTGGGTAGGGCTCCAGCCACATACACCTGGCCCTTGCCAACTTAAACAACAATGACAACTGCAACAACAACAATAACAATGAAAAAAAAATGGCTGGGTGTTGTGGCGGGCGCCTGTAGTCCCAGCTACTTGGGAGGCTGAGGCAAGAGAATCGCTCAAGCCCAAGAGTTGGAGGTTGGTGTGAGCTGTGACTCCATAGCACTCTACCCACAGGGACAGCTTGGATAGAGCTCAAAAAAAGAAAACAGGTTGACATGCTGAGTCATGTGGGCAACCAGAGTCCATTGGCAAACCTATCTAATGTGTGTGTGTCCTATATCTTTGTGCTGGTGTGGGCCAGAATCCCCACTCTTCTCACTCCTCCTCTGTAGTGCTAGAAATAGATTTGCAGACATACTTGCAGCCTCCTCGATGTCACAGGCAACTGTAAAGCTGTGTGTGCATCTTAGTCTGTTTCTTCCTGGAAAGGTGTTTCAGCATTACAAAGCAGAAGCATTCTAAAGGTTCTTGGTAAGTATTGCCAAATTGCTTTCCAACACGTGCACCTGCCAGAAGTCTACAAATCCTGAGTCGCAGCGTACACATGCCCACCTGGTAAGCCAGCTGATCTCTTCAATCAAAGAGGGGGCCCACCCTGAGATCTCCACTCCTAGAAGGAAGAGAGCAGACACTGGGTCTCCATCCCCGTCTGTGAAGCTCCTGTTCTCAGAGTGTGGCTGCAGACCAGGGGCATCACCAGAGAACTTGTTAGAGATGCAAATTCCGGCTCAGCACTGATAGCTCAAGTGGCTAAGGCACCAGCCACATACACCAGAGCTGGCAGGTTCGAATCCAGCCCAGGCCTGCCAAACAACCATGACAACTACAACGAAAAAATAGCCAGGCGTTGTGGCAGGCACCTGTAGTCTCAGCTACTTGGGAGGCTGAGGCAAGAGAATCGGCTAAGCCCGGGAGTTGGAGGTTGCTGTGAGCTGTGATGCCACGGTACTCTACCCAGGGTGATAGCTTGAGGCTCTGTCTCAAAAAAAGCAGAAATGCAAATTCTTGGGCCCTGCTCCAATCCTACTGAGTAACAAAGTCCAGGGCCAGAGCAGGCAGTCTGGAAACAAGCCCTCCAGGTGAATCTGTTGTCGGCACAAGTTTGGGAGCCACTGATACAGGGAAAGCTAAGTCAGCTGAAAGGGGAAATGTCCCACACTTGCTTATAACCAAGTCTGTGACAGCTGGGAGTAAATCCAAGGGAAATGTCCCTTCTGTGGTTCATTCACATTAAGAAAGAACAGACCCCTTGACGGGGTCTGTAGTCGGGATAAGTTGGCCCAATTGGGACATATCCCTCTTTCCCCTTTGCTCCCTTGAGAGGGGATATGAAAGCTTGCAGCAGTTTAGAAATGTCCTAAGGTCACAGGGCTAGTAAGTGGGAAAACTGAAATTTGAACCCAGTCTGCCGGAGACTGAATTCTCAACAGCCACACTGCCTGAGAAAAGGAGTTAAGACACTTATATAATGTAGGAGCCTTTCAAATTACTGGGCTTGTTCTGGAATATTCCAATGCTCTGTCTGGGGTGTTGTGATGAGTAGCTTTCCCCACATATCCTAATCTTGGACCCTAACAAACCAAAGCCAGTCTTAGGCACGTGTAGCTTTTAGCTGGTTGACAAAGTAAGAGTAAGCTAGTGAAGTGATCTTTTTTTTATTTTTCCCCACTTATTTTAATTTGACTCTTAGGAATTATGTCTACAGCGTTGAGCCTCCCAGCATCCCCTTGTAAGTGCCTCAGTGGTATGTCACCTTGCCCGTGAGGTGTGATCAATCCCCAATCATGTCTTGAATGACAGATGGGGGCAGAGGCACATGGAAGGCTGGGTGGGGAGTGTGAAGGACAGGTACACAGATGGATGCAATGGCAGTTTGTTGGCTTACCACCTCTCTGGGGCATGAGCCTACCAAGGAGGATTCAGACTCCCACTCTGGCTACCCTGGGGCTTCTAGCTCAGCTTCCAAGGGCATTCCGAGGGTTGTGCCTGAGGCCAGAATCTGAGAGCAAGGTGAGGCTTGCTGCTCCCTGGAGGAATCCCCCAGGAAGCCTCAAAAGGTGCCTGCAACAACCACACGACAGAAGAGGCTCCAAGTGTTTCCTTTTGAGGATGGGAAAAGGAAGCCAAGAGAAATGTGAAGAGGTGTCTGAAAGCCCAGAGGAAACCAGGAGGCCTTTACATAAGATCTATTTGCAGTAAGAAACCTTGGCATGGGGCTGCAGGCTCTGCTTCAAAAATAAACCAATGTGCAGAGAAATAGCTTAATTCTGAAAGCAAATGTCCCACCAAAGGGAAGAGAGCTTGAGCTGGGACTTAAAAGGGACTGCCCCTCTCTCCTGCTTCCCCATACCCCAGAAGAGGGAGAGAAACATTTCCGAAACATAAACATTTTTACAAGGACTCTTGATGGAATCAAAATAAGATGTTCCTACAACCCCTCCCTTGGTGGGTCAGGTTCAATGCCAGCTCCCCTTCACTAGGCTGTCTGTCATTTGGATCAACATGAGAGAGATGATCAAGAAAACGCACAGCGTGCAGCAGAAAACAGTACATGGGAGAGCGGACCAAGAGAACAACACAGCATGCAAAAGGAGCAGTGTGCATACACAGAAAACAGTGCATGGGAGAGCCAAACAAGAGAACACCACAGCGTGCAGCAGGAGCAGTGTGCATACACAGAAAACAGTGCATGGGGGAGCCCAACAAGAGAACAGCACAGCGTAGAGCAGGAGCAGTGTGCCTACACAGAAAACAGTGCATGGGAGAGCCAACCAAGAGAACAGCACAGCATGCAGCACGAGCAGTGTGCATACACAGAAAACAGTGCATGGGAGACCCAACCAAGAGAACACCACAGCGTGCAGCAGGAGCAGTGTGTGTACAAGAAAACAGTGCATGGGAGAGCCCAACAAGAGAAGAGCAGCACAGTGTACAGCAGGAGCAGTGTGTGTACAAGAAAACAGTGCATGGGAGAGCCAAACAAGAGAACAGCACAGTGTACAGCAGGAACAGTGTGTGTACAAGAAAACAGTGCACGGGAGAGCCAACCAAGACAACGGCACAGCGTGCAGCAGGAGCAGTGTGCCTACACAGAAAACAGTGCATGGGAGAGCCAACCAAGAGAACAGCACAGCGTGAAGCAGGAGCAGTGTGCCTACACAGAAAACAGTGCATGGGAGAGCCAAACAAGAGAACAGCACAGCGTGCCGCAGGAGCAGTGTGCCTACACAGAAAACAGAGCATGGAGGAGACAACCAAGAGAACAGCACAGTGTACAGCAGGAGCAGTGTGCCTACACAGAAAACAGTGCATGGGAGAGCCGACCAAGAGAACAGCACAGCGTGCAGCAGGAGCATTGTGCATACACAGAAAACAGTGCATGGGAGAGCCAACAAAGAGAACAGCACAGCGTGCAGCAGGAGCAGTGTGCCTACACAGAAAACAGTGCATGGGAGAGCCTACCAAGAGAACAGCACAGCGTGCAGCGGGAACAGTGTGCCTACACAGAAGACAGTGCATGGGAGAGCCCAACAAGAGAACAGCACAGCGTGGCGCAGGAGCAGTGTGCCCACACAGAAAACAGAGCATGGGAGAGCCAAACAAGAGAACAGCACAGCGTGCAGCACGAGCAGTGTGCCTACACAGAAAACAGTGCATGGGAGAGCCAACCAAGAGAACAGCACAGCGTGCAGCAAGAGCAGTGTGCCTACACAGAAAACAGAGCATTGGAGAGCCAACCAAGAGAACAGCACAGTATACAGCAGGAGCAGTGTGCCTACACAGAAAACAGTGCATGGGAGAGCCGACCAAGAGAACAGCACAGCGTGCAGCAGGAGCAGTGTGCCTACAGAGAAAACAGTGCATGGGAGAGCCCAACAAGAGAAGAGCACAGCGTACAGCAGGAGCAGTGTGCCTACACAGAAAATAGTGCATGGGAGAGCCGACCAAGAGAACAGCACAGCGTGCAGCAGGAGCAGTGTGCCTACACAGAAGACAGTGCATGGGAGAGCCGACCAAGAGAACAGCACAGAGAGCAGCGGGAGCAGTGTGCCTACACCGAAAACAGTGCATGGGAGAGCCGTCCAAGAGAACAGCACAGCGTGCAGCGGTAGCAGTGTGCCTACACCGAAAACAGTGCATGGGAGAACCGACCAAGAGACCAGCACAGCGTGCAGCGGGAGCAGTGTGCCTACAGAGAAACCAGTGCGTGGGAGAGCCGAGCAAGAGAACAGCACAGCGTGCAGCAGGAGCAGTGTGCCTACACAAAAAACAGTGCATGGGAGAGCCGACCAAGAGTACAGCACAGCGTGCAGCAGGAGCAGTGTGCCTACACAGAAAACAGTGCATGGGAGAGCCTACCAAGAGAAGACCACAGCGTGCAGCAGGAGCAGTGTGCCTACACAGAAAACAGTGCATGGGAGGGCCCACCAGAGAACAGCACAGCGTGCAGCAGGTGCAGTGTGCTTACACTGAAAGCAGTGCATGGGAGAGCCGACCAAGAGACCAGCACAGCGTGCAGCGGGAGCAGTGTGCCTACACAGAAACCAGTGCGTGGGAGAGCCAACCAGAGAACAGCACAGCGTGCAGCAGGAGCAGTGTGCCTACACAGAAAGCAGTGCATGGGACAGCCGACCAAGAGAACAGCACAGCCTGCAGCAGGAGCAGTGTGCCTACACAGAAAATAGTGCGTGGGAGAGCCGACCCAAGAGAACAGCACAGCGTACAGCAGGAGCAGTGTGCCTACACAGAAAACAGTGCATGGCAGACCCAACCAAGAGAACACCACAGCGTGCAGCAGGAGCAGTGTGTGTACAAGAAAACAGTGCATGGGAGAGCCGAACAAGAGAACAGCACCACAGTGTACAGCAGGAGCAGTGTGTACAAGAAAACAGTGCATGGGAGAGCCAAACAAGAGAACAGCACAGTGTACAGCAGGAGCAGTGTGTGTACAAGAAAACAGTGCACGGGAGAGCCAACCAAGACAACGGCACAGCGTGCAGCAGGAGCAGTGTGCCTACACAGAAAACAGTGCATGGGAGAGCCCAAGAAGAGAAGAGCACAGTGTGGAGCAGGAGCAGTGTGCCTACACAGAAGACAGTGCATGGGAGAGCCGACCAGGAGAACAGCACAGAGTGCAGCGGGAACAGTGTGCCTACACCGAAAACAGTACATGGGAGAGCCGTCCAAGAGCACACCACAGCGTGCTGCGGGAGCAGTGTGCCTACACCGAAAACAGTGCATGGGAGAGCCGTCCAAGAGAACAGCACAGCATGCAGCGGGAGCAGTGTGCCTACACCGATAACAGTGCATGGGAGAGCCGACCAAGAGAACAGCACAGCGTGCAGCGGGAACAGTGTGCCTACACAGAAACCAGTGCATGGGAGAGCCGAGCAAGAGAACAGCACAGCCTGCAGCAGGAGCAGTGTGCTTGCACAGAAAACAGTGCATGGGAGAGCCTACCAAGAGAACTGCACAGCGTGCAGCAGGAGCAGTGTGCCTACACAGAAAACAGTGCATGGGAGAGCCCACCAGAGAACAGCACAGCGTGCAGCAGGTGCAGTGTGCCTACACTGAAAGCAGTGCATGGGAGAGCCGACCAAGAGAACAGCACAGTGTGCCGCAGGATCATTGTGCCTACACAGAAAACAGTGCATGGGAGAGCCGACCAAGAGAACAGCACAGCGTGCAGCAGGAGCAGTGTGCCTACACAGAAAACAGAGCATGGGAGAGCCAACCAAGAGAACAGCACAGTGTACAGGAGGAGCAGTGTGCCTACACAGAAAACAGTGCATGGGAGAGACAACCAAGAGAACAGCACAGCGTGCAGCAGGAGCAGTGTGCCTACACAGAAAACAGTGCATGGGAGAGCCTACCAAGAGAAGAGCACAGCGTGCAGCAGGAGCAGTGTGCCTACACAGATAACAGTGCATGGGAGAGCCCAGCAGAGAACAGCACAGCGTGCAGCAGGTGCAGTGTGCCTACACTGAAAGCAGTGCATGGGAGAGCCGACCAAGAGAACAGCACAGCGTGCAGCAGGAGCAGTGTGCCTACACAGAAAACAGAGCATGGGAGAGCCAACCAAGAGAACAGCACAGCGTGCAGCAGGATCATTGTGCCTACACAGAAAACAGTGCATGGGAGAGCCGACCAAGAGAACAGCACAGCGTGCAGCAGGAGCAGTGTGCCTACACAGAAAACAGTACATGGGAGAGCCGACCAAGAGAATAGCACAGCGTGCAGCAGGAGCAGTGTGCCTACACAGAAGACAGTGCATGGGAGAGCCGACCAAGAGAACAGCACAGAGAGCAGCGGGAGCAGTGTGCCTACACCGAAAACAGTGCATGGGAGAGCCGTCCAAGAGAACAGCACAGCGTGCAGCAGGAGCAGTGTGCCTACACAGAAAACAGTGCATGGGAGGGCCCACCAGAGAACAGCACAGCGTGCAGCAGGTGCAGTGTGCTTACACTGAAAGCAGTGCATGGGAGAGCCGACCAAGAGACCAGCACAGCGTGCAGCGGGAGCAGTGTACCTACACAGAAACCAGTGCGTGGGAGAGCCAACCAGAGAACAGCACAGCGTGCAGCAGGAGCAGTGTGCCTACACAGAAAGCAGTGCATGGGAGAGCCGACCAAGAGAACAGCACAGCCTGCAGCAGGAGCAGTGTGCCTACACAGAAAATAGTGCATGGGAGAGCCGACCAAGAGAACAGCACAGCGTACACCAGGAGCAGTGTGCCTACACAGAAATCAGTGCATGGGAGACCCAACCAAGAGAACACCACAGCGTGCAGCAGGACCAGTGTGTGTACAAGAAAACAGTGCATGGGAGAGCCCAACAAGAGAACAGCAGCACAGTGTACAGCAGGAGCACTGTGTACAAGAAAACAGTGCATGGGAGAGCAAAACAAGAGAACAGCACAGTGTACAGCAGGAGCAGTGTGTGTACAAGAAAACAGTGCACGGGAGAGCCAACCAAGACAACGGCACAGCGTGCAGCAGGAGCAGTGTGCCTACACAGAAAACAGTGCATGGGAGTGCCCAAGAAGAGAAGAGCACAGTGTGGAGCAGGAGCAGTGTGCCTACACAGAAGACAGTGCATGGGAGAGCCGACCAGAGAACAGCACAGCGTGCAGCAGGAGCACTGTGCCTACACAGAAAGCAGTGCATGGCAGAGACGACCAAGCGAACAGCACAGCGTGCAGCACGAGCAGTGTGCCTACACAGAAAACAGTGCATTGGAGAGCCAAACAAGAGAACAGCACAGCGTGCAGCAGGAGCAGTGTGCCTACACAGAAAACGGTGCATGGGAGAGCCGACCAAGAGAAGAGCACAGCGTGCAGCAGGAGCAGTGTGCCTACACAGAAAACAGTGCATGGGAGAGCCAAACGAGAACAGCACAGCGTGCCGCAGGAGCATTGTGCCTACACAGAAAACAGTGCATGGGAGAGCCGATCAAGAGAACAGCACAGCGTGCAGCGGGAGCAGTGTGCCTACACAGAAAACAGTGCATGGGAGAGCCGATCAAGAGAACAGCACAGCGTGCAGCCGGAGCAGTGTGCCTACACAGAAAACAGTGCATGGGAGAGCCAACCAAGAGAACAGCACAGCGTGCAGCAGGAGCAGAGTGCCTACACAGAAAACAGTGCATGGGAGAGCCGACCAAGGGAACAGCACAGCGTGCGCAGGAGCAGTGTGCCTACACAGAAAACAGTGCATGGGAGAGCCGACCAGAGAACAGCACAGCGTGCAGCAGGAGCAGT
Organism: Nycticebus coucang; assembly: GCF_027406575.1. Taxonomy (NCBI): domain Eukaryota; kingdom Metazoa; phylum Chordata; class Mammalia; order Primates; family Lorisidae; genus Nycticebus; species Nycticebus coucang. The sequence continues at coordinate 112,111,891 of NC_069791.1, read as the reverse complement.
GTGCCTACACAGAAAACAGTGCATGGGAGAGCCAACCAGAGAACAGCACAGCGTGCAGCAGGAGCAGTGTGCCTACACAGAAACCAGTGCATGGGAGAGCCGACCAAGAGAACAGCACAGCGTGCAGCAGGAGCAGTGTGCCTACACAGAAAACAGTGACCTTGGCTGACCTGATCCTCAAAGGCTGGACCTCCGTACAGTGGTCTGTGGACCTCCTTTAAAACATCAGGTTGACGATATTGGGTTTGGGACACCACCGTGGAAGGAGGAATGGACTCCTGAGGCCATCCTAACTGGAACACAGCACAGTGACCTCCATGTTGAAGGCGCTCATTTGCTCCTCTCTGAGGCCACACTTCTCCCTTAGGAGCAGTGCCCTGGTCCCTTCGCAGCAGGGAAGGACAGCAGCACCAGCTGCAGATGTGGATCAGCTTCCTCACATCATCTGGGTGGTTGTCAAGTAACTGCAACAGCTACTCCAGACAGCTGACCATTGTGAGGTCACTGTGAACAGACACCATGAGCAGGGCCACCCAGGGAGTAGAGCTGCTTGAGAAGGAGCACTTTATTTTATGGCCCAAGTAGTCTGGGGAGGATCATAAGGAGCTTATCCCACTGTGTCCTCTGCTAGGACTGAGAGACTAAGCTAATCACATCTATTTGCCCCTTGCCTCTCTCTCCCTCTGGCAGGCCAAGAACCGTCAGTGTTCAGCTGTGATTTTGTACTCCACTGCCACTCAGCCTGCTGGGGTTGGAAGATGAAATGTCATCTGGAATTAAGAGCCCAACTTACCAGGAAGGAAACTCCCTCCTGTGGTAGAGAAAGGCTGGGTGTGTCCTTGAGGGAGGATAGCAGGGCTGTCCCAGAAGGTTTTTTAGCTGGTAGTTAAGATCCTCATCTAAACAGAAGTGGGCAGAAAAGTGAGGGGAGGTTGCCAGGAAGACAGAAGGTGGGGTGGGAGGTAGAGGAGGGAGGCACAGGAATCCCATTCCAGATGCTGCAGCAGCAGTGCATTGAGAGCGCCCTCTGCAACCCGGATTCTGTGGGGGTACTTGGTTTTGCAAACATGCACAGAAAAACCTTCATCCACATACGTGCATAATTGGTCTGAAGTGGAAATGGGCTGCTTTTTCTGGAAGCAACTCATTTCTCTAAGCTGAACTCCGATTATGTAATTCTGGGTGGGTCTGCCACTCCCAGCAACGCTCACCCACAGTAGCAGGTGGGCCAATCACAGAGAATACTCTCTTGCCAGCTTCAGCCACTGTGCTGGAAGAGCAGGTGGCAGGGGCTGGCCACCATCTTGCAGTCTTCCCTAAGAACCCATTTGCTGAAGGAGGAGAGGTGGATGACCTAGTGTGAGGGAGGCAATGGATGGACCTGTGTGTGCCCAAAGCTAGATCCACCATATCCTTTCCAGTTTCATAAATCAATACATCTTCAACCCCCTTTTGCTAGTTCTAGCTTGAGTTACATTTCTGACACTTGCCACCATGAAAGCCAAAACTGTGAAAGGAAGGACCCTAAAGGCTGTGAAAGGAGTTTGCTGGTGTGCAGTAGGTGGGGACACTAGTACAAACAGTAAAACAGGAATGTTGGTCTTGATTGAGAAAGTTTTCTCAGGTCCTTGAGAAGCTCACATTGACCTACAGCTAATGGATGAGTTTTACAAATCCCTTATCCATCCAAGTGGGCACGCTGACATGGTACAGCTGTAGGTCAGGAAGAAAGTGAGGCTTCAAACAGGAAAAGGCTGCACAGAGTTGAGCTGACAGGCAACCAACCTGGCATCACTTCCCCAGTGGAAGGATGGTGTGGATGGTAGATCACTGGGGCTGAGCTGGAACCCGCTGGTTAGGGGTGGCCCCTCTCAGCCAGAGCTTTCCATATCTTGGGGGGGACCTCAATAGGATCTTCTCCAGAGGTGGCTTGTGGCTTGGAGCTTTTCTGTCTGTCCTCTAGGAGGACATTACTAATGGCCCTGCTGGAGGTGGCTGGTCGTCAGTCTGTGATAACACTGCCTGCCTCACACCCAGCCCCAGTTCTTACCCACACCATCCCATCTGTTATTCAGACTTTATGCTCTGTCACTCCAGCCTTCCCTATCATTTATTTTGAAATTGGGAATGTGTCCCAAACCAACAATTTCCTGGACCACAATGTTCCTTTCTGAGTGTCCCCACAGGACAGTCAGGGAGCATGGTGAATAAAACCAGCAATCGTTGCTCCCCGCCCTAGTAAAGGGACTGTTTTGTCAGGCTGTTGCCCCATAACATACCACTTCTGTCTCGTGTTTGACTTCACATAGTGAAAATCTTCTAAAACACAGAGCAGGAGCTTCCTCTCTTAGATCTCTCTATAGAAGCATTGGAAGCCCTGGAATGATTTGTAGTGAAACAAACTGGAAGTCAAACTTAGCCTCAACACTTATTTGCTTTTGATCCTGGATAACTTCTACATACCTGTGAACCTCAGTTTTCTTCTATGCAATGAAGACAACAATACTACAGTGTGTGCAATTAGGTTCAGCTATAAATAACAGAAGTCTGAATTGGTGGCCTCTGACACTTATACAGGCAGGCAGGCCCAGGCTGTTGAGAGGTGTGTATGTCATCACAGCCCCAAGCTCCTCCAATCTTTCAGGACTAGTTTCCATTCTAACAGTCACCTCATGGCCCAAAGTGGGTGCTAGAGCTCCAGCTATCATATTCCAGGCTGCAAGAAAGAGGAAATGCATTCTGATTCATCTTTTATAGAGCCTTCCTACAAGTCCTTCATAAAAATCTGCTTATATTTCATTGGCTAGTATTTAGTCACATGGCCATGCCTAGCTACAAGAAAATCTGGGAAAGATAACCTCTAAAATGGCCCCAATAATTCCTTTATTTGGGTATTCATTTGTTTGTGTAATTACCTTTCCTTGAACGTGGGCTGGACCTAATAACTTTTTTTTAACCAATGGACTATGCAAAAGTAATGGGATGTCGCTTCTGAGATTAGGTTTCAAAGGGTTGGTGTTTCAGTCTTAGGTGCTCTTTTTGCTCTCTGAGGAAAAGCAGCTACCATGAGCTGCTTTATAGAGAAGCCCACGTGGCAAGAAGCAGATGCCTCTGGGGAACAGCTATCAAGTTCCTGAGGCCTCAATCCAACAGCCTCATCATGAACAAGCCTGGGCAGAAGATCCTCTCCTGGTCAGGCCTTCAGATGACTGCAGCCCTGGTGGAAATCTCGGCTGCAATCTCATGAGATACCTGAGCCAGAGAACCCTCAGAAAATATGAAATGATGAACATTTTTTGTTTTCAGCTGCTAAGTTTGGGGTTCAGTTGTTACACAGCAATAGCTAGCTAACCAATACAGTAGTTTCCCAGCTATAGACACATTGCCAGGATTCTGTTTCTCAGAAGGAAAGAAAGGATGGAGATTGGGAGGCAGCCAACAGTCACCACCCCCTGTGCCCACCTCAAAAGACTGGTGTGAGGATGGACTGAGGTGAATCTGTAAAGTGTCCACATTGACTTTGCCAGCACCTAGGAAATGCCTAGAGAGAGGTGGCAGTTAGTGAAGGGCCATCATCCTGTGCCTACTTCCCAGGTTTCTAGAAAACAGGTTGGACTGTGTCTTATGTGAGATTTTCTCTGGCTTCCTCTCCCCTTTTACAGTTCAGAACCCCCTTCTCCAACCCAACTAGTAAAATGACTACTCCTACAAACTATGGACCAGTGATTTTCAACTTGTATGCCATGGCACACTGGCATGCCCTGAGAAGATCTTCAATATGCCACAAAAATTTTTAAAGATCATTAATTAAACTATTTTTGAAAGAAGTTCAAAGTGTAGTAAGTATATTTTTTTAGTCTTTTTTTGGATCAACATAATTTAAGTGTGCAATGGAAGTTTAACTATAGGTTCAACTGTGCCGTGAGATAAAAAATGTCGTGGTCCCTAAGGCCTTGGTTGTGGTTGCCCCACGAAGGAACCAGGCATGACACAGATTAGAAGTACAAGCTTCTTGCGGGAGACGGGCTAACCTTAAGTGCAGGGTAGCCCTGAGCCCCCTCTGCAATGGTTATTTATTAAGGTTATACACAACAGGTGTGGAGAGTTAAGGTAATTACATACGAGGGCTGTGTGTATAAGGATTGCCATGTGTTCTTTCCGTACAGCCCCCCATGAAGAAATATCAAGCATCAATGTTTAACACATGCTTACTAATGAGTGATGGCTCTGATCTCATTCCGGAACACTGAGTTACTTGGGGGATTGCCCCTAAGTCACAAAACATCTCTAGGCTTACCAGGAGACTGTCCTGTTCTTGGCGTTTCCTTTTAATGTGATAAGAAACAGTAACTGTGCTTTGCAAGCATAGTGTCCATTCCTCTACAAAAAAAGGTTGAAAAACACTGCTATTAGACCCACAGGCCCAACTGGTGGGTTTGTAGAATGGTAAGATTTTAGAGGGAAAGGGGCTTAAAACCCCTCTAATCCATCTCCCCTCTTCCCAATGTAAACCAAGACACTCACTCAAGGTCACAAAATCTCAAGGCAGAAGAGGAACTTGAATCCCCACCTGGGAGATGACCTAGCTGTCTGTTCCAACATCTTTCCACGTGGCTGTTGCTCAGGCAGATCCCAGTGTGTGAAGCATTTTAAAGTTTCCTATATTAAAATAAAAAAAAAATGCACTAGTTCAACCCAATTTTCTCTCCCCAAGAGAAGTTGAAGTCAGGTTTATGGGACAGGAGAAGCTTTTCAGTGAACAAGCATCATATTCTGGCTTTTCTTTAGGCTTTTGGAGGTCCCTTTTGTCCTCTGGCTTGACAGTGAGCTGAACTCCTTGCAAACACTCCTCTAGAGCTTGTCCCTCATGCATGTAACTGGGAGAAAAGTCTAGACATGAGGGCTCTCCCGGATCCCACGGCAATGTGTGCTCCTACCCAAGGCAAGAACAGTCTGTATTCTTTCCCTCCCCCCAGAGTGCAGGACATATGTCACCCTGGGGGAATGTGCACTCATTTCATATACAACAAATTCTCAGTTTTTCAAAATGGATTGAGACCAAGGCCTGTCAGTGAAAACAAATGTTTTGGGGAGAAAAAAAATTGATGATAATTCTTATGGGGTTTTTTGTCTCCTTTACCTCCTTCAAAAATGATGGGTAGGCTCAGCACCTGTAGCTCAAGTGGCTAAGGCGCCAGCCACATACACCAGAGCTGGCAGGTTCAAATCCAGCCTGGGCCCGCCAAACAACAATGACAACTACAACCAAAAAATAGCTGGGCATTGTGGCGGGCACCTGTAATCCCAGCTACTTGGGAGGCTGAAGCAAGAGAATCGTGTAAGCCCAAGAGTTGGAGGTTGCTGTGAGCTGTGATGCCACAATACTCTACCCAGGGTGACAGCTTGAGGCTCTGTCTCAAAAAAAGAAAAAATGTTCATTACATAATTTTACAAAGATGTGGCCAACACATCATTGTTCCTTATCTCCCATTAAACAGGGATCATGATTTGTACCTGCTACAAGGTCAGAGTGATGACTTTAGGGAAAGTGGCCCAACCACCCCAGACCTGGGTTTCCATATCAGTCTTGCAATCCCGCGTGCTTTCACACCACAGGTCACTTCTTTTTCTGTTGTCTCTGATGGAAAACCAGCTCAAAATGACTTAGGCATAAAGGGTACTGACTAGCCTACATAAATGAAAAGTGCAGGCAGCAGTGTGGCTTCGGGAATAGAAGATCCAAGTGCTCCAATGTGGCTTCCGGAAGCCCACTGCTGGCTGTGTGGTGTCATGTGAATGCAGTTTCCCTTTATGTCCAATTTCTCAGCTCCCCAAGGTAAGTTCCAGCAAAAGCTCAGGCTGAGACTTGTTGGCCATCTGTCCAGTGCTGACCCCATCTCTGTGTCAAGTTGGAGGTATTGTTTGATGAAACAGGCCTGGGACACAATGGCCATCCCCCAAGATAGGAATGGTGTCATCTTAATCTGAAACACGGGAACCAAGAGTGGGAGAAGGGTAAATCGTCAAAGGAAAATCCAAGCCCTGTTACCAGGAAGAGGAGGAAGGGAGGCCTCACAGACTCAGACACCAAGTGCCTGTGGCACCACAGCCAGCCATCTGCTTCTGCCATGGCCAGTGCACCCTGTGACCCGTTGATCCTTTCCTTCTTGTCCAGTTCCCCTTCACCCCAGCAGTTGTCAGAGCAGGGGACTAGAAGCAGGTGAGGGAGAGGGTTTACCCTTGGGGCCCAGCCTCTGCCCCCACCTCCCAGGCATTCTGCAGGCAGATCTCCAGCCTGGGGAGCTAAACTGGGCTGAATAGTGTCCTCCTAAAATGCACGTCCACCCAGATCCTGTGAATACATCCTGATTTAGAAATGGAATCTTTGCAACTGTTGCAGCATGAAATTATACTGCACTTGGGTGAGCCCTGCATCCCGCATGACTGGGGTCCTTGTAAGGGGAGGGATGTCTGGACACAGGCACAGATGGGGAGGAGCCCAGGTGATAGATGAGGCAGAGACTGGAGTGACGAAGCCGCAAGCCAAAGATTAGCCGCAACCACCAGGAACCTGAAAGAGGCAAGGAGGAGTTCCTCCTGGAGCCTCCAGAGGAACCAGGGCCCTGCAACACCTCATTCTGGACTCCCAGCCTCCAGAGTTGTGATAGGGTGGATTTCTGTTGTTTCCAGCCACCCCATTGGTGATACTTCGTTACAGTAGCTCTGTCAAACCAATACCCAGACTTCATGAACATACATAGCTCTGTCCCAGACCCAGGGCTTTTGAATGGGAAGAAATTCCCAGCTGATGAAAAGACTTTAGCAGAAAAGGCCACATAACCTTTGCATCAGGGGCTACTTCAAATGAAAGGCCCTTCCCCAGGCCCCACCCTGAGATTCAGCATCTCAGCTCCCTTGGGACACCACTGGGCAGCATAGTCCTCCCCCAGAAGGCCCTGCCAGGGTTAAAGCCCAGAAAGGGGTCTGCAGAGGCTGTGGCCTCGGGCAGCCAGGGCTAGGCTGTCCACCTTGTCCCTGTTTTCCTGGGACAGTCCCTTGTTAGCCCTAGCAGTCCTGTGCCTTGGGAACACCTCAGTCCTGGGCAAGCCAGGATGCTCCTTCACCCTCCCTACAGGTGTTGCTAGTTTTAGCTCCTTGGGAACATGGAGGACAGGCTCAAACACTCTGCCATCTTACCGTGGACACCTGTAGGCTTCTACGCCTTTATGGTGCACTGATTTTGTTTCTGATACGGTGCTAGGCACTGTATGAATGATGCATCTAGTCCTCACACACACCTGAGAGGTCCCTGGTTTACAAGCTAAAGCTTGAGCCATAAGAAAGCAAGAGAGGTTAAGCCACAAGCTGTGGAGTTGGCAGATGACCCATTGCGCACCTGCTGCCCCTGAACTCACCCTGGAGGGGCAGGAAATGCCCCCTCCTAGATCAGCCCTGTACCCCCACTCAGTGCCTCCTGCAGGTGGAGAAGATGTCACCATCTCCCTCTGATATCTCACTTGCAGCCATGTGACCTCGGGTAGGTTACCACTCCAGGCCCCAGTGTCCTTATCTAAAATACGGGAGCAATAACAGTACCTCCTTGTAGGGGTGTGGGGGGTTCTATCGCGGGTGTGCACTACAGAGTGAAAGGTTAATAGCTGGGAGAGTCGGACCTCAGCTTCCAAAGTCAGATGGAGCTGGGGGCGAGCAGCGTGACTCCTGAAGATTTAGCTACCCAAGCTTGAGCCCCCAGTCTGCAAAATGGGGATAAGGCAGCCCCTTCCTCATAGCACAGCCATTGAGAGAGCAGGTGTGTTGCAGGTTGCCCCAGCAACCCCATCAGGTGCCACTCTGTGGACAAAGACACTCAGCCAAGCTAGTGATGAGTTTAAATTGTGGGCAAAGTTCCCATAATTTTTTTTTCAGTGGCCCTATCATGTGTGTTTTGAATCACAGTGGAGTAGACAGGGCTGGCTGTGGAGTGCTCCTGCCAAAAGTCCCATGGAGGAAGGAGCCCCCCAAGGGTCAAGAGACCTGAGTCTTGGTTTGGCTCCATCTGACCTTGGGTGACCTTGACTTCTCAGGCTTCTGCTTCTCATCCTTGTGGTGGACAGAACTTTGGGATCAGTGCCTGGACCTTGGGCTGGAGATGATTTCACCAGTTACTCCCACGGTGATCCTCGAGGTAAGTCGTTTTCAGTACTCATCATGCATTCAACTTGGGCGGCTCCACTGGCCTGTGACTGGAGCAGCCGCACCCTGAGCTCAGCAGGGACTCCATGCTTGATGAAGGCTCTCATGCCACCTTCTTGAAATTCTTAATTTTTGAATTAAGAATTCTTAATTTTTTTTTAATTAACATTTCATTTTGCACTGGTGCCTACAAATGACACATCCAATCCTACTGTCATCAAATCTTTTTGGCAGGTACCAGGACACCTCAGTGAGAAAGGGGTGACATAGTCACTGTCCTCATGGAGTTTGCAGTCAGTCTAGGAGGGTCGTGGTGGGTTAAACAGTGTCCCCCATTCCTCACCCTAGAAAGCTATGAATGTGACATTATGTGGAAGGAGGGTCTTTGCAGGTGTAATTAGAGATTTGAGGATGAAATAATTCTGGATATAGGGTGGCTCGAAATCCAATGACAAGTGTCCTTAGAAGAGAAAGGAGGCTCCGGTGCATTGGCTCATGCCCTATAATTCTAGCACTTTGAGAGATTGAGGTGGGAGGACTGCTTGAGGCCAGAGGTTTGAGACCAGCTTCAGCCACATATCAAGACCTGTCTAAGAAATAAAAATTAGTTGGGCCTGGTGGCCAGCTATGCATCTAGGCCAGCTACTCAGGAGGCTGACACAGGTGGATCACGTGAACCCACAAGTTTGAGGCTGCCGTGAGCTATGATTGTGCCATTGCACTCCAGCCTAGGTGACAGAATGACACCCTGTCTGAAAACAAGAATGAGAGAGAAAGGAGAGGAAATTTAAGACACACAGACACGGGCCAGGCGCTGTGGCTCATGCCTATAATACCAGCACTCCAGGAGGCTGAGGCAGGAGAAGCGCTTGAGCTAAGCAGCTCAAGACCAGCCTGAGAAAGAGTGAGACCTTGTATCTACTAAAAAACAGAAAAATTAGCAGGGCGCTGTGGCATGTGCCTGTGGTCCCAACTACTCCAGAGACTGAGGCAAGGGGATCAATTGAGCCTAAGAGTTTGAGATTGCAGTGAACTATGATGGCACCACTGCACTCTACATGGGGTGACAAAGCAAGACTCTGTATCAAAAGAAAGAAAGAGTCAGAAAGAGAAAGAAACAGAAACGACAGACGCAGAGGAAATATAGAAGGAAAAGCCACATGAAGACAGAAGGGCAGAAATTGGAGTGATGTGCCAACAAGCTGAGGAGCGCCACGGACCGCCAGCAGCCACCATGACTAGAGAGGCATGGAACAGACTCTCCCAGCCTCCAGAAGGGACCAACCCTGCCAGCGCCTTGGTTTTGGACTCCTGCCCTCCAGAACAAATTAATGTTATTATTATTTTTTTTTTTGTAGAGACAGAGTTTCACTTTATTGCCCTCGGCAGAGTGCCGTGGCGTCACACAGCTCACAGCAACCTCCAACTCCTGGGCTTAGGCGATTCTCCTGCCTCAGCCTCCCGAGTAGCTGGGACTACAGGCACCCACCACAACGCCCAGCTATTTTTTTTTCGTTGTTGTTGCAGTTTGGCCGAGGCTGGGTTTGAACCCCCCACCCTCGGTATATGGGGCCGGCGCCCTGCTCACTGAGCCACAGGCGCCACCCAAATTAATGTTATTTTAAGCCACCAAGTTTATGGTAATTTATTATAGCAGCCTTAGCAAACAGATACAAGGGTAGATAGACATTGATCAAATAATCCAGCAAACAAATGTGAAATTGTTATGTGCAGGGTGCCCTGCTTGGGGAAAGATTCTTGGGGGCTTGAAGTCAGAGGAGTTAACCAATGGGGTGCTGGGAAGAGCACAGTAGGCCAAGGGAACAGTCCCCGGGTGGGAGGCTCCCTTTATAAAACCAACAAGTCTGCAGCCCACGTGGGCCTCTCTGATGTGTTGTCTTGGCTACAGAGGGCTTTGAAAGCCATGGCACTGGACAGGTGTCACTGTTGTGGCCATGGAGGCAGTTTGGCGCCTGTGTTTTCAACTCCACCCGCTTCACATGTTTATGTTACCAGACTGGTCCCTTAAGGGAATCTGTTTGCCAGGCCCCAGCATGCCAGGTGCTCACAGTGGCCTCGCCAGCAAGCCCTGAAATCTGCCCCACCTGGTAGAACGGGGCCCTTTCACCCAAAGGGGCTGTGCCAGGCTATTTGCTATTCCCAACAAAGGAGAGAATTATTACTGTCTTTCATTGACTTGTGAGGGGTCCAGAAGGCCTGGCTCAAGATGTGGCTGGTATAAAGTGCCCAAGACCTGCTGTACTGGAGGGAATTGTCCTTGTAGGAGCTGAGGATACAGCCAGTTCTGAGGCCTTGGTTTTGGGGGAGTGGGGGAGGCAGGGCCTTGAAGCCACAGGGGAGGGGTGGTGTGTTAGAGTGGGGGCCTCAGGCTGCTGAAGAGAACCCAGGGGGGGTTGCTTCCCCCAGGAGGCCAGCTGCACAGCCTGGGACACCATTTCTATGCCTGTTTGCCGTCAATAAATCCAAAGAAATTACTCTCATTGGCTCCTGCTTTATAAACTGGGTTCAGGCCAGGCACAGTGGCTGCTGCCTGTAGTCCTAGCACTCTGGGAGATCAAGGCAAGAGGATCACTTGAGACCAGGAGTTTAAGACCAGCCTGGGCAACATAGCCAAATCCCATCTCTACAAAAAATAGAAAAATTAGCCAAGTGTGGTAGCATGTGCCTACATTACCAGCTGCTACTAGGAGGCTAAGGCAGGGAGATCACTTGAGCCTGGGAATTTGAGGTTACAGTGAGCTACAATGATGTCACTGCACTCTAGCCAGGGTCTAGAGAGTGAGACTGTGTCTCAAAAAATAAATAAATAAACAAAAAACCACCAGGTGCAGTGGCTCATGCATAAGAACGAATTCAAGACCAACCTGAGTAGGAGTAAGACCCCTATCTCTAAAAATAGCTGAACAATGTGTCTGGTACCTATAGTCCCAGCTACTCAGGAGGCTGAGGCAAGAGGATTGTTTAAGCCCAAGAGTCTGAGATTGCCACTTTACCTAGTAGGGCAACAAAGTGAGACTCTATTTCAAACAAACAAACAAAAAAGAAAAACACCAACGTTCATAACTATATCTGCCTTGGTAAAGCAGTTGCAGAAAGTAGACGATTCGTTCTTTCATTCAACAATATTTTCTGAGCAGGTACTAGGTACTAGAGCTGTTCTAGATGCAACTGATAAGAAAGCAAACAAAACTAGACAGACAGATGTGCTCTCCCAGGACTCACATTCTAGACAGGGATCTGCAGGCTGCAGCTCACAGGCCACATCTGTTGGCCATGTTTTTCACAGGGATTGTGAACTAAGAATGGCTTTCACCTTTTTAAATCGTTGAAAAATAATCAAAAGAATAATAGCACTTTATGAGGGCTACTGAATTCCTACTACTGAATTCCTGTTGCAGCGTCAGCAATCCGCTCTGCTAAGAACGTAGCAACTTACTCGGCTGCACACTGTCCTGTCTGCTTTTGCCATATATCAGCAGTCACACAGTCGTAGCAGAGACCACAGCCCCTCAAAGCTGTACATGTTTGCTATCATGCCCTTTACTGGAAAAGTTTGTCACCTCCTGTTCTAGATTCCTGCTGCTCCACATGTGATCTCTGGACAACCGCATCAGTATCACCTAATGCTCATTAGAAATCTGGACCAGAGTCTGTTTTTCAGTAAGATCCCTAGGTGATTTGATTTGTGTGAGCACTGAAGTGTGAGATCTTTTTGTTTTTTTTTATAATGTATTTCACCTTTTAATTCCATCAAAGTTTGTTTTATATATTTTGAACTTATTATACATGTATACATTGAAAGTGAAGATAGTTTATTTCTGTTTAATTGGTTCTTTTGTAACTATGAAACTTCCTTCTATTTCTTTTTTTATTTTATTTTTTTTTTTTTATTAAATCATAGCTGTGTACATCAATATGATCATGGGGCATCATACACTTGTTTCATATTCTATGAAGTGTGAGATCTTTTTGCAGCAACATGGATGGAACGAGAAGAAACCAGCCAAACACGGAAAGAAAGCTATCACATGTTCTCAGTCATATGCGGTGCTAAAAACTGTGGATGTGGAGAGTGGAATGATGGACGACGGAAACTCAGAGGAAGAGGGAGAAGAAAGGGGAAGGGAATGAGAAAGCACTTAATGAGGACTACGTTATTCGGGTGATGGATGCCCTGAACGCCCTGGGCTGGGCCCGTACACAACCTGTGCATGTAACAAAATTTCACTTGTACCCATCAGTTTATATAAATAGGACATAAAGTGCTGTGATGTGCTGCACTAAAATGCTTGGCACAGTGCCTGGACTTGGTTAGTGCTGAATCCCTCTCCTAAACCCCAGAACTGTGAATGTGGTAATTTACCAGGTAAAAGGCTTTGCCGGTGTGATTAAATTAAGCCTCTTGAGATAAGGAAATTCACCTGGATTCACCTTGGGGCTGGTGATGTAATCACAAGGGTCCTGGAAACAGGAGGCAAGAGGCACACAGAAGAAAGGGAGCCGTGATGGAAGCAGGGGTTAGAGTAAGGGCCTTTGAAGGGGCAGCCACGGGAAAGCAATGCAGGTGGCAAGGCAGAATTTGGAAAAGACAAGGAAATGGATTCTCCTTTGGAGCCCCCAGGAGGAACACAGCTCTATTGAGACCTTGATTTTAGACTGTTAAGAGAATAATTTTATCTTATTTTAAGTCACCAAGTTTGTGGTAACAATTCAGATTGTTACCATTGTCCTATTGTTAGTTGCATGCTGGCTCTGCCCTCTAGCCGTGGAGCTGTTTCAGGCACATTACTGAATCTCTCTGAAAGTTTAGTTTCCTGCTCTATAAAATAGAGATAGTAACTTGTCCTTCCTCAGATCACTGCGAGGCTTACATGAGATAAAGTGGCTCCATAAAGTGTCACCTGCCATGATTGTTGTTGATCTCGGTTTAGTAGAGGTGGTGGCTGAGGGGTGTGACATCGGGTGAGTTATCTGATCTCTCTGAAACTGAGTTTCCAGATCTACTAAGTGAGGGCCCAGGCTGCGCTTAAAGAGAAGGCTGGTGTGTTTAAGGCCACACTGTAAAAAGCAGTATCAGATCTCCAAACTGAATGGGCCCCTCCAAGGTGTCTGATCCAGGCCCTTGTGTCAGAACTGGGCCTCAGCTGGGTTCCTGACCACCCTGGAGGGCTCAGCGCAGGGCCTGGAAGACAGCAATTATCTGGTGGACCAGCGAACGTGCCCAGTGAGGATGAGAAGGGTGTTAGCCCTAGTGGAGCCCCTTCCGGGCTGGTTGGTCAGGTCCTGCCCAGGATGGGATGTCACCGACAGGGACTTACAGCTCTGAAGACAAGAGGCCTACCCAACCAGGCCCAATGCTGGGAGAGGTTAATGTGCCCAGGGCTGCTATGCAGGGAACATTTCTTGTTTTTACTTTGTTTTTTATTCCTTCTTGGTTTTGTCACTTTATCCCAACATTTTATTACAAAAATCTTTGAACATATAGCGACATTGATTTGTTAACATTTTGGAAAATTTAATGAATCACATCTCCATCTACCCTGTTTCCCCGAAAATAAGACATCCTCCGAAAATAAGACCTACTTACAGGAAAGATAAGACGTCCCCTGAAAATAAGACCTAGCGTATCTTTGGGAGCACACCTTAAAATAAGACACTGTCTTATTTTCGGGGAAACAGGGTATCCCTCCATCCTTCCATCAATCTACCCTACTTTTGTTGCATTGTTTTTAATGTTTATCAGGAAAGTTTCAAGGTACGTGAAATAAGAAAAACAGTATAATAAACACCTATGTGCCAGCTTCAGCCTATCAACATTTTGCTTTTTGTCTTCCCTGTCCCTGTTTTTTTCTGGAGGCTTTTAAGCAAATCCTAGGCACCACTTCCTTTCCCTTGTAAATCTCTGATGAAAAGGTTTTACATAGAGGCCTCTGTGGTTCTCTACAGGTAACTCAGCTCCTGGAGCCCGTCAGACACTAGCGGAGTTTGTTCCAGCAGCCTGCTGGCCTGGGATGAGTTGTTTGGCCCAGACTGAGTGTGAGATTATTAAGAGACTGAGAATCCCAGGTGCAGGGTGTCAAGCTATGACCACTCCGCTCTCTCCCCACCTGAGGGATTCCCACTCTCCTGTCCTGCGAGCTGGGCCCTCTGGCACCTATGTGTGGGGCAGAGCTTTGGTGCAGGTGAACTGGGGATCTTCCTGCCTAACTCCCTCCCTCTCTCCCGCCACTGTATTCATTGCCTGGGACAGTGCCTGAAGGACAGTCAGGTACTTTCCAGGTCTCAGTAATGAAGCTGCAGCTAGTGTTTTTGTCTGTGTGAAATTTACATAATACAAAATTAACTATTTTATTTATTTAATTTTTTTAATAGAAGCAATTTTCTTTTTCTTTTTCTTTCTTTCTTTCCTTTTTTTTTTTGAGACAGCATCTCACTCTGTCACCTGGATAGAGCACTCTGGTGTCCTAGTTCATAGTAACGTCAAACATTCCGGTTCAGGCGATCCTCTTGCTTCTGCCTCAAGCTGTCCCTTTGCCTCACTCTCCTGAATAGCTGGGACTACAGGCCTCAATGTCCTGATAGTTTTTCTATTTTTACTAGAGACAGGGTCTCACTCTTGCTCAGGTTGCTCTCCAACTCCTGAGCTCAAGCAATCCACCTGCCTTGGCCTCCCAGAGTGCTAGGGTTACAGACCTGAGCCACTGCTCCTAGCTGGAATTAACTATTTTAAAGTGAACAGTTCAGTGGCACTTTTGTACATTCCTCGTGTTGTGTTACCACCACCTCTACCTAGTTCCAAAACACCTTTGTCACCAAAAGAGAACCCTGTGCCCATGAAGCAGTCTCTCCCCTTCCCCTCCTCCCAGCACCTGGCCACCACTAATGTGCCGTCTCAATGGATTTGCTTTTTCTGAACATTTCCTATGAATGGGATCACACAACAGGTGACCTTCTGTGTCTCTTGTTGAGCCTCATGTTTTGAGGTTACATATATGAGCCCCTCATTCCTGGAAGTCATCCTTGCAGCAGCATCCCTCCTAGGAGGCCCCCAGGTGCGGGGTGCTGACTCACAGACATGCATACTTTTCCTGCCCTCCCCAATGTCTCCATCACTTGATGGTCCTACCAACAGTGTATGGGAAGGGCCACTTCTCAGCACTGAGGCCAGCACTTATTATGAGCAAATGTTTTCTTTTGTGCCCATCTTAGGGCTAAAGAAATAGGACCTCCTTGCTGTAATTTGCCCTCTTCCATCACCAGCACGATAAGCATCTTTGGGAAATTTGCTCTGGAATAGCAGCATCCTCATTGCCTGCAGCAGGCTGATCAGGGAGGGGAGATAATCTGGGAATCGGGACTCTCCTGGGCACCCTCAAGTTGAAACTGGGTGGGCATCTACTAAGCTGACAAAAGGTCATGGTCTGCCTGGGACTGTTCTCGTTCTAGCACTGAAATTCCCACATCACAGAGGATGCTACAGTCCCAGGCAGATGGGGGTGGCTGGTACCCTGGCAACATCCTTCTTCTCCTGGACTTAGACTGTGGAGTTGAGGGAGGGACATGGCACAGAGTGGGAACTGTGCTCCCTTCTTGCTGGAGGACAAGGAGAAGATGGCCCAGATGCACTGCTCACACAGAATCCTCTAGTGGGGATGTTTTCCTCCCTGGGTCAGCTCATCCCCTGCCTATGCCCACCTTCTGGGGCCTGGCAGCAGGGAGAAGGGGCTCTGCCCAGCCCACTGCCTGCAGCCTGCTACTGCTCAGTTCATAGAGGGTCCCCGAGCCACACAGCCTGGCCTTGTGTCTATACATGCACTTCCCTTGCCCCCACAGTGCACCTCAAATGCCCCTCCATCTAGGACTCCTTCTGTGAGCAGAGCTGACATCACCCTGGTGCTCAGACATGGGTGAATTAGGGACCAGCTCTCTAGAAACTGGCCATGTGGCAGGATCCTAATGGAGGGGAACTCCTTCCTCCTGGGTGACACCCCCATTAGAGTAGCAATTAGGGCAGAATGGATGCTGAAGGCTGCCACCTTCCATCTGTCCTTCCACCCATCCTCTGTCCCAGAGGCATCGTTTTCTCATCTGAGCTTCCTCTGAGACAGACTCAGACACTGCCCAGTCCTCCCACCTTGTCTCCTGTTTGGAACATCGGCAACTTTAGAACCACAACTCACAACTCGGCCCTAAAGTTAGGATCAGGACACAGTGTATCCTGGGTGTTCAGCAGATCCTTTTTTGGACATAAGAATGGTGCTAACTCATCATGCCACGTTGGGAAGTCATCTTTCCCTTTGTATCTCAGGGGCCCCATCTGTAAGATGGACATGCTTCTTTGGCAAATCCCTCAGGCGTCTCAAGTCCATTATCCCCAGCTGACCCCTCCAGCCCCAGGGCATTGCAGTCCTTGGGCACCGGAGGCCCTGCAGTGGTCTGAGGCCCCATGTATCTCTCCCTATGTCGTACTGGCACTCCCCAGCTCTCCCCTGTCCCAGGCCTCAGCAGTGCTGGCCCACTACCTGGTCACCTCCTTCTATTTTTCCTGTCTCTGTTGCCATCCATTCTTCAGACACCTTCTCAGACATGGACTTTCTGGATCCTTCCCCAACCTGCCCCTCCCAAGTAGACACCCACCCCATGTACTCTCTATCCAAGTACCGTTCTTTTCTTTTGTAGGATTAATACAGATACATGATTTATTTTTTCTTGGGGCAGGGCTAGGTCTGTCTTATTCCCTCCTGTATTACCTGGCACAGCACCCACTGACCACGCACACAAACGAGGAAAACGTGCCAGGCCTCTGCTCCCCTGCCGCCACCCACCCTCATCAGGCTTGCTGTTTATGATTTGCTGAGGGCTTCTTATGTGCCAGACACCATGCCAAGCCTTGTCTGAAGCATCCTTCTAAGTGAGGTTCCTGCATTTCACAGACATGGCAGCTGAGGCCCAGAGAGGTAAGTGACAGGCCCCAGGTCACATGGCATCCTGGAGAAGAAGCCAGGATCAGATTGAAATTGCTCCAACCCAAGGCCCATGTTCCATGTCTCCACACAGCCATCCTAAGTGGGTCTCCCACCTGGCCTCTTCTCTTTCTCCTGCCCTCTCAAGAAGCAGGACCTAGAAAATTCCAAGGGACTCCAGACGCCCCACCTGGACAGTGGCCTGACCCAGGGCAGACCTGCCTTCCAAGCTCTGTGTTATGTTCCTGTCTTTCTTGCTGCCTCCCAAATTATTTCCACATTAAGCCCAGGGCCTGTAGTTCCCACTTGTTTTCTATAACTAGAGCTCCCTCAGTGCCTGGCACCAAGATCCATGACTTGGAGGCAGCCCAGGGTCCTGACTTCCTTGGATCACTTCAAATGATTGTATTGGCAGAGAAAAACCCAGCCAGGGGTCAGTGGGTGGATTGATTTTCCTTCCCTGTAATCAGGTAGTGATGGAGCACAGACTGCCAGCATTGGCTCCTGGGACACACAGGAGATGAGGGATGGGCCTGGTAAGCACTGGTTGCTTTAGGCCCATTTGCTAACTTCATCCCAGCAACCAGGAACCAGGGCTCAGAGAGGTCAGTGGATTTCTCTGGAGTCACACAGCAAATGAATAGCAGGGCAGACTCTGCCCCCGAGTCTGCTGGCTTCAACATCAGACTCGAGCTTGGGCTCTTCTTCCCAAATTCCTTCCTAGCCCCAGACTGTAGTCAAGACCTGGGCCCGGGGACCTTGAGTGGTGAAAACCCAGACCTTGCTGCAAAAGTCAAGCAGAAAAGGACCAGATTGAGTGCAAACAGTGATCAAAGAAGTGCCTGCCAAGATGTGACAATATATATTTTTAGACCGTGAGTCAGACCTGATGATTCACAGACCTGGCAGGGCTTTCAGGGCAGCCCCAGGCCACAAAGGGCAGGACAAGAGAACAGCCATGCAAAAAACCAGGAAAAGGGCCGCCTCCTCCTTCCCCACTGTGCTGTCAAGGGTTGGAGCTGGGGTTGGACACCTTCCCACTTGCTTGGGAGATACATTTTTGAATAACTACTTAAATAGCTTATGTGAACAGAATTAGAAAGTGATATAACACATCAATTTATAAACATCTGCTGTGGGCTGGGCACTGTGCTAGGTACTGAGGAGATGGCAGAGCATGGAAGTGACCAAGCCCTAACCTCATGCGATAGATCTTCTAGAACGGGTGTCAGCCAGCATGCTTCCCCCATAAAGGGCCACATGGGACATATTTTAAGTTTATGGGCCCAGCCGTCTCTATTGCAACTACTCAACTCTGCCCTTGCAGCAGGGAAGTACCCACAGGACAGAAGTAAATGATGGATGTGGCTGTGTGCTAATAAAACTTTATTTACAAAGTCAGGGAGTGGGCCAATTTATCCATTCTAGAAGATGCTTTCCCCCACCCCCCAGTTCCTTCATCTGCCCTCTTCTGGGTGACTTCAGGCCCCCTGGTCCTCTGGTGATGCTGGTGACTGTCTCCTTGGAGGCAGTGAGAAAGTGTTTACATCTGGCCGGCCGCAGAAGCCCTTATCTGTAGGCACTTCTGGGCCTCATCAGCCTGTGGCCTCCTGGGGCAGCAGCATCTGTGTCCAGCCTAGTGCTCAGGAGAGGGGAGGTGGTAGATGAACATTTATTTGCATAACGGACACCCCAAGGCTGTTTCCAGCCCGGTCTATCTTTTCCACTTGAGTTCACTTTAGCTTCACTTCAGTTAGAAACTGGCATAAAGGGGAGGGAGCTGTGTAATCAACAAGGCCTCACTTTGGTCTTTCCCTTTGTCCTGCAGGGTTTGGGCACTTCAGTGTCTCTCCCCCACCCCTAGGGTCCAGGAGGGAGGTGAGGAACAGCGGGAAGGGCTCTGGTTAGAGCTCCCACCTGGCTCAAGGTAGGTACCCAGCACTGAGCCCAGCTCCTCTGTGAAATGAATGGGGAGAAGGCTCACGTCTCACACGGAGGTTGCTTGCAGGCTTAACTGAATCACTGTGCTAGCTCAGCTTCTAACATTTGAGGCAAACTATATCACCCCTTCCTCTCAGACCTTCAGAGAGATGAAGTTAGTGCCATTTTCACAAATAGGTCAATGTAACTAGGCTGTCCAAGGACTTACTTGAGGTCACAGCCAGTAGGCGCAAAGTGGGATCCAGTCCTGTTCACGCTGTGCCTCCCTTGGCCCTGGGCCACCCTTTGTGATCAGGGACCAGGTGGCTGCCCTTGTCCTTGTCTTCCCAGGCTCAGTTCCTGCCCCTGCTTTCCAGCAGATAGGTCCCCGCTCTCTGCCCACATCCTTTCAGCAGCTGGCCAGGCGACGAGCTTCCTCACTGCTGTGTGGACGCTCTGGGAGGGGCTAGCTGGCACCTGGGAGAGTGACCAAGTGGCAGCCCCACTACCAAAGCTTTTAGATGCCTGTGCTCTGGGGAGGGTGCTGAGTTGACATCTTCAGAGCTGAGTTCAAGCCCCGTGTCAGAGGACAGCTAGCTTTGCATTGTTGGAAGGGTACGGAACACTTCCACACCTGTTTTCTCACTTACAGAGTAGGATTGCAAATGACACACAGAGATGCCTAGCTGGCTCTTATTCTCTGTGGTAGTTATGTTCTATAAAGTCATTAGGAACGCTGGATTAGCAAATCCTGAACCATTGCTCCTAGGGGAATACAGGTTAGGTTCCTATGAGCTTCTGGTCACATTGTGTCAACTAATCAATACCTAACCTGGTTCTATGTGTGTTTCTGTTTAAAGACACTCTACTCGTTAACATTGAACATGTGGCCAACAGCACTGACATGCAAACCTGATGATGCTTCCCACCTGGTGTCTTCTCTGTAATGGACGTCACCTGTGTGGGGGGGACACTAGGCAGCATGCCAGCTCCACGTGTGCCATTCTTAACACCAAAATCACCAACAAAAAGCACAAAAATGTGAAGAGAACACAAAAAGGACAGTTGTTTATAGCATGAGAGCTTGAAACCAGAAGGCAGAGTTACCTGTGGGACTCTGCTGGGAAGGTGGTCGTCAGGTGGGTGAGATCGCTTTACTCCTCTGTATATGTCTGCAAATGACCTTAAAAGCACCTGAGTATTGTTTTTTTGTGTGGTGGTGGGGGGTGGAGATTACAAACTAAATTGAATAAGTAGATGAATTCATAAATAATGGTATCCTCAGATAGTGAGGATTGATGGAGATGTACATATATGTGCTTAGTTACTGGCTGGAAGCAGCCCACAGAAAAGGTGGTCTGTTCTTTTTACAGATAACAGAAACCTACAGTATTAAGAATATGCTTTGTGCCTGTCTGAGCTTCAAGGCCTTAACTTATTAGTCCTTGAAGGGTCCTGTGAGTTTGGTACTGTTGCCATCCTCATGTTACGTATAAGACACAGAGAAGTTAAGTGACCTGCCTGTCACCCTACAGCCAGCAAGAAGAATGCAAACCTGGGTCTGTCATAGGGTGGCGATATGGGCTGGTGAGTTTTGATCAGGAGCCTGGCTAGACACAAAGCCCCCATCCCCTACCCCACCAGGGATGACTGTAGGTGAAGTTCCTGGTGCACACAGCGAGGGCTTTGTAAATGGCACTTGTGATGGAGTGGGTTTAGTCTGGCCACCACAGATGCTGGACCTCAGAGAGCCTTCAGAATTTATTTAGCAGCAGAAAAGGGAATGGGATTACAGGTGTCCTCAAACTTTTTAAACAGGGGGCCAATTCACTGTCCCTCAGACCGTTAGAGGGCCGGACTACAGTTTAAAAAAAAACAACTATGAACAAATTCCTATGCACACTGCACATATCTTATTTTGAAGTAAAAAACAAAACGGGAACAAATACAATTCACACCGCTTTATGTGGCCTGTGGGCCGCAGTTTGAGGATGCCTGCTCTAAAACATTCAGATACATGATTCACGTACCATCTGTGTTAAATCCTGCACTGGGCCCTGAGGATATAGAAGGGAATATACAAGCAGATCCTGGCCCCACGGGGCTCCCAGTCCACAAGACACAAACACCCAACACCCATACATCCCAGCTACTTGGGAAGCTGAGGCAGGAGGATCACTTGTGTTTAGAAGTCCAAGGCTACAAGTCATGTCACTGTACTTCAGCATGGACAACGAAATAAGAATGTCAAAACAGAAAAGAAGACCTAATTGAGACTGTGATAAGTGCTACCAAGAAGTGAGGAAGCAAGGCTAGGCGTGGTGGCTCACACCTGTAATCCCAACACCTGGGAGGATGAGGCAGGTGGATTGCCTGAGCTCATAGATTCAAGACAAGCCTGAGCCAGAGTGAGACATTGTCTCTAAAAATAGCTGGGCATTGTGGCAGGTGCCTGTAGTACCAGCTACTTGGGAGGCTGAGGCAAGAGAATCACTTCAGCCCAAGAGTCTGAGGTTGCTGTGAGCTATGATGCCACGGCATTCTATCGAGGGCAGCAAAGTGAGACTCTGTCTCAAAAAAAAAAAAAAAGTGAGGGCACAGATGTGCCCAGCTGCAGAGACGGAGTCACTAAGAGTCTAGCCCTATTAAGGCAGTCCCCTTCCCTTCACTGGACACTTGCTTCCCAGCTTCTCTTGTAGCTAGAAGTGACCATGTGATCAGCTCTGGCCAGTGTAAGGGACAGATGTTTCTTGCATCTCTCTCTACCTTGAATGTGGATGCAGCAGGCACCTTGCACCCATTAGAGGACAAGCTGGAAATAAAAGCCAATGTCCCCAGGGTGGCAGACCTAGAAAACAGGAGGGAGCTGGGTCATGGGTACCAAGAAGCATTGGCAATTAACCTCCAACCTTCTCATTGAGGGAGCCCGTCCACATGTGCAGCTCTGGGTCACTCCCTGTGGGATTTCTTGTGATTTGTGACTCACTCAGCCATCCTGATGGTGTGCCAAGCAAGGAGGTGACCAGGGTGCAGCGTGGGATCTTAAGATCTCTGACTCGTCATTCAGAGTCCTCTCTGCCCTGCCCACTGGTTCCAAAGCCTCAGCCTTATGACTGCTGCGCACGTGTCCCCGGCCTCTCGTGTGCACACTGCCGCCACCCCACACATCTCAGGGCTTTCAAAGCCCAGTTCCTCTTTTGCCACCATGTCCCTTTGTGGACATGGCATGGTCTCTTTTCAACTCATTCCCCTGTGTTCCACTTACAATAAGCTTGTTTACAAAGAAGACTTTACATCCCACCATCAATGAAAAACTAGTGTCCTTTGCTGCAGAATGAGGCCTTGTTTCTTTTCCCCCCTCTAAAGTGAGGATTATAATATTACTTCACTGTGTGTGGTGTGCAAAAACACTGGAACAATGTATAGCTTATAGTACATGCTCAATAAAGGTTTTTCATTATCACTCCTGAATAAAAAGGTCATTATAAACATAAATGCAAATACACAAATATGGTGGACTGTATGTACTAAATCACTATTTGACCATTTTTAAGGTACAATCACAACAATTATATTTGGTTTAACAGTGCATGTGTGCACATATAAAATACGATATGTCCATCACTAATATATAACAAATAGATGATCTCAATGGAAAGGCCCTGGTCTGTAGGCTGCAGGAAACGGTGTCATGCCCACTGGGCTGTGCTCTGGCCATGGGGACCCCAGCCCAAGGGAGGGTGGCCCAGAGTTGTGCAGTCTTCAGGGGCAGATGGAGTACGATTGGAATAGTGGTTTTGACATGCCATGACCATCGAGTAGAGGATGGCTTCTCAGTTATCCTGTCTGTCAGTAAGGGTGGTGACAAGGGCTCCCTGACCAGGGAGTGTGTCTTAGATGATGTCACAGATGTGAAGTGCTTAGCCCAAAGCCCGGCAAGTGATGCAAGCAATGGCTTTCTTGTTCCTCCTCTTCATTCCTTCTATTTTTAGGACTCATTTAGTTGTTACTATTACAGGCTAGTCAATAAAGGACATGTGTCAAGGAGAGCAGACCGCAGTGGTTCTCCCAGCATGGCCCTGCCCTGCGGGGCGAGAGGGTCACCTGCAGCCATCCCACATCACCCTGCCTGCTCTTCCTCCTCCGCCCTTCCCAACTCTGCCTCCCATGCACCCATTTCCTGCGAGTTGACCTGCCCCAGACCCACATTGTGGCTTGGCCTCTTGGCAGGTCCTTTCCACCCCCCTTTCTTCCTTTAATTGAGTCATTCATTCATTCCAAAATCCTCTCCTGACCTGTTCTAGAGTCTGTTCTAGGCCCTGGGGTCACAAAGATGAGCCAGAAGAGGCCTGGATTCCCCAAGAGCACAGTCCAGAGAAAGAAGCAGCCTTGGGACGGAAACCCCATCCTTCCCAAGTTGGAGGTTTTGGCTCACAATAAGCAGCCTGGCATCAGGAGCAATGGCTCACGCCTGTGATCCCAGCACGCTGGGAGGCTGGGGCCAGAGAATCACTTGAGTTCAGGAATTTGAGATCAGCCTGAGTAAGAGTGAGACCATGTCTCTACTAAAAATAGAAATATTATTGGGACATGGTGTGTGCCTATAGTCTCAGCTACTCAGGAGGCTGGGGCAGAAGCATCATTTGAACCTGGGAGTTTGAGGTTGCAGTAAGCTAATGACACCATTGCACTCCAGCTCAGGCAAAAGAGTGAGCTGTCTCAAAAAAAAAAAAAGCAAATTGGACCCCTTTTTTAAAAAATTCAGAAGTTCTTTAGGCTTTGGATGTCAGCTTCTGTAGTCCATCTCTGCCTCCTTCCTTTGCACACCCCTTATCCCAGCCAGGAGGAGACATTTGCAATCTTTCAAAGGCAGGAGCCAAAAGGTAAGGGGTGGGCTCTGCACAAGTACCCCCTCCCTAGTCACCTGACCTCAGGTGAGTGACAAAACACCTCTGACCAGTAAAAGGCAGCTGCTACCCTGAGTAGCCATTGCATCGACTGGGTGAATTCTTATGTGTCACAAGCTGGGTTCAGGGCCAGCAGCCACCAGCAGCATCACTTTTTCTCCTCCCCTTGGCCAGAGCCTCCTGGGAGCCAGAGCTGTGTCAGGAGCAATGCTCCTTCCCATGAGTCATGAAAGGAGCTGGCCTTCATCCCTGGCTGCTCGGAAGAATAACCTGGGAGCTTAAAAACGTGTATGTCTGGATCTCACATCAGCCCAATCAAATCAGACTTCTGGGAACAAGCACAGACTTGGTACTTTTAGAAAGCTTACCCCATGATTCTGAAAACATAGGACTAAGAACCCCTGTATTAAAATTAAATTAAATTAAAAATCAAAAATTAGCAGAAAGGTTGAGTCATTCTCCAACTTTTTCTTGTGAGCATTATTATACATACAGAAAACTTAAACAATATAGAGTACCATAAACACCCACAAAACTGCGCCTAGGCTTAATAATTTTTTTTTTTTTTTGAGACAAATTCTCACTATCTCCCCCTGGGTAGAGTGCTGTGGCATCATAGCTCACAGCAACTTCAAACTTTTGGGCTTAAGCAATTCTCTTGCCTAAGCCTCCCAAGTAGCTGGGACTACAGGCACCGGCCACAACACCCAGCTATGTTTTGTTGCAGTTATCACTGTTGTTTAGCTGGACCAGGCCGGGTTCGAACCTGCCAACTTCAGTGTATGTGGCTGGCACTGTAACCCCTACCAAGCTGGCTTAATAATTATTGTTTTCTATACTTGCTTCATCTTACTCAAGGGAAGTGAATTGTTTAAAAATAAATTATGGAACTTATGACTCTTTACCCCTAAATACAAGCAACAAAATTTCCATATCGTTTAGGAGGCAGTCCACAGTCAAATGTTCTCAAATGTTGTACCAATACACAAAACCATATTCTGTAGCTGCCTTTTAAACCAGCGTCCTACCAGGCATGACTTCTACTCTTCATTTGGTTGCATTGTTTCAATTTTTTGGTTTATTTTTGTACTACGGTTTTTTCCCCCTGACATTGGCGTTTAGAAAACTCTCGGCCTCTAATCTTTTTTTTTTTTTGGGGGGGGGGGTGTGCATAGGGATATATATTTTTTTTTTCTTTTTTATTGAATCATAACTGTATACATTGATATGATCATGGGGCATCATACACTCGCTTCATAGACCATTTGACACATTTTTATCACAATGGTTAACATAGCCTTTCCGGCGTTATCTCAGTTACTGTGCCAAAACATTTACATTCTACATTTACCAAGTTTCGCAAATACCCCTGTAAGATACACCACAGGTATAATCCCACCGATCCCCCTCCCTCTACCCACCCCCTACTCCCTTTCCCACTTCCCCCTATTGTTAGGTTGTAACTGGGTTATAGCTTTCATCTGAGAGCCCCAGATTAGTTTCATAGTAAGGCTGAGTACATTGGGTACTTTTTCTTCCATTCTTGAGATACTTTACTAAGAAGAATATGTTCCAGCTCCATCCATGTAAACATGAAAGAGGTAAAGTCTCCATCTTTCTTTAAGGCTGCATAATATTCCATGGTGTACATATACCACAATTTATTAATCTATTCGTGGATCGATGGGCACTTGGGTTTTTTCCATGACTTAGCAATTATGAATTGGGCTGCAATAAACATTCTGGTACAAATATCTTTGTTATGTTGTGATTTTTGGTCTTCTGGGTATATGCCCAGCAGAGGGATTGCAGGATTGAATGGCAGATCTATTTTTAGATCTCTGAGTGTTCTCCATATATCTTTCCAAAAGGAATGTATTAATTTGCATTCCCACCAGCAGTGCAGAAGTGTTCCCTTTTCTCCACATCCACGCCAACATCTCTGGTCTTGAGATTTTGTGATATAGGCTAGTCTCACTGGAGTTAGATGATATCTCAAGGTAGTTTTGATTTGCATTTCTCTGATGATTAAAGATGATGAGCATTTTTTCATATGTCTGAAGGCCGTGCGCCTGTCTTCTTCAGAGAAGTTTCTCTTCAAATCCCTTGCCCAGCCTGCGATGGGATCCCTGGTTTTTTTCTTGCTGATGCGTTTGAGTTCTCTGTGGATTCTGGTTATTAAACCTTTGTCAGAGATATACCCTGCAAATATCTTCTCCCATTCTGAGGGCTGTTTGTTTGCTTTACTTACTGTGTTCTTAGCTGTGCAGAAGCTTTTTAGTTTGATCAAGTCCCAGTAGTGTATTTTTGAAGCTGCTTCAATTGCCCGGGGGGTTCTCCTCATGAAATACTCACCCAGACCAATTTCTTCAAGGGTTTTCCCTGCATTCTCCTCTAGTATTTTTATAGTTTCATGTCTTAAGTTTAAATCTTTAATCCAATGAGAGTCTATCTTAGTTAATGGTGAAAGGTGTGGGTCCAATTTCAGTCTTCTGCAGGTTGCCAGCCAGTTCAGCCAGCACCATTTGTTAAATAGGGAATCTTTTCCCCACTGAATGTTTTTAATTGGCTTGTCAAAAATCAAATAGCGGTAAGTAGCTGGATTCATCTCTTGGTTTTCTATTCTGTTCCAGATATCTATTTCTCTGTTTTTGTGCCAATACCATGCTGTTTTGATCACTATCGATTTGTAGTCAAGTCTGAGGTCTGGTAGTGTGATTCCTCCTGTTTTGTTTTTATTTCTGAGTAATGTCTTGGCTATTCGAGGTTTTTTCTGATTCCATATAAAACGAAGTATTGTTTTTTCAAGATCATTAAAATATGACAGTGGAGCTTTAATAGGGAGTGCGCTGAAATTATATATTGCTTTGGGTAGTATGGACATTTTGATAATGTTGATTCTTCCCAGCCATGAGCATGGTATGTTTTTCCATTTGTTAACATTTTCAGCTATTTCTTTTCTTAGAGTTTCATAGTTCTCTTTATAGAGATCTTTCACGTCTTTTGTTAGGTAAATTCCCAAATATTTCATCTTCTTTGGCACTACTGTGAATGGGATAGAGTCCTTAACTGCTTTTTCAACTTGACTGTTGTTGGTGTATATAAAGGCTACTGATTTATGGATGTTGATTTTGTAACCTGAGATGCTGCTGTATTCCTTGATCACTTCTAGGAGTTTTGTAGTAGAGTCCCTAGTGTTTTCCAGATACACAATCATATCATCTGCGAAGAGCGAAAGTTTGATCTCTTCTGACCCTATATGGATACCCTTGATCACCTTTTCTTCCCTAATTGCGGTGGCTAAAACTTCCATTACAATGTTGAAAAGCAATGGAGACAATGGGCAGCCTTGTCTGGTTCCTGATCTGAGTGGAAATGATTCCAATTTAACTCCATTCAATATGATATTGGCTGTGGGTTTGCTGTAAATGGCCCCTATCAGTTTAAGAAAAGTCCCTTCTAGACCAATTTTCTTAAGTGTTCTGATCATGAAGGGATGCTGGATATTATCAAAAGCTTTTTCTGCATCAATTGAGAGAATCATATGGTCTTTGTTTTTTAATTTGTTTATGTGCTGAATTATATTTATAGATTTACGTATATTGAACCAGACTTGAGACCCTGGGATAAAACCAACTTGGTCATGATGTATAATTTGTTTGATGTGTTGCTGGATTCTGTTTGTTAGGATCTTGTTGAATATTTTTGCATCTATATTCATTAGTGATATTGGTCTATAATTTTCTTTTCTTGTTGGGTCTTTTCCTGGTTTGGGGATCAGGGTGATGTTTGCTTCATAGAATGTGTTGGGTAGTCTTCCTTCTTTTTCTACATTTTGGAACAGGTTGAGTAATTCCTCTTTAAAGGTTTGGTAGAATTCTGACGTGAAACCATCTGGTCCCGGGCTTTTCTTTTTAGGGAGGTTTTGTATAGTTGATGCTATTTCTTTTTTTTTTGTAGAGACAGAGTCTCACTGTACCGCCCTCGGGTAGAGTGCCGGGGCGTCACACGGCTCACAGCAACCTCTAACTCCTGGGCTTACGCGATTCTCTTGCCTCAGCCTCCTGAGCAGCTGGGACTACAGGCGTCTGCCATAACGCCCGGCTATTTTTTTGTTGCAGTTTGGCCGGGGCTGGGTTTGAACGCGCCACCCTCGGCATATGGGGCCGGCGCCCTACTCACTGAGCCACAGGCGCCGCCCAGTTGATGCTATTTCTGAACTTGATATGGGTCTGTTCAACATTTCCACTTGATTCTGGTTAAGTCTTGGAAGGTGGTGTGCTTCCAAGTATTTGTCAATTTCCTTCAGATTTTCATATTTCTGAGAATAAAGTTTCTTGTAATATTCATTAAGGATTTTTTGCATTTCTGATGAGTCTGTTGTTATTTCGTCTTTGTTGTTTCTGATTGATGATATTAGAGATTTTACTCTTTTTTTTTTCTGATTAGGTTGGCCAGAGGTTTATCTATTTTATTGACCTTTTCAAAAAACCAGCTTTTTGATTTATTGATCTGTTGTATAATTCTTTTGTTTTCAATTTCATTTAATTCTGCTCTAATTTGGGTTATTTCTTTTCTTCTACTGGGTTTGGGGTTGGAATGTTCTTCCTTTTCCAGTTGCTTGAGATGTCCCATTAAGTTGTTAACTTCCTCTCTTTCCGTTCTCTTGAGGAAGGCTTGCAGTGCTATAAATTTCCCTCTTAGAACTGCCTTTGCGGTGTCCCAGAGGTTCTGATAGTTTGTGTCTTCATTGTTGTTTTGTTCCAAAAAATTGGTGATTTCTTTCTTAATCTCATCTCTGACCCAGCTATCATTCAGCATAAGGTTATTTAACTTCCATGTTTTTGTATGAGTATGCAGATTCCTGTTGTTAGTCAATTCAAGTTTTATTCCATGATGGTCCGAGAAGAAGCAAGGAATAATTTGTATTCCTTTAAATTTACTGAGGTTAGACTTGTGACCTAAAATGTGGTCAATTTTGGAGTAAGTTCCGTGGGCTGGTGAGAAGTATGTGTATTCAGTTTTGTTGGGATGAAATGTTCTGTAGATGTCTGCTAAATCTAAATATTGGATGGTTAGGTTTAAATCTAAGATTTCTTTGCTCAGCTTCTTGCTGGAGGATCGATCCAACACTGCCAAAGGAGTGTTGAAATCTCCGACGGTTATGGAGCTGGAGGAAATCAAGTTACTCATGTCTGTTAGAGTTTCTCTTATAAATTGAGGTGCATTCTGGTTGGGTGCATAGATATTAATAATTGAGATCTCATCATATTGAGTATTACTCTTAACAAATATGAAGTGACCATTCTTGTCCTTCCTTACTTTTGATGGTTTAAAGCCTACTGTATCTGCAAATAAAATTGCAACACCTGCTTTTTTCTGATTACCATTTGCCTGAAATATGGGTGACCATCCTTTCACCCTGAGTCTGTATTTGCCTTTTAAGTTAGGATGAGACTCTTGTATGCAACAAATATCTGGCTTGAGTTTTTTTATCCAGTCAGCTAACCTATGCCTCTTTAGAGGACAGTTTAAGCCATTCACATTGATGGAGAGTATTGATAAGTCTGGTGGAATTTTGGGTATCGAGTTTTTCAAAGGTCTGGTGGACATTTTTAATCCTTTCGCCAGTGCGGAAGTTGGAGTTTGATCCGAAGTTTCTGAGTGAGTTTAGTTTTGTGGTATAGGATTGGGTTGGTCATTATGGAGGATAGGTCTGAGAATATCCTGAAGAGCTGGTTTACTTATGGTAAATTTTTTCAACATCTGAATGTCATTGAAGTATTTAATTTCTCCATCATAGATGAAACTCAGTTTAGCTGGATACAAGATCCTGGGTTGAAAGTTATTTTGCTTTAGGAGATTAAAAGTTGATGACCACCCTCTTCTGGCTTGAAAATTTTCAGCAGAGAGATCTGCAGTTATTCTAATATTCTTTCCTTTGTACGTAATAGTTTTCTTTTGCTGGGCTGCTTTGAGAATCTTCTCTTTCATGTTAACTTTAGTGAAGCTAATTATGATATGTCTGGGGGATGACTTATTGGGGTTGAATCGTGCTGGGGTTCTGAAGCTGTCTGCTATCTGAATTTCAGATTCTCTAGGCATGTCTGGAAATTTTTCTTTCATAATTTCATGCAGAAGGGCCTCAGTGCCTTTCGAGGCTACTTCATCGTTCTCAGAAATCCCAATAATTCGTATATTGCTTTTTTTTCGAATTATCTGAGAGTTCTCTGAGTGAGTGATCCGTTTTTGCTCTCCATTTCTCTTCCTCTTTGAGAGATTGGGAGCGTTCGAAGACTTTATCTTCAATGTCAGAAATCCTTTCTTCTGCTTGCTCCATTCTGTTGCTGAGGGATTCTACTGTATTTTTCGTATCTTTGAGGGCTGTAAATTCTTGCTTCAGTGTGTCTAAGTCTTTGGTTGTTTTGTCTTTAAATTCGTTAAATTCTTGAGACAACTTTTGAATTTCTCCTCGAATTCCTAATTCCATTTTATTAATCTTGTCTGCAATCCAAATTCTGAATTCGATTTCTGACATCTCAGCCAGTTGTTTATGAATGGGATCTTCAATCACATCTGCCGTATCTTTTCTTGGGGGCGGGGGGGTTGATCTATTCTGGTTATTCATGTTACCAGAGTTTTTCCGCTGATTCCACCCCATGGTTATTTTACTCCCTTTGATTTTTCCCCTGGGGCTTTATCAAGGGCCCGTACAGTGTTGTGGCCTGAGGAACTGGGGCCCTGTCTTGTGTGGTGGGGCTAAGTGGTTCTATCTTGTTTTTAGCTGGTTTCTGTTCGATCCTATTGCAACGTCTACTCTGGCTTGAAGTCTCGGCTGTGTGGAAAAATCAGCAATTAAGTCACCCCGCCCGCCCACCTCTGGCACCAGTTGGAAAAGGAGAATCAAACCTTCCTACAACCGCACACCCAGGGCACTGCCTGAAAAGTCCTCAGTCTATTAGCCCAGTTCAAAAGGTCCAAATCAACTGTCTCAATCGGCACCTGTCTCAGGTGGGAGAGTTCAAGAGGTCTCTGGGAACTGGATCACAGGGGCCTGGTGACTCCTCTGACACAGCTCACCCCAGTGCAGCGTGGAGTCAGGAGGAGCCACCCAGCAAACAGAGCAGTCTGGGAAGGTTGACATCTCCTTCCCCACTTTGCCCCTCTGTCGGACCCAGTCACTGGTATCTCTGCAGATGGCTAACCCAGTTGCCTGCAGTGAACAGATACTCCAGGGGTTTGCACCTGCCTGAATCGCAAGGAAGTCTGCCAGGCCCCTGCAGTCTGCTGCTATCTAGCAGGAGGAGATGGGGCCTGACATCTTTGAGTGCTTGATGCAGGTGATGGGAAGGAGGTGTTCACTCAGGCTTAGCCCCGTCCCTGATTGTTGCTGCTAACAGAACAGAACAGACAACTTTGCAGGGTTCTGTCTCTGTTCCTGCCAAAATCACCTACAGAAGGCGGGCTGTTCTGAGTTCAAACGTCTTTGCTGCTGGAGGTTTGTGTCCTCTTTGCTGCTGGAGGTTTGCGTCCGATCACCTCTCTGGGTCGGCCCCGCCCTGGAAGCTTCCTGGGTTTGTGAGCAGTGTCAGGAAATCCCCCCTCACTGGTGGCCTCCTCTGTTTGCCCAGGGAGACAGGGGGTGTGGCCTCAGAATAACGGCAGAAGTGAGCCGTTCTGCAGTTAAAGAAAAAACGGCTGTTGATCTGCCTCCAGGGAACTGCTGCTCTGGTGTGGGCACTCAGCCAACCCTTTTCTCCTCTGTCTCGCGCCCCAGAGTCAGCACTGAGTGGCCGCAGCTTATGCTGGGTCCACAACCCTCGAGAGATCCCCCAAGAATCTGAACTCTTAGGGGACAGGCCTCCAGACCCCGAGTGGGAGTGGGGGGGAAGCTAGAGTTTCATTCAGTTTTATGCCCAGCCGTATTGTTGCCCGGGGAGGGCTGCTGCACCGCACCACAGGGAAGTGCCACCAAGGCTTGATTCCCCCTCAGCAGAGTGCCCTCTCCTCACTCACGTGTCTCAGAGTCAGCGCTGACCTAACGCAGCTCGGGCACTTTGCACTCCCCTCAAGAAATCACCCAAGGATCCGAACTCCTGGGGGATAGGCCTCCAGACCCCGAGTGAGAGTGGGGGGGAGTGCTGGGTGCTCAGCGGGGAAGCTAGAGTTTTGTTCAGTTTTGTGCCTGGCCGTATTGTTGCCCGGGAAGGGCTGCTGCACCGCACCACAGGGAAGTGCCGCCAAGGCTTGACTCCCCCTCAGCAGAGTGCCCTCTCCTCGCTGTGTGTCTCAGAGTCGGCGCTGACCTGACACAGCTCGGGCACTGTGCACTCCCCTTGAGAAATCACCCAAGGATCTGAACTCCTGGGGGACAGGCCTCAAGACCCTGAGTGAGAGTGGTGGGGAGTGCTGGGTGCTCAGCGGGGAAGCTAGAGTTTTGTTCAGTTTTGTGCCCGGCCGTATTGTTGCCCGGGGAGGGCTGCTGCACCGCACCGCAGGGAAGTGCCACCAAGGCTTGACTTCCTCTCAGCAGAGTGCCCTCTCCTCACTCACGTGTCTCAGAGTCGGCGCTGACCTGAGGCAGCTCAGGCACTGTGCACTCCCCTCGAGAAATCACCCAAGGATCCGAACTCCTGGGGGACAGGCCTCCAGACCCCGAGTGAGAGTTGGGGGGGATTGCTGGGAGCTCAGCGGGGAAGCTAGAGTTTTATTCAGTTTTATGCCTGACAGGAGAACGCCACGGCACCCCAGTAGGGGAGGTAGGTCCAGTTTTTAGAAGGTCTCTCCTGTGGAGTGTAGTGGGAGGGCCTTTAATTTCTGCCCGTTCGTTTAGTTGTGGGGCTCTTGAGCCGGTCTCGTGGGGGAGGGGGACTCCCGTCCGCTTGGTGGTGGATTTTGTACCTTTTGTTTGCATCCTTGTGATCACAGCTTGCCTCAGCGGTGTTGATGTGCGTTCTTCAACCTTCTCTCTTGGTGTGGCTCAAGTCCACCAGGATACTTACTAAATTCCTGTCCCTTAACTCTCCTTCTGGACGGGAGCCTCTGTTGAAAGCTGGCTTCAGTCCGCCATCTTGTCTCTTCCCCCCTCGGCCTCTAATCTTGTAGGTTTTCTTAAATTCCTCACATTGTGGCCTCCTCTCCCTCTTATCCACAAGGACACATTCTAAGACCCAGGGTCCCTGAAACCATGGGTAGTATCAAACCCTCTGTACACTATGTTTTTCCTATACTCTAACATTATAAATTAGATACAGTATGAGATTAGCAACATTAATAAAACAGCACAATTAAAATTATATATTGTAATAAATTATGTGAACGTGGCCTCTCTCACAATATCCTACTGTACTATACTAACTGATTTTTCCAATCACCGTTGACCACAGGTAATTAAAACCTCAAATTTCAAAACCACAGATAAGGGGGGGACTACTGTGCATATCAAATTGTTTCCTCATGTGGTTTCCTCCTTTGTCTCCAGTATTTTCTACAACCTGGAAGCTAAGCCTAGATGAAACATTCTTTGCACCTCACAGGCAACATGATGTTAGTCAGATCACCGGGTCAGTGGTGCTGAGTTTATTACTTCATTGAAATGCTCACTGCTAGACGTTTGCAGTGGTGAGTCAGTGTCCGGGTATAGTCAGTGTGAATAGACTGCTCCCCAGTGACCTTTCACCTGGTGCTTTGGCATGCGGCCCTAGCCCCTGCCTGAACTGGCTATTGCACTGGGGTTTGCAAAACTCATTTCTCTAACTCCATCATTCCTGCTACACTTTTACTGGTATTCTTCTGTAGAAAAGAGCTCCTGTCTCACTTTTATCTTTTTATTGAGTACAGTCAGTTCTTATTATTTGAGGGAGTTAATGTTTTTCGAACTTGCCATAAACATTAAATCCGGGCATAAGGAACCTTCACTCTCAGGGGAAATGCAGGTTTGGTTCCTGTGAGCCTCTGTCACATTGTTGCCAAATTATCAATACAACCTGGGTTTATGTGTGTTTCCGTTAAAGACTGGTCTCTAAAAGAAGCTTCTCTAAGGTACGTGTTTTCTACAAGAAGCACATCACAACTTTCTTACGCTCAGGAACACTGGACACCTCATCAGCACCACACTTGGACCATTTTAAGTAATGACATCACCAACAAGAATCACGAAAACGTACACACACAAAACTGGCAAGTCAGTTGCATGACTGCAAAATGGACGCTGTTCAGGCGGCGCCTGTGGCTCAGTGAGTAGGGCGCCAGCCCCATATGCTGAGGGTGGCAGGTTCAAACCCGGCCCCGGCCAAACTGCAACAAAAAAAAATATCTGGGCATTGTGACAGGCGCCTGTAGTCCCAGCTGCTTGGGAGGCTGAGGCAAGAGAATCACCTAAGCCCAAGAGTTGGAGGTTGCTGTGAGCCATGTGACCGCATGGCACTCTACCCGAGGGTGGTACAGTGAGACTCTGTCTCTACAAAAAAAAAAAAAAAGACACTTGTTCACCGCATTCAAGCTGAAGCAAGGTAAAGTGCAGCCTTGTTCACCCCCCACCCCCCGCCGGGAGTGAGCGTGTCAGGACACTGCTCTGTATGTGTCCAACTAGCCATGAGCGCATTGCAAGGACAAGTGATTTAGGAGGTAGAGTTTGACAATATAGAAGAATCCTTTAATAACAAGGATGGATTATATTGGTGAGGACACAGGGATTTTTACTTACTCAATGTATTATAGTTCATTATAGTAAGTCTTTTAGATGTGCACAAAGCTATACGGGGTTTTTTCCGGTTCCATACAAAACGCAGAATCATTTTCTCCGAATCTTGAAAGTACAATGTTGGTATTTTGATAGGAATGGCATTCAATAGGTAGATTGTTTGGGGAAGTATAGACATTTTAACAATGTTGATTCTTCCCATCCATGAGCATGGTATGTTCTTCCATTTGTTAATATCCTCTGCTATTTCCTTTCTGAGGATTTCATAATTTTCTTTATAGAGGGCCTTCACCTCCTTCATTAGGTATATTCCTAGGTATTTCATTTTCTTTAAAACTATGGTGAAGGGAGTTGTGTCCTTAATTAGCTTCTGATCTTGACTGTTATTGGTGTATACAAAGGCTACTGACTTGTGGACATTGATTTTATATCCTGAAACATTACTGTATTTTTTGATGACTTCTAGGAGTCTTGTGGTTGAGTCTTTGGGGTTCTCTAAGTATAAGATCATGTCATCAGCAAAGAGGGAGAGTTTGACCTCCTCTGCTCCCATTTGGATGCCCTTTATTTCCTTCTCTTGCCTAATTGTATTGGCTAGAATTTTTAGCACTATGTTGAATAGTAAAGGTGACAGAGGACAACCTTGTCTGGTTCCAGTTCTAAGAGGAAAAGCTTTCAGTTTTACTCCATTCAGTAAAATATTAGCTGTGGGTTTGTCATAGATAGCTTCAATCAGTTTTAGAAATGTGCCACCTATGCCTATACTCTTCAGTGTTCTAATTAGAAAAGGATGCTGGATTTTATCAAATGCTTTTTCTGCATCTATTGAGAGGATCATATGATGTTTATGTTTGCCTCTGTTAATATGGTGGATAACGTTTATGGACTTGAGTATGTTAAACCAGCCTTGTATCCCTGGGATGAAGCCTACTTGATCATGATGAATGACTTTTTTGATGATAAGCTGTAATCTATTGGCTAGGATTTTGTTGAGAATTTTTGCGTCTATATTCATGAGTGAGATTGGTCTGAAATACTCCTTTTTGTTTGGGTCTTTTCCTGGTTTTGGTATCAGGGTGATGTTTGCTTCATAGAATGTGTTGGGGAAGATTCCTTCTTCCTCAGTTTTTTGGAATAATTTCTGCAGTACAGGCATAAGCTCTTCCTTGAAGGTTTGATAGAATTCTGGAGTGAAGCCATCTGGACCAGGGCATTTTTTGGTTGGAAGATTTTTTATTGTTTCTTTGATCTCAGTGCTTGAAATTGGTCTGTTCAGGCGCTCTATTTCTTCCTGTCTCAGTCTAGGGAGAGGGTGTGATTCCAAATATTGATCCACTTCCTTCACATTGTCAAATTTCTGGGCCTAGAGTTTCTGGTAGTATTCAGAGATGATCTCTTGTATCTCTGTGGGATCAGTTGTTATTTTCCTTTATCATTTCTGATTGAGGTTACATGATTTTACTTTTCTATTTCTTGTTAGTCTGGCCAATGGTTTATCTATTTTATTTATTTTTTCAAAAAACCAACTCCTCGTTTCATTAATTTTCTAAATGATTCTTTTGTTTTCAATTTCATTCATCTCTGATTTAATTTTGGATATTTCTTTTCTTCTACTGAGTTTAGGCTTAGATTGTTCTTCTTTTTCCAATGCCATAAGATCTCTTGTGAGATTGTTGATGTGCTCTCTTTCTGTTTTTCGAATGTAGGCATCTAAAGCGATGAATTTTCCTCTCAAAACTGCTTTTGCAGTATCCCACAGGTTTTGGTAGCTTGTGTCTTCATTGTTGTTATGCTCAAGGAAGTTAATGATTTCCTGTTTTATTTCTTCCTGCACCCATCTGTTATTCAACAGAAGATTGTTTAATTTCCATGCCTTTGTGTGGGGTTGAGCGTTTTTGTTAGAGTTGAGTTCCACCTTTAGTGCCTTATGGTCTGAGAAGATAAAAGGTAAAATTTCAATGCTTTTGATTCTGTTGATATTTGTTTTGTGTCCCAGGATATGATCAATTTTGGAGAATGTTCCATGGGGTGATGAGAAGAATGTATATTCTTTATCTTTGGGATGGAGTGTTCTATATGCATCTATCAAGCACAGTTGTTCTAGGGTCTCATTTAAATCTCTTATATCTTTGTTTAATTTCTGTTTGGAGGATCTGTCCAGCTCTGTAAGACGAGTGTTAAAGTTCCCTTTTATTATGGTATTATCAGATATCATGTTGCTCAGACTAAGTAAGGTCTGTTTCAAGAATCTGGGAGCATTTAAATTGGGTGCATAAATATTTAGAATTGAAACATCTTCTTGTTGTATTTTTCCCTTGACCAATATAAAGTGACCATCTTTGTCTTTTTTGACTTTAGTTACTTTAAATCCACATGTATCTGAAAATAAGATTGCAACTCCTTTTTTCTTCTGAATTCCATTTGCCTGAAAAATTGTCTTCCAACACTTCACTCGGAGTTTTAATTTGTCTTTAGAAGCCAGGTGTGTTTCTTGCAGACAGGAAATGGATGGCTTGCGTTTTTTAATCCAGTCAACCAATCTATGTCTCTTCAGTGGGGAATTCAAGCCATTAACATTTATTGAGATAATTGATAAGTGTGGTAGTATTCTATTCGTCTTATTTTGGGAGAGTCCATTGCTTAGTTTTATCTTTTGCATCAGTGTGGAGGTTAGGTTCTGTCCTTTAGTTTCTGAGTTCTTACTTTGCTGCTGATCCATTGTGGTGGTCAGTGTGCAGAACAGGTTGAAGTATTTCCTGTAGAGCTGTTCTTGTTGTGGTGAATTTCCTCAGTGTTTGTATATCTGTAAATGATTTGATTTCTCCATCAATTTTTAGGCTTAGCTTAGCAGGGTATGGAATTCTGGGCTGGAAATTGTTCTGTTTAAGTAGATTAAAGGTAGATGACCATTGTCTTCTTGCTTGGAAAGTTTCGTTAGAGAAGTCTGTGGTCACTCTGATGGATTTGCCCCTGTAGGTCAACTGGCGCTTACTCCTGGCAGCTTGCAGAATCTTTTCTTTTGTCTTGACTTTGGACAGGTTCATCACGATGTGTCTTGGAGAAGCTCGGTTAGAGTTGAGGCGACCTGGGGTCCGATATCCCTCTGAAAGCAGTGTGTCAGAATCTTTGGTGATATTTGGGACATTTTCTTTTATAATATTCTCTAGTATGGCTGCCATTCCTCTGGGGCATTCTTCTTCCCCTTCTGGGATTCCTATAACTCGTATGTTGGAATGCTTCATAAAGTCCCATAATTCTGACAGTGAACGTTCTGCTTTCTCTCTCTTCTTTTCTGCCTCTTTTACTATCTGAGTTATCTCAAGCACTTTGTCTTCTACCTCTGAAATTCTTTCTTCTGCATGGTCTAATCTGTTGCTGATACTTTCCATTGCATCTTTAAGTTCCCTAATTGATTGTTTCGGTTACTTCAGCTCTGCTATATGCTTTTTATATTCATCATAGCGTTCATCTCTTATTTGATTGTGTTTTTGGATTTCCTTTTGGTTATTTTCTACTTTATTAGCAGTTTCCTTAATTGTTTCCATCGTTTCTTTCATTGTTTTCATCATGTGTATTCTAAATTCCCTTTCTGTCATTCCTAACATTTCTTTATAGGTGGAATCCTCTGCAGTAGCTACCTCATGGTCCCTTGGTGCGGTTGTTCTGGACTGGTTCTTCATGTTGCCTGGAGTTTTCTGCTGATTCTTCCTCATGAGTGATTTCTTTTATCTGTTTCCTTGCCCTAATTTTCCTTTCACTTCCTCTTGCTCTTTAAGTTCTCGTGCAATTGCAGGCAGGTTTAGACCGATTGAACACACGTGACCACTTGCCGGTTTTCCACTGTTTTTGTCCTCCTCTTGGGGTCCAGAAGTCTCTCGCTGACTCCCTCTATCCTCACAGGGGTGATGATAGGCAGATCCCACTAGCCAGAGATGCCTAGAGTCCTATCTCCCCAGACTCCCTTGGAAGCAATTTTACTGGGATAAAACAAACAGTAAATACTATTAGTATTTACTGACAAGCTGAAGTGGAAAAAGTAAAGCATGAAGTTTACAGAGCACATGCTGGTGTGATAAAAGACATAAGAGTATGTCTGTTTTTTCAAATAGTCTCTTTTTTAGAGACTATTAGTATTTACTGTTTGCTTTATCCTAATAAAATTGCTCCGAAATTATAATAGCAACAACTTCTAAAAATAAACTTACAAGAGACAAAAAACAGATTGTTGCTTTCCAAAGGCTGAGGGAAGGATGGAATGAGGAGTGACTACTTCAAAATGACGAGGTGTTCTTTTGAAGTGATATAAATGTTTCAGAACTAGATAGCTGTGATAGTTGACCAACATTGTGGACATACTAACTGCCATGAGTTGTAAACTTTAAAATAGTTAGGCTGGATGTATGAGTTCATGCCTGTAATCCAGTACTTTAGAAGGCCAAGATGAGAGAATCACTGGAGGCCAAGCTGGAGACCAACCTGGGCAATGTAGTGAGAGCCCATCTCTTAAAAAACACAAAACCCAAAAAGCTAGCTGGGCATTGTGGTAGGATCTGGAGTCCAGCCTCCCTACATGGGAGGCTGAGGCAGGAGGATGCCCTGAGCCCGGGAGTTCCAGGTGCAGTGAGCTACTATGACAACCACTGCACTCTAGATGTGACAGACCCTGTCTCAAAAAAGAAAAAAATAGGTAATTTTGTGTTTT
Source organism: Nycticebus coucang (assembly GCF_027406575.1). Lineage (NCBI taxonomy): Eukaryota > Metazoa > Chordata > Mammalia > Primates > Lorisidae > Nycticebus > Nycticebus coucang. The sequence continues at coordinate 112,072,483 of NC_069791.1, read as the reverse complement.
GTGAATTTCACCTCAATTTTAAAAACCAAGATTCCTATGTAATTCTTTTCATCTTTAATATGTATCACTCTGAGGAGGGATAATCAGATCACTCACTGAGAAAATTTTTCTCATTTTCATTATGTTATCAATTTGTACAACTAGGTTCACTTTCTGTTTTATATTCAGTTATGAGATTTGCTTTCTTTCCTTTTAAATATATGTATTTTTTAAGAGACAAGGTCTCGCTTTGTCATCCAGGCTGGAGTGCAGTGGTTCAATCATAGTTCACTGTCAGCTCGAACTCCTGGGATCAAGTGATCCTCCCCCTCAGTTTCTCAAAGTGTTAGGATTATAGGTGTGAGCCATTGCATTTGGCCTTGGCCTCATTTTAGTTCAATTTTTTGGAGCTAGAGTTCACCTTGTCAACCCAGATAAATTGCAGCGGTGTCATCATAGCTCACAGCAACCTCAAACTCCTGGGCTTGAGTGATCCTCTTGCCTCTCCGCCTCCCCAGTAGCTGAGACTACAGGCACCACCACACCTGGCTAATTTTTCTATTTTTGGATGAGACGGGATCTTGCTCATGCTCAGGTTGGTCTGGAACTCCTCAGCTCAAGAGATCCTGGTGCCTCAGTGTCCCAGAGTACTAGAATTACAGGTATGAGCCACCACACCTGGCCTGGTTTTATTCTTTGAGTACATAAAACAACACATAAAGTTTTTAAAATAAATATTGTTCCCATCCCTGTCCTTCCTTCTCCCCCTTTCCCAATCAGCTCTCTTTGAGCAACTGTCTTCATTTTCCTGTATTTCTTTTTGCAAAAATAAACATACTCTTATGTCTTTTTTCACACCGGAGTGTGCTCTGTAAACTTCATGCTTTACTTTTTCCACTTCAGCTTGTCAGAAATAATCACTCTACCAAATGCTGTAAATTTTTTTCAGAGTTTGTCATTGGCCTTTCATTTTGTACATGGCTTTAAACAGGGCAGCATTGTAAAATTTGTATGTGGCCAGTTTTACCCATCTCTTTCCTTAAAGGTTTCTTGCTTCCATGGTCAGGGACATTTTCTTTTAGCTTTTATGGTACATCTTTACATTTAAATATTTAACCCTGTGAGGTAGGAACCTAACTCTGTTCATTTTTAAAATGCTGGCTGTTCCAAGTGATCGGCCCTTTCCTACTACTTCAAGATGCCACCCTGACCTCACACAAAGGGTGTGTTGAAGCTTGGGTCTACTGTGGACTCAGTTCCTGGCCATCAGCCTGTCCATTCATTGTTATAGTTGCTGCCCAGTCTCTGTTGTAGAATCTTTAGATTCTTGTAGCATCGGGATCTCAGACCCACTTAGTGAAGGTCTCTCTACTTCAAGGCAAATCATGTGGTTAAGCCACTCAAGTGGCCTCATCTGGTGACACCTTCTGTCCAGGTACTATTTTTGATGCCAAAGAAACAGAGCTGATGAAGGTAAGGTCCCCAGTGCCAAGACAGTTGGAATTATGTTTTGAAAGTTCAACAGAATTTTCTGGAAAGAGGAGAATGGGCTATGGGGAGCAGCATGTAGCAAACCAAAGGGATATCCAAGGATGGAGCTCAGGCCAAGTTCCCGTGGCTAAAGCGAGGATGGCAGTGAAGGAGTCCCAGGCCTTAGCCTCCCTCTCTGTCTCCCATACTGGCACTAGGGAGCCATTGAAGGCTTTATAGTAGCAGAGTAGCCTGGTTGGTTCTGGTTGGCAAGATTGGTCTAGGGGTGGGGATGGAAGGCAGCTGCTCACAGGGGCCATGAAGACCTGTTGGAGAGGTCCCCCCAAGTCCCTTTGGGCTCTTAGAAACAGAGCTGAGGACACTCTGGTATGGCCTGGGGCCTTTCTGTCCCTCCTGACCCTTCCTGGCCCTGGGGGCAGTATGTCCTTTCTGTGGCCTGAAGTCCTCCCTCTCCCCTCTCCTGGTGCTTCCAGAAAGATCCAGGCTCAATTCAAATGATGAACCCACTTGTTTCAAGCTCACACTTCTCACTCCTGGACAGTGGCCTTGATACTTGTCCTGGGATGGGAGTGCTGAGCAGGGGGAGGGTTACTCCAGGCACTGGGGGAGCATGAGGGAGGAGTTATCCAGCCGCCTAGCACCTCCTTGGTGGCTCCTCCCAAACCCCCCAGAGACTCTCTGGGCAGGTGAGTGATTGAGGCTAGGGACAGAGTGTGGGGAGACAGCTGTGGCCTCAGGTCTCTGAGAAGCCCACAGGGGGCATGGACAGAAGAGGTGGGTATGGGTCAACAGGGCTGGACCCAGTAGGGGAAGGGCTCCCAATCCCAAGCATTATTGACAGGGATTCCAGAGGGCCCGGGACAGGTGTGGGGGGTGGCTGCAGGGCTCTGCCTGGGTCCCTGTGACTCACTGTCTCACCTTGGGCCTCTCAGCCACAGCTCAGTGTGGGAACCCCTGCCTAGAGCCGCTCACTCTGGCAACCTGTGGGCAAGGAACCCTTTCTGAGTCACTGATTCCCTCAAAGGGCTACTCATCATCTGCAGCCACAAGCCCAGTTCCATCCCAGTGTGAGTCCACTCACACTCTCTCTTTGGGCCATTGAGTGACAGGAAGTCCAGTGTGGGTGACTCTGGGCTCTGGGCAAATCTCTTCCCCTTCCATCCTCGGTTCACCCATCTCCCGGTAGCCTTGATGTTCCTTCCAGTTGCTGAATTCCAGGATTCTTTTGTTCTTCTTATCAATGAGACCGTGTGGTATCTGGCCGTTTGGGTCTGGAACCCTTCACTTAACATCATGTTTTCAAGGTTCATCCCTATCATAGCAGGTATTAGCACCTCCTTTTTATGACTGAGTAATATTCCATTGTGTGGACAGACCATCTTATTTGTCTTATCTGTTGATGGACATTAGTTTCCTCTTTCTGACTATTATGAATAACACTGCTGTGAACTTCTACATGCACATTTTTATATAGACAGATGTTTTTGATTCTCTTGGGCACACGCCTAGGAGTGGAACTGCTAAGTGATAGGGGCGACTCTACATCTAACTGTGTGAGGGCTGGTCCTTACACACAGCTGCACTGTTACAAGTGAAGGTCCAGTCTGAGTTCCCCAAGGCTTAAAACATAACAAAAATAATGCAGTAAAAGAAGCAGCTGCCTTGTGCAGCCATGAAGCCTGATGGGTTGTTCAGGCCTGTTTGTTTCTACTTACCCTGGAGTTCTACCTCTGAGCTTCGCAGTGTGCCAGCTCCTCCATCAGGAAGAGATCAGAGAGATGAGGAGGATCCCAGAAAGTCCTATGCCCTCTGTTTCAATCCCAGCGGTAGCCTGTCAGGAAGGCACCATTATTATGGCCATCTGTGGATAAGAAAGTTGGTGCTCAGAGAGGTTACAAGACTTGCTGGATGTCCCACAGTCCCATAGCAGCCAACATGGGAGTTGAACCCAGGAAGCCTGACTCTAGAGGCTGCCCCCTTCACTACGAATCAGCCCCTGAGATGGGGCTGAGGTGCAGGTGGCACTCTCTGCATGGCTAGAGGGGTCTGGCTCCAGTTGGATAACTGGAGGTGGAGGTTTTAGCTAATGGCAAGAGGCTGCCTTTCTCTGACCCCAAAGGAGGAAAAGGGTGAGGAGGGGAAGCACTGCCAGCTTCCCAGCCCCCTGCTGGTGTCCCCACCTCAGCTGGTACTGACACCAGTTCATGTTGCCCAAACCATCTGGCTGATTAGCCCCAGCAGCCATTCCCAAGAGGCTCTTGGGGCATCAAGATGAGCTGATTACTCAAACTGCAGGGCTTCTTTCTCCCTCGGCCCCCTGCCTGCCTCCCCTGGGGATCTGTCCTCAGCGAGAGAGCCTGGTGGGCAGGGAGGGGCAGTTGGGCACAGCCCCACTCAGGGCTGCCCCTGTAGGAGCCACTCTTACTTTGCTTCAGGGTGAGGGAGCACAGGAAGGCTGCTGACCAGCCTGGTCAGGTGCAGTCTGCCCAGGGCATCTCTAGACCCTTCCCTGGGTCCTGAGAGGCTGCCTTCTTTTAAACAGTGTTGGTAGGATGTACTTATTCACTCATTTATAATTCTATGACTTTTAGTAAATTTACAGAATTGTGTGACCTATACCTCCTTATGCATGTCTATCACTCCTAAGAGAAACTGGATGTTCACTTCCAAGGCCCACCCCCAGGCAGCCACTCATCTGCTTTCTGTCTCTATAGACAGACACTGTCTGAGCATTTTATAATCACAGAATCATACTCCATCTGGTCTTTTGTACCTGGCATGTGAGGTTCATCCAAGGTGTCAGTGCTTCATTCCTGTTCACAGACGAATCACATTCTGCTATCTGTGGAGACCACAAGCTGCTCACTCATCCACCTGTTGGTGGGTCTGTGGGTTGTTTCCACGTTCGGACAATTAGGAAGGATGCTGCTGTGAACATTTTTGTACAAGTTCTTGTGTGGACATGTGTTTATGTTTCTCTTAGGCATATGCCTAGGAGTAGAACCTCTGGGACACAGGGTCCCCATATGTCTAATTGTTTGTGGGGCTGCCAGCCACCTTCACATGACGGCCAGTCTGGGTCCTCCATGCTCACTTTTCTGTTTAGGTTCCCACGTTTTAAAGAAAAGCCACTGCTGGGCGGCGCCTGTGGCTCAGTCGGTAAGGCGTGGGCCCCATATACCGAGGGTGGCGGGTTCAAACCCGGCCCCGGCCAAACTGCAACCAAAAAATAGCCGGGTGTTGTGGCGGGTGCCTGTAGTCCCAGCTACTAGGGAGGCTGAGGCAAGAGAATCACTTAAGCCCAGGAGTTGGAGGTTGCTGTGACCTGTGTGAGGCCACGGAACTCTACCAAGGGCCATAAAGTGAGACTCCGTCTCTACAAAAAAAAAAAACCACTGCAAAAGACACGCCACCTGTCCAGCCAAAAAGCCAAAACGCCAAAAAGCCGAGCTCCAGGTGTGACGCTTTGGAAAGCTGCCATACTGTTCTGCACTGGAGGTTCAGCTCCTCCCACATCCTCACCAATGTTTCTGTTCGCCCTTCTGTTTACAGCCATCCTAGCCAGTGTGAAGTGGCACCTCACTGTGGCTTTGATTTGCATGTCCCTGGCAGTTGATGATGCTGCTGAACATCTTTTCTTATGCTTGTTTTGGCCATTCCTATATCATTGGGGGAGAAATGTCTATTCAAATATTTTGCTCATTTTCAACTGGGTTATTTGTCGTCTTGTTGAATTGTAAGAGTTCTGGATATGAGTCTCAGGTGGGCATCTGATGTCTCCATTTCCAGAGCAAGCCAGATCTTAAGGTGGTGAGACCCCATGGTGGGCCTCTGCCTGGACTGCAGAGCCAGCTCCTGCTGGAGGCAGAGGCCTGTGCTTGCTTAGCGGGGGAAGCTTGGAGGAAAACTTCAGGGCACCAGGTGCTTCTGGGTCTCCAATGGCTTGGGATGACAGTTGAGTTGGGGGTGGAGAGACATCAGGGCCTGCTCTTCTGACACCTGCCATGGAGGATGGAGAGTTTGTTACTCTGGCCTCTGACCTTTCTTCTTTCCAGCAAGGAATACCCCAGAATCCTCAGAACCCATAGCCTGTCTCTCTCAGAGCCCCTGAACCTGACCCTTACCCTGTCTCTGCAGAGGTCCTCAAAGCAGCTTTGGGGTTCACGCCCAACTGCAGATCCCCAGGCTGGGAGCCAACAGGTCTCTGGGACACACTTTCTTCCACTTGCCACCATACAAGCCATCCAGCTCTAAAGATACCAGTGTGAACCTGGGATTCAGGGAGAGGGGGATGTGTTGTCCCTTGAGGCTGCCATCTACCCTTCCCACTTTAGGCCTGGGTCCTGTGAACCTGTGTCCTGGAAAAAATTCTCCAGCTAAGGGATTTTCTAGGGCCTGAGCAAGATGCCTGATGTGGGCTCGGGTACCTGCCACAGCTGGTCCAGAGAAAGGGTGGTCCTTGGGGGCAAGGGTATGCTATGTTTACCTCTGTGTCCCCAGCTCCCTCAACAGAGAGGTGGTCATTTTCCCAAGTGCTCCCTGGGCATGACTGGGACGGAAAGCCCAGGTCCTAACCCCTCCCTCCCTGCCCCTCAAAGGGTGACACTGTTAAACTCTTGGCACCTCAGTTTCCTCTTCTGCAAAATGGGACGTGACTCATCTCACAGTACTGGATGTGGCTCCAGAGAATTAGGGAGCCCGGCTGGTGAAGCTGACTGGGAGGTGGCCTAGGGCTTCCCCTCAGGAGCCCCCTGGGACACACTCCTCTGCATTTGCACAACTGTGCATGGCCCAAGCTTTGCTCCTGTGGGGCTGTCCTTATCTGTCTCCCCTGACAGATCAGGGGGTTCCTTGGGGACAAGGGTGTGCTGTGCTCACATCTGTGTCCCCAGCTCCTCTGAGCCAGACAGCAGGGACTGTACAGCTGAATCCATGATCCCCCCCTCAGGGATTCCCAGTTCGAGGACTCAAGGGCTGGACACAGGCCCTGAGGACCAGTGGGCTTCGTCCTAGTCTCAAGTAGCTGAGGACAGGCTGAGTGCAAGGCCAGCGCAGCCAGGCACAGGCCACCAGACATGAGTGGGCAGCAGGGCCCCCACGGAGCTCCATGCTCTGCCCTCCCTGTCAGGGGCGTGCTTGGCTAGTTGGAGTTTGCTGACATGGGGCCAACCAGTTCTTGTCCTTCATTCTCAGTGTCTCCTGTCCTGGATTGTCCCTGACTCCCCCAGGGGAGGGTCTCTCACCCACCCCAGCCCTTGGGTGATCTGAGCCCATCTTTGCCAGACTAGAGTCCCAGTGGGGCTGTACCACGCTGGGAACTTGATATCACAATGCTCCAACTCTTAAAAGGCATAGCATCTGGTGGGAAGGGTGCTGTACCTGGCTCAGCGTGCGCGTTCTCAGCTCGGATGTCCCCCTCCAGGTGTTGCGGGCCACCTTAGACAGGTGACCCCCACCTTCCTGTTCTCAAACTCCATGGACATCCTGGTGTCATCACGCTCTGTGTATTCCTGACTGATGCAGGTTAGGACAGATATGCTGTTTGCCACCGGTCAACCCACCAACCTCAGACCTGCTGGAGTGAGAGTAGCAGAAACTTTCCAAAGGGCAGTGACCCCCGGCCACTGAGCTCTGGCTGCCCATCCAGCCTTGGATGATTGCCAAGTGACTTTCTTAGTCTCAGCTCCTCACTCGTCCTGCAGTCTTGTGCAGGTAAGAGAGATGTAATATACTGAAAGCACACTCAGGAAAATGCCTGGTCCTGTAAAAGAGGGAACCTGACACTAGGCTAGAGAGGGGGAAGGGCAGTGAAACCTTTGCACTCTAAGCCCCCCATCACCTGAAGCTGCCTCCCTGAAGACTGAGGGGGCAGCTGGCAGGAGTGGAGCCCACCTACTTCTTGCTTTGAGGCCCTGGGTGCAGGTGGGTGTGAGTTTCCTCCCATAGTTGGCTGAGGAGAATTCTCAGTGGAATTGCCTGGTATAACACAAGATACTCAGTTATTCAGAAAAACAATGAGTAATATATACTAAAAAAAAAAAAAAAAGTATTCATTGATCCGAAAATCAAACTGAACAGGGCATCTGGTGTTTTTGTGAATTCTGACAATCGGCTCTCAGCTTTGTCCTGATTGGTTAACCCAGGGCTGGAGCCTGGCCCCTGGGCTGATAACAGACAAAGGCCAGGGCCAGTGTGTGTGGGGGTTAGGATTGGTTTAAGCCAATCAAGGCTCATCCTGGGGTTGAGAGTAGGGTGTGTGATCCCCCAATCACTGGGCCGAAAGGTGTGGGGATGCTGCTGCAGGGACCCCGGTTCCCTATAACCAAGAAGCCACCAGTTACTACACACTCTTCTGTCCCTCTGGGGAGACTATGTCTAGAATGGAAAGTTCGTAGGTTCAGCCAACATCTTAACTCCCAGCCCTTCTTTGGTTACTTAAACAGAGGTCTCACCCATTTCCCAGACAGAAGGACTGAGGCAGGGAGCCTAGGAAGGGAGGTGGCCAGCTGGAGGGCGCAGTGGCCTCCTGAGTGACAGCACAGGGCTATAGAGAGGCACCTGGTTGGCATCTCTTAAATCTGTTCATGACTGAGAACTTTATGGGCATGCTCACATCCATCAGTGAGGAGGGTGTGGACATCCATTACTTTTGTTTCGGAGTGGGTGGGGGCAATGTAAGGCGTTGTCATGCTTTATTGGGGGGCCCAAAATGTGCTGGCAAGAATCATTCTCCACAATGAATCCCAGGATGACTCCTATTTGCAATGGAGGCCCAGACTGGGGAAATGACCAGCCCAGGGTCACTTGGTGGTAAGCTTCCTGGCTTCTGAGTCAGCTGGAGTTCTCCCTACCAACACCCCACTGCCAGCTAAACACCGGTTTCAAGGTCTTTTCCTGGGGCATTCAGCTTTGTAACTTTGCATTCCATGCTTACTACACCCAGGGTCAAGGGAATGTGATGAGACATCACCCCCTTTTCGTTAAAGCCTGGAAAGGGGTCCTCCTAGGTCTAGCTAGGTGGAGAAGGTATAAGTAGCCCCTTAAACTATGATTTCACTGGGTAGTGAGAAATTATTTCCATTCCCAATGAATAACGAATATTCCTGTTTGAACAGCCCTGTTGTAGGAAGCTTATTAGGTGAATGGCGGTGGCGATAAAATGTGTGGATACAGTGAAGCCCCAGCGGTCAGGAACCAGTGATGAAGTTTGGCCAATGTGGCCTCAGTTGAAGCAGATGGAAGCCAAAGTTCCCTAACCCCTGGGCTTCCAGGTGTGGCCACAGCCGAGCTCTGCTGATGGGTTTGGACAGAGTAACCCCCGCTGGCCTGCCTTGGGGATCAAAGTGACCATAGTGGGGCCCCAAGCCTGCTGCTCTGCCTGGCTGGCAGCTTTCATGGCCCCTGTGGCCTGCCCCTGGGCTCTGGGTTTGGGGCTCCCCAAAGGAGGCTTCCTCTTCTCGTATCTGGGAGCCCCTTTGGCTGGGTCTGCACTACCTGCTCTGACCCTCCCCTGAGACTTGTGCGGTCTCAAGAGTACCTCTTGGGTCCTCTTGAATGGACTCCAGGGAGGTGAGGGGTACAAGCCTATACCCATTTCACAAATGTCCTCTGGCCAACTGGTGCAGACTGCCAGGGCTGAGATGCCACCTCTGCCACCTCCTCCCTGAGTTTCTGAGGTTTTGTGTGGATTTAAGAAAATAAAATAGAGATGCATTTGGAGCAGACCTGGCACCTGGGATGCACCATACCACACAGCTGCCCATTCCTGGTGTTGCTGTGGTCCAGGCTCTGCTCTCCCTGCTTCTTTGTTCTCTGGTGTCTGAGAGGTGTCAGCTCCAGATGAGTGGCAGGAGCACGTCCTCCTGCACAGGAGGCAGGCAGGGCAGGGGATGGCCTTTCCACCCACCCTGAGCTTCTTCTCTGCTCCAGCTTGAGCCAAGCCAGAGTGACAAGAGTAGGGTGTCCAGGAGCCTGAGAAATGGGGCAGCGAGCAGAGCTGCCCTGTACCAGACCTTGCCCCTGTGTGTCCCCATCAGCAGCCAACCTCTGGGGCCATCCAGTAAGTATATGACAGAGCATAAGGCTAAAAGTACTTGGCACTAAGAACAGAGCCATGCAGCCTGGGGTGCATAATGAAGACTCCTGGCTTCCAGAAGATTCTTTCTTACTCCACTTTTCCTTTCTGATGTGAGACAACCCAGGGAGCAGATGTGTGGCCAGGTCTTGAGCCTTTTCTGCAGCCAAAGCCATGGGGGTGTAGTAAGACCTAGCTGTGCCCTTGGTAGCTGCATGACATGGAGTGTGAGGCCCTTGGCCTCACTAAGCCTTGGGTTCCTGGTCTGAAAAATGGGGACAAAGTTGCCTGCTTCCTAAGTCTGTTACATATGTTAAATGAAGCAGTGTCTGCATGAAGCCTGCAGAGCTGGGCTGAGAACCCAGGCAGCTGGTTCTGGGGTCTGTGCCTGAATCTCTGCATTTGCCTCTGCAGAGAGGCTAGTCTGGAATCGTGGGTCCTGAAGCCACCATGAGCTAATTGGGGTTGCAATGATAATACCCCTCTGCTAGGCCTGGTGCCAGGCATGGGGTGCCCAGAACCAAGTGACACAGGCAGGCCCTTGTGAGGGCACACGGGCAGCCAAGGAAACACGCATTTCAAACACAGATTTCCTTGTCACTATGATCTTGTATGGGAGTATTTCTGAAGTCTGAAAGTATCCCTCCTGTCTGATGGCATTGATGTAACAGCAAGCGGGGGAAGACGACCAGGCCCCTGGCTTTGTGGAGCTTGCTTCTTGTAGGGGGAGCCTGAGTGTAATACATTAACAGGGTAATTTCAGAGAGCCGTAAGTTCTAGAAGTAAATGAAGTAAAAGTAAAATGAAGTAAAAGGAAAGAGAATGACTGGTAAAGGGTCTTGGGGGACCTCCCTAGAGAGATTTTGCTAGGAGGCCTCTCTGAGGAGGTGAGTATGGGCAGAGCCCTGGCAGGTGAGAATTTCTACAGGGTCTAAAGAGGATAGTTCTCCAGGGTGGGATGGTGCAATGGGGAAGGAGGAACAGTCTAAGACGCTGCTCTTGGGACAAAGCAGAAACAGGCATTCCCAGCTAGGGAAACCTCCTAGACAAAGGCCTGAGCTTGAGAATTGCCCATGATCTGGCCCATTTGGTTGGCTTGAGGCAGGTGAAGCTGTTATTTTGTAAATATTGGGGTCTGCTGAAAGACATGCTTCCCCATACCCTTACTGGCCCCACATGCAGCTCAAGCCATAGGAAGACCTGCAGGGCAAGCAGCACAGGCAGAGGGAATGGCATGTACAAAGGTCCTGAGGCAGGTGGGAGCTTGACCATACTGAGCCAAAGGAAGAGTGGCATGACTTGCAGAGTGACATGGGGGAGGGGTAGGAATCCTGAAAGTTTGGCAGGGGCCAAGTTAAACTGGGCTGTAGGCCTTTGGGATGGGTTTGGATTGAACCAAATCCAAAAGCTCCTTGATGCTATCATGAGATCAGCAGCTTAGAACATGGAGAAGGAGGTAACCTCGATCCCATGTGCTGCAAGCTTCCAGTAAAGGCCCCAGGGAGCCCCAGGGAACTCTGTCCCTAACCTCTGATAGCTCAGGGGTGCTTTTCCATGAGGCGAGGCTCTGAGGGCATGGGGCATTGGATGGAGCTCAAGACCAATGGCTATGTCCAGGAAGCTTGCTCCTATGGAGCAGAAGAAGGAGGCCGAGGGGTTTGGAGACGTAGCCAAAGGCCAGGTCACCTGGGCTCTGCTTCACGTGAAGCTGAGGGGAGGAACTGACCAGATGAACTTCTTGTGGCTTACATAGTGCATGGATTTCAATTTTTTTAATTGTAGTATTTTGAAATTAAGATTTTATTAAAAATTCAGATTTCTGACTTGCTTGAATAGGAAAAAACTCTGGCAGCCTCAGGCCTCCATTCCCACCTGCCAGGGGCTGGTTGGAACCATACCCTGCGCTTGCCCACAATCCCACTGCTCCCTATTGTCTCCCACCAGGTCCCTTCACTCCTGTTTCCCAGCCGGTTCTTGTGCACAGGTGAAGTAGTGGTTCCTGCTGGGGCAATGGGAGCCACATTAGGGTAAACTTATGGTAACAGTATTAGGATGAACCATTGAGGCTGGGACAGAGGCATGGAAGGGGACAGGTGTGCTAGGACCCAGGGAATTGTGGTCACCCTATCCCTGCGTGCTGACAAATCTTGACATCAGGAGGTGGCATGGGAGACAAAGGGGGAACTGGCCTGCCCCTAACCCAGACTGTTCTTGTTGAGTTTCTCACGATGACACTGTGGGCTTGTCTTCATATCCCACCTCCTTTCCCTGCCCCTTCATGCCCTCCCAGCTGATCTTTCATCTGGAGAAGCCTCTTCATATCTGGATGGGACTTTCCATAAATGGAACCATAAATCTGGCTGGACAGTTGTCATCAGCAGTGATTGAAGGCTTCCCACCCCACCCTGGGGTATCCCCAGTTCTGAGAGCCTTCGTTCCTAGACGGGTAGGTGGCAGGGAAGCCTTGTCCCCTAGGATATAGCTTTCCCTTTTCTTGCCCGAGGCCTGTGTGTACCCCACATACCTGAGTCACAACTCACTCAGCCAAGGTCCTTGATGACTCAGCATCCTGGTCAACAGTGTCTATGGAAATGAGAATTGCTCAGAGCTTGGTGGAAGAAGGCTGCAGGGCCTGAGATGCCATTTCAAGCCCCCTGTAAAGGGGCTGGGCAGGTGTGGCAATGTATGCAAGGGGGTCTTCCCACCACCCTGCATCCCCAGGGGCTGGAGATGCTGCTCCCAGCTGCTCGTCTCTCCCTGGAACACCTTTTGTTCTCATGGAGTGTGGCCTTCCTTTCTTCTGAGTGAGGAAAAAGTGCTTCAGGAGAGAAGGGCAGTCATGAGTGGCTAGGATGTTGCACTGGCCAATTCTCATGGCCCCTGGGGTGGCATGCCCAGCTAGTCCCACTATACAGAGGGGAAACTGTGGCTTAGGCACATGGTGACAAGCAGATGGACACTGCTGCTGAGGTTGGTGCCAGGAGTCCCCCCTCCACCCTGAAGCCTCCTCTGCTGATTCCTTGCTCTTGGGCTCCTGTGACGTGCTGTGTTGAGAAGGCCAGCTGCTGTGGCAGGCTGACCTGGGCCGTTCGGGGCACCAGGCGTGGCCTGTCTGTGACTCCCACCCCCAGCTGCCAGGTCTGATTGGTCCTCTCTGGTAGGAGCATTTGTCCTCAGGGTCTGGAATGGCTGGGCTTTTCCAGTGCCCAACTGTTAGCCAGGTCCTCAAGTGGGCACTGATACACTGATAGACCTTTTCTACCCTGTAGATCCCTCCCAGTAAGGGCTCAAGGTACAAATTTGCTTTAAAACTTAAAATAATATTTTGAGGGGTTTTAACTGGGTTTGAACTAGTTTTATCTGCAGGTTTGAATGGCAGGTCCTCAGTCTAATGACTGTGTGACTGTGGGCAAGTTTCTCAACCTCTCTGTGCCTTAATTTCTCATCTGGCAAGTGGGGGCAGTAATGGCACCAAGTGTTGAAGGATTTAAGATGCACAGAGCCACCAGGTGTTGAAGGATTTAAGATGCACAGAGCCCTTAGTGTAAGGACAAGCTCTGAGTCAGTGGCTCGGCCGTGGCCTCCTCACTTCATCGTCACTGCCATCCTGTGATATTTGTTACATCATTGGACACATTTTCTAGTCAAGAAAACTGAGGCCCTAAAGTTAGACCATTATTTTAAGATCCTGAAATAAGAACGTCATGAAGGGGATCAGAGAGCATGAACTAGCCCAACCCATCCCCTTTCCCACCAGGCACACTGAGCCCTGCCTCTCCCTGCTTGCAATTACATCCCCACCCTCAGCCTTCCCTGGCCTAGGAGCCAGCTCCTTACAGCCCCTGGACTCCGGGGCCACCCAGGGAAGCCACACTCCCAGCCCGTCTTTGGAGGCTTCTGCCCCTCCAGACTCTACCCCATGAGGAGACATCTCAGTCCCCCACCACTCAGTTTCCAGGGAATTCAAAACAGCTTTGAACCCCTTTTGGCCCTGCCCTGCAGGTGGTCTGACACACGGGTGACCTGGCGTGGCCGATTCCATAAGGGTGTCTGAGTGTTTTTATTTGCTCTACCACACATTGCACGCACACAGCCATCTGGAAGAATTCCTGGGCTGAGCTATGTGTGACTCAGCACTCCCAGAGCAAGCCTGCTTGTGGGCGTCTGGGTGTATGTGAACCCACCCGTGCATATCAGCTTGGTAAATTTAACTTCTTCACTATGGAAAATTTCACAAGTGCACAGAGAAGAGGACTGAGCCGTGACTCCGGCACCCCCGCCCTTGGTTTTTGCCAATCTTGTCTCATCACCTCCTTGCAGGCGCCTTGTCCTGCCTTTTCCCTTTTGGCTGTAGTATTTCAAAGCAAACTGCAGACATCATACCATGCATATCATTTTTTAAAACTTTAATTTTGAAATCATTATAGATTCACAGGAACCTGCACAGTGAGTACAGAGTGGCCCTGTGTGCCCTTCACCCAGTTCCCCCTAATGGTTACTTCTTACATTATCTACAATATTGAATGTCAATTTTTGTTGTCTGTAATGCCAAAACTCAGATATTGACATTGGTAGAATATGTGTGTGCGGTTCTATGCCATTTTGCCACTGGGCTGATTCCTGTAACTATCCCCCTGTAAAGAACAGAGTTTCCCTGTCACCACCAAGATCCCCATATAGTCATGCGCACCCCTCCCCCACCATACCTGAAACCCAACAGCTGGTCTCCATCTTTATAATTTTTTCTTTTGGGAATTATCACAGAAACGGAGTCAGGGTTGGGTGCAGTGGCTCACACCTGTTAATCCCAGTCCTTTGGGAGGCTGAGGTGGGAGGATCAGCTGAGCCCGGGATCTCTGCACTCCAGCCTGGGTGACAGAGCAAGACCTAGTGTCGCTCTTATTCTCTCTCTCTCAAAAGAGAAATGGAATTATCTATGTGGCCTCTGAGACTGGCTTTTTCCCTCACATAGCACCATGCCCTTGAGATCCACTCCAGTCGTGCTGTGTCATCAGCTTGTCCTCCTGTGCTGTCCAGGTGCATCCGTGGTGTGGACGTCCCAGGTTGCTGAACCATTCACCTGTTAGCGGGCATCTGGATCGTTTCTAGTTTGGGGATATTATGATAATATACACAGATACACATGTCTTTGTGACATCAGTTTTCTTTTCTCTGGGATATATGCCCAGGAATATGATTGTATAAACTTCTAAGTTTATGTTCTGTTTTTAGGGAAAAGACACAATCTTCTCCAGAGCGACTGCCAGAGTGCATCATTGTAAAGGGAAGCATCTATTTCCAGGAGCCCAAGGAGCCAGTCCAAGGATGCTAAATAGTCTGTGCAGAGCTCCCAGTATCAAGCACTTACTATGTCCCTAGGAAAGACCCTGAGGGAACACAGACCCTGCTGACAGGAGCAGGGGAGGAACAGACTGCCGCAAGTTCTGCCTCCTGACCTTTGCCCCAGCCCCCTCCTCTCTCCAGCACAGGTGGAGCCGTGGCTCCGTTGCCAGCTCAGTGCTCTCGGCCCTACTGGGTTGGCCTTGCCACCCTGGCACCTGGGTCCTACAGGAGGGACCCCCGACCCAACCTCATCTATACACTAGAACTCCCATCTTTCCTGTCATTTTGATAGGAGCAGGGAGCATAAGAAGATGCATGCTTTCCTCTCTATCCTCTCCTGCAGCAGGATCTGAGTCTCCTCCCTCCCTGTTGTGCATTGGAGAGGTGACGACGCTGTCCGCTTGTGGTGGAGACGGGAACACCCACCATCTGCTGGGTGCTGTGGGTGGCACTTGAGCAAATGATGTCGTGGTTGGCATGACCAGCCTGCATTGGGTCATCACCACTGCCTTAGAGGGTGAAGCCCAGCTCACAAGTGACAGAACTGGGGTTTGGTTCGAAACCATGTCCATCTGACCTCCCAAACCAAGTGTTTCCAACAGAGCTGGTTAGGAGGGTTTTTTTTGTTGTTGTTTTGTTTTTTTGGCAGGGGCTGGGTTTGAACCCACCACCTCCAGCATATGGGACCAGCGCCCTACTCCTTGAGCCACAGGTGCCGCCCGGTTAGGAGGGTTTTTACCAACTCTGCAGGAGAAGGCTGTCTTTTATGCCCAGGATGGGGTAGCCTGGACCTCTGAACTGTCTGGACTCTGGACCCTGCTGTCTGACTGTGGTTCGGGTGCCCTGCCATGGCGGCCCCTGCTCAGGAGCCACTGGAGGGACCCAGTGTAAACCCTGTGGTCTACTGCACCCACTGCTCTTGAGTGAAGTCTTTCTTCAGGCCTGAACTCACAGGCCTGCCCTTATCTCATACCTTAACTTTCTTGCTGTGTGAGCCCTGGCAGGTGACTCAGCCTCTCTGATCTTTCCTGTCTCCTCCATGTGGGGCGATGAGTCTTTCCCTTCCCAGGCAGGTCTAGCCCTCAACAAACTGTTAGCCTGAAAGACGCCCAGTTGTGAGAGGGAGCTGTTTAGACTGGCACCCCTGCACACAGTGTAACCTGGAGCAGGTTACTTTAGCTCTGGGCCTCCTCTTCCACTTAATGGAGATAGCTCTTAGGATAGGTGTTCCGAGGTGGCTCAGGACGTGGCTCTGCGTGGACCTGGAAGCATGGCACAAACACCGAGCTTTTCTGTCCATCAAACCCCAAGCTCGGGGCTCTGTATTTTTCATTTCTGAGCCTATTTCTCTTTTGTGGCTCCAAAAGTTGAATTAGGGGAGTGTGTTTCTGATCGAGTCACAGTGCCTATATAGCTAGGAGAGTGGGAACAGGATTCCCTCCTCTCAGCACTGGTGCCAGACCCAGTACTGGGGACAGAGAGGGGACTAGGGAATGGTGTCTGCCCCTGAGAGGCCCCTGGTGCACTGGGGATTCAGGAGTAGACAGAACATCACTGCTGGGTGCCATGGGCAGCAGTGGAGGAGTGTTGCAGGAAGAAACCCAAGCCAGCCAGGTGAGGCAGAGGAAGGCTGCTCAGGGGATGTCCTTGAGGCATGCACGGGAGCTCAAGGTGAATTGCATACGGGTGGGGAGCAGGCAGGCAGGGATGTGGAGAAGGATATTCCAGGCAGGAGGAACAGCACAAGGGAAGGCCTGGAGGTGGGAGGGTGAGTGACACACCCTATCTGCAGGTGCCCCAGGTGTGTGAGTTGCTGGAATCACCTGGTTTTCCTGCTGAGTGCTGAGTTAGCATTCAGCATCTGCTTCTACCGTGCCCAGCTTGCGCCCTGGGGCAACGTGTCCTTTCCCAGCCTTCAAGTTTTCCAACACCATCCATCTGTCACCTATATTCATCCATCTATTTCCCCATCCATCTCTCTGTCCATTTCTTCATTT
Organism: Nycticebus coucang; assembly: GCF_027406575.1. Lineage (NCBI taxonomy): Eukaryota > Metazoa > Chordata > Mammalia > Primates > Lorisidae > Nycticebus > Nycticebus coucang. Next base: position 112,055,599 of record NC_069791.1, on the reverse strand, counting down.
ATCCATGTGCCCATCTACTCACTCATCTCTGCTCATTTGTCTTCCCATACACATGTACATTCACCCATTCATTTATTCACACATGCATCCAGAAATTCATCCACTATTTATCTATCTAATCATGCATTGATCCATCCATACCATCCAGATGACCATTAGAGCTATCATCGTATTACACTCAAAACACACAACAATAATAAACACCACTCAGCAGGACACCAGCACATGTGGACATGAGCATAGCTGTGAGACACTGATAGACCCGAGTGACCAAGTTATTTGTACAGTGTTGCCAATGCAAGTGCACAGTGGCAAGTTCTCAAACTTAACCCTCAGACCCTCGTATTATGACAGGTCTGATGGCCATTCCAGAATAGTGGATAAGGCACTGGCATTGGTGCACAGCTTCCCAAGGGGAGCACTTTGGAAGCGGCCATAATGATACTCAGCAATGAATAGGATGAGTCTGTGAACTGAATTGTTAGATCTCATATTTAACAAGTGCTGATGCTGTGCCAAGCTCTGCTGGGCAGAGTCCTCCCTGGGGATGCAAGTGTTGAGCAGATGTGGGCTGAGGCTTGCCTCACTCCCTGCCGGGGCCCTGCCCAAGATGGGCATGGACTTGCCCCTGGAGTTCCTCCCTGTCCTGGGTTGCTTATTCTTGTTAAGAGGGAGGAGGCCTTCACCTCTTGGCTTGGAAAACTGTTCCTGACATTTTATTCTTGTTACTTCCCCAGACAGAGGGTGAGGAGATCAACTCAGACCGCAGGTGGCTGCACAGTCCCCAGGACGGGGCCTCCTTCCTGCCCCTGCCAGGAAAACCCCCACGTGCTGCCTCTCTAGGGACAGGCGCATGTGCTGAGCTGCTGCTGACCAAGCGCAGCTTCCTCCAGCCCCCAGGCCTTTGGTTTTCCAGACAAAACACCAAATGTTCACACCGCTTGTTGAGCCTTTTGACAGCTGGTTCCCTGATGGTCCTAGAGCCTCTCAGTGGCCTTTTTAGCTTTGGGGAAAACAAAAGCCATTACTAACCTCACTGTGGGTCCCTTCTGGTGTCCCTAAACCAAAAGGTTGGTGGGCTCCTATCTTTCCACTTAAAGATTTGAAAACACCTGGGCGTGGTGGCTCATGCCTATAATGGCATGTGGGAAGCCAAGATAAGAGGGAGGATCATTGGAGGCCAGAAGTTCATGGCTACAGTGAGCTATGGTTGTGTCACTGCTCTCCAGCCTAGGCAACAGCAGAGGACCCTGTCTCATTAAAAAAAAAAAAAGGTGAAAATAAAACCAATCCCCCTGCCTCTTGAGGTCATAACAGTGGCAAGGATTTCAGGGTATAGATAAGGCTAGACCCCTTGGAGGGGGTCCCCTCCATGCAGAATGCCAGGGAAGGCAGAGAGAAGGAGATTCAGCTCTGTCTGTGCTGGAGAGAGGAGGGGTCTGGGTCAGCCTGGCCCAGAGAGTGGAGAAGCTGGGCCCCTGGTCTGCTCACTGTACCCAAGACCACAAGGCATGGCCAGGTAGTAACATCATCTGATGTACTGGCAGTGGTCACCAGGCCTTGGGAAGTGACATTTTTAGATCAGCCCAGGAGCGAGTACATGTGTCCAGGTGAGAGATGGACTTGTGTGACTTCCGTAAAAAAAGATACTAAACCACATGCACCTTGCATTCCAGTTTCTGAGGACTAGATAATGACCATGGACAGGATGGCTCAAAAAGAAATGATTTTTTGCACGCCCTGGTCCAGAAGACCAGAATCCAGGTGTTGACAGGGCCTCAGGGACATTCACTGGTGCTTGGATTCAGGGTTTTGATGTATCTTTAAGGGAACACAGTTCAACTCACAACACCACAGGACCCTGATTATGTTTAGAAACACACTTGTGGCCGTGTCCTGTTTTCTAATCTGGATGTTCATTACATGGGAGTTTTTGCCCTGAAAATTCATCAAGCCATAAGTTTATGATTCATGTACTTTTTTTTTTTTTTTTTTTGTAGAGACAGAGTCTCACTTTACTGCCCTCGGTAGAGTGCCATGATGTCACAGGACTCACAGCAACCTCCAGCTCTTGGGCTTATGCGATTCTCTTGCCTCAGACTCCCGAGCAGCTGGGACTACAGGCATCCGCCACAACGCCCGGCTATTTTTTGTTGCAGTTTGGCTGGGGCTGGGTTTGAACCCGCCACCCTCGGTATGTGAGGCCGGCGCCCTACTCACTGAGCCACAGGTGCCGCCCTATGGTTCATGTACTTTTATGCACATATGTTATATTTCAATTACCACATCATAAATCATCTACACATGTGCTGGAAACAAAGGCAGGCAGCCCCTGCACCACCTCCCTGGGGAGTGGGTCTGTGGGTTAATTTCATTTTCTCCCCATATGTTCCAAGTTTTCTGCAATAAGCCTAACGTAACTTTATTGAATAAAAAATACACACGTTTCGTAAAAGAAGTGCTGGAAATGGAACCTTCACTCACTGATACTTCTCTATCCCCAAAGATATTGTTCTAAGAAAGAGGTGGGGATCTGAGTGAGAATTTGGCTGCCCTTAGAATTCTTTCCAAATAAATATTTTTAGTGCCATTACATACTCCCTTCAAATGTCCTAGGGATGATTTGTGGCCCTGATGATCCGAATAGTTTTTCCATGGAGTGATTGGTGTGTCTCCAACAGTACCCTCACCTGTGTCCTCTTCCTGAGGACAAAGGTAATAATAGGACTGATCTCATGGGTGGCTGGGAGGCTTGATTGGGATACTGTATGTGAAACTCTGTGTACCGGGCACTGGCACAGGGGACAGGCTGCCGCAAGTACTCTGCTGATCAGAAGATGCCAGGGTGTAAGGCAGGCATTCCCAGCATCTGGTTCAAAGGCTCAGCATGAGGGGACGTCCAGTACACCATAGCTCTCCCTGGTCCAGAGGGGAACCCTGGGGGACAGACTGGAGTACTGGGGCTTCCTTTCCTTGGCCTGTTTCCCACATCGCCTCCTTTTAACTGATCTTGATTCTCTTCTCTGTCTCCCTCATTGCCACAGCTGCTGTCACAACTATTCAGCTTTCACAGGGAGACTTAGAGGAACCTGCTGGGGGTGTGGTGGGGGAAGAGGGGAGACATGTCTTTCTGCACCCTGGGTCAGCTCAACCAGATCCGACTGTCCCAGGGCTTTGGAATTTGGGCCCAGACCTGCATGGAACTTGCCCATCTTTATGACAAGATCTGTCTGAATTGCGAATGCAGAAACTCTGTCTCAGCTGGTCTGCTGCCTGCAGTAACCCTGCAGATAAACTGGTGGTTGGGTAGGCCTTATTTATGTACAAGGTCATTCTTTGCAACCTTGTAAAAGTGAAAGATTAAAAACCTTAACCCCATCAGTGGGATGCTGATTAAATTAATGGCACACTCCATATAACTGAATATACCACTCAGTTGTGAGAAACTAGTGAGGACCCGTTTCTAACCTTTATTAGGTAAGAAAAGCAAGGTTCACACTATGTGGTACAAACCTCTGTGTAAAAAGAGGGAAGACGTGGGAATATGTATTTGTATCGGCTTCTATATGCATGAAGACCCTGCCATTCACCAAATGACTACCTGACAGAGCTAGAGATGAAACTGAGTGAGGAGAGGACGTGCGGAGGGGACACAAATTTGCTCATTGCCTTTGTGGGGTGTGCAAGGGTGCAACTTTTCAAAATATCAAGCTTAAAAATGCAGTGCCTTTAAAACAGTCTCCGTTTTAAATGTAGCAGCTTGGGCTTGACTGTTACACTGGGTCTTGTGTCAGCTGTGTGACCTTGGGTAAGTTACTCAACCTCGCTGCTTCGGTTTCTCCATCCATGAATTGAAGTACCAACAGTTCCAACCTTGAGCAACTTGGATGATTAAATGAGATAAACTATGCCTAGTGCTGGGCTTAGGTAAGGAACAAGAGTGAATTGGTGGTGGCAGTGGGCTTCCTGAAACCACTGTAGTTTGGAACGGCCCACTGGTTCACAGGTGAGCCATGAGCCCTCATCTGTTCCCTGTGCCTTGGGGACCCTGGCCTGGTCCAAGCTGTTCCTTAAGTCACAGTAGGTTCGTGGACTCTCCTCCACTTCCTCCCCATCTCTTGCTTGGTATAGACAGTGTGGGGACACCTCATGGCCTGGAGTCCTAAATGTTCGTCAGCTAGGAGCTGAGGGTGGGGGAGGTGGAGTGGTCTGCAACCTTTTCACCAGAGACCAGTTTCATGGAAGACAATTTTTCATGGACCAGGAAGAGCGAATAAGGTTTTGGGATAATTCAAGCACATTACCTCTCTACCTCAGATCATCAAGCATTAGGTTCTCATAAGGAACAGGCAACCTAGACCCCTCACATGCACAGTTCACAGCAGGCTTTGCGCTTCTATCGGAATCTAATGCTGCCACTGATCTGACGGGACATGGAGCTCAGGCAGTGATGCCAGTGATGGGGAGCGGCTGTAAATATAGATGAAGCTTCGCTCACTCATCTGCCACTCACTCCCTGCTGTGTGGTCCAGTTCCTAACAGGCCACAGGCTGGTACTGGTCTGTGGCCTGGAGGGCAGGGACTGGAGCATTAAAGCATATGAGCATCATTCAAATTGCTGAAGCTGAGTGTGAGGATAAAAATAGCAAGTCCTCCTTGGAGCCCACTTCTGTTCTGTCCTGCTTGACCCCTAGCTCTACTTCCTGGAAACCCCAAATGCGAGGAGCCCAGGGTATAGGCCCTGGGGTCACACCCAGCCCTTGTGCTATACCAGTGACACCAGCAGGGTGGGGCACCACCTGCCCAAGGTCAGTAACTGGTAAACGTTGTGCCAGAGTATAGCACCTGGCTCAGAGACCATCTCACTTCCTGCCCAGCAAGTGCTTCTTCTAGAAGCTTCTACTTTCTATGGCTTTGGGGGCTGAGTTTGCCAAAGAAACAGCCTCAGTTTGTTCACTTGTGGAACGGGGCAATAACCCTCCTGCCTCTTCCTCATGAGGACAAGGTAAGGCTTGCAGTCACTTCGGAGGAAACAGAGATGAAGGGACCTGTGATCTCTTTTGCATGTCTGCCTTTACCCAGTGGAGCTGTTTCTGAGATACGAGTCCACGTCAATTATGTTACATGATTGTTCTTTAAATGAGGGCAAACTTGAGTAGGAATATAAAACAGCCCCAGCCTCAAGTGTATTGGGATTCAGTCGTGTATGAATTCATTTAGTTTCTGTGTAAGCTACCATCCTACTGGGTTAGTGGAAAACCTTAGCCTCAGTTATTTAAGGCTAATCCCTCTCATGGAGTTGTCACTGTGATCTATTGGGCTGAAAAGAACAGGTGATGTTGGGGCAGGGGTGTCAGCCCCCAAGATCTGGAGGTTTGTGGCTGCTCAAGACAGAGTCTTACAGTAAGGATTGTCCATCTTCCCTTTTAAGGCCTCTCTGACATGCCTTTGGGTGTCCTATTCCTCCCACACTACCTCCTCCTCAGAGTAATCTTTACCCTATTCCTTCCAGCATGTTCCTGGCCTGAGTATGGAATAGCCTCAATTCCCTGTGAGGCTGCTAAGGGCTACAGGGGTTGGCAAACTTTCTAGAAAGCACCAGACAGTAAGGATCTCACAGTCCACAGACTCTATGATCTCTGTCTCCATGACCCAACTGAGGTCAGTCAAAACAGCCACAGACAACAATTCATCAACAAATTAGATATGTTCCAATAAAACTTTGTTTCCTTAGTTGTGCTATTTTTTTTTGTAAGTAATCAACAGAGTGAAAAATTCAACCTCCAGAATGGTAAAAATACAGTAGAACCTCTGTTGGTGGCGCCCCCACCCACCCCCAGTGAACTATAACAAACTGGTTGGTGTAAGACACTGGTCCTACTATACATGATGCAGTCATGTGGTGCCCAGTTTAGGAAAATTAGGACAATTTGAGGAGGTGGTCAATGTAGCGGGTGGTCAACTATGGTCATCCTACCGTATCTGCAAACCATATATCTAATAAGGGGTTAATATACAAACTATATAAAGAACTCTTACCACTCAATAGCAAAATAACAGATAACTCCAAAATGGGTGAAGGACCTGAATAGACATTTCTCCAACAGGTACCTACAACAATTAGCCAACAGGTATATGGAAAAGTGTTCAACCTCACTAATCATCAGGGATTTCAAAGTTAAAACCACAATAAGATAATCACCTCAAGTCTATTAGAATAGTTATTACTCAAAACAAAAAACAACAATATATAGTTGGTGGGAACGTAAAATGGTGCAGACACAGTGTGAAAGTTCCTCAGAATCTTAAACATGAAACTAGTACAAGATCCAGCAGTCCTACTTCTGGGTGGGTATCCAAAAGAATCAAAGTCTGGATCTCAAAGAAATAGCTACACTCCCGTATTTGCTGTGGCATCAGTCACAATAGCAAAGGTAATGGCAACGATTCAAATGTCCAATCAAGAGATGAACGGATCGAAAGGTGGTCTAGCCAGACAAAGAAGCACTACTCAGCCTTAAAAAGGACAGAAATTCCGACACACGCTGTAACAGGGATAAACTGAAGCAGTCACAGAAGGATACATAGGCATGATTCCACTTACATGAAGTACCTAAAATAGTCACACTTATAAAAACAGGGTAGAATGGTGGTTGCCCGGGGCTGGGGAGAGAAGGAAGTAGGAGTTGCCGTTCAGCAGGTGTAAGATTTCATTTATGCAAGATGACTATGTTCTAGATATCTGCTGTATAACATAGTGCATATAGTTAACACTGTTCTCTACACTAAAAATGTGCTGGGATGGGGTAGGGTGGCTCACACCTACAGTCCCAGCTACTCAGGAGGCCGAAGTGGGAGGATCCCTTGAGCTCAGGAGTTTGAGGCTGCAGTGAGCTGTGATCATGCCACTGTACTCCAGCCTGGGAGACAGAGAAAGACCCTGTCTCTTAAAAAAAAAAAATATGTGAACAGGGTAGACCTCAAGTTAATCATTATGAGGAGGCGGCACCTGTGGCTCAGTGAGTAGGGTACCGGCCCCATATACTGAGGGTGGCGGGTTCGAACCCAGGCCCGGCCAAACTGCAACAACAACAACAACAAAAAATAGCTGGGCATTGTGGCAGGCACCCGTAGTCCCAGCTACTCAGGAGGCTGAGGCAAAAGAATCACCTAAGCCCAAGAGCTGGAGATTGCTGTGAGCTGTGATGCCATAGCACTTTACTAAGGGTGACAAAGTGAGACTTTATCTCTAAAAAAAAAAAAAATTATTACTAGGGGAATGAAAAGAAAATCAGATTTTCATCTTCGAAAACCAGCTCACTTGTGAATCCTTTTGTAAGTCAAATATCACTCCCTAATTTAAATTGGAAGGAAGATGGATTTTCCTACACTGATTTGCCTAAAGCTACCTGTGCTCAATGCTCTGGGTTATCAGATTCTCGAGGGCTCTTCCATGAACATCTCGAGTGCTCCAGGTGTGTGGCTGAGACCACCTGCTAGGGAAGTCCAGCTTTTGAGGCAACCAATTAGAGAGACAGTGTGAAATAGAGGACAGGATTCAGCAAGCTGAATTGTTCATATCCTACTGACTTCTGGCTAGAGGTATGACGTCTCTGAGCCTCAGTTTCCTCATCTGTGAAAGAGATGATAAATAGTAGCAACTTCCCCAGAACTTCTATGAGATGGTGCCTTAGGAGCTGGTATGTAGTAGGCACTTAATACATGCAGTAGATTTAGTGTTTACCTCTGCTGATCACTTGCCTGGGTTCTCCCAGCAGCCAGGGACCCCTGAGGACAGGGCGCCATCTTGGTGGGAGCAGTGAGGGTCTTCCATCCATTGAGTCACTCGGGGAGAGAGGTTCACACCAAGATGTCTCCAGAACCAGCAGGTGCCTGGAGCTTCAATACCAGTATCTGCTGGACTATATAAGTTGATCTCTTCTTTGCTGTCTTTCCACTATGATAATATATGACAAGTCCTTTAAGAATGTTTTTTGGTTTATAAAAACAGTAAGCCTGGGGGTAATCACCTTGTGATTCTCCTCATGTGCATGGTATTTGGAAATAAACATTTATTTTATTACCAAAAAAAGCAAGTTTATTTAAAGAGAAATACTAAGCAATGAAAGAGTTCAGAAGGCAAAGTCATACTGAATTGAGTTTGGGAAGCTCCAGGGTTGAATGGTGAACAGAGTCCTGGGCTGAACAGCCCAGAGTGAGGTGGGGGCAGACATCTCACAGGGGTACATCTGAAGACCCTCTAGGGCGACATTTTCAACCAGTGTGCCATGAGAGGATCTTAGGTGGGCCTCAAAAAATTTTAAAGATCATTAATTAAATTATTTTTGAAAGAAGTTCAAAGCACCGTAAGTATATTCTTTTTGTTAACTCTTTTTTCTGATCAACATAATTTAAGTGTGCCATGAAATTTTAACTATAGGTTCAAGTGTGCCATGAGATTAAAAAGGGTGAAAAACACTGGTCCAGTGAATTAACATCCCTGAGCCTCAGTTTTGTTACCTGCAAACTAGAGCAGGTGAAGGTTGTGAGAATTAGGTGAGGTCAAGTAGGCGGAGTGCTCGGCGCAGGGCCTGGCTCTGCATAACACCCGGGGGTCCATTTTTAAGATGGGAGGGAGGAAAAGTGCCATGTGGTGCCCTGGATTGGGTTCTGGGACAGGAAAAGGGTATTGGTGGAAAACGAGGGACATCTGTGTACATCTGGAGGGTAGTCGACACTCAGGTACCAAGATTAGCATCTCGGTGTTGGCATGGTTAGGTGAGATGTTTGCCCTTGGGGTGGTGGGGTGACGGTGTGTGGGAACTCTCTATACTACCTTTGTGACTCTTGTATAAATCTATAATCACTCCAGAATGAAAAGCTCATTTAGAAACATTCAGAGAGCTAAGGGCAGAGTGCTATAGCTCACAATTCCTGGAGGATTCCCCCAGAGGGCAGGGACAGTTGAGTCCTGGAAGAGAAATGGCGGAAAGGGAGGGAGCTGAAGCCCAGCCCTTCCCCCCGTGTGGGCCTGGCCCAAGGCACATCAGACCAGGTCCCCTGTTGTCACACACACTCACCCTGAGGGGCTGGGTCCTGGCTTAGCCTGGCCACACTTCCGTAATCACCTGGTTCCTGGCTTTCCACGTGCTCAGAAGGGCCCTGTGCTTGGTCGAATGCTCTGAGGCCCCTGGTTTTGAAATTCTTAAGTTTTGAACAAGGAGAGTTGCATTTTCACTTTGCAGGGTCTGGGCACTGTAGCTTGTAGTAGTCCCAGGAGGATTGCTTGGGGCCAAGAGTTTGACCCCAGCTTGGATGATGCAGTGAGACCTCGCCACGTCTCAAAATTTAAAAACAAAAAAATGCGTTCTGTTGTTGTTGTTGAGACAGAGTCCCACCCTATGCTCTGAGCAGGGTGCAATGGTGTCATAGCTCACTGCAACCTCAGACTCAGACTCAGGCTGTGGGCATCCCGCTGCCTCAGCCTCCAGAAGCTGCTGGGATTACAGGCCTTGCTGTGGCACCCGGCTGGACTTTTCCATTTTTTCATGAGTCGGGGGCCTCACTCTCGCTCAGGTGAGGCTCGAACTCCTGAGCTCAAGTAATTCTCCCTCCTCAGCCTCCCACAGTGCTGGGATTACAGGCGTGAGAAAAAAAATTGTTTTTAAATTCATTTTGCACTGGGCCCCCCAACAAATTGTGTGGTGGGTCCCAGTGGGACTATGCATTTGTTTTTTGTGGCTGATGTTACAAATTTCTACAAACTTAGTGGCTTTAAAAACTTATATGTACTGCCCGGCGCCTGTGGCTCAGTGAGTAGGGCACCAGCCCCACATGCCGAGGGTGTCGGGTTCAAACCTGGCCCCGGCCAAACTGCAACAAAAAAATAGCTGGGCGTTGTGGCGGCGCCTGTAGTCCCAGCTGCTCTGGAGGGTGAGGCAAGAGAATCGCCGAAGCCCAAGAGCTGGAGGCTGCTGTGAGTCCTGTGACATCACGGCACTCCACCGAGGGCAGTAAAGTGAGACTCTGTCTCTACAAAAACAAACAAACAAAAAAACTTATATGTACTATCTTAGAGTTCTGAAGGTCAGAAGTCTAAAATAGGTCTGTAGGGCTGTGTTCCCGCGGAGGCTCTGGGGAAGATTCACTCCCTCGCTTTTTCCAAGTCTCCAGGCTGCCTGCTTCCTCCGAGTTCGAAGCCAACAGCATGCCATCTTCTCTTCTCTCACCGCTGCTTCCATCCTTACATTTTTTCTCTCTGGCTCTGACCCCCACACCTCCCTCTTATCATGGGTCTACTTGGACAATACAGTAAAACTCATCTCATATCCTGACTTAATCCCATCTGCCAGATCTTTTCTGCCATGTAAGGTGACACACTTACAGGTTCCTGAGATTGGGACGTGGGCATCTTTGGGGGACTGTTACTTAGCTGACCACACCCATGAGCTGGAAAGGCAGGGCCTCAGCTGGTCCCCACTGTATCCCCACACAGTATCTATACAGTATCCCCACTGGATCCCCGCACATCTATACAGTAGATGCTCAATAATTGCAGAATGAATAAATGAATGCAAGGAGGCAGTGGATATGGAATGCAAGGAGGACTCGGATTACCCTGGAGAGGAGTGTTGGCTTGATGTAGACTAGTAGAAAGGCTAAGTGAGGCCCCAGGTCCATCTGGGAGAGGAGTGCTGGCTGGATGTACACTAGTAGAAAGGCGAGGTAAGGACTCGGACAATCCTGGAGAGGAGTGCAAGGACCAGGGAGGGCAGGAGACTGGCTCAGGCATGGCCTGGACAGTCACATTTTGGGGCTGGAACTCTACCTGGGCTGGTGGGCAGAGGTCATCAAGAAGCTGGCCTTGAGTGGCAGAAGACCAGACAAGGTGGTCAGAGCCTGGCCTTGTTGTTTCTTGGCCTTTTCAAGTCCTCCCAGATGGTACTGCATGCCCTTTGGCTGACTAGGCTGAGGGCGTGTAAGCGTTCCTCCCTGTACTATCACCTCCCTTCCCCAGGGTCACCTCTGCCTTGAGAGGACAGGGGTGGAGCAAGGAAGCAACTTGGATATCACAATGCCCCACTCTGAGATGTACAGCAAAGGGCGTCGTGTCATTGTGACGGGAAGATGGTGACCCAGTGGGTTGGCAGTCATGCCCTAAGCCCTTGGGCCTCTCCTCAGACCAGCTGTGGGACGGTTTTTGTTCTGGTCATAATCAATGCTGAGCGTCAGCTGCACACTAGTCACTGGGCCAAGTCTGGGGATAGGAGAGTGACAAGCTGGGAGGGTCCCTACACTTCTGAACTCAGCTAGCCCCGACACAGTTCTAGGCAGGGTGAACGCCAAAGGCAGAGGCCTGGGGGCAGGACCCACACAAGAGGAGGTAGAGGCCACCTTACAGACCCCTCTCAGCTGGTTCTGAAAGGAGGGGGAGGGAGTGCAATTGTTAATTTTATATTTACAGAACATTCATGGGATACAAATGCACTTTGCTAAACTGATATACTTTTTTTTTTTAAGACACAGTCTCACTCTGTCGTCCTGGGTATCAAAGCTCACAGCATCCTCAAACTGTTGGGCTCAAGAGATCCTCTTGCCTCAGCCTCTCCAGTAACTGGGACTACAGGCACCCACCACAATGCCCAGCTATTTTTCTATTTTTAGTAGAGATGGGGTCTTGTTCTTGCTGAGGCTGGTCTCAAACTCCACCCACTTTGGCCTTCCAGAGTGCTAGGATTACAGGCATGAGCCAATGTGCCTGGCCTGATATACTTTTTTTTTTTTTTTAAGAGAGAGATAGTATGTTGCCCAGGCTGGAGTGCGATGGCCATTCATAGGCGCCATGGCAGCTCACTGCAGCCTTGAACTTCTGGGCTTAAGTGATCCTCCTGTCTCAGTTCTTGAGTAGCTGGGACTACAGGCACACACACCACTGCACCAGTGTGATTTTTTTTTTTTTTTTTTTTTTTTTTTGCAGTTTCTGACTGAGGCTAGGTTTGAACTCTCCACCTCCAGCATATGGGGCCAGCACCCTACTCCTTTGAGCCCCAGGGGCTGCCCTGATTTTTTTTTTTTTTTAAGTATAACTCTGGCAGCCCAGTGGAAGTGGCTTTAGAAGGCCAGAGTAGGGCAGGGAGAGCAAGGCCACATCCATGGGTCCTCAATCCCAGCTCCGAGCCTGCAGTATGGGACAGGGTCACCTTCCTCTCTCTCCATCCTCAGGGGATGCTGGTACTGGGGAGTTGTCATTCTGAGATGGGGCAAATACCCCCAGCCAGGCAGGAGAATCATGTTCCTGCTTCCCTTCTACCTTCTCCCCAGATGGTCTGTCCCACTAAATCAGGACATTGGTAGCCATGGACTCCAGGGAAGGCTTTTTCCTACCTCAGCCTGGGTGGTCAGAGGACCAGGAACCTCTTCAGAGCACAGGTCTCCCTCCAGGGACTCCCTCCAATCTCCCAGCAGGCACCTGGGCACAACCAGGGTAAGGTCCCCTCCAGAGAGCCCCAGTTGTTCCTGGTTACTACCCCACACCTCCCAGGGAGGATGGCTACCCCCACCAGGGTGGTGCCAGGGAGCCTGCCCGAGGTCAGCACCCAGCTCTCTGGTAAAAAGTAGGGCAGGGAGAGCAAGGCCACATCCATGGGTGGGGGTACTAGAGCTGGGTGCTGGAGCCAGAGTCAGGGGGTCTGAGTACTCCACAGGATTTAGCTAGCCCACTGGCCAGAGGCCCTGGGCATGGGGCATCTGCCCAAGGCAGTTCCTCCCCTGGCTCTCTCTTGCTACATTGTACACCGTGTTCTTGGGTGACTCCTGTGGCTGTCAGCAAAACTCCCTGAGGCAGACAGCCCCCTGCATACAATCTCCAAATCTTGTCTGTGTTGCCGCTGGAGCCACTGCCAACCCCATGCCAGGGGCTGGCTCTGTTGGGAAGTGGGTGATATTTGTCTTCATACCATGCCTGGCTCCAAGACCCAGCCATGGGAACGGCCTTGAGTTGGGAAATGAGTGCCCCACGGAATCCCAGAACTGGGTCAGCCCTGGTACCCACCTGTGCTCCCAGTTCTTCCTGCCCCTCCAGGTCCCTCTGGAGCTCCAGGGTAGAGTGCCGGGCTTTCTTCTTCCTCCTGGCAGGTGAGCTGTGTTCCCTTTATTGGCAAGAGTGATGTCCTGCCTGTTGCTGGCACTATCAGTACCCTGGTGGAGACAGCAAAATAAATTCTGGTCCACCCAGGAGCATTTAGTCACTCAACACACACCTGGCAGCACATTTTTATAAAACACAAACTTGGGGCATGAAGCCATGCCCTTTGACCCAATAACCACCCCTTGGGGACACTTTCCTGTACAAGGAGTGGGGCAGCAATGCAGGTTGAGCGAAGGGCTGGAAACATCCTAAATACCCATCACCAGGGCGGGTCAGTACCTTAAAATACATCACACTTCTTTGCTGATGGGGAGTATTAGGAAGCTGCTAGAAAGAACAAGATTGGTCTCTCTGTAAGAAACTAGCCTATTTCTATAAGAAACAAACCACACATATCCAGGTGGGGGACTGTGTGGAGAGAAAGGGACAGTAAGGAGAAATGCCCAACAGTTACCTCCCCCAGGGGAACACAGGGTGGGGAGGGGACGTGGGCTTTCAAGGTTACAGGGAAAGGATGGAAAGACATTTGGTTCTTTCTTTGTTTGCTCTCCACTGTTTAGCTTGTTTCAAGGAACATATATTGCTTCTATAGCTCAAAAGGAACATCCAATACAACCTATTTTTAGAAATTCACCGAGCTGTGCTCTGTGCTGCCATCAGCAGCAGCTGTGTTTGTTGAGTGTGCTCTCTGGGCCTTGAGCCGTGCTCAGCTCTCATGGACTTGCCGTAGGCACTGTGGGGTGGGTGAGGAAACTAGGGCTCAGAGAGGTTGAATGACTTGCCAAGGGGGCACAGCACAGCTGCCAGGTGTCACAGCTGGTGTCAGGGGATAATGGGTGGAGGGAAGCAAGGTCTTCTAGGCAGAGTGAGGGGTTGGCAATGAAGGGACAACCTCGGCTGTCGAGGGGTCGAGGGGTCGAGGGCTTGGGTGGGAACATCTACCTATGCTTGCAATGTCTGCTGAGTGCTGAGGCTGTCCGACCCCCAGAGGGAGGGGAAGGGCCAGTTGTTCATGTCCCCAGCCTTCCCACTCAGCATAGAGTCTCTTACCATACACCAATGTTTATGAGGCCAAGAGGAGACAAGCCACAAAGCAAAATCCCCATCCTTCCTCAAACCCCTTCCAGAGAGGAGATTTCAGCTGCAGGACTTGGTCAGATGCCCTGTAGGCTTCCCTCTGCCCCCACCTCCACCTAGTCACAGGGTCCCAGTGAGGGCAGCAAGGTGGGCTCAGCTTGGCTGATGGCTGTTAGGTTATCTATCTAAAGCATCAATAAATGGCACTGGACATTTTCAACACTGAGGGGCCTGGGGTCACACATTTGAACTGTGCCAACATCTCAGCTCCACATCCTGGCTAATGTTGAAGACGGTTGGAAATATCTAGCTATGATTAGAAACCCTACGAGGGAGCAAGGTTTTGCCACTACTACAATAGTTCATTCAACAAATGTTTCACAAGTGCCTGGTACACCTCAGGTGTGTTACAGACACTGCTTATGGAATATGATGTGAATGAAAGCAGGGTCTCTGCCTAGCGGGGCTTATATTCTGGGAGGGGGGACAAACCCCATCCCATGAACAGACGAGTGTGGAATCTGGCACTTGAGGTGAGACACAATGATGAGAAGGACTCAACCCTGTGAGGATCTTGGAGAGGCGGTATTCCAGGTGGAAGTAATGGCATGTGCAAAGGCCCAGGGGCAGGGAAGAGCTAGGTGCATTTGAGGGGCAGATGGGTGCCAGTGTGTAAGCAGAGAGAAAGCTACAGGAGAGTGGTGGGAACAAGGTTATATGGACCTGTAGGCCAGAGAAAGAGTTTAGATGTTACCAAAATCCCAGTGGAGGGCCACTGAAGTTCACAAGCAGAGGAGTGATGGTGGTCTGGTTCATCATGAAAGATCACTTTGGCTTCTGGGTAAGGAGGCTGAGGATAGAATCAGGACAGGGAGTTAAGAGGTTGTTGAAGCTGTTGAGGAAAGATGAGGTGGCAGTCTAGGCAATGGTGGGAGGAATGGAGGCAGAGAAACTTGACTGAATTCAGAAAATTTTAGAGCTTAAGTCAGTAGAATTAGATGCTGAGGTATGGGAAACAGGAGAATTTTGTAGCTGACTCCTGGGTCATTGATCTGAGGAACTGGGTGGGCAGTAGAGCTATCAGCTTAGGGAGGAGGAGGTTAGAGGGTGGAGTGCCAGAAGTAACACAATTTAAGAGTCAGGTGTGGTGGCTCATGCTTATAATTCTAGCCCTCTGGAAAGCTGAGATGGGAGAATAGCTTGAGCTCAGGTATTTGAGACGAGCCTGAACAAGAGTGAGACCCTGTCTCTACTAAAAATAGAAAAACTAGCGGGGGGGGGGTCTCACTCCATGCCCACACAACTCCCTTCAATCCATTGCCTATACAGCACAGATAACTATTACAACCTAAATCACATTACTCTTCTTGTCAAAACCTCCCATTGCTTTCCCAATATCTAGGGGGAAATTCCCAGCCAACTCTTTCCCACAGTCTCCAAGGCTGGCACGATCTGGCCAGGCTCACCCTTCCATCTGTCTTTGTTTTCACCTACTTGTATATTGACTAATTCTGTTCCAGCCATACCTAGAAATCCTTTTAGATTCTGTTCTTCCTCAGGGCCTCTGCCTGTGCTGTTCCTTTTATTTGAGTTATTTTTCCTCAACTCTTTCTCATTCTTGTGGACCCACATGGTCTTCTTGAAGAAATCTTTCCTGACCACATTATATCTAAAGTTATTCCACCCACTACTTTTGCTCCTTGGACCCATTGGTTTCTTTCACAATACTCTTCATAACATGGAATTGCTTGGTTTTTGATTTACTTTTGTCTGTCTTCTTTGCTAAATTTCAAGATTTATGAGATCAGAGACCATGTCTGTTGCTCACTGCCACATGCATAACACCTAGTATGGTGACTATCATGTGGCAGGTGTATAGCATTTGATTGTTCTATAAATGAAACATTTAAGTCAACGTCTTGGGGACCAACTCCCTGGAACATGCCTCTCTTCCTATGGATGACCCAGAAGAGTAATTATCCGTCCTGTTGCCCACTGGAGTTCCCCATAGTTGTGATCTGTGTCCTCTTCAGCACTGTGGCTACAGTCTGCCTCTGAGAGGCCCAGATCCTAGAAACAGGAGACCTGGGCTAGAATCCTGGCTTGTCCTCTCATGTATGTCAGCCTTTGCTTTGTAACAAACAATCCCCAAAATGTAGTGATTTAGTAATTTATTGTTTTCCATGATTCTGTTGTTTAGCTGGAGTGTTCCTCTGCTGAGCCATGGCCTCACTCATGGCTCATGGTCAACTTGAGGGTCACTTGGGCTAGACTCTAGGTTTAGCCTAGAGACTCACAGGTTCTCAACCCGTGGGTCATAACCCCTTTGTAACAAAGAAAATACATTGAGGCATTAGGAAGGTTGAGAACCACTGGACTAGAGGGTCAAAGACAACCAACCGATGGCAGCTAGCACTGACTGTTGGCTGGGTGGCCTCAGTTCTCATGTAGTCTCTCACCTTCCAGTAGAAAAGACCAGGTCTTCCTACATGACAGCTTCGGTAAGTGTTCTAAGTTGGCAAAAATAGAAGGTGCAAAGCTTTTTGAAGACTGTTTTTAGGACTTGTGTCATACTACACTGCATGCTGTATCTGTTTGAAGTAAGTCAAGAGGACAGCCTAGATTCAGGGGAGTGGAGAAATAGATATCACCTCCTTGTGAGAGGTGCCACGGGGAATTTCTGGCCATATTTAATCCACCACAGTTGGCTATGAAGTCTGGGGCCAGCAACTGAACCTCTCTGTGCCTTACCTTGTTCCTCTGGGAACTGGTTCTTTCAGCATCTAATTCATAGAACTATTTGTGAGGATTAAACAGATGCTGTATCCAAAGTGCTTAGCATACTACCCGGTCTTTAGGAAGTGCCCAGTGAATAGGAACCACTACTGTTACTGCTGTTATTAATATTAGCATGGTAATTATAGAGGGAATTTAGTAAATACTGGATGGATGCGTGGATGGATGGGTGGAGGGATGGATGGATAGGTGGGTGGATGGGTAGAGGGATGAAAGGGTGGACAGAAGAATGGACTAGTGGATTTTTCTTTTTTTCTTTACAAATGGCTGTTTATGTTCGAACAACATGTAGTCCTGCTGACTTATCTGTTAATGATAAATCATTTTATTTCATGAGGTTTAGAATAAACAGCAGCTCTGTGCTGTTGAGTTCAAACACCCTGATTTCTAAAGAGACCTAACCTCTTGCTCAGTTTACTTTTCCATGTATATAGATGTATACTTGTGTTAGGAAGATGGGAGGGAGAGTGAAAGTCAGGTGATTCTGTTGCAGTCTTCATGTGCAAGAAATTGTATATAAGCTGTGTGCTGGCACACGAAGTTTGTGCATACACACACACACACACACACACCCCTCCACAGTCTTGGTTAAATGTAACCAAACTCTGGCAGTTGTGACACAACAGCCAAGTTGCTGCTGAAGAGTAAAGCTGCATAAGGAGTTTGCTGACGTGTTTCTCTGGGGTGGGCAGCTGTGAGAGCCCCCCACCAGCTCCTCAGAGCAGGGCCCACCTCTGTTCCTGGAGATAGAGCCTGTCCCCTGTAAGGCTGGGGTGTCTCTCCATGTGGACAAGGCTGCTGGAGTGCCATAGATGAGAGTGGTGATGAACTTGGAAAAGATGGCCTTGGAGAGCATTTTGGCTCTGGGTCAGCCAGTGACTTGTGGGGGTGGGGCCCATCGCCATCTTTTAGTATCGTGTTTTCCTGCGCTACCAGTCTGACACTGGGGTGGGAGAGGAAGGGGAGAGGGAGTGGAGGGGTGTCTTGCTTTTCTGGGGCTGCCATAACAAAACTACCACAAACTTCATGGTGTTAAACAACAGAGATTTATCATTTCACAGGCTGAACTCTGAAATAAAGGTGTCAGCAAGGCCCTGCCTCCTTTGTAGGCTCGAGGAAGCCTGGTTGTCTTGCTTCTGGTTGTCTTGTTGTTAGTCCTGGGCATTTCTTGGCTTGTGGCTGTGTCACTCCAATCTCTACCTCCTTCCTCAAGTGACTTCTCTGTGTCTCTGTGTTCTCTCCTCTTCTAAAGACACCAGTCATTGGAATCCTATATGATCTCATCTTAATTTAATGACATCTCCAAATATTCTATTTCTAATAAGGACACATTCTGAGGTTCTACATTCTGGATGGACCTAAATTGTATGGGCACTCAACTTTACTTAGTACAGAAGATGAGGCAGAAGCAGATGGTGGAATGGCCATGAGCCCAGGCTGCAGATACCAGGGATTCAGCAATATGGACCAGAAGCCATGAGCAGTGCTGTATTGGGCTTGGGCAAGGATGATCCCCTGATTCACTGGTGGGGTCTGCATTGGTTCTTCCCCACATGGTAAGGAGCTTCAGAGCCATGGAGATGTGTCCACCTGGTGCCCACACATTCCCCACTTCTGGAGCACATCCTGGGGACCGTGGAATTCCCTGACCATGCACCTTGCCTGGATGGATCTGCCCTGCTGAGGCTAGACTGGCTCACCTTTGTGGGCAGCCCTCGGCTTAAGGGGCAGCTATCTGTGGGGCTTAGGCTGGCACCTGGTGCCTATCCATGTGCACAAGGCTGCAGAATGGAGAAGGTTGGAAAGAGAAGAGAAATCTGTGGAGCTCTAAGGGGTATGAGAAAGTCCAAAATTCAGACCAGGCCTTCCAGGTCGTAGTGAAGGTCTGTTTGTCAAAAAGGGAGCATAGATGTTGTTTACTGACATAGTGTGTTAGCTTGACTTACAGCTTTTCAACACAGAGACATGCAACCATGAGTCTCCATTTCTACCCTTGTCCTGGGCCTTGCAGACATTATGAGATCTGAAATGAGTTGGAAGCATCTGGAAGAGTCTAGACTTACCTTGGTTCTCCTGTCACTGTTTGGATTGTGTATGTGTGTATAAATTTTGTTGGTCTCCCTCATAAAAATAATATAAGCTTCATGAGAACAGGGACCTTTTTCTTCTCATCTGTAAAATGGGATTAATAATAGTCACTGCTTTCTAAGTCTGTGTGGAGACGGAAGGAGTTCCTGGCTGTGAGGCACAGCTGGGTGCCCAGCATGCAGCAAACACACTGAGTGTTCACTTTTGTTACTCTTATCATCTCTGTAGCCCCAGCACAGGGAATGGCACCTGGGGAGCACTAGTGAATATTTCTGGAGAAAATGATGGCATAGCTGAGGACAAAGAACGCTGTGTCCTCCCCAGATCTAGGTCTTGAAGACTTCGAGCCCTCAAACACAGGATGAGACCAAGGAGTTGCATGGTTCTCAAAGCAGCCACTGAGGCAAATGTGTGTCTGCAAAGGTCTGCAAAAGCAGACATCCCCTAGCAAGGCAGTGAGATCAGATTTGCATTTTGAGACAATTCCTCTGGATGCCTTGGGGAGCTAGACCAGAGGAGAGGAGCAAAAATGGACACAGGAGAACCAGGAGAGAGGTAATTATAGAAGGCCAAGGATGGAGAGAAGTAAGGTGCTTCCAGAGCTGCCAAGGAAGTTTATGAGCAGGACTTAGACTAGGATGTGGGAGGCAGGCAGGGACTGGAAGAGCTGATGGGTGGTGCCTAGTTTCTAGTCAGCATCTCCGATGGTGGACCTCAGAGGGAAATCAGGTTTACAGGGGAGGCTCCTGAATTCAATTTTGAACAAGCTGAATTTGAAGGGCCACCAACACATCCAAGAATTAGACAACCCATGTTTGAACCCCTAAACACCTAGGGATAGTATTACCTGGGCAAGCCTCCCTCACCCACTGTCCACCATGTGGGAAAAAGTATGCATTCTTATTACTTAGCACTCTGTCAGTTAGAAGCAACAGGTACACAAAGCAAACTGGCTTAAGCAGAAAAATAATTTACTATTCTTTTTTTTTGGAGACAAGAGTCTTAGTATGTTGCCCTCAGTAGAAGTGCCATGGCATCACAGCTCAAGTGATTCTCTTGCCTCAGTCTCCCAAGTAGCGCCCCCACCACCACCACAATGCCCAGCTATTTTTTGTTACAGTTGTCATTGTTGTTTAGCAGGCCCAGGCCAGGTTCAGCCAGCCTCGGTGCACGTGTTTGGTGCTTTAACCACTATGCTATAGGCTCCAAGCCAGAATTTACTATTCTTGTAAGTGTCAAATCCACAGAGTAGCACTGCTTCCCCCCTCCAGCTACATTTAGGGTTCAAGCATTGTCAGAAGACCTCCATATTTTTTAAGGTTCTGTAGCTTTCTCAGGCACATTCCTTGTATATTCCCAAGGAGCACATTTCCACCAAATGTGTTTCCAGCAAATGTAATGGTGGGGGGTGTGGGGGTCTTTTCCTACAGTTTGGGCAGAAAAATCTCAAAGAAGATTCTGATTGGGCCAGCTTGGTCATGTGCCCATACCAGAGCCAATCACTGTGGCCAGACCTGGGTCAGGCAACTTCCTGATCCTGAAAGAAGCAGGCAAGCAAAACCAGCAGCCGTCCACCATGTTCCCAGTCTGTCCCATGGAAGTTTCTGGATGGGAAAAAAAATGACAATACAGTTTCTGGCATGCAGTAGGAACTCAGTTCACGGGAGTGGCTTTCATCAGGATTCTGGAGGTGGAATGCGTATGGTCCTCCATCCATGTTTTACAGTCCTTCACCAACATGGCCTTCACCTCAACAATCCCAAGTTTGGTGGCATCCAGTTTTCTTCAGCCTCCACATTCTTACATTTGGAAATGTGCTCCTTGGGAATACACAATGAATGTGCCTGAGAAAGCTACAGAACCTTACAGAGAAGACTTTGACGCACTCAGGAGATGGACGTGAGAAGTCTGTCTTGGGGGCCTTGAGCCACTCCTCCTGCCCCAGGGTCAGGGAGGTCACACTATCTGCCGGTGGTCAGCGGTGAACTGGCCCTGAGTATCCCTGTCTCTGAGGATAACTGGGCAACTCGGGGATTCCTGGTGTCTCCAAGAGTAAATTCCAGGGCTTCTACTGTCTCCCGAAAGCTAGATCAAGAGAAACAGGCTCTGCAGAGTTAGACAAAGACCTTTGCGGTTCATAACATCAGCGAGAAAATTCCAAAACCTCCAGGCGAGCTGCGATCTGGAAGACAACCCGGTTCTGATTGGAGTGGCCTGAGTGCTCCCTGCCAATCAGCAGGGAAAACCTGGAACTTTACAGCTTAGCAACGAGAAATCTGAAAGAACTCTGGTATTAATTTAAGGAAAGGGCAAGAAAAACACCAAGAAGGGAATTAGCAGCCAAGTAATCAGGCTGTGTGTTTTTATTAGTACCTTTGCTGCCAAGACAAGTAATGAACGTTTTCAGCATTAATTACTGGCAGAGAGGGAACCAACGAGATATCTTGTCTCAAACTCTGGGGCTAATTTTTGTTTTGTTTTGTTTTTTGTTTTTGTTTTTTCCTGAGCTACTGCTAGGTTTGAAATGTGAACAGAGCTAAAAATGTAGTCAGAACAGATATGTTAATTAAAAGGCACACGAATCCTGGCTTCCACACCTTCTTTCATGAGCCTCTTTGATGGTCTTTCTCTGAGATCACCTTCTAGCCCATGACATCGGGGGCACCAGCCTGCAGGAAATGGGGACCGGAGGTCTATGTGGCTATAAAGGGTTTCTGTGATTTCAGATGGGGAACAGGTCAGAGGAGTAGGCATTTTCGGTGGGACCATTTTTGACTACTGAGTATCATTCACATGAATGTCAGAGACTCACCTCTGCCTTTGTGGGCTGAGTCTAGCCAGGGGTGGGGGAGACTAGATATTAACATGCAGCTAATTATAGAGATAGCTGTGTAATTATAATAGTGCTAATGTCCTGGAAAAAGACAACAGGATGATAGGCAATGGGTAATGTGGGTGAGGAGGATGTTGGTGAGGGGGTCTTTGGTCATCCTGGCTCTGCTTGGAATTGCGTAGGGATAGAGCTGATGGGTTCCAGAGGGAAGTTGGACCAGGTAGACAGGGGCAAGCCCACCTTAGTCCTCTTGGGTCTGCAAAGTCAATGGGGAAAATGAGAAACCATTTAGGTTTGCAAACTGGGCATGGGGCAATTAGGTTTACTGTTTAGAAAGAGCACTCCTGCTATTAGGGGTTGCAAGGGAGAGTGTCAGACCATGGACCCTTTCAAAGGTCACTGAGACAACATGTGGGTGATAACCCCCCACGGACCACAGGCGGGAAACTCCAGTACTTCTGTGGGGTCCTATCGATGGTCCTCCCCAGTCAGCTCTATCCCAAAGCCTCATATTCTGGAAAACATCCTTCTAGGATGCCTCACTGTCTATGCAATGCAGTGACCAACTCATCCCAGCTGGCCCAGGACTTTCCTGGTTTTAGCAGCTAAAACCATCCTGGGAAGGCTGCTCACTCTACTCTGGAAGCTTACATAGGGCAATTAAGAGTTGGCTTCCTTCAGTACATGGAGCTTCCCAGTACCCTCTCCCTGAGCAGCTGAAAGACAGGCTTAACCACTGATTTTCTGTATGGCTCAGTGAAGTTACTTAACTTCTCTGGGCCACTGTTCATGTGCAAAGCAAAGTGTGGCGTGGAGAGCTTTTCAGCCTCCTGGCAGCACTGATCTACTGGCTCTGCTGCTGCATTTCAAAGCTGTGGATGAGGCAGTACCGATCCATGCCTAGCTTCTTCCTCCATAGGATGGAATAGCGGAACTTACCTCTTGGAAACATGAGCACTAAGTTCAGTGAAATTATTCTGTGAATTTGCAGTGGTTAGATACTCAGTAGTTAGAAAGTAGGAATGTTCTGGTTAATGAAAAGCATGATTGAGGCCGGGTATGATGGCTCACGCCTGTAATTCTAGTACTCTGGGAGGCTGAGGCAAGTGGATTGCTTGAGCTCAGGAGTTTGAGACCAGCCTGAGCAACAGTGAGACCCCGTCTCTACTAAAAATAGAAAAACTAGCAGGACATTGTGACAGGTGCCCATAGTCCCAGCTACTTGGGAAGCTGAGGCAGGAGGATCTCTTGAGCCTGAGTTTGAAGTTGCTGTGAGCTATGACACCACAGCACTCTCCAGGGCATACAGTGAGGCTCTGTCTCAAAAAAAAACAATTGAGAGTTACAATATCTCCTAAGTAGTGACTGTCAGTTTTTTCAAAAACTTGATGTGATGAGATGCCCCACCCTTACATCGCAAATTTACAATGGGTACGTTACCATAGTACTCAAACCCCACTGCTTCTCACCACTCGAGTCCAGTTCCCTGAAGTGGAGAACTCTTCACTCTCCCGCCATAATAAGCATTTGTTGAGTCAGTAGAGGTCACATTATGCCATTTTTATAGATGAGAAAACCGAGGCTCAGGGAGGTTAAAAATCTTGGCATTAAATAGTGAAGTCAGAGTTTGGACGTAGGTTTGATTCAGGGTCCTGTTCTTTCTTGGTCTCTGCTTCCTCGGGGACACACAGGAGGCTGCCTCGGGGGAGGTGCCCCGTGAAGATCCTGTGCCATGTTCTCCCAGGGAGCGGGACCCTGTGGGTACAGGAGCCATTTGGATGCAACTTTCCCTCCCCACTGGTTGCTGTGGGTACAGGGGTGAGATGCGTGAAGGTAAATCTCAAGCCTGCCCTCCAGGCTTGTCCCAGAGATACCATCAGTGGGTGAGCACACCAACCCCACACCCTTGAGAAGGGAAGGAAAAGGCTGGTCTTTACTTTTTTCTTTTTACTGTGCCAAGGCTCTTGCATACCCCCCCATATATCCCTCACAGAGTGAGATGCAGTGAGCCCTGGCCCCAGCAATCACCAATTCTCAAGCCCACCTTATTCCATCAAGGCCCTTTTCCCTCCTCCTATCCCAGATTAGTTTGAAGCAAATTTCAGATATCAGTCGTTTCTTTTGCAAATATTGTAATATATAAGTCCAGAAAATAATCTTTTTGCCACCATCACACCTACTAAAACTAACAGTAATGCTCAAAATATCACCTCAAAAAGAAAGAAAATCAGTGTCCAAGTAAGGTTTGTATGTTGCTATTGGGATGTCTCTTTCAACTCTCTTAATTTTTAGGTCTCTTCCCTTCTCTTCCCTTCTAATTAATTTGTTGAAGAAACTGGATTGTTTATTCTGTAGTTTCCTACAGTCTAGATTTTGCTTATTGCCTTCTCATAGAGATGGCTCTCTCCCCATGTTTCTTATAAATTGGTAGTTAGACCTAGAAGCTCACTTATATTCACGTTCCTTTTTTTTTTTTATGACTACTTCCTAGTGGTGGTTTTCTATTTCCATTCAAAGGCTTATAATATGTGGTTGTCCTTCTTTGTGATGTTATGTGCATCACTACAAAAGTTTTGAAACAGACTGAGTAATGGTCCATTATTCCACTTTCTTTTTTTTTTTAATTATTTTTTATTAAATCATAACTTTGTACATTAATGCATTTATGCAGTTCAGGGTACTGCTTCAATATACAATGTGAAATGCTTACATTGAACTTAGTAACATATCCATTGCAATTATACTCATTTCTTAATAGTTTTGAAATGTACCATTGCATCATGCACATTAGTTGAGGTCTCCCCAAATACCCTCCCTCCCTCTCTCTCCTCTTCCTTTCTACTTTCTGGACTAGTTTTGTTTTGCCATTTGTATGAGTGCGTAGGTGATTATATATTGATTTCATAGTAGTATTGAGTACATTGGATACTTTTTTTTTTTTTTTTTGCATTTTTTGACGGGGCTGAGTTTGAACCTGCCACCTCCGGCATATGGGGCCAGCGCCCTAGTCCTTTGAGCCACAGGTGCAGCCCCATTGGATACTTTTTTTCCATTGTTGTGATACATTACTAAGAAGAATATTTGAAATGGTTTTAAGGATTTGTCAAAATTGACATGTATTTTGAATTATTAAATTAACATGGGAAATAATATACATTTTCCTAAAGATACTTTTAAATAAGAGCCTAAGAATGAGAGTGCTAAGTATTCTTATTGTATGAGATGATTCTATCCTGTAAATCTTTGCTAGAGTTATAACTGACAGGGCAGAGGGAAAAGCCAGTATCAATTGCTGGGGTCCAGGAGTCCAGAAGCAGCCCAGGGGTTGGTCTACATTGTACGTTAACACCAATCCCATACAACATTTAGCTTGCCTTTGCTGGGTGGTCAGAGCAGCTCTCAGCAGCTGTGAACTAAACTACACACCGTTTCAGTTCCAGAGGGCAGCGTTCGAAAGGTTTTGAATAACGACAACCTATTGAAATATTAGACCTCCCAAACATTCAGACATATTTCATTGTTCTCACTACATGTAATTCTAGTGTTTGTTCTTAATCTTCATTTACTTGAAACAGACCAAATGTTGTCATAACTAGCAAATGGCAAGACTCCTTTAAAGTTTTTTTTTTTTTTTTGAGACAGTCTCAAGCTGTTGGCCTGGGTAGAGTGCTATGGCATCATAGCTTACAGCAACCTCCAACTTGAGCTCAAGCAATCCTCTTGCCTCAGCTTTTCTATTTTTAGTAAGAAGGGGGTTTCTATTTTGCTCAGGCTGGTCTCAAACCTGTGAGCTCAAGTAATCTACCTGCCTCAGCTTCCCAGAGTGCTAGGATTACTAAAGATGAGTTCTTATACCAATGAAGAACCACTCCAATGTAGCAACTTACATTTTCAGTGTATGTTGCCATTTTAATAAGGTTTTCATGATTTCAAGGGAAATTAACATTTAAAACAAAATTACAGTTGTCCAAACTCACTGAACTGTACAAAGGTAAACTTAACTGTTTATAAATCATATCTTTGACTAAAAAACAAATTAGGGAATCGCACATTTTAATATACTCTAAGGAAGATTTTATAAGACTAATTTTCTAAAATTATGCAAATTTTTAGCCAATTTTGGGTGCTGTGAAGTTACCACAGCAGGTAACTGTGACTCAAATTAACTGAAGACTTCTGGGAGGAGACATGGAGCATTGGGCCTCTTTGTCCCAGCTACTCTGGAGGCTAAGGCAGAATTACTTGAGTCCAGGAGCCAGGAGTTTGAGAGTGCTGTGAGCTAGGCTGAGGCTCTCAAAAAAAAAAAAAAAAAGAAAGAAAGAAAGAAAAACTTTGGTGTCTTATTATAAAACCCTGGTTGTACTAGTTAAGTTCCCCATAAGCTACTTCCCTCCAGTTTCAGAGGGGCAGCGATACAAAGGCTGGCCCATTCCCTGAAGACTTTGGGTTGAAAGCCGCCTCAGCCTTGAAATAGAATTGCACCAATGTCTAAGACCTTCACCCTCTCCACTCTCCTTCACACAGGTCAGACAGGCCCATCTACATCATAGTCTGACAGCTTTTCCAACAATCTCTCCTTTTCCCCTAAGGCATTTATTTCCCTCAACAAATTACCTGTACACTTAATGCCATTTTGGTGTCCATTCCCCAGAGGACCTGAATTGATACACGAATATTTATCCTGCACCTCCTTTCCTTCTTTGACTGAGGTTTGTATCTCAGAGACAGTATACTCCAGCCTGTAGCACAGGCCAAGAGAAAAGCTCTCAGGCAACGGGAGCAGGATAACCACGGCATGAGCAAGACAGGATACGGTAAGGCACTGACATCATTAGCTGTAAGGTACTATTCATTCCTTGTAAATATTTTATAGTTTCAATAAAATTAACTCTCTAAAAACCTCTCTCACCTATTTTGGAGTTAATTCAGAGGATTACTCTGAGATAAAAGAATGAAAAGCCCAAAACTTTAGTTTTATCAAAACATAACCCTCTGAATTTATCTTTTGACAATTCCCTTAGTTTTCTTAAGAAATATCACTTAGTTATTTCAGGAATAAAACCTTCTAAGATACAAAACCCACTTCTTTTATGTACTGTTCTATTGCTAAATTCAGCTTCCATCAAATTCCTAGTGGTGTTCAAACCCAAATATGAATTTCATAAGTAGTAGGATAAAGGTTGAA
Organism: Nycticebus coucang; assembly: GCF_027406575.1. Taxonomy (NCBI): domain Eukaryota; kingdom Metazoa; phylum Chordata; class Mammalia; order Primates; family Lorisidae; genus Nycticebus; species Nycticebus coucang. Next base: position 112,028,473 of record NC_069791.1, on the reverse strand, counting down.
GTTTATTGTAAAAGTTCTTTTATTTTTCTTTGAGACAAAGTCTTTTTTTCTCGCCCTTGGTAGAGTGCTATAGCGTCACAGCTCACCTCAAACTCTTGGGCTTAAGCGATTCTCTTGCCTCAGCCTTTCAAGTAGCTGGGACCATAGGTGCCTGCCACAATGACCAGCTATTTTTAGTAAGACGGGGTCTTGCTCAGGCTAGTCGTGAACTCGTGAGCTCAGGCAATCCAGTCGCCTCAGCCTCCCAGAGTGCTAGGATTACAGGTGTGAGCCACCTCACCCAGGATATCGTAAAAGCTCTTAAAAGAACATATAGAAAGAGTATTAAGTCTACTGAGTTTGGAAACACATAGGCCTAAATGACCCACATTATGATATATATGCATGTTTATATATTTCTTTTCCACTGACAATGAGAATACAGGTTGTAACTTTAATTCTACTTAATAGGCTCCTAAGATATAATAAAAAAATCACCCAGAATGAATATGAAGGGATAAGATAAAACTGACAGAGCAAATAAGAATGCATGACACTATTCTTTTTTTTTTTTTTGTAGAGACAGAGTCTCACTTTATGGCCCTCAGTAAAGTGCCATGGCATCACGGCTCACAGCAACCTCCAACTCCTGGGCTTAAGCGATTCTCTTGCCTCAGCCTCCCGAGTAGCTGGGACTACAGGCGCCATTATTCTACTTTCAAGAAAGCTGAGTGCAGTGGCTCATGGTTGTAATCCTCAAACTCTGGCAGGCTGAGGAAGGAGGATTGCTTGAGCTCAGGAGTTTGACATCAGCCTGAGCAGGAGCAAGACACTACCTCTACTAAAAACAGAAAAACTAGCAGGGCATAGTGGTGGGCACCTGTAGTCCCATCTAGGTAGAAGGGTGAATCAAGAAGTTTGCTTGAGCAGAAGAGGTTGAGGTTGCTGTGAGCTACATGGCACTCAATGCACACTAAGAGAGTGAGACTCTGTCTCAAAAAAAAAAGAAAAGAAAGATAGAAACACAGTCGATGTTAACAAATGGAAAAACATACCATGCTCATGACTGGGAAGAATCAACATTGTTAAAATGTTCATATTAGCCAAAGCAATATACAATTTTAATGCAATCCCTATTAAAGCTCCACTGTCATACTTTAAAGATCTTGAAAAAATAATATTTTGTTTTATATGGAATCAGAAAAAACCTCGAATAGCCAAGACATTACTCAGAAATAAAAACAAAGCAGGAGGAATCACGCTACTGGACCTCAGACTATACTATAAATCGATAGTGATCAAAACTGCATGGTACTGGCACAAAAACAGAGAGGTAGATGTATGGAACAGAATAGAGAACCAAGAAATGAACCCAGCTACTTACAGTTATTTGATCTTTGATAAGCCAATTAAAAACATTCAGTGGGGAAAAGATTCCTTATTTAACAAATGGTGCTGGGTGAACTGGCTGGCAACTTGCAGAAGACTGAAACTGGACCCACACCTTTCACCATTAACTAAGATAGACTCTCACTGGATTAAAGATTTATTTTTTTTTGTTTTTTGTATTTTTTTTGTAGAGACAGAGTCTCATTGTACCACCCTCGTTAGAGTGCCGTGGCGTCACACGGCTCACGGCAACCTCCAGCTCTTGGGCTTACGTGATTCTCTTGCCTCAGCCTCCTGATGGATTAAAGATTTAAACTTAAGACATGAAACTATAAAAACACTAGAAGAGAGTGCAGGGAAAACTCTTGAAGGAATCAGTCTGGGCGAATATTTTATGAGGAGGACCCCCCGGGCAATTGAAGCAGCTTCAAAAATACAGTACTGGGACCTGATCAAACTAAAAAGCTTCTGCACAGCCAAGAACACAGTAAGTAAAGCAAGCAAACAGCCCTCAGAATGGCAGAAGATAATTGCAGGTTATGTCTCCAACAAAGGTTTAATAACCAGAATCCACAGAGAACTCAAATGTATAAGCAAGAAAAGAACAAGTGATCCCATCTCAGGCTGGGCAAGGGACTTGAAGAGAAACTTCTCTGAAGAAGACAGGCGCATGGCCTACAGACATATGAAAAAATGCTCATCATCCTTAATCATCAGAGAAATACAAATCAAAACTACTTTGAGATATCATTTAACTCCAGTAAGATTTGCCCATATCACAAAATCCCAAGACCAGAGATGTTGGTGTGGATGTGGAGAAAAGGGTGCTGGTGGGAATGCAAATTAATACATTCCTTTTGGAAAGATGTTTGGAGAACACTTAGAGATCTAAAAATAGATCTAAAAACCTGCCATTCAATCCTATAATTCCTCTACTAGGTATATACCCAGAAGACCAAAAATCACATTATAACAAAGATATTTGTACCAGAATGTTTATTGCAGCCCAATTCATAATTGCTAAGTCATGGAAAAAGCCCAAGTGCCCATCGATCCACGAATGGATTAATAAATTGTGGTATATGTACACCATGGAATATTATGCAGCCTTAAAGAAAGATGGAGACTTTACCTCTTTCATGTTTACATGGATGGAGCTGGAACATATTCTTCTCAGTAAAGTATCTCAAGAATGGAAGAAAAAGTATCCAATGTACTCAGCCCTACTATGAAACTAATTTATGGCTTTCATATGAAAGCTATAACCTAGTTATAACCTAAGAATATGGGGAAGGGGGAGGGGCGGGGGGAGGAAGGGCAGATGGAGGGTGATTGGTGGGATTACACCTAGGGTGCATCTTACAAGGGTACATGTGAAACTTATTAAATGTAGAATATAAATGTCTTAACACAATAACTAAGAAAATGCCAGGAAGGCTATGTTAACCAGTGTGATGAAAATATGTCAAATGGTCTATAAAACCAGTGTATGGTGCCCCATGATCGCATTAATGTACACAGCTATGATTTAATAATAAAAAAAAGAAACACTGTCAACAGAATCTTTTTGTCCACCTCAAAACTTTCATAATGACTGAAGTAGCAGTGTTGATCATCATTGTCTAGATGCATTATTTTATTAGATTGTGAAATGGTGGCATACCTAGTCTCTTATTCTGTCTTTGTTAGTGGAAATGTGTCAATAAAGAGTATCAATTTATCAACTACTAGGCTACTGTAAAGTATGGTCCATACCTAAAAGAATAAATGCATGATTCTTTCCCTTTATCTGTCAGTTTTCAAAACAAGTTTGTTTCCCAACACCTCTTAAGGTGACAGATGTGTTTATTTTTCTAGGTGTCATTGTGAACTCATTGATTTGGACATACAAGAAATGTTTCCATCCACTGCAGTTGTTATGTTCATTGATGCTCAAAAACTGACCCATCTTTGGCCAGTGGGAGCCTCTTCACATTGTCCCCTGCATCCTTTATGATGTGACCCCAATAGTCATTGGTAACTTCCTTGGTAACGAGGGGGCAAGGAAAGACAAGATCTTCCAGGCTTCTCTAGTGGCCTCATCTGGAATAAGCCATCTCCATGGAGCTAGACCACAATCTGGGTGCTGGGTGTGCCACTGAAAATGTCATTATTTCTAACCTTTTCAATGGACAGAGCTAGCAAACATGTGCTCTACTATGTAAGTCAAAAACAGCATGATTTCATACTGGTGCTTCCAATTCAAATTTGGAGTTTTTCACCTGTCTCTGTGAACTTGCACATGCATCTTTCTTCTATAGCCATGTGACAAAGCCTGTTTCTAAAAGCAAAGTTCCTTACTGTATGTCCTATTTAGCCGGAAGCACAGAAGAAAGCACATAAGTCTTTACCTTGGGAATGAACTTGACCTCTCTGATAAGGCTGTTTGGAAATGGCCCTGGGAGAAGCCCATTTCTGGGTCACATAGAACTGCATTCTCGTGGCAGATAAATCACCTCCTTCCACTGTCCTGGTCCTAACATTTAGCTGCCTCCTGGGTACACACTGGAACCACATAGGGACTTCTGATGCCTGACCCTGTCCCCCGTCCCCCTAAATTAAGTTAGACTCTCTGGGCCTGGGGACCTACCATTGTTTTCGTTTGTTCGTTTTTAAAAAAGAAGTCTAGGTAATTCTAATGTGCAGCCAGGGGTTAGGATCACTGCTCTGGTCCTTGCTTTTCAGCAGAGGGAGGAGAAGGAAGCAATGGGATGACAGAATTCTGCCCCTAAAGTCCATTAGTTTATGTTTGAATTCTGCCTCTGCTGAGAGATCCCTGCACCGGCATTCACCAATACCTGCAAACCTTCTAGTCTTTATTGGCTCTGTCCAGCATGGGCGCCACGAGCCACATAGGGCTATTGGGTACTTGAACTCATTGCTAGTATAACTTAGGGAGTCAATTTAAAAATTTATATCATTTTAACTAACTTTCATATAAATAGCCACAGGTGGCTAATAGCTACTACCATGTTGGACAGCACCACTCTAGAAAATTACTTAACATTTCGTGGCTTCACATCTATAAAATAGGGAATAATTAAGTGTTGTCTCATTAGAATGTGCACACAGGCACTCAATGTTGCTTATTTTCTTTATTAACATTACCCTGACACTCTTTAAAAAAATGAACAAACGAACAAAAAAGCTTGCCTGGAAAACAAGTGCTCAACAGAACCCCACTACAAAGGCTAGAAATGCCGAGCCATTCCAGGGAAACTCTGAGAACAGATTCCCTAATTGTAGAAGTTCAATTGCAGCAGGAGGTTATCAGTTACGAGGGCTGTATTTCATTACAGATCTAGCCTCACCTCAATAAATTAAGCAATCACTCAAAATAACATGTTGCCTTAATCCCCTCGCTTGGAACAATTCCAAGTTGCTTGGTTGTGTATTAGCCCAGCCCAGAAAGGCGACTCACATCGGACTCTTTTCTTTCCCCTCAATTCATCAGCCCCTCTCTGGAAACATCTTTGCATCTCTGAGCCAAGTGCAAGCTTCCTTTTATCAAAACTGGAGCCTTTTCCATCCTCTAGCCTTGACACGTTCCACATTTCATTCGCTGAAATCACTGGCAGGTTTATCCGCAACTGAGACAGAAAGAGACCCTCTCAGCAGCCCAGTTCCGGGCATGTAAAGCTGACTCTCGGCAGCATTTCCATTTTCTTCTCTCTAGTGGTTTATAATCACAGTAGAATTTTGTTTCCCCTAGAAACTTGGCACAGGAGGTGTCAGCCTGGGAACATATTTGTTTGTGTAAATTAAAAGAAGAATATGTTGTGACCATATTTATGTTCTAACTGCACTAAAGAAGTAAATACTGATTCACACAATGCTTCTGGATGCTCCACTCTGGCTTACCTCCTCAGACTCTGCCTTGTTTATAAAATCCAAATAACCAAGATCTCTGAAAAGCTTATCAGGGGCAACCTGGGAGGCTGTGTCCACCCCAAGGCAAGCTCACAAAGCACATCCACTTACTCTTTTGGGATTTGCCTCACCTGCCACACTGTAGCCTGGCTGGGGTGGGCCAGGGTATTGGAAACAGGCACCAGCGCACATGCATTGGGCATGTGAATGACAGCCACCTTTCTGAAGGACATTGGGCAACAACTGTAGAAATGTAAACTTTTGGCCGGAGATGCCATCTTCCAGTAATTCACCAAAATGACAAACACAAAGGAAAAGAGGAGAGGCACCCAATACATGTCCTCTGGGCCTTTTAGAAAACAGAGAGTTGGGACGGTGCCTGTGGCTCAGTGAGTAGGGCGCGGGCCCCATATACCAAGGGTGACAGGTTCAAACCCGGTCCTGGCCAAATTGCAACAAAAAAACAGCAGGGTGTTGTGGTGGGTGCCTGTAGTCCCAGCTACTCGGAAGGCTGAGACAAGAGAGTCACATAAGCCCAAAAGCTGGAGGTTGCTGTGAGCTGTGACGCCACGGCACTCTACTGAGGGCGATAAAGTGAGACTCTGTCTCTACAAAAAAAAAAAAGAAACAGGGAGTTGTTCCTTTGACCACATATATGCAACTCTACAAGAGAGGTGATATTGTAGACATCAAAGGAATGGGTACTGTTCAAAAAGGCATGCCACACAGATGTCACTATGGCAAAACCAGAAAGTCCACAGTGTCACCCAGCATGCTGTTGGCATTGTTGTAAACAAACAAGTTAAGGGCAAGATTCTTGCCAAGAGGATTAATGTTTGTATTGAGCATAGTAAGCACTCTAAGAGCCGGGACAGCTTCCTGAAATGACTGAAGGAAAATGATCAGAAAAAGAAGGAAGCCAAAGAGAAGGGTACCTGGGTTCAACTGAAGCTCTAGCCTGCCCCACCCAGAAAAGCTCACTTTGTGAGAACCAGTGGAAAAGAGCCTGAGCTTCTGGAGCCCATTCCTTATGAATTCATGGCCTAATAGGTGTACACTGTAGCACACAGGAGAACCAATGGAACCAACATAAGGTGTTGGAACCTAGTCCCCATGAATTCATGCATTAACAGGCATATTCAATGGAAAGGTGCCTCCCCAAGCTGTTGGAACCTTTTCCCTATGAATTCATGGCATAATAGGTATTAAAAATAAAAGGCTACCGTAAAGGAAGGAAGGAAGGAAGAATGTCCTCTGAATGAGAAATTCCACTTCCAGGAATTTATCCAACAAGTACACTTGGCTACACCAAGACTGTATACATTATAAAGGCAAAGCCCTGGAGTTAACTGCAATGTTGGCCAGTAGGGGGCCAGGTTAAGTACGATAGGATGCTGGAAGTCACTAGAAAGAATAAGGTAGGTCTGAGAACCATCAGGATGCATTGTAAAACCCTGACTTTCTTCATGACAGAAAAAGAAAAAGCACATGTCCTTGAACATGCTTACAAAATTTACCAAGATTGTGCAAAGTACTCACAGTGGTTACTCTTAGAAAGTGAGGTAGGAGTTAAAGAAAAACTGGAAAGGGGCCCCTTTATTGCCTCTGTCCAACTTACTTTCTTTTATGCTGTTTTTCTTGCCCTGGTTTTAGTTAGCAGGTTTTATTTTTAAAACATTATTTAGCAGGTTTTATTTTTTAAATATTATTTAGCATGGTTTTATTTTTTAAATTTGGGATGATCAGAAAACATAAAGTGGTATTTTAAAAATGATTTTCACACTTTGAGTTACGGCAACATTAATACCACATTAGCCTCGTCATTTCATGCCTGTGAGTGGGGGTGGGAATCTCTGCTTTTCTGATTGCTCTATGCAAAGAAACTGTAGTGAGCTAAATGGTGGCCCCCAGAGAGGTGAAAAGTCTATCAACTGTCCACTCGCTGGAATATTACCTTAGATGGCAAGGATATGATCAAGGATCTGGAGAGGAGGCCTCTACTCTGGATTATCAGATGGGCACCAAGTACAGTCCATGTATCCTTATAAGAGAGAAACAGCACCTGTGGGAAGGCGGCCCTGCTTATAGTTCCAGATTTCCAGCTTCTGGCTGCCAGAACTGTGAGATAATAAATTTCTGTTGTTTTAAGCCACTTGGTTTATGGTAATTTGTCACCACAGCCCTAGGGAATGAATCTATAACCTGACTTGTCTAATACCTTTTAAAAGCATAAAATGCTTTGGTCCTTTAGAAAACAAGTTAGGTAGACCTGTGTGTTTTGGCAAACACAAAGAAATCATTCATTCCGCAGATATTTACTGAGCATCTATTAGGTGCTAGGCAAAGTTCTAGGTGGTGAGGATACAACCACCACCTGCCCCTCCCCGCTGACATTTCGGTGAGGGAGACAGCAGAGAAAACAAACAACATGGAGTGAGGGCAACAGCGGAAGACAGTGCTACACTTGATCTTAGCCAAAAGGCCGAAGCGATTGGAAGACAGTGCTAAAGAACGAGAAACCAGGTAAGAGAGACAGGAGTCAAGGAAGGCCAGTAGCCGGGCAGAGGGGATGAGCGACAATAAGCCGCCGCCTGGACCCAAACTCGCGGCCGGAGCTCCGCGTTCTCCCCTCCCCCTCCTCCCCTTGCTCACACCCCGAGGACTGGGACCCCAGGCCCAGCGTGTCCCCTCAGGCAGGACAGTCCCTATCACTACAATACAACGCGGTGGCGGGTGTCAAAGCAGAGGCCGGGCTGGGGACAAGATCCGGGAAATGGGAGCGGAGTGGGAAGCAGCTCCAGGTCAGCTGGAAGTCACAGGGTTTCGGACAGACAGCTCTGGAGTCTTTCATTCTTAAGAACAGCGGCTGCACCGGGACGAGAATGTGAGTTCTGGGGTAACCTGCCCCTTTTAGTTCCACACCATCCATAAAAGAGAAAACAGTCCCCAAGTCCCGACTTGGCACACTTTGGGCTGCAAACAGACACTGAAGTGGGTCTAAGGTGGGTGGGAGACTCATTGGCCCTGCAGAAGAGGCCAAGAAGAGGCGCTCGGTCCGGGGCCTGGGCCTGGGCCTCCTCCCGCCGCGTCCCCCTCCATTCTGCACGCACCTGCTTAGAGCCCAGACTGGGGCGTGGGGGGCCTGGCCACCGGCTCCTTAGACAAGGTTGAGTTTGCCTTGCTCTGGGGGCACTTGACCACAGCCGGGCCAATCACGGTGGCCAGCCTCTGCCCTGCCACAGGACTGTGATCGGTCACATTGGGCCACGGGTCCCCACCCACCCACATTACTGTAGCTTCAGGACCAGAGCGTGGGCGGCATCTTTGGTTCTATTCCCTGAGCCGGGACTGTTCCCGGAAGTGGGGAAGAGTGTGCTGGCAGGAAAGAGAGCATCCTACCTCCTCCAGGCCTTCTGATCGCTGCTTCTACACTCTTCTGAGTTCATTCACGAGCCACGTTCTGTTTTAAGATCCCACTCTGGCTGGCTACAAACCCCAAAGCTGCCAGCAGGATTCACCCAGACCTGTTGCTGTGGTTCTTTTTATGTCACTGTCATTCTGCTATTTTAATCACCTTTAACATGTTTCTTCATCTTTGATTTATGATCGCCTCTCGCGGCCCTAAGGTGGGAAACCTGTCTTGTTGATTACTGAATAGCTCTTGCCCAGGCCAGCAGGTTCACACGTTGAACAAATGAATGAACATCCCAGAGAAGGGAGGAGTTGCAAAGTCCTCCTCTGTTTTCTCCTCAATGAGCTCCTCTCTTCCCCCATCTGAACCTTTCTCAGTCTTTCAGTCCTACTGTGTACCCCTTCTTGACAAGGCTCTGGCAGTATGAGTGGACCTGGCCCTGTCAGTAGTTGTGTTACCCCAACACATACTGGTGACTCTGAATCTCTGGGCGTCTTGAGTAAATAAATACATGGTCAGTTCTTGGATTGAGAGTCTGGATAAGCACAGGAAATAAGGTTCACTAAGACGGTGGTGGCTGTTCTTTGACAAAGATAACAGAGCTCAGTCTAAGCTGGGAGGGATTTGGCATCACAACTGGTTGCCAATGTGTACCATGGCCACCTGTTTCTGTTGGGCGTCCCTCATCTGCTACTGCTGCTCTGGACTGTTTGCTGACCCGCAGGTCTTGAATTCTTAATACTGCATCCCCGCCATGTGCTGGGCTATCAGAGGACACTCATGATCAAGGACAAAATGGTGTGGCCAAATAAAACAACTGTGAGCTCTTAGGGAAGAAGGCATAAGACAAACGATTATTTTTTTAAGTGCTTATGACCTACATGTCTGCTAGGGTCATCTTATTTTTGGAGATTTAAATGAAATGGGCTGGAATCTTGTTCCACATGCCATGGGACACACAACTTTCCTTGGAAAGGGGTAAAGGGTGCTTATGTCTTTCCCAGGCACTGAAGGCTCTAAATCCCTGCGTCCACCATATCAGTTTGGTTTAGATGCTGTTTTGCCAGCCTCAGTGCAGGGCTTGAAGCCTGTGTAGCCACACAGGGCCAACACTTAGTTGAATGCTCTGCTATAGCTGTCTTGAACTTCATAATAATTTTTGAACAAAGGGCTTCACATTTTCATTTTGCCCTTGGGTCTCACAAATTAGTCAATCCTGCCTCACTCGGGGGCTGTTCTTTTCCCACCTCACATTGATTTTGCACCAATTCTTCCATTCTCACCAAATCCCATCTACACAAGGATGTGGATGTAGGGGACTTTGAAGATTTGGAACAAAGAAAAATGTTGACCTCTCATGCCAAAGAAACAAAGTTCAGTGCTCAAGCTGGCTTTAAAATACTCAGTGGGAAACAAAGAAAGAAGAGGGAAGGCGGAAGAAAGAATACAGGCAAAGGCTGACAAGTGCCCAGCCTGGATGATGAGTACCGCATGCTTGTTAACAGCATTGTCTCTGCTTTCAGAGGTGCTGGGAAATGTCCGTAATACAAAGTTTAAAAAGCCAATAGGAGACCTGTCCCTGGTAGTTGCCCCAGAATGTTAAATATGGCATTGTCTTATTTCCCAGCAATTCCACGCCTAGCTATATACCCAAGAGAAATGAAAGCATATGTCCACACAGAGACATAATGGGAATGTTAATAGCTGCATTTGTTCATAATAGCCAAAAATGATAAATAACCCATATGTCCATTAGCTGACAAAAGATAAACCAAATGTGGTCTGTCCATGTAATGGAACATGGTTCAGCCATAAACAGGAATGAGGCGCTGACACGTGCTACAGCATGGCTGAAGGGAGGGCCCCACACTGTGTGGTCTCATTCACATGGAATGTGCAGAGCAGGCAAAGCCAGAGTCAGAAAGTAAATTAGTGGCTGCTCGGGGTTGAGGGTGATGGAGGATTGAGGTGGTGGGGTGTGAATACTAAAGGGTATGGGGTTTCTTTTGGGGTGATGAAAATGTTATAACGACTGTAATGATGGAGACACTACTCTGTGAATATATTCAAAGCCATTAAGCTGTACATTTTAAACGGGTGAACTGTATGTTAAGTGAACTATATTTTAATAAATCTGTTAAAAGAAAGAGTCATGCCCTCTGTCCCTACTCTTTTGCTAGCCATACCTAGATTCTAGCCCCTGGCCCTGTTATGAAATCCCTTTTCTCTCCCTTCTCGGCACACACACACACACACACACACACACACTGCTGATATTCTACTTTCTTCTTACCTACTTCCGCCTTAAGGTATTTTTCATTTTCACTTTAAATAAGTGCCTTTCTTCACAGCCAAAGTATCCCACTAAGGTATTTTCCTAAACTACATTTTCTTGCCTCTTTAAAAGTTACTCAGTCAACAGATATTAAAATTATAACTTTAAGATCCCCAGAATGTTCTAGTGTGTCAGTCACTAATAAGTTTTAATAGTTGTAGGTTCCAAGAGCTTCAGAATTCCCTTGGGAAGGAGAAGCCAATTTAGCCTCTCCAGAGGCAGCGGTCATCTGTTCTGAAACCTAACTCTCAGTCACCTCACAGGTGGGGAGAGAAGGGTGTCGCCAGAGCCAAGTTCACAATGTTCTAACCCAAGGCCAGGCTTCTGGTTTGGAAAGGGGCCAGAAAACTATGTTCTGTGAGCTGAATTTTGCCCACATTCTGTTTTTGCACATAAAATTGTATTGGAACCCACAGCCATGTCCATTCATGTATGTATCTGTGGCTACATTTGAGTTACAATGGCAGAGCTGAGTGGCTACAGCAGAGACTGTATGACCTGCAAGACCTAAAATATTTACTATGTGGCCCTTTACAAAGAAGGGTTGCTGACTCTTGGCACGGAAAGATCCAGGCTTGAGCCCAAGCCTGTCACTTGCTGGGTGTGGGACCTTGGACAAGTCAGTTTGCCTTTCTAAGCCTGTTCACACCAGCAGGCTGGAGACAGTTGACAGGCCCTCCCTTAGATATTGCTCGTGCCGCTAAAATGACATCACACACATATAGGACTTAGCACATGCAAAGCACTCAACATGTGTTGGAAGTTACGATGTTATTCAGAAAATGAGGACAATTCCTTCACAGGGCTATTACCAGAAACAATGGATCATGCTTGTGAAAATGGCTGGCAAAGAACAACAGAAATGTTTGTTATTATTATTTATTTATTTATTTATTTATTGGCTGGGGCTGGGTTTGAACCCGCCACCTCCGGCATATGGGACCGGCGCCCTACACGCTGAGCCACAGGTGCCGCCAGAAATGTTTGTCATTATTATACATATCTTAAAGGCTCTTGAAAATTGTTCTTCTTCTTTTTTTTTTTTTTAGTAATATTTAGGTTTTGGAGTTTTGAGAGTGTAGATGAACTTTCATTTCAAATGAAAAATAATTTTTACTCCAAACATTCCCATCTAATAGTCTAGGAAACTGTGATTCTGACCCCCAGCTGGGGTCTTAAGCCAGCCCAGAACCAAAACCCAAGTATTCTCTGGGCTGTACCCAGCCAGTTCCCAGTACAGGCACTCACAGAGCCAGGCCCATATGCCTTTAAATACTTACGTTGCCAGATCCTGCTAGGCAGTAATTCACTCCAAGGTGTTGGCACACGGGTTTGGGGCAGAGGGAGGGTCTTAGGGGCCCCTTAGGTGCTATCCAGAAGCCTGCTGGGGCAGGAGCACTGACAACTGACCCTGTATCCTTCTCTGGAAAGTGTCATTTAAGTAGGGTTGGTTCAGGAGATAGAGCAGTCTCCCATTCATTGGCTTTATTTCAGATTAACTGAGCATCTAATACAGACTAGGCTCTGAGGACCTAGTAATGAAGGACTCTCTGTGCTTAGCAACTAGCCCACCTGCCACCTAATAGGAGCAATTCACCCTGTAATGAATCCGCATATTTCAATCCCACGGACAAAACACTGTATTGATGAATCAGAAAATTACTCTGAACTCAGATGACAATAGATGGCTGGTAGCAGTTAAGAGTGATGGCGTTAGTAGACCGGTTGTGTGACTTGGAAAATGAAATCGTGGTGCCCCTTGTCCCAAAGTTATGAAGAATTTCAAGAGAGGAGGCACCTGTGGCACCGGCTCCATATACCAAGGGTGGCGGATTCAAACCCAGCCCCAGCCAAAAACTGCAAAAAATAAAAATGAAAAATAAACAAAAATTAAAAAATAGCAGGGTGTTGTGGCGGGCGTCTGTAGTCCCAGCTACTCGGGAGGCTGAGGCAAGAGAATCACCTAAGCCCAGGAGTTGGAGGTTGCTGTGAGCTGTGACACCACGGCACTCTACTAAGGGTGACAAAGTGCCCCTCTACTAAGAGGGGCACTCTACTAAAAAAAAAAAAAGGATTTCAAGATGACCACAACAGAGTATTTAACCAAGGGAGGGCCTCACCCCAGGAAGCCAGCCCTGCACCTGTGACCCTCAACACCTGTCCTCCCAGGCCTGACCCTCCGTTTCCTCAGCCTCAGATATTGACTAGGCCCACCTGTGGGCTGGCGGCAGCTGTCAAGTGAGATGAGTGTGGAAAGCGTGCAGCACAGAGGACAGTCTCGGCAAGTATCACCAATGTTCTCAGCCTGCTGTGACTATTGCATTTCATCTCCCAATAATAGTTCACATTTGTTATTCTTATATAATAGCTAAGACTTATATAGTGCAGAGTCAACGCCAGGTGCTGTCCTCAGTTCTTTGCAGACATTGGTGTATTTCATTCTCGCCACACCCCTGTGTGGTACACTATTATTCAGTACCTTTAAATGGGGGAACTGAGGCACAAAGAGAAGTAACTTACCAGAGGTCATACAACCAGTCAGCAGAAGAGTCCAGATTCAAACATGGGATATCTGGCTTCAGGTCTGTGTTCTTAAGCTACCTATTATCGGGGTTCAGAAAACAGCACCTCAAAATATGGTGCTTTGATGTGCTGAACTGAAGAAGCAGGCTCAGGGTCTCTGTGACCTCTCTTCTCCTGTTTCTCATCCTCTGTCTCTCCCACAGCCATTCTCTGAAGTCCTCTGGAAACTGAACCCACCTGAGAGGAACACAATTGCCTTCCATTCCTTCCCTGAGATTAAAACTCATATCACAGAGGAAGTGAAAGAAATTAAACACCACACCTGAAGCCCCATTCAGTTCCCAAAGAAAAATAATTCACTGACCACTGTCTAAGCACTGGGCCCATCCATTCCCCCTAAAAGTCAATGGCATGTTTCCTCCCGTCTCCCCTGCCCTGTGGAGAAGGGGATATGAACATGTGCACCTTGCTGGGTCACTGGGCAATCACTGTTCTGTCATCCGCTGTGCTTATGCACCTTGAGTAAATCTGTATGCCTTTTCCTCCAATTAATCTGCCTGTTTTCTGTCACTGTCAGTGAACCCTCAGAGCAGGGGATGTTTCCCTGCAGTTCCTACACTGTCTCCCAGCAGTTGACACAATACTGAGACACACATGCACAACCCCTTCCTGATATCCCAACACCAAGCATTCAGTGTAACATTTTTACAACATAGGATTATTCGTTTCTTTGCTTGTTCTTTTTCTGTCTCCTGTGACACAGAGCAGGGGCTACATCTTGCTCCTGGCTGCATCTCCAGCACCTGGCACCAAGCTTAGCACATAGTAGGTCCTCAACAGACATCTGACCAGTGAAAGAAGTGAGGGAGCAGGTACCCTGCCAAAGCAAATTGATCCAAAAACAACAGCCACAACTGTCTAAATTTCAAGCCTATGTGGCTTAAAAGATTCTTTGAGAGTAGTTCCCAGGGGCTCAAGAAGGCTTTCCTCACCCACTATGAAGGTGGGGAGTATTTAAGGGACACGTGAGGGCCCAACCCCCACCCCAGCAGGCTGCAAGGGAGGGGTGTAGGGTATGCTCTGGTAGCAGGCCAGCAGCTGTCCGCCCTGTGGCCTCTCAGTGCCTGCCACCCCCAACCCCCACTCCATGACACAGCAGAAAGTGAAACCAGAGTCAGCCCCTACTGGCTGGGACCCAGCACCCACTGTTTCCCTGGAAGAATGCCCCCCTGGGGGTACCATGGGGAGCCTGTCCAGCAAGTGCCCCTGGATGTCAAGGGTGAGGCGGGGGCCCCGTCGTCCCAGAGCCACTGTGTCCTGTGAACTGTCAAAGCTGTGTCCAGCCTCCTGAACTCGTCAGGCCTCACATTGCTCTGCTTTGGGCCAAGTTTATTAGTCTCCCATTTTGCTGAGAAAACTGAGGCTCAGAGAGTTTTCCTGGCCAGAAAGGAAGGTGCTAGGTTACTATGACTTAAAAAGACATGTCTGAGCTGTGGAGGGCGCAGAGGTGGGGTATGAGGTGCACAGTGATGGTGAGCAGGGAAGGGCGGCTTCCCACCACTTGCCAGATTTGCCACAGCTGAAGCCCTCCATGGATATGAATTGGCACATTTTTGGCACAACTACGTGGGTGCCAAAAATGCCTAAGAGAAGTAAGAATTCTCAAAAGATGGACCTCTGAAACTTTATAAGCTACCATCCTGATTCCCCTCTCTCCCTCCCTTCCTTCCTTTTAACAGCAGAGCAGTAGGTTTCTTTGGAGCAGAAAAAGTGCAGTTCCCGCCACCAAAGGCAGGAGGGCCCAAAGGAGGGTTGCCCCATCTTGATTTCTTGTCCCATCCTCAGGCCACCTACATTTGTTTAATATATTTCTGAGAAACCTGCTCTATTTTTGCTTCCATAAATTGATGTAAGAAAAAAAAAGGACCCCTATAGCCCTACCCTAAATGTAAAACCAACTGTCATAAAGCCATGTGTCTCACAGATGAGGATCTGATGGCCCTGGGCGGTTGAGTCACTTGTCTGGGGTGAAAAAGCAAGACAGTCACAGAGCTGAGGCTAGAATGAGTCTCAGTGCTGGGCTGCTGTCTCCTGCTCCCAAGTTGCATCTAAATTTTACCATGAACACCATCCATGCTCAATGTGTTGACTTCCCTGATCTCAGAGCACCTTCAGAACTTGTATATCATCTGAGTTCATTATAGCACTGTATACATCCAAGAACCCTTTCAGAGCAGGGGGGTTGCCCCTGCTTGGTGGATGGGGAAACTGAGGCAGAGAGTGGGAAAGTGTCCTGACTCGGGAGCTGGCAGAGGAGCCAGGACTGCCCAAGTTCCCCTGCCAAGGCAAAGCTCCCAGAGGCCCTACAGGAAGGCCCAGGCCTTGTCAAACAGGTAACACTTGTTCTTTTCCACTTTCCCCTCCTCCCCCTTTCCCCAAGCAAAGGCTGAGGCTGCTGGGACCACAGCCATCCTCTTTCCCAGGCCTGATCTCCAGCATCTGCCCCTGAACAGCAAACTCATGTTTAGCAACCAGTGCCTTTTTATTTTTCCTGGTGGAAACCAGTTCTGAGCACAGCAAGGGGCGATCTAGCAGGGACCAGAAGGAAACACATGGAGAGAGTTTGGGGAGCATCTTTCTCTCTTCTTTTGGTTGCTGGAGGAACTCAGAGCTGCCGTCTTCCTGGCCCAGGGCCCCCTGAGGAATACTGCAAGAGCAATAAGGATTTTTAGGGGCATTATGATAGTGGAATGGAAACACATCTGCCCCCAAAAGTCCCTCATTTTCCCTGCGGTAACGAACCAGCTGGCAGGAAGTGGTGGCTCTTGGGGCACCAGAGCCAAAACTAAAAGGAAAAAAATGTACGAAGTTAGAACAAAGTTTAAACAAGTGAGCGCTTTCATGGTGTACAGCAGCTCTGCGCAAGCTCCCGAAAGGGACCTTGTCCTCTCAATAACTGGCTAAATGTGTCTCAGTGCAGCGGCTTCAACACAGACATGCTCTTCCCTATGTCCAGAAAATCACAACCAGAGCAGGTTCCCCAAATAGTTACAAGGATGATTCCCTAAAGCCGGCACCTTGCAGGAGTCTCTGATGGTTCTCCCCAAACCCCAAGTGATGTTTTCAGACAACAAAGCCTTGGATACTTCCTGTCCTCTGGATGCTGAGAATGTGAGTCCACCTGGGAAGCCAGATGGAAGCATCTAGTCTCCACAGCCAGCCATTGACTGAAGGTCAAAGGCTTGGGCAGGGGAGTTGAGCGGTTAGCCTTGATGAGTAAAAGAGGAAAATTCACTGCTAAGCTTCAGGATGTCACCACACCAAGGTCTAAGGATTAAGGAATCCAGGGCCCCATCTTTCCCAGGGCATATGATCCTCAAGATTACCAGTCAGCACCCCAGGCCTTGCATAGCTGACATGGGAGGAGGAAGCTGCTCACTCAGCAAGCTGGCTATCACACTGGGCCATCACAGAGAGGCAGGGCCTGAAAACAGCTTGCGAATGGTAGTGGTCTTTATGCCAACTGAACGGAAAAAAAAAATGGGGCAAAAAGCCTTCTCAACATGGCCCCAACTACCCGTCTCTGGCTGGCTCCTTGGTACCTGTCTTGTGGCAGGGATTCTGGGTGTCTGTACCAGTGAGTGCCCGGCCATCTCGGCCAGGCCTTGGGAGGGAGTGATTTTCCCCTTGCCATTTGACAATTAGCAACTCAGCCCAGATCACTTTTTTCAAGTAGCATCTAAAATATTCTTTGGGTAAATTCTCAAGCTAAAATATGACACAACCTACAAGTGCCTGGTCTGGACCTTTTACCGTCATTCTAGGATACAATATGGAAACTTTTGGTGGTGGCCTGGAGTCCAGGCCAAATGGGTGTCCCATGTGTTTGGCTGACTCAGAGCAGTTGTGGCTTCCTGGAGTGGAGACATTCTGACACCAAGGCAGAGCTGACTGCAAACTGCTCTGTGTTTTAGAGTACCCCCACCCACTTCCCAGCTGACCCCCAAGGTGGCTCCTTTGCTGGCTCCCTTATTTAGCCACCAGGCCCTCCCCACAGGCCCAGGTTTTCCTCCCAGCACCTGATGCCAGAGAAGGGCTCAGCTCCCTTGGCAGGGTAGGTGATGGCTAGAAAGGAGCCCAGGAAACACATGCTTAGATATGTTTTGTGCTCAGTTGCTGGCCAGGTGCCATGCCCCTCAGCCTACCCCAAATCCCAGCTCTATTGCTAGAGAGCCAGGGCTTCAGCCTGGACCACCAAAAACTCCCCTCTGCATCTCAAATCATCTTAACCTTCCTCCCCAGCGGCATGTGCACACATGGGGATGATGTGGCCTGAGCCTGTGGGATAAGCCTCATCCGTTCCCTTTTGAGAATTTGGAAAACTGTGTTTAGCAAAGTGGGGTTCTGCTTCCCCCCAGAGCCCTGTCTGTGGTCACCAGGTTCTGAAAGCCTGTAGCATTTCTGGGAGGATACCTTTGGGAGCCAAACACCCTACCTTCTAGCCAACTGTGGCAGGCTGCACCCCAATAGGAGAGACCCCCCCAAGCATCTGTCTGGACTTGTTTGGGCTCTAGTAGTGACTGGAAGCTCATGTCTGGGCCTTGGCTGGCAGTGCTCCAGGATGTCTTGGGCGCAGATGCCTATGCCAACAGGCCCAGCACCACTCTCATGTGTGATTCCAGCAAGAGAGACTTATTTTCTGCACATCTTTGAGAAAACTTTCACACCATACTGCACAGCTAACCTCCTGTCAAGCCAGCCACGAATTCCTCACTGTGCCTAGGCCAAATCCTCAAGGAAAGTCTAAATTTGCCCCATCTTCCCAAAGCATTTTAAAAACTGCTTTCTCATGATACCCATATGAAGGGTTTTCATTTTCCACGAGCGTCCCTTTCATCCACTGGTGCAGCCATTCAGGGACACTGAGAAAGAAGTTTGCTTTGTGGTTCTGGAAACTCAGATGTTTTACATAAGGAAGATGATGTAAAATCAGGCACTGTATTTTAAAGCTTTGTAAGTATTTACATGTCTGCTAAACTGGGGATGCTGAGAAGGCAGAATCTGAACACTGGCTGTTTTGAAAAGAGACCATGAGGAGGGCAGAGGGTCAGCTTGACACAGGGTGATAGAGGGACCCCAAAGTCCACTCCATTTAAACTCTTTTTTCAACACCCACCCGCCCCTTTCTTTCAAATATCTGCGTGGCTAACAGGCCTGAAAACACAATGGTTGTGTACATCACGTTTGTGAGTGTCAGTGTTTTGTTCAGGGTTTATTTTCATCTCAATCCAAATATAAGAAGCAAAAAGAATTTGTACATTTCCTGCATATGAGATGCTGAGCAAGAAAGAACATTCCAGCTCAAAGTAACTCTGATCAACAAATGTCTTATTCTGTTTCTGTAGGCTCTTATTTTCTGGCAAGTGATTTAAGTGCCAAGTTTGCCTTTTCACAAGACTAATTTTTTATCCTCGTGATGAAAATAGCTGTATTTACAATCCAGATTAAAGGAGGGTGCGTTTATCTACTATTAAGAAGCTACAGTTATCTGGTAAGAATGTTCTTTCTGTCCTTCATCTTAGGTTGGGGTGGGGGAGGCATCCTGGGAAGCAAGAAATAGAGGGAGTGTTCCGGTACAGACTTTTCCAACTTTCATTGGTTTGAGTCATAAATGCATGTTTTATTTTTAAGGAAGTATTATTTTCATTGCTGAGCCACCTATAAATATTTTACTACCGGCCATATCTTATTCTTTTCTATTGAAACATTTTTCCCCTCAATGAGATTAGTTATGGCTTATGTATTGCTAAGAATGAAATTCAAAGTTGCTTTCTTTTATCCTCCTAAATCCACACTTCTTGGGTGGGTGGGGGAATGAATAGCAACTGCTTAATGAAATTTTGCACCGAGAGGCAAAGGAGAAAAGCCAAAATATATTTAGTGTACTCAGCAGTTCCATGTTAAATTTTTTTTTTCTTTTTGGTTTGGGGGCTTAGAGGGTGGTTAAAATCTGAAAAGAAGCTGTTATTTTTTTGCTGTATTAATGATGACTTCTCACTGCAAAGTGCTGATTTATAATCTCTTCACTATACTACTTTGCCTGTTTTCAGACTCAGAGGAGGAGAAAGTTTGTTAAATGTATTCGTAATTACATGCAGAGGGCTGAATACAAGCAATGCTTGTGCTGTTGGGAATGCTCACCATTTAAACAGAAATCGTTTCATGTTTAGCACTAAATTCTGTCTGATTTTTTACACTTAACAATTCAGTGATTTTAACATTTGGCTTCATCGCTTCGATTATAGCTCAGTATCTTGGTGAAACATTCAGCGTTCCGGCCTCGTTAATTCACGTATAACACCCTATTTGTAGAAGTATCATTAAAGGCTAATTTGGTGAGATATCCTTATTTAGCAAGGCAAATAGGATTTGACAGTCAGCTCCGGGTGGCGATTCAGCAAAGCACAAACACAATTCCCAGCGTGACAATTTCCCATCAACAAGCCTGGTTGGAATTGTGGACTCCTGTAAATTGTGCTGTTTCATCGTGTCCCATAATAAAGAGAAAGAACTCTGGAAGTAAAGCACTGCTTTTGCCAAAGCAGCACAAATGTCATCTGTGTGTACATGTGCCATGTCTATCAAATCACTAGATCTACCGAGGACTCTCTGTTCAAAAGTTTTTCAGGTACAGCTCACTTTTCTATTCCCTGCTGTGAACACTTACTTTAAATCCAGGTTTGCAAATAACTTAGGGTTATTTAGGGTGTGTGGATGGATTTCTATGTAGGTTATCAACTGGAGAGCTGGTGGGGGAGTGTGTAAGAGAGAGAATTAACACAATTTCAGTTTAAACTTCTGGGAGGGGCGTTTTCACCCCCAAACATCTTGCCAAGGAGAATTCCCCTAAACATTACCCAAATTTTCTCATAAAGTGCTTTTAATATAGGGGTAGGAAATGGTTGCAAAAAAATGTTGCAGTTATAGGTTAGAAGCAAACAGCAGGTTGCTCCTTTGAGAAATGTATAGACAAATCTAATGTCATTACAATTCATGAGGTCAGGGATATTTTATTGGGGGGATTTCAAACACTTTGCCACAACCAATGTGCTGCTTGTTCCCTTCCGATCTTGTTCCCTAAACCGCCCCCATTAAACTACTGGGGAATGGGGGGACAGGACGGCTCTACTGTCTTCTCCCATCTTTTTGGCCTCCCTGGGAGAAAAGCCCCTGAAAACATAGGAGGTTCAACCAACTGAGCACACACAGAGATGAGTAACGAATCCTCCCCCAAAGGGTCTTTTTCACTTTGCAAAGCAGCAACCCCCCACCCCCACCTCAGCCCAGCCGGGTTTTAGACGAGCAGCCTGGAGGTGGTGACTCTGCCCTCTCCCTCCAGGGCCTAACAGGGCCTGAACCCCTCGCAGTTGAGAATGACCCCAAAAGCGGGACTTTGTGGGCCAGTTGGATAAAACATAAACTCATCTCGCCCTCAAAACCCCGATTCTGGGACCACAGCCTCCAAAAAAAACCTTTCTCAAGAGTCAGTCCCCTTCGCAGCTTACAACAACAGGGCAGGCTGCCTTTGAGGCATAATTTTGCAGAATCTTGGATCATTAAAGGAATCATACGTGGGTTTTACCTCAGGGAGGGTAGTTCATCTCACCAAAAACCCAGGATGTCGCTGTGGGAAGGAGAGGGATCTCTGCCCGGCCGCCCGGGGTGTCTCCCCGGGTCAAGTCACCAATGGCCCCAGCCCAACAGCCAGGCCGAGGCCTTCCCCAAGCACAGCGGGGCGACCACGGCGTCCCTCGGAAGAACATCAACCGGTGTCCGAGGTGCCGCCACAGCCCTGCCCCGGTCTCCAGCTACAGCAAAGTTCAGCTATTTGCGCCCTTAATTGTCTCTCATTAAAGTCAAATTTGCTGCTAGCCCAGATCGGGGGAAATTATTTCTATTTTAATAGCTCAATTACCTCCGGGTTCTGGAGAAGCCGCCCCCCACACACCTTTCCTTTCCATTTTAACCCCTCCCTTTTTCACAACTTCTCCTAAAAATAAATTATAAATATGGATGTGTCCTCAGAGGATCTGAGCTGCACATTCCAACGTTCCGCTTGGTAGGGATTGGAAGCAAGAGAAACCAGAAACGCCACTCCCCCACCCCCGAATCGAGATGCCTTTTCCTTCTTTTTTTTTAACTTTTTTTTCTAACTTGGTGTCGTCTTGGGCCCACACCCCCCGATCTGCACCCCGGAACCTAGTTTTCACTCCAGTCCAGCAAAAGCTACAGCCAGCCAACTTTATCCGCGGCTGTCCTGCCGGCCCTTCCGGAGTCCCCGGCGGTCAGCTGGGCCCCGGGCGCACGTGGAGCGGCGGGCGCGGCCTGGGGCGGGGGGGATCCTGCTCCGCCGGGACATCGGGGTCACGCAGCGAGTCCGTTTCCCGAGCGGGCTCTCCGGGGTGGGGGCGGGGTGGCTGGCTGGCCGCAGCCTCGTTGATTCCCAAGCTCCAGCCTCCAGGAGGCCGGGGTGGGGGGCAGCCTCGCCCCTTCCCACCTCCTGGCCTAACACGCCCCTCTGGGAGTGGGGGTGGCGGCCACGGCGGAGATCGCAGCCCAGACAGGCGTCTAGCGCAGGGTCCCAGGAGAAACACTCACGGCAGCAGCGACCACCTCCCCGCTCCGGTTCCCACCCACCCCCCGGGCTACCAACCACCCCGCACCCCTTCGGCCCGGGGGCCTGGGGACCCACCTGCAGCGAGCGATCCCTGCCCTGCCCCGGGGAGGGTGCCAGGCAAGAGAGAGGCGAAGACTCACCGCAGTTGCCTTCACCTGGGGTGCAGCGGGTCCCCCCAGGGCCGCGCCTTCCCCGGCTCACAGCCGGCAGGCGCTGGGGTGGGAGGGCGCCCCGCGGGCCCTGCAGCCTCCGCCTCGATTGGAACCCAGCCTCAAATCCTTCCCCCGGCGCGCGCGGTCTGGGGGGGGGACTTCTAGAAAAAAAATCCGCGCCCCTCACCCTCCAGGCGAGATCCTCCAAGAGATGGGCGGGGAGCGCACAAAATCCTTTTCTGCAGAGAGCACGGAGCCGGCGGGGCTGCACCGGCCTCTATGGGCGGCTGCGGCCACAAAGCCGCGCCCCTGTCCCCCACCCGCCCCACGGCGCCCTATGGCCGGCCCGGGGCGGAGGCTGGGCCAACCCGGTGTTGGCGGCGCTGGGGAGGCGGCGGCGGCTCCGCCCCGGCCCGGGAGAGAGGTCGGGAGGCTGCAAGCCCAGCTTGCCCGGGTGGGGGCGGAGGCGCGGGCCGGGGTGGGGGCGCCTTCCTAGAAACCCTGGCCAAATAGAGCCAGCGGGTAGGGACATTCCTAGAAATGCGGCGGCGACGTCAGCCTGGACATGTGGGGACTGAGCCTGGGGTTCTTCAAACTGGGGGGACGGCAGACGCGCGAGATTCCCCACTTGTATGATCCGGCTGCCCGGAGAGGGAGACGAGTCTAGGCTCCCCTCCTGAGGGGCGGGCAGGACTCCTCCAAATGCACCCGGGGGATCTCCGAGCTGGGGTGCAGGGGTGCCTGAAATGAGGGCACCGCCACTCAAGATTCAGACCCGCCCCCAGTCCTGCCCCAGTCTTTCGGGAACACCTAGCGACAGTACCATTAGGAGCTTTCAGTCCTTCCCCCAGTTATCAACACCTGCCCTCCACCCCAAAATAGTGAAAGTAGAAGCAGCTTCCAGCCCGGACTCTCCCACCCACCCCGGATGGCCCTAACCCCTTTCAGGGTGATCGGTGTGCTCTGGACCCCCACGTTTGAAACTGCAGGGACGCGCTCTGTTCCCAAGAACTCCCCCAAATACCAGCCTACCTTCAGGCCAAAAAATAAAGTTATGTTTCCTCCTCCCCAATTCAATGTCACTTTGTTGCTACTTCCAAAGCCCTGGGCTCTGGGGATATACCGGGAAACTGTGGGCGGGGCATGAGTTTGTCCCCTTCACCTGATAAAGATCTGTCCTCTGCCGCTGACACCCCCGCCCCCCACGAGCTACTTTTCCTTTCCAGCGGTAAGAGGCACACACCCCAAGCTCGTCCCCCTCCTGAAATGTGCCCCACCCACACCCCTACCTAAGGACTCCCAGATCCATCCCAGAAGCAGCCCCACTTTTCCAAATAACTGAGACATGACTTACCCATCTCCACCACCCAGCCTTTCTGTGTGAAAACGTGACTGGACTGAGCCTCCCAGGATCATAAAAAATGTATTTGCTGTCCTCTGTTGGCCAACGCAGGTCGCACTCAGAAAATACATCACTGGACCCAACAGGCGGTCCTGTTGCCACAGGGGACTTCCCAGGAACCCCAGCCAGAAGGAATGAGCCAGACAGCCCCCTCTTCTCTTTCTGCTCTGGCTACCTGCCTGCCGCACGCCCACCTTAACCACCTCTGCTGGGGTGTCCCATCTTGCAGCCAGTGCACAGGAAAAGTCATTTCCTTGGCCCTGTGGCTCATGTCCTCTTTCCCCCATTGGACAGTGCCATGAAGTCTGAGATGGAGGTACAGGGACCCCTGATGGATGGTTTCTCTAAGAGCAACTTGTTAAGGTGATGTGGCAAAGGGGAGATAGGTCAGACCCCTCTGAAGGCAAAAGACAGATCACTGGTAAGAACAGTCCCCTTTCCTCCTGAGGACTTCCTATGTGCCAAGGAGGTATACTATTGCCAAGTAGATGGAAAGAGAAGCTCTGTTCTCCTCTGCTGTTTATCATGAGCTTGGGAGACCCAGGGCACTGCTAAACCTCCTTGGGCCTGAGTTTACTCTTTGGTAGAATAGGATTTATAAGGCTGCCTTTTAGGATACCTGCAGTATTTGGAACCATGGCTGTTTGTGCTTGTTTTATTACCTAGAGGAGGGTTGTCTGAGCTGAGACTGCAATGAGGAAGGACACTGTAGTCAGGAGGGGAGGAGCAGGACAGCACTGGCAGCAAAGGCCAGGTCCCCTGGGGACCGGAAATAGTCTCTTTCTGTGGCTCAGGGTCCACAGGTGCTGTCCTCACTTAAGTCTGTGCACTGAGCCACAAGTTTCTGGCAACTTCCTCATCCCCACTAGTTCAGGCTCTGCTCCAACTCTGGGGTAGCTGGATGGATGCAGAAGGAAAAACCAGGCCCTGGTGGACCAGCAGGGTCTGTGTATGGGGCCCTGAGGGCCACGAGGGCCTGGCCTTTAAGATCTTGCATGTTAAACCCCACTAAACATTGCCTACCAGGTGCCTATGAGCCCTACGCTTGCCAGGCCTGGCTCAGTTCCCCAACTAGTGGCAAGCCTAAAATCTGGTTAAGCACCGGAAGCACCTCCAGACTCGGGAAAACAACTGGCTTTGGGGGCTGGAAGCCCCAGAAGCCCACTCTGGCCTTCTCCCAGGAAAGAGCCCCACCCACACCCAGGTTTCTGGCCTCTGCAGAGGCCTGGGCAGATAACGGAGTGGCTGCCCTGGACGGCAGGAGGCCTGGAGAGCTGCAGCTAGACTGGGTTCCAGAAGAGGCCGGGCCTCCAGGTGCTTCGGCCCACAGAGAAAGGGTGTGTGCAGGCCTCAGTCTGCCTGTCTCTGGGTTTCCCTCCCCTTGGGGCCTGAGGAGGGACACCAGCTTCCAGTCACTGCCATATCTTGAAGCTCCCAGAATATCAAAAATGAAAAACTTCTAAAGCAGATATACATAATTATTGTACAATAGGCTTTAAACGTTTATATTGAACAAATGTATGCTTGTAAAAAAACAGACACCCACACATAGATTGCCATGCAGTTATGCTAGACATGGGACAACGAATATACACACTTCTACAAGTGGTGTGATGGCCGACTTCCTCCCTCAGTCCTGTCAGAAGAAGGCTGGGTCTACCCTTGTGAAATCTTCTGTGAAAAGATTTCACCCTTGTGTAATAATATTAAGAATCTAGACTGAAAAATTCTACTGAATACAAGGTCTGAGGTCAGTGACCCTCACAAGTTAGATCTGAAGTGGCCTGTAAACCAGAGGTGTCCACAGCCAACCCCACTGCAGCCTCTGACACTTGATGGGGTGCCTTGACAGGGAGCTACTGGGAAGGCCTTTCACTGTGCCCCTGTCCACCTGCCTGGACCATGTGTATCCTCCTGTAAGGAAGAGAAATTTGAGTCAAGGGCAGTGAAGTGAAACCACTCTCTCTGGTCTAGGCCCTTACAGCCTATGATGTCAGGTAGAGAGAGCCACAGGGCCTTCCTTGAGACCACACAGAGCCTTTAGAAAACATTCCCGGCTTGGCTCCTGTGGCTCAAGCGGCTAAGGCGCCAGCCACATACACTGGAGCTGGCGGGTTTGAATCCAGCCTGGGCCCGCCAAACAACAATGACAGGTGCAACCAAAAAATAGCCAGGCGTTGTGGCAGGCACCTGTAATCCCAGCTACTTGGGAGGCGGAGGTAGGAGAATCGGCTTGAGCCCAGGAGTTGGAGGTTGCTGTAAGCAGTAATGCCACGGCACTCGACCCAGGGTGGCAGCTTGAGGCTCTTTCTCCAAAAAAAAAAAAAGAAAGAAAAAGAAAACATTCCCAGTCCCAAGACCTTTGGCCTTGAAATTGTGAAATGAAAAACTTGGGAAAAATCAGAGCCTTGGAAGCTTGGTTGACATGCAGGACACATCCGATGATGATGACACAATTAAATGCTTCCTGTGGGCTCTGCATCTTATACTCCATCATCAAAGCAACCCCACAAACTGTCATTTATCCCCACTTTACAGATGAGAAAACTAAGGCTAAGGTACAGTGGTCACTGGTCACTTGTGCAAGGTCCTCAGATGGAAACTTGCAAGAATGTGGCAGGAAGCTGGGTGCAGGCTGACAGCAGCCCCATGTTTAGCTCTGTGGGTGGTATGGGGTGCTCCGCAGTACAGTGTAACAGTTCCAGAGGTAGAGAAGGCAGGTAGGGTCAGCAAACAGAGGAAGTCACTTACTTGTGCACGATACCCCTTTGTGCTCCCACACTTTGGAGCAGACTCCTCCTCACTTTGGTGCTCAGGTCTGCCTGCTGGTGGGCTCTCCCCGCCCTCCATCCCAGTAGCTCTCTGCACCTTCCAAGCCCAGCCCTGAGCTTTGGTTGGGTGAGTCCTCTCTCTATACATCCCCATGGGCACCTGTCTCTTTCTCATTACACTGTGTCCATTTATTAGTCCCCTGCCATTGGTTTGTAAGCCCTGGTGGAGGCAACCACTGCCTCACTGATCCTGGCCCTGGCATTGTGTCAGGTACACATGGTAGGGTTCCATAAAGATTTGTTAGAAAATGAATTTAAAAGGGGGAGAGGGCGGCGTCTGTGGCTCGAATGGGTGGGGCACCGGCCCCATATGCTGGAGGTGGCGGTTTCAAACCCAGCCCTGACCAGAAACTGCAAAATAAATAAATAAATAAAAAATAAAAGGGGGAGAAAGGCATTGAAAGAGAGGAAATGGTGACATCTCTGTGACCATGTTGGGGCTCCCAGGCACCTAAATGGACAAAAAGACAAAGTGCCACAGACCCCACCACTGGGCTGGGAAAAAAGATCCTCACTGGCACTGAAGAGGCTAGTTAAGAGCTCAGCTTCACAATGAAAAGAGAAGCCAGAAATCCACCTGGGGGCCTGGGATCAATTCTTAGTCCTCCTGAGTGTCAGTTCCCTGGGTAGCAACAATGGGAATGTTAAAAGGATTCAACTGCACAATACCCATGAAGTGCTTATTTGGCCTTGCATGTACTTAGTACTCAAAAAACCAGTAGTGATCATTGTTTTCTATTAAATGTGGTGGTGAAGGGGCAATGCCTGTCCATGCTGTGAATCAGTTGACCAGTGCCAGGGGTTCTCCCTTCTCTCCTTTTAGGATGTGGTTGGTTGTCCCTGGATCAGCTTCATCCTTGCCCCTCAGCCCACCAAAACCAAAGTGAAGAACACACCAGTGTCTGGGTGGGTGGGTGGGCAGGCCTGGTTTGGTGGGACCTGGTCATCTAGAGAGGCAGAGTTGGCTTCCCAGAGTTTCAGTAGAGTGGCCACAGTATGTCAAGAAACTAGAAGAATGCTAGGAAGTGCAGTCCAAGTGGAAATGAACAAATTGATCAACTTCAGCACAGAACTCTTCTCTGGAACCATGACTAGGGTCATGGCCCTAACTCTCAGACCAATACCAAGTGCTATTGGATTTGGAGTTTTTTTGAACCAGAGGTTGCAACTGGCAGCCCACAGGCCAAGTTGAGCCCACAGATGTATTCCATTTGGCCTGCAGAATATTTAAAATAATAATAAAGTTGATTTAGTGGCCAACATTTTAAAATCAGGAAATTTCATATTTAAAAAATCCATATTTCTGGCTTTTCTTTAAAAAATCAGATGATCCAAAGATTTGGCAGTAGAGGGCCCACATTTCCACAGGGCAACAGTGGCTGTGAGTGGGATACTTGTCAGGATTGGGTAGCTGCTGTAACAAACAACCCTGAGCTGTCAGTGGCATGTTGTAAGAACTGTTACAGAGCCAAGCATGGTGGCACATGTCTGTATTCCCAGCTACTTGAGAGGATCACTTTAGCTTAGGAGTTCAAGGCTGCAGTGACTATGATCATGTCACTGCACTAGAGCCTGGGCAACAGAATAACACTCTGTCTCTTTAAAAAAAAAATGTTACAGATTTTGCATCTAGCAAGGTTCTGGGCTTTTTTACCCACAGCAAGTAAAAATCAGATCAGCTTGCTCACCTGAATTAGAAGGGCAGGGCAGAAGTACAAGGGAACGGAGGGGTGGGAAATGTTCATCGTGTACCAGTTTGGTGATTTGCTCAGCAAAACTCAAGTTGATGTGATATAAACAACGTCTGCTTCTTTCCAGGGGCCTGCCACAATATTTTCTTTTAAGTGCTACTCACGCCTGAAATATACTTCTGGTTTTGAAATGTGGTTCTCAGCCCATGTACGTATACAAACCACTCACTCCCTTAGTAAGAGTTCTGTTTTTCTGTTCTTTAATGTCAATTTTCTAAGTGTATGATGTCAGCCCAGATAGGAGACTTGTCAGGCCAGTGTGCACTGGAGGTCTCCCTTTGGAGAGGTCAGCGTGATGACAAGAGTGGACTTTTGCATTGGAGACTTGACATTGCCTTTACACAATTTTGGTGAGGCTGTGTTAATGTCTCTACTCTCCAGAGCCCTGACATCTGTTTAATTTTTACATTTTCTCTTTTTTCAATTGTTAACTTAACATTTGCTGCAAAAATAGTGAATCCAAAAGTAACATAGCTTCTCTTTGTCAATGCCATGATATTAGGACAAAGTTAATAATTTTCTCTGCAACTCTTTTTTCTTTTCTTTTGCAGTTTTTGGCCAGGGCTGGGTTTGAACCCACCACCTTCAGCATATGGGGCCAGCGCCCTACTCCGTTGAGCCACAGGTGCTACCCTTCTCTGCAATTCTTCTCTACCTCTCACCCAATATAGAGGCATTCATTCTCAACAGCCTGATGGATGGTGAGGCCTTCAAATGGGGTATGAACTTTCTTCACATTCCAAGAAACTAAAATCTATACACACTTATATGCATATGTATTGATAAATAAAGTTTATTTAGTTTTACAAAAATTACAATATGAATATGTTCTAGAGATCTGTTGTATAACATAATATGTATTGTTAGTTCACGATATGATACTGCACACCTAAAAAAATTTAAGAGTGTAAGTCCTATGTTAAGTGTTCTTAACACACACACACACAAACAAAAATGCAAAGGGACACAGCGTGCTTTTGGAAGTGATGGATATGTTTATTACTTTGATTCTTGATTGTGGTGATGGTATCACAAGTGTATGTATATGTCCAAACATCAAATTGTATACATTAAATATATGCAGTTTTTTTGTACATCATTTATACTTCACTACATCTTTAAAAAACAAACAACAACACCCAGACTTTTCTCACTTACTGCATTCATGATCACTTCAGATCAATAAGTCAATCATTCCTTTAATGGCTGCCCAGATGCCATGAAGTAGTTGGCTCATCATTTCCTGAACCATCCTGGCTAGTAGATGTTTCAAATGTTGTCATCAGAAGAACCCCATGACAGAGGAAGTGAGGGAGTGTGTGTCATTCTGATTTTGTAATGGGAGAAACTGAGGCACAAAGAGGTTGAAGTGGCCAGGTTTAAAGCTCACACCAGTTCCTGGAAAATTAGGGCAGAGGACTCTAGCACTGCTCTTGGTTTATGCTGCCACAAGGTGTCACTGTTGAAGTTTGGTCCAGCACAGTCTCTGTTGACGAACTGCACTTCCTTACCAAGATAACTTTGAATTACAGGGAGGTGGTTTCTGAGAAAGCTATGGGCTCCTTATGCAAATCTACTTTCTCATAAATGATCATTTTGTGCACTGAGGTCTCAGAGGGTCACCTAGGTTCTGTCTCACTTCACCCCCAACCTCAGCATCTTGTCTAAGGGAGACCAGGGGAGTGATTCTTCATAGAACAAAGGCAGTTGACTTCAAGATGACTTTCAGACATGAAATTCTACACAAGTTACAGAACTCTAAACATGGCTTTATATATTCTTGAACACAAGTGGTTTAAATGAACACAAAAACATCTTGCTTATTCAGACACATGATCAGCTTTACCCATTTAAGTGTGAACAGAGCCTGAATTCAAAATTCTGCTGATTAGTTTCTGGTGCAGCATGTGCCAAACTGGTTTTATAGCTCTGTGGCATCTCCAGATTTGAAAAAGAGGTAAGGGTTTTGAGATTCCTGTGGAATCTTTCAGATTTAAAAATAAAAAAATAAAACAGCAAGCACTTCTCTTTACCTGAATATACACCCTTGGCACCGGGTGTAATACATTTTTTGCATAAATTGTATCTACTGCGTGTTATGTAAGTTGCCTTTTTCTAAAGCACATTCTTTACCTGATGCAGAAGCTGAGGTGTGCGGGGTGGTGGGTGGTGGTGTACGGAGTGAGGGTGGGGTAGGTATGATGAAAATGGGCTCTTTCCTCCAGTGATTTCACAGAGGAGTGCTGCTCTACTCTTTAGATGGAAAGGGAATGACAGGAACATTTGGGTTGAGAACTCCACACTCTTCACAGGAGCAGTGTTTTGTGTTTTGTTTTTTTTTTAGACTGACTCTGTCACCCTGGGTAGAGTGACATGGTGTAGTTGCAGCTCACAGAAACCTCAAACTCTTGGGTTCAAGGGATTCTGTTGCCTCAGCTTCCCAAGTAGCTGGGGCTACTGGCATTGGCCACCATGTCCTTTTCTTTTCTATTTTTAGTAGAGACAGGGTCTCACTCTTGTTCAGGCTGGTGTATAAATCTTGAGCTGGAGCAGTTGGCCTTGGCTTCCCAGAGAGCAAGGGTTACAGTCATGAGCCACCAGTGCCTGGCCATTTTGTGATGTTTTAAACAGAGGGGAACATACCTTCTCTCTTTTGGTGGTTCTTCAAAAAGAAATGAATGGACACTCTGGTGGAGAAAAAACCACAACCAGCATTTATCTGCCTTAATACTGGATTGTTCCAATTTTCTGTGTTCTAAAAGATTATCTTTGGGTTTGAATGGGGGGGGAGTGGTTGGAGGTAATTCTGGAAAAAATAATTACACATGTAACATAATCATCTTGTAGAAAATCCAAACAATGTACAGTACAAGTTAACAATGTAGGAAGTGGCAGGCATCATTCCAACAGCTTCCCTGTTCTTCTCTCCCAAGAGGCCCTAACTGTAATACTATTTTGATGTGTACCCTTCTATCCCCTGGCGACTCAATGCACAGTGCTCCTTCCTGGGTTTAGAATGTGGCTTTAGAATATGGCTCTAGTTGGGAGAGGGGGTGGTTCTTAAAGTGAGGTCCAGCATCTACATTCCTGGGGATCTTGTCAGAAACGCAAATGACCAGGCCCTTCCTCACAGTAACTGAACCCAGTCGCTCTGGGCTGGGGCCCAGCAGTCTGTGTTCCTCAAGCCCTCTAGGGGTCGCTGCTGCACGCTCGCAAGTGTTGGATCCACAGCCGCAGGATAGGGGAAGTTTATCTTCTGCAGCTCCTGCCGGCTCTCTCTCCCCGGAGCTGCTCTGGTCTGTCTTGCTCTCTGAACAACGCCCTGGGTCCTGTTCCACCCAGCACACACTAGGAGCTCTTTTAATGCTTCCTCCAGGCCGGGCGCCTGTCATCCTAGCACTCTGGGAGGCCAAGGCGGGAGGATCGTTTGAGCTGAGGAGTTCCAGACTAGCCTGGGCAGGAGCGAGAGCCCTTCCTCCAAGCCCATCTACAAAAAACATTTAAATTAGCCGCGCCTGGTGGCGGGTGCCTGTAGACTCGGGGGAAGACTGGCAGGGATCGCTTGAGCCCTTCAGTTTGAGGTTGCTGTGAGTTAGGCTGACGCCGCTGCACTCTACCCAGGGCAATACAAGTTTTAGGTTAAGCTGGTTTTGAGATTCTGCTCCACACTGGTCCCGGAGGGTGCGGTCATTGCATTGCATCTTCAAAGGCATTCAAGCAGCCAGTGGGGCATCCTTCGGTGATGCCCAGGACACCTGTGAGGTGAGACGTTGACCAAGACCGCCTCTACAGTCTGCTCTCCACCTATTTTACTGAGAGGCAAACGGAGGCTCAGAGAAAAAGGTTTAGATTTCCACATCCGTGTTGCTTCAAGTCTGGGCAGGGCTTCTCTCTCAAACGCAATGTCTTCAGTGGATTTCCTTTTAAAAATAGCAAGCTAGACAGACACCAGCTGACTTTGGGTGTGGTCTGGGTATGAGGCAACGGTAGTTCTTTCATTTGAGTGGATAAATTGGAGTCTAATGTTCAGAAAAATGTGAGGTGGCCCTTAAACCAAGCGCCACCAGTTGTAGATCTCCTTGCCTGCTGTGCAGGTGACCCTTTCGAACCTTGGACTTTTGCGACCCGCCCACTCAGAGCCTGGCGGCACAGTGGCGCCGACGCTGGACCACCCGGACTCTCATCCTGCGAGTGAGGGGGTAGAGTTTGAGCCCAAATGGAAGGAAAACAGTTGGCCCGATCTGCAATCCAGAAGAAAGGATCTAAATGCGGAGTCTGTGACCACTCTGGAAACCTGTTTCTCACCGCCCAAAAAACGTCCGACCTCCCAGGAGAAAGGCAGACTCAAGGCACGGACGGGGTTCGAACCCGTGATCTTCGGTTTACGAGACCGACGCCTTACCACTTGGCCACCGCGCCTGCGTTACAATGGCGGCCGGGCGAACCTCTATCGTGGGTCTGCTCCCGGGAGCTCGCCCCGCGGGCACGAGCGCGTGCCCGCCGGCCTTCGCGCGGCCCCGCCCCCTCGCAGCGCTCAGCAGGCGGGGCTCCTGCGGGCGCGCGCCGGCCGATCCCGGGGACGCAGGGACTGGGGAGCCCGGCCAGAAGCCCCCAAGTTCCCAGGAGCCGCCGGGGCGGTGTCCTGGTGTCCCTGCGCGCAGTTGGGGCAGTGTCCTAGCGTCTCGGCCTCCTCCTCAGGAGGCGTGTCTGGGTCTGGGGAGCTGGCGAAGCGCTTACGCATTGGGGTTCTAATCCCCG
Organism: Nycticebus coucang; assembly: GCF_027406575.1. Taxonomy (NCBI): domain Eukaryota; kingdom Metazoa; phylum Chordata; class Mammalia; order Primates; family Lorisidae; genus Nycticebus; species Nycticebus coucang. The sequence continues at coordinate 111,995,355 of NC_069791.1, read as the reverse complement.
CTCCACTAGAGACTGAGCGACCTTGGGCGGCGCCTCGCGGAGCCTCAGTTTCCCCTCTAGAGTGAGGCACCGGGAGACGGAGGCGGTGCCACGGCTGGCCTTGCACGGAGTGCAGGCTCTGCAAGGGTGGTTGAATGAACGCGTTAAGTTTTGTAAATAAAACCTCCAAATCCCTTCTTCCCTCCAGAGTGTGCCCTGTCCTGGGACCAGCAGCATCACCAGGGATTTTGCTAGAACTGCAACTCCGCCGGGGGAGCCCAGTCCTGCGGATTTTACCAGCCGTCCAGGTGATGCCGATTTTTGAGAAAGTCTGAGCCCCAAGGCTTTAGACAATTTATATGCGCATTTATGTTTATAGATCCAAACGTGCCCTTTTATTTTCCTACAAGTGAAACTTTAACATTCTTTGCACTTTTATTTTTCATGAATTAATATATGATGTATTACTTCAATAGCATGTGGTACATAATACATTATAAACAAAATTGGTAGCATATATTATTTGATGAATATAACAATTTCTATCATTCATTAATGTGATGTGTAATATTAACAAAATAGTGAATTATATGTAGGTTCTGGTATATCACAATTGACTTAATCTGTTTCTGGGAGCTAGGCATTGCTCCCTATCTGCAGCTTTTTTTGCTCTCAACGTATTCTGCTACCATTGTCAGGACTACCTGGTAGTGATGAGAGTATGTAGGGATGTATTAAGAATGTCCACAGCCCACCAGACAGGTGTATAGGCAGATAGGAAACTGAACAATACCAGGAATTTGTGTTCACTAGTGGCTTTAGTCTTAAGTTTGGGCAGGTGAGTGGAAAGTCACACATTATCTTTGTTTCCAGATGATATGGCCTTATATCTACAGAAACCTAAAGACTCCACAAAAGACTATGAGAACCAATAAACAAATTCAGAAAAGTTGCAGGATACAAAATCAATATACAAAAATAAGTAGTGTTTCTTAGGCCAACAGTTAACAATCTAAACAAGAAACTCCAGTTTACAATAGCTACAAATAAAATAAAATGCCTGTGATTAAACTTAACTAAAGAAGTGAAAGATCTCTGTAATGAAAACTACAAAATATTGATAGAAGAAACTGAAGAGAACACTCACACAAAGGAAAGATATACCATGCTTATGGATTGGAAGAATTAATATTGTTAAAATGTCCATACTACCCAAAGCAACTTACAGATTTAGTGCAATCTTCATCAAAGTACCATTGACTTTCTTCACAGAAATGGGAAAAATAATCCTAAAATTTATATGGAACCACAAAAGACCCAGAATGCCAAAGCCATCCTAAGCAAAAAGAACAAAACTGCAGGACTCACATTACCTGACTTCAAATTATACTATAGAGCTGCAGTAACCAAAATAGCATGGTAGCTGCAATAAAAGAAGACACATCCAATGGGACAGATCCAGAATCCAGAAATATATCCACACATCAATAGTGATCTTATCTTTGACAAAGGTGCTGAGAACATAAAGTGACAGTGGGGAAGGGACAGTCTCTTCAGTAAATAGTGCTGGGAAAACTAGGTATTTATATAGAAGAATGAAACTAGATCCTTATCTCTCACCATATAAAAAAATAAAATTGAAATGGATTAAAGACTTAAATTTAAGACTTGAAACTGTGAAACTGCCAAAAGAAAATGAGAGAGGATACCTGAGAAGGTTGAGGTCTTGGAGAAAAGGTCTTCTCAAGGAGACCATAAGGAAACATCTTCAGGGTGTTCTCCATAGTGACTCAGCTCTTGGGAATTTGTAAACTTAACTTCCTGAAACTTGGAAATTTCCAAGTTCTGTGGGGGCAGGAATAGCATCTCCTGCTTGATTCAAACTGGCCAATGAGGAGGGAACCTGTGGGGTGGAACTTTTTGACTGTCAATAAAAAGGGAGAGACCAAGCCAGTCAGGGAGCGGGCCATTTGGAATTCTTCTATGCCGTAAGCTCTCAGCTGGTGAATAAACGTGGCATTTGAGTGCTCTTTCTCTCTGTTGGGCCTTGTCTTCCTGCAACAAAAGCATTGGTGAAACACTGGTCTCAGCAAGGACTTCTTGAGTAATAACCCCCAAAGTATAGGCAACCAAAGCAAAATTGGACAAATGGAATCATATCAAGCTAAAAAACTTCTGCGCAGCAAAGGAAACAATCAACAAATGGAAGAGACAACCCACAGAATGAGAGAAAAATCTACAAACTCCTTATCTGACCAGGGGTTAATAAGTCCAATATTGGCAGCACCATCGCTCAGTGGGTAAGGCACCGGCCACATACACTGAGGCTGGTGGGTTCAAACCCAGCCTGGGCCAGCTAAAACAACAATGACAAATGCAACAACAACAACAAAAAAATAGCCAAGCATTGTGGCGGGCACCTGTAGTCCCAGCTACTTGGGAGGCTGAGGCAAGAGAATTGCTTAAGTCCAAGAGTTTGAGTTTGCTGTGAGCTGTGACACCATGGCACTCTACCAGGTTGACAGCTTGAGACTCTGTCTCAAAAAAAAAAAAGAAAAAAAGGGGAAAAAACTAGAATATTTAAGGAGCTCCAACAAATCAATATGAAAAGATCAAATAATCCAATTAAAAAAAAGTAATTGGTTTGATGTAAGCACTCCAAATTGTATTAAAAAATCAACACATTGCACCCCACATATACATAAATGTATTCATGATCTATGTGTATATTGAAAGAACCAGACCAGCACCATCTTAAAAGTTAAGTTTCGCTTTCCCTGCCATTTCACTCAGTAAGTTTCACTTTCCAGACAAGCCCAGGCAATTCCCCCAAATCATGAGACAACTGCCCACCAACCAGGGACCCCCCACCTAAACAATCCAGAAGTGCCCCCCTTGTTTCAAGCTGTGCATGCCCACCTGCTGCGCAGGACCATAAGAACCCCCTGACCCAGAGCTTGGGGCTCCTAGCTCGAATCCGTTGCAGCAAAGTCCCTGGGAGCCCAAGTTCCAGCTTGCAATAAAAGGCCCTTTTGCTTTTGCATCAGACTCAGCTCCCTGGTGGTCTTTGTGGGAGATTTCGAGATCTGGGCACAATAATATGATTTAATAAAAAAATTTTTAAAAATTATAATAAAAGGCAAAGGATCTGAATAGGCACTTCTCAAAAGAAGACATACAAATGGCTAACAGCTATGTATGAAAAAATGCTCCACATCATTAGTGATCAGAGAAATGCAAAATTATAATGAGATATTATCTCACCCCAGTTAAAGTGGCTTTTATCAAAAAGACAGGCAATAGTGAATGCCGGCGAGGATGTGGAGAAAGGGGAACGCAGACACTGTAGGTGGAAATGTAAATCAGTGCAACTACTAAGGAGAACAGTATGGAGGTTCCTGAAAATGCTAAAAATAGAAATAACACTGCTGGATATATATCCGAAGGAGGGAAAATCAATATATCTAAAAGCTATCTGCACTCCTATGTTTACTGAAGCTATTCACAATAGCCAAGATTTGTAATCAACCTATCAAACAGAAAAGAACCCAAATCCTGTAAAATAATTTGAAGAGGGTTATTCTGAGCCAAATATGTGTGACCATGATGCAGAGCCACACCCAGGTTGCCTTGAGGGAGTGGTGTCACTGGTGGGGTGACAGTTTGGTTTTACATATTTCAAAGAGACAGGAATTACATGTAAAGTCATAAATCAGTACATGGAAGGTGTACATTGGTTTGGCCCCCAAAAGAGACATCTCAAAGTGGGGCATCACAGGTTACAGGTGGGGTTAGAGATTCTGTGATTTGTAATTGGTTAAACATGAGCATTTTTTCATACATAGCTGTTAGCCATTTGTATATTTTCCTTTGAGAAGTGCCTACTCAGATCCTTTGTCTTTTTGTAAAGGTTTGGAATGTTTTTTTTTTGTGTGTGTTTTTTATTGTTGGGGATTCATTGAGGGTACAATAAGCCAGGTTACACTGATTGCAATTGTTAGGTAAAGTCCCTCTTGCAATCATGTCTTGCCCCCATAAAGTGTGACACACACCAAGGCCCCACCCACCTCCCTCCTTCCCTCTTTCTGTTCCCCCCCATAACCATAATTGTCATTAATTGTCCTCATATCAAAATTGAGTACATAGGATTCATGCTTCTCCATTCTTGTGATGCTTTACTAAGAATAATGTCTTCCACATCCATCCAGGTTAATACGAAGGATGTAAAGTCTCCATTTTTTTTAATGGCTGAATAGTATTCCATGGTATACATATACCACAGCTTGTTAATCCATTCCTGGGTTGGTGGGCATTTAGGCTGTTTCCACATTTTGGCGATTGTAAATTGAGCTGCAATAAATAGTCTAGTACAGTGTCCTTATAATAAAAGGATATTTTTCCTTCTGGGTAGATGCCCAGTAATGGGATTGCAGGATCAAATGGGAGGTCTAGCTTGAGTGCTTTGAGGTTTCTCCATACTTCCTTCCAGAAAGGTTGTACTAGTTTGCAGTCCCACCAGCAGTGTAAAAGTGTTCCCTTCTCTCCGCATCCACGCCAGCATCTGCAGTTTTGAGATTTTCTGATGTGGGCCATTCTCATTGGGGTTAGATGATATCTCAGGGTGGTTTTGATTTGCATTTCTCTAATATATAGAGATGATGAACATTTTTTCATGTGTTTATTAGCCATTCGTCTGTCATCTTTAGAGAAAGTTCTATTCATGTCTCTTGCCCATTGATATATGGGATTGTTGGCTTTTTACATGTGGATTAATTTGAGTTCTCTATAGATCCTAGTTGTCAAGCTTTTGTCTGATTGAAAATATGCAAGTATCCTTTCCCATTGTGTAGGTTGTCTCTTTGCTTTGGTTGTTGTCTCCTTAGCTGTACAGAAGCTTTTCAGTTTAATGAAGTCCCATTTGTTTATTTTTGTTGTTGTAATTGCCATGGCAGTCTTCTTCATGAAGTCTTTCCCAGGCCAATATCTTCCAGTGTTTTTCCTATGCTTTCTAGGAGGATTTTTATTGTTTCATGCCTTAAATTTAAGTCCTTTATCCATCTTGAATCAATTTTTGTGAGTGGGGAAAGGTGTGGGTCCAGTTTCAGTCTTTTACATGTAGACATCCAGTTCTCCCAACACCATTTATTGAATAGGGAGTCTTTCTCCCAAGGTATGTTCTTGTTTGGTTTATCAAAGATTAGGTGGTGGTAAGATGTTAGTTTCATTTCTTGGTTTTCAATTCGATTCCAAGTGTCTATGTCTCTGTTTTTGTGCCAGTACCATGCTGTCTTGAGCACTATGGCTTTGTAGTACAGACTTAAAATCTGGTATGCTGATGCCCCCAGCTTTATTTTTGTTACAAAGAACTGCCTTAGCTATACGGGGTTTGTTTCGGTTCCGTACAAAACGCAGAATCATTTTTTCCAAATCTTGAAAGTACGATGTTGGTATTTTGATAGCAATGGCATTGAATAGGTAGATTGCTTTGGGAAGTATAGACATTTTAACAATGTTGATTCTTCCCATCCATGAGCATGGTATATTCTTCCATTTGTTAATATCCTCTGCTATTTCCTTTCTGAGGATTTCATAATTTTCTTTATAGAGGTCCTTCACCTCCTTCGTTAGGTATATTCCTAGGTATTTCATTTTCTTTGAAACTATGGTGAAGGGAGTTGTGTCCTTAATTAGCTTCTGATCTTGACTGTTATTGGTGTATACAAAGGCTACTGACTTGTGGACATTGATTTTATATCCTGAAACATTACTGTATTTTTTGATGACTTCTAGGAGTCTTGTGGTTGAGTCTTTGGGGTTCTCTAAGTATAAGATCATGTCGTCAGCAAAGAGGGAGAGTTTGACCTTCTCTGCTCCCATTTGGATTCCCTTTATTTCCTTGTCTTGCCTAATTGTATTGGCTAGAACTTCCAGCACTACATTGAATAGTAAAGGTGACAGAGGAGAACCTTGTCTGGTTCCAGTTCTAAGAGGAAAAGCTTTCAGTTTTACTCCATTCAGTAAAACATTGGCCGTGGGTTTGTCATACATAGCTTCAATCAGTTTTAGACATGTGCCACCTATGCCTATACTCTTCAGTGTTCTAATTAGAAAAGGATGCTGGATTTTATCAAATGCTTTTTCTGCATCTATTGAGAGGATCATGTGATCTTTATTTTTGCCTCTGTTAATATGGTGGATAACGTTTATAGACTTGCGTATGTTAAACCAGCCTTGCATCCCTGGGATGAAGCCTACTTGATCATGATGAATGACTTTTTTGATGATAAGCTGTAATCTGTTGGCTAGGATTTTGTTGAGGATTTTTGCATCTATATTCATGAGTGAGATTGGTCTGAAATTCTCCTTTTTGTTTGGGTCTTTTCCTGGTTTTGGTATCAGGGTGATGTTTGCTTCATAGAATGTGTTGGGGAAGATTCCTTCTTCCTCGATTTTTTGGAATAATTTCTGCAGTACAGGAATAAGCTCTTCCTTGAAGGTTTGATAGAATTCTGGAGTGAAGCCATCTGGACCAGGGCATTTTTTGGTTGGAAGATTTTTTATTGTTTCTTTGATCTCAGTGCTTGAAATTGGTCTGTTCAGGAGCTCTATTTCTTCCTGGCTGAGTCTAGGGAGAGGGTGTGATTCCAAATATTGATCCACTTCCTTCACATTGTCAAATTTCTGGGCCTAGAGTTTCTGGTAGTATTCAGAGATGATCTCTTGTATCTCTGTGGGATCAGTTGTTATTTCCCCTTTATCATTTCTGATTGAGGTTACTAGAGATTTTACTTTTCTATTCCTCCTTAGTCTGGCCAATGGTTTATCTATTTTATTTATTTTTTCAAGAAACCAACTCCTTGTTTCATTAATTTTCTGAATGATTCTTTTGTTTTCAATTTCATTGATCTCTGATTTGATTTTGGATATTTCTTTTCTTCTACTGAGTTTAGGCTTAGATTGTTCTTCTTTTTCCAATTCCATAAGATCTCTTGTGAGATTGTTGATGTGCTCTCTTTCTGTTTTTCAAATGTAGGCATCTAAAGCGATGAATTTTCCTCTCAAAACTGCTTTTGCAGTATCCCACAGGTTTTGGTAGCTTGTGTCTTCATTGTTGTTATGCTCAAGGAAGTTAATGATTTCCTGTTTTATTTCTTCCTGCACCCATCTGTTATTCAACAGAAGATTGTTTAATTTCCATGGGGTCAAGCATTTTTGTTAGAGTTGAGTTCCACCTTTAGTGCCTTATGTCTGAGAAGATACAAGGTAAAATTTCAACTCTTTTGATTCTATTGATATTTGTTTTCTGTCCCAGGATATGATCAATTTTGGAGAATGTTCCATGGGGTGATGAGAAGAATGTATATTCTTTATCTTTGGGGTGGAGTGTTCTATATGCGTCTATCAAGCACAGTTGTTCTAGGGTCTCATTTAAATCTCTTATATCTTTGTTTAATTTCTGTTTAGAGGATCTGTCCAGCTCTGTAAGAGGAGTGTTAAAATCCCCCTTTTATTATGGTATTATCAGATATCATATTGCTCAGACTGAGTAAGGTCTGTTTCAAGAATCTGGGAGCATTTAAATTGGGTGCATAAATATTTAGAATTGAAATGTCTTCTTGTTGTATTTTTCCCTTGACCAATATAAAGTGACCATCTTTGTCTTTTTTGACTTTAGTTGCTTTAAATCCACATGTATCTGAAAATAAGATTGCAACTCCTCTTTTCTTCTGAATGCCATTTGCCTGAAAAATTGTCTTCCAACCCTTGACTTGGAGCTTTAATTTGTCTTTTGAAGCCAAGTGTGTTTCTTGCAGACAGCAAATGGATGGCTTGTGTTTTTTAATCCAGTCAACTAATCTATGTCTCTTCAGTGGGGAATTCAAGCCATTAACATTTATTGAGATAATTGATAAGTGTGGTAGTATTCTATTCATCTTATTTTGTGAGAGTCCATTGTTTAGTTTTATCTTTTGCATCACTGTGGAGGTTAGGTTCTGTCCTTTAATTTCTGAGTTCTTACTTTGCTGCTGATCCATTGTGGTGGTCAGTGTGCAGAATAGGTTGAAGTATTTCCTGTAGAGCTGTTCTTGTGGCGAATTTCCTCAATGTTTGCATATCTGTAAATGATTTGATTTCTCCGTCAATTTTTAAGCTTAGCTTAGCAGGGTACAGAATTCTGGGCTGAAAATTGTTCTGTTTAAGTAGATTAAAGGTAGATGACCATTGTCTTCTTGCTTGGAAAGTTTCATTAGAGAAGTCTGTGGTCACTCTGATGGATTTGCCCCTGTAGGTCAACTGGCGCTTACTCCTGGCATCTTGCAGAATCTTTTCTTTTGTCTTGACTTTGGACAGGTTCATCACAATGTGTCTTGGAGAAGCTCGGTTAGAGTTGAGGCGACCTGGGGTCCGATAGCCCTCTGAAAGCAGTGTGTCAGAATCTTTGCTGATATTTGGGAAATTTTCTTTTATAATATTCTCTAGTATGGCTTCCATTCCTCTGGGGCAATCTTCTTCCCCTTCTGGAATTCCTATAACTCGTATGTTGGAACGCTTCATAAAGTCCCATAATTCTGACAGTGAACGTTCTGCTTTCTCTCTCTTCTTTTCTGCCTCTTTTACTATCTGAGTTATCTCAAGAACTTTGTCTTCTACCTCTGAAATTCTTTCTTCTGCATGGTCTAACCTTTTGCTGATACTTTCCATTGCATCTTTAAGTTCCCTAATTGACTGTTTCAGTTCCTTCAGCTCTGCTATATCCTTTTTATATTCTTCATATCGTTCATCTCTTATTTGATTGTGTTTTTGGATTTCCTTTTGGTTATTTTCCACTTTATTAGCAGTTTCCTTCATTTTTCCATCATGTCTTTCATTGTTTTCAACATGTGTATTCTAAATTCCCTTTCTGTCATTCCTACCATTTCTTTATAGGTGGAATCATCTGCAGTGGCTACCTTATGGTCCCTTGGCAAGGTTGTTCTGGACTGGTTCTTCATGTTGCCTGGAGTTTTCTGCTGATTCTTCCTCATGAGTGATTTCTTTTATCTGTTTCCTTGCCCTAATTTTCCTTTCACTTCCTCTTTTCTTTAAGTTCTCGTGCCTGTGGACTAAGGGTTACAGGACCAGAAGGGTGAGAAGGTTGAAGAGCAAAAAAGCGATGAAAGAAAGGAGGACCGAGTGATAAGAAAAACAAGGAAAAACAGAGAAAGGAGAGGGGGTGGGTAAAAGGAATATTGACAAAAAGAAGAGAAGCACAGAAAGAGGGAGACAGAGCAATATAGGTGTACAGTAGGGTACTTTGATACAACCTTAAAAAAAAAAAACCCACCTGCTGGGGGTGCCCAGTTGGGTGGTTCCCTTGAGGTCAGCAGCTCTTTGCTAACCTGATCAGACACAGTACCCCACCTCCACCAAGTAGAGAGGAAAGACAAAAATGCTATAAATCAAACCAAAACAAGGAAACAGAAAACTTTACAGGATAAAATTGGGTGAAAAACCAAATAATAGCCGTAGAAACACTAGCAAAAATGAAGTTCTAATTATTGAAAAAGACAGCAATGGGAAATTATGATTAAACTAGAAAAATTGAGAAAGAAAAAGGATATGTATGGAAAAGGTTGAACTTAAAAAACAAAACAACATCAACATCAAAATAAACAAAAAAAAAACCCAACCAAACCAAAAAAACAAACAAACAAACAAACAAAAAAACACACAACCAAAAACAAAGCAGTATGTATATGTTATTGAATATTGTCTGGGCAACACGTGGTCTTCTGGGGTTTGAGATGTTAATCACAGTTCTGATAGGACTGGAGGCTGCTGATTTCTCAAACCCCAGCAGGTCGACACCCTAAATCTGTGTTCAGCCCACTTAAAAGGCACTTTGAACTTGTTCACTTGCTGAGCAGAAGCTTTCCCAGGAACGTGCTTGTCGCTGGAATCACTGCTGAAGTGGCTATCCACTTACCCAGTGTGCCAAAACTGGTCTCACTCTGCCCTGAGGGTTAGGGCTGCAAGGCGGCTCAGACCCCACCCTTAGGCTACTTGGTCACTGGGTTACCAGCTCCCACCCAATTCTAGCTCTGTGACCCTGAGGGCGGAGCTTGCCGGGGCAGATCGCTCACAATGCCTCCCTGTGACCCACAGCCAAACACTATTAGCTCCTTCTAGCTCAGCGGCTCAGACTGGGGCCATAGACAACGGCCAAAGTTCTCCGCACTCCCACTCAGGCTCTCCCCAAGGCAGTTCAACTGAGTGCCAAGTCCAAAGACACCACAACAGTTCACAGGTAAGGCCTTTCTGGTTTGCAGTCTCGCTGCTACCGAACTTACAGTTGTGGGCGGGTTTAGACGGATTGAACACACGTCACCACTTGCAGGTTTTCCACTGTTTTAGTCCTCCTCTTCGGGTCCAGAAGTCTCTCGCTGACTCCCTATATTCTCTCAGGGGTGATGATAGGCAGATCCCACCAGCCAGAGATGCCTGGAGTCCTATCTCCCTAGACTCATGGTGCCCAGATGCCAGGAAGCTGTTACTCGGCTGCCATCTCGCTCCACCACCACCACCCCCAAGGTTTGGAATGTTTTAAGAACTCAAGTGATCTGTTAGGTAAGTTTATGACCTGCAGGTCATTATAATTTTGCATTTCTAATCACTATATAATTTTGCATTTTTGATCACTAATGATGTTGAACAATTTTTCATACATAGCTGTTAGCCATTTGTATGTCTTCTTTTGAGAAGAGCCTATTCAGATCCTTTGCCTTTTTGTAAAGATTGGGAATGTTTTAAGGACTCAAGTGATCTGTTAAGTAAGTTGATGAGCTGCAGGTGTGGCTTAAGGTTTGCATTGCATAGCCTTAGGTCTGTTAATGAGTCACAAAAGATATATCTGAGATGGGTGGGTACATGGCCTCCCTTCTCATGGCTGGCAACACATCTTTAGGGTATTTCTGGGGTCCTGTTGGCCAAGAGGGGCTCTATTTATTCAGATGAGGGGCTTAAGATTTTATTTTAGTTCACAAATCAACAGATGAATAGATAAAGAAATTGTGGTATATATACACAGTGGAATATAATATAGCCACAAAAAGAACAAAACCCTGCTGTTTGCAGCAGCCTGGATTGAACTTTACATTAAGACAAAGTCTTAGTGTTCTCATTCATATGTGAGTGAGACAAAGTCATGTGTTCTCACTCATATGTCAGAGCTAAATGTTAAAAACAATTGATCTCATAGAGACAGTAGAATTATCATTACCAGAGGCTGCAAAGGTTAGTGAGGGGCAGGAGGGATAAAGTGGAGATGATTAATGGTGTTGCAGGAAAACAAGGCCCAACAGAGAGAAAGAGCACCCCAACACCACATTTATAAGAGGAAGGGCTTTATTCACCAGCCGGGAGCTTACAGCATAGAAGAATTCCAAATGGCCACATTCTCCGACTGCCTTGGTCTTTCCATTTTTATTGACAGTCAAAAAGTTCCACCCCACAGGTACCCTTCTCATTGGCCAGTTTGAATCAAGCGGGAGATGCCATTCCCACCCCCACAGAAGTACAGGATTTCACAGAACTTGGAAATTTCCAAGTTTCAGGAAGTTAAGTTTACAAATTCCCAAGAGCTGAGTCACGGTGGAGAGGACCTGCATGTGTATCCTTGTGGTCTCCTTGAGAAGACCTGCTCTTCTAGACCTCACCCTTCTCGGGTATCCTCTCTCAATGGGTTAAAAAATATAGTTAGATACTTAGCTAGAATGAAAGCTATTTGATAGCACAACAAAGTGGCTATAATTGACAATAAATTTGGGTATACATTAAAATAACTAAAAGAATGGATGTTCCTAATACAAAGAAATGTTAAATACCTAAAGTGATACCCCAATTATCCTGATTTGATTAATTTCACATTGTATGCCTGTATCAAAATATCACTTGTACCCTATACATATATACAGCTATTAGGTACCCATAATTATTTAGAAAGAAAGAAAGAAAAAGCATGGACATTTTCCCTCCAGCTGCCAGGCTTAGACCCTGAGACCTTGCACCTGAAGTGCTCAAGTGACAAATGCAACTTCACAGTAGCTCCTCTAAAAATAATTGGGGAACATTTTCAGAATTAAAACAAGAATTACCAAGTCTGACTAGTTGATGATAATATTGGCTCCATTGTTCCCCTCCATTTTTGATGTTCATTGAGTTGTTGGAATTATTATGCAGAAGTGACAGGGGCTTATAACAAATGAAAAGAAATTAGCAAATGAAGGAAAATCACACGAAGGGTGAGCCCACAGCTAACTAGCAGGTAGAATGGAAATTGGATTTATTTTATTTTATTATTATTTTTTTGTGTGTGCATAGTTTTTGGCTGGGACTGGGTTTGAACCCACCACCTCCAGCATCTGGGACCAGCGCCCTACTCCTTTGAGCCACAGGAGCCACCCAGAAATTGGATTTCAACAGGTACTTTTTCCAGCTTTGCCTTCTGAGAAAAGCGAGGGAGTTGCATGATCTGGGGGTACCAGGCATGTGAAGAGGGGTATATGTGCTTTGATAGGCAGGCAGGACACCCTGGGTAACCCACAGGGTCTGGGGACCTCTGACTATCTGTAACCCTCAACCAGGAAGCACAGATGGCAGGTGCTGGGTAGGATGAGCCTACTTATCTGACAAGGAGCCCTGAGGGGCCACAGGTCACCAGTACCTACAGGTTGATCAGTCTGTCCTGGCCCCAGCATCTTAGAGTGGTGCCTGAGCAAGGTAGGTCCTCAGTGTGGAATCAGCACTCAGGATTGCCTTCCACGTGGCACTGGAGACCCTCCTTGGCTGGAGTCTGCCAACATTGTTTTGTTGCTGAACTCCCAGCAAGCTTTATGGCTAAATAAAGGTGAAATTTCTTAGTGATCAGGAAATGGCCATTGTTCACCCATACTGAAAAACTTAAATCTGTGCCTTTCCTTATAGGGTCCCTGGTGCAAGGTTGTGGGAGGTGTCTTGATGGCACCAAATAAATGTGACCTGATTCTAGGGCTCCCAAATGGTAGGGTGAGGAACCAGAGTCAGATTATGCAGATGGTGCTTAGAGGGGTCTGAGAAGGCAACATTTTAAATAAGAATATTTCAAAAGTGATCAGGTGACAAAGCCAGGTGACACCATGGATTACTTTTGATTTTTTTCTTTCATCTGTATAAATGATCTCATAATCATCTACGTTTCCTTTGTGCTGAAATTTACATACTCTTTTCTCTTTTAGAAAAAAATATAGTCTTTAGTCATTTTTTCTTTTTCCTCTATCTCTGTTTCCCTCTCTTCAAAGTAGCAAAATTTTTTTTTATTTTTTTCCTTTTATTAAGTCATATACACATAGATCATGAATACATTTATGCACTTTGGGGGTACAATGTGTTGATTTTTTATGCAATTTGGAATGCTTACATCAAACTAATTATTATAGCTTTCACCTCATTTACTTAATTATTGTGTTAAGACGTTTGTGTTCTCTACTTGATAGATTTGACTTATTCCCTTGAAATATGCTTGGTAAATGTAGATTGTAAATGTTTTGGCACGGTAACTGAGATAACGCCGGAAAGGCTATGTTAACCGCTGTGATAAAAATGTGTCAAATGGTTTATGAAGCGAGTGTATGATGCCCCATGATCATATCAATGTATACAGTTATGATTTAATAAAAAAAAATCTAAAAAAAAAAAAAGAAATATGCTCCATAGGTGTGGTCCCACTGTTTATCCTCCCTCTATCAAACCTCTCCCATCCCCTCCCATCCTCCTCCCCTTCTCTCCTTCATCCTGGGCTATAGTTGTGATCTATCTTTCATAAGAAAATATAAGTAATTATAAATTGGTTTCATAAAAGTACTGAGTACATTGGATACTTTTTTCCCCATTCTTGAGATACTTTACTAAGAAGAATATGTTCCAGCTCCATCCATGTAAACACAACAGAGGTAAAGTCTCCATCTTTTTTAAGGCTGCATAGTATTCCATGGTATACATATACCACAATTTATTAACCCATGCACGGGTCGATGGACACTTGGGCTTCTTCCATGACTTGGCAATTATGAATTGAGCTGCAATGAACAATTTGGTGCAGATATCTTTGTTGCAAAGTGATTTTTGGTCTTTTGGATATACACCTAGTAGAGGAATTGCAGGATCAAATGGCAGGTCTACTTTTAGATCTCTGAGTGTTCTCCAAACTTCTTTCCAAAGGGAAGGTATTAGCTTGCATTCCCACCAGCAGTGCAGATGTGTTCCCTTTTCACCACATCTACGCCAACATTTGTAGTTTTGGGATTTTTTTTATGTGGGCTACCCTTACTGGAGTTAGATGATATCTCAAAGTGGTTTTGATTTGCATTTCTCTGATGATTAAAGACGATGAGCAATTATTCATGTGTCTGTAGACCATGTGCTGTCTTCTTCAGACAAGATTCTGTTTAAGTCTCTTGCCCACAATGAAATGGGATCACTTGTTCTTTTCTTATTAATAAGTTTGAGTTATCTGTGCATTCTGGTTACCAAACCTTTGTCAGAAACATAACCTGCAAATATCCTCTCCCATTCTGAGAGCTATCTTCTTGCTTTACTTACTGTGTTCTTAGCAGTGCAGAAGATTTTTAGTTTGATCAGATCCCAGTAATGTATTTTTGGTATTGCTTCAATTGCCTGGGGGGTCCTCCTCATAAAGTATTCTCCCAGGCCAATTTCTTCAAGTGTTTCCCCTGCATTCTGAGATTTTTTTTTTTGTAGAGACAGAGTCTCACTTTATGACCCTTGGTAGAGTATCATGGTGTCACATAGCTCACAGCAACCTTCAACTCCTGGGCTTAGGTGATTCCCTTGCTTCCTCCCCAAGAATCTTTATAATTTCATGTCTTAAGTTTAATTTTTTTATACAGTGAGAGTCAACTTTTGTTAGAAATGAAGGGTATGGGTCTGGTTTCAGTCTTCTACAAGTTGCAGGCAATTCACCCAGCACCATTTGTTAAATAGGGAATCTTTCCCCCAATTTATACTTTTGATAGGCTTATCAAAGATCAAATGATGATAACTGTCTGGTTTCATCTCTTGGTTCTCAATTTTCTTGGTTCCATACATCTACCTCTCTATTTTTGTGCCAGTACCATGCTGTTTGTGTGTGTGTGTGGGTGGGGGGTTTACAATGTGCTGGTTTTGTATAACATTTGAAATATTTTCTTTTTTTTTTTTTTATTAAATCATAGCTGTGTACATCAATATGATCATGGGGCACCATACACTTGGTTCATAGACCATTTGACACATTTTCATCGCATTAGTTGACATAGCCCTCCTGGCATTTTCTTAGTTACTTTGCTAAGACATTTACATTCCACATTTACCAAGTCTCACATATACCCTTGTAAGATGCACCACAGGTGTGATCCTTTCAATGCCCCTCCCTCTACCCCCCTCCACCCTCCCTCCCCACCCTTTCCTCCTTCCCCCTATTCTTAGGTTGTAACTGGGTTATAGCTTTCATGTGAAGGTCCTAAATTAGTTTCATAGTAGGGGTGAGTACATTGGATACTTTTTCTTCCATTCTCGAGATACTTTACTGACAAGAATATGTTCCAGCTCCATCCATGTAAACATGAAAGAGGTAAAGTCTCCATCTTTCTTCAAGGCTGCATAGTATTCCATGGTGTACATATACCACAATTTATTAATCCATTCGTGGATGGATGGGCATTTGGGTTTTTTCCATGACTTAGCAATTATGAATAGGGCTGCAATAAACATTCTGGTACAAATATCTTTGTTATGATGTGATTTTTGGTCTTCTGGGTATATGCCCAGCAGAGGAATTACAGGATTGAATGGCAGATCTATTTTTAGATCTCTAAGTGTTCTCCATATATCTTTCCAAAAGGAATGTATTAATTTGCATTCCCACCAGCAGTGCAAAAGTATACCCTTTTCTCCAAATCCACGCTAACATCTCTGATCTTGGGATTTTGTGATATAGGCTAGTCTCACTGGAGTTAGATGATATCTCAAAGTAGTTTTGATTTGCATTTCTATGATGATTAAAGATGATGAGCATTTTTTCATATGTCTGAAGGCCGCGCGCCTGTCTTCTTCAGAGAAGTTTCTCTTCAAGTCCCTTGCCCAGCTGCGATGGGATCACTTGTTCTTTTCTTGCTAATGCATTTGAGTTCTCTGTGGATTCTGGTTATTAAACCTTTGTCAGAGACACAACCTGCAAATATCTTCTCCCATTCTGTGGGCTGTTTGCTTGCTTTACTTACTGTGTTCTTGGCTGTGCAGAAGATTTTTAGTTTGATCAAGTCCCAATAGTGTATTTTTGAAGCTGCTTCAGTTGCCCAGGGGGTCCTTCTCATAAAAAACTCGCCCTACCCAATTTCTTCAAGGGTTTTCCCTGCACTCGCTTCTAGTATTTTTATAGTTTCATGTCTTAAGTTTAAATCTTTAATCCAGTAAGAGTCTCTCTTGGTTAATGGTGTGAGGTGTGAGTCCAGTTTCAGTCTTCTACAGGTTGCCAGCCAGTTCACCCAGCACCATTTGTTAAATAGGGAATCTTTTCCCCACTGAATGTTTTTAATTGGCTTATCAAAGATTAAATAACGGTAAGTAGCTGGATTCATCTCTTGGTTCTCTATTCTGTTCCAGACATCTACTTCTCTGTTTTTGTGCCAATACCATGCTGTTTTGATCACTATCGATTTATAGTATAGTCTGAGGTCTGGTAGAGTAATTCCTCCTGCTTTGTTTTTATTTTTGAGTAATGTCTTGGCTATTTAAGGTTTTTTATGATTCCATATAAAAAGAAGTATTGTTTTTTCAAGATCTTTAAAGTATGACAGTGGAACTTTAATAGGGATTGCGTTGAAGTTATATATTGCTTTGGGTAGTATGGACATTTTAACAATGTTGATTCTTCCCAGCCATGAGCATGGTATGTTTTTCCATTTATTAATATTCTCGGCTATCTCTTTTCTTAGAGTTTCATAGTTCTCTTTATATAGGTCTTTCACGTCCTTTGTTAGATAAACTCCCAAATATTTCATCTTCTTTGGCATTACCGTGAATGGTAATGCAATAGAGTCCTTAATTGTTTTTTCAGCTTGATTATTGTTGGTATATATAAAGGCTACCGATAAATGAATGTTGATTTTGTAATCTGAGACGTTGCTGTATTCCTTGATCACTTCTAAGAGTTTTGTAGTAGAGTCCCTAGTGTTTTCCAGATATACAATCATATCGTCTGCGAAGAGCGAAAGTTTGATCTCTTCTGACCCTATGTGGATACCCTTGATCACCTTTTCTTCCCTAATTGCGGTGGCTAAAACTTCCATTATAATGTTAAAGAGCAATGGAGACAAGGGGTAGCCTTGTCTGGTTCCTGATCTAAGGGGAAATGATTCCAGTTTAACTCCGTTCAATATGATATTGGCTGTGGGTTTGCTGTAGATGGCCTCTGTCAGTTTAAGAAATGTCCCTTCTATAGCAATTTTCTTAAGTGTTCTGATCATGAAGGGATGTTGGATGTTATCAAAAGCTTTTTCTGCATCCATTGAGAGAATCATATAGTCTTTGTTTTTTACTTTGTTTATGTGCTGAATTACATTTATAGATTTACGTATATTGAACCAGCCTTGAGACCCTGGGTTAAAGCCAACTTGATCATGATGTATAATTTGTTTGATGTGTTGCTGGATTCTGTTTGTTAGGATCTTGAATATTTTTGCATCTATATTCATTAGTGATATTGGTCTGTAGTTTTCTTTTCTTGTTGGGTCTTTTCCTGGTTTGGGGATCAGGGTGATGTTTGCTTCATAGAACGTGTTGGGTAGTCTTCCTTCTTTTTCTACCTTTTGGAACAGGTTGAGTAGTATAGGTACTAATTCCTCTTTAAAGGTTTGGTAGAATTCTGATGTGAAACCATCTGGTCCTGGGCTTTTCTTTTTGGGGAGGTTTTGTATGGTTGATGTTATTTCCAAACTTGATATGGGCCTGTTCAACATTTCCACTTGATTCTGGTTAAGTCTTGGAAGGTGACGAGCTTCCAAGTATCGGTTCATTTCCTTCAGATTTTCATATTTCTGAGAGTAAAGTTTCTTGTAATATTCATTAAGGATTTTTTGGATTTCTGAGGAGTCTGTTGTTATTTCGTCTTTGTTGTTTCTGATTGATGATATTAGAGATTTTACTCTTTTTTTCCTGATTAGGTTGGCCAACGGTTTATCTATTTTGTTGACCTTTTCAAAAAACCAGCTTTTTGATATATTGATCTGTTGTATTATTCTTTTGTTTTCAATTTCATTTAATTCTGCTCTGATTTTGGTTATTTCTTTTC
This sequence comes from Nycticebus coucang, assembly GCF_027406575.1. Taxonomy (NCBI): domain Eukaryota; kingdom Metazoa; phylum Chordata; class Mammalia; order Primates; family Lorisidae; genus Nycticebus; species Nycticebus coucang. The sequence goes on along the minus strand of NC_069791.1, from coordinate 111,977,012 downwards.
TTCTACTGGGTTTGGGGTTGGAGTGTTCTTCCTTTTCCAGTTGCTTAAGATGTCCCATTAAGTTGCTAACTTCCTCTCTTTCCATTCTCCTGAGGAAGGCTTGCAGTGCTATAAATTTCCCTCTTAGAACTGCCTTTGCGGTGTCCCAGAGGTTCTGATAGTTCGTGTCTTCATTGTCGTTTTGTTCCAAAAATTTGACAATTTCCTTCTTGATCTCATCTCTGACCCAGCTATCATTCAGCATAAGGTTATTTAACTTCCATGTTTTTGTATGAGTATGCAGATTCCTGTTGTTACTCAGCTCAAGTTTTATTGCATGATGGTCTGAGAAGATGTATGGAATAATTTCTATTCCTTTAAATTTACTGAGGTTAGACTTGTGACCTAAGATGTGATCAATTTTGGAGTAAGTTCAGTGGGCTGATGAGAAGCACGTGTATTCAGTTTTGTTAGGATGAAATGTTCTGTAGATTTCTGCTAAATCTAAATGCTGGATGGTTAGATTTAAATCTAAAATTTCTTTCCTCAGCTTTTTGTTGGAGGATCGATCCATTACTGCCAAAGGCATGTTAAAATCTCCGACTATAATGGAGCTGGAGGAAATCAAGTTGCTCATGTCTGTTAGAGTTTCTCTTATAAATTGAGGTGCATTCTGGTTGTGTGCATAGATATTCATAATTGAAATCTCATCATATTGTGTATTACCCTTAACAAATATGAAGTGACCATTCTTGTCCTTCCTTACTTTTGTTGGTTTAAAGCCTATTGTGTGTGCAAATAAAATTGCAGCACCTGCTTTTTTCTGATTACCATTTGCCTGAAATATGGATGACCATCCTTTCACCCTAAATCTGTATTTGTCTTTTAAGTTCAGATGTGACTCTTGTAAGCAACAGATATCTGGTCTGAGCTTTTGTATCCAGTCAGCTAACTTATGTCTCTTAGGAGGACAGTTTAAGCCATTCACATTGATGGAGACTATTGATGTTTGGTGAAATTTTGGGTATCGAGTTTTTCAAAAGTCCAGTGGACATTTTTAATCTTTTTGCCATTGTAGAAGTTGGAGTTTGATCAGGAGTTTCTGAGTGAGTTTACGTTTGTAGTAGAGGATTGGGTTGGTCATTATGGAGGATAGGTCTGAGAATATCCTGAAGAGCTGGTTTGGTTGTGGCAAATTTCTTCAACATATGAATGTCATTAAAGTATTTAATTTCTCCATCATAGATGAAACTCATTTTAGCTGGGTACAAGATCCGGGGTTGAAAGTTATTTTGCTTTAGGAGATGAAAAGTCGATGACCACCCTCTTCTGACATGAAAAGTTTCAGCAGAGAGATCTGCAGTCATTCTAATGTTCTTCCTTTTGTAGGTAATGGCTTTCTTTCACCTGATAACCTTGAGAATTTTCTCCTTCATGTTAACTTTAGTGAAGCTAATTACGATATGTCTGGGGGATGACTTATTGGGGTTGAATCATGCTGGAGTTCTGAAACTGTCTGCTATCTGAATTTCAGAGTCTCTAGGCATGTCTGGAAAATTCTCTTTTATAATTTCATGCAGAAGGGCCTCTGTGCCCATCGATGCCACTGCATCATTTTCTGGAACTCGTATTATTCGTATATTGACCTTCTTCGAATTATCCCAGAGCTCTCTAAGAGAGTGATCCATTTTTGCTTTCCATTTCTCTTCCTCTTTGAGAGTTTGGGAGCATTGAAAGGCTTTATCTTCCATGTCAGAAATCCTTTCTTCTGCTTGGTCCATTCTGTTGCTGAGGGATTCTACTGTAGTTTTCACATCTTTAAGGGCTGCAAATTCTTGCTTCAGTGTGTCTAAGTCTTTGGTGGTTTTGTCTTTAAATTCATTAAATTCTTGAGACAACTTTTGAATTTCTCCTCGGATTTCTAATTCCATTTTATCAATCTTGTCTGCAATCCAAATTCTGAATTCAATTTCTGAAATGTCTGCCAGTTATTTATGAATGGGATCTTCAATTACATCCGCCATATCTTTCCTTGAGGGGGTTGATCTATTCTGGTTATTCATGTTACCAGAGTTTTTCCGCTGATTCTGCCCCATGGTTGTTTTACTCCCTTTGATTTTTCCCCTGGGGTTTAGTTGAGGGCCCGTTAGTGTTGTGGCCTGTGAGACTGGGGCCCTGTCTGGTGTGGTGGGGCTACGTGGTTCTGACTTATTTTCAGCTGGCTTCTGTTTGACCCCAGTGAAGCACTTGCTCTCGGTTGAAGTCTCAGTTTTCTGAGTCGGCCCTGTCCTGTAAGTTTCCTGGGTCTGTGAGTCACCTCAGGCAAATCTTATACTCAGGGGTGGCCTCCTCTGGTTGCCTAGGGAGGCAGGGGGTGTGGCTTCAGCTGCCTCAGGGAACTGCTGCTCTGAAATGGTTCTCCCCCAGCCTCACTCCTGTGCCCCAGAGTCAGGACCGACCAGCTGCAGTTCGGGCACTGTCAACGTCCCGACAAATCCCCCAAGAATCTGGACTCCTGGGGGACAGGCCTCCAGATCCCAGAGTGAGGGTGGGGTGGGGCGCTGGGAGCCCAGAGCCACCGGCAGCGAGCACACTCAGTTCCTCCCAATCTTTAGCTCTGCCACATGGCCGCACCACCACAGCCCAAGCCTCCAGTTTTCATAGTGAGGGCGGGGTGGGGGGAGTGGTGGGAGCCCGGGGCCGCTGGCAGTGAACACACCCAGTTCCACTTAGTTCATTGCCCGGCCGCCCGGCAGTTGCTCAGGTCTCCAGATCACAGAGCGAGGGCAGGGGGAGCGCTGGGAGCCCAGAGCCCAGAGTCTCTTGCCTGGCCGCAGCGCCGCAGCTCAAGCCTTCAGGCTTCTGAGTGAGGGCGGGGTGGGGGGAGCAGCTGGAGCTCAGAGCCGCCGGCAGCAAACAGACTCAGTTTGACCCAGTTCCTTGCCCTGCCACACGGCAGGCGCTCAGATCTCCAGACCACAGAGCGAGGGCAGAGGGAGCGCCGGGAGCCCAGAGCTGTCGGCAGCGAGCACACTCAGCTCCCTCCCTGTCTCTCGCCCAGCCGCAGCGCCACAGCTTGAGCCTTCAGGCTTCAGAGTGAGGGCGGTGTGGGGGAAGTAGCTGGAGCCCAGGGCCACCGGCAGCGAACAGACTCAGTTCAACCCGGTTCCTTGCCCAGCCAGACGACAGATGCTCAGGTCTCCAGACCACAGAGCAAGGGCCGGGGGAGTGCCGGGAGCCTAGCGCTGGGAGCCCAGTGCTGCCAGTAGTGAGGTCCCACAGGTCCGCTCAGTTTTATGCCTGGTTGTATTGTTGCCCAAGGAGGGCTGCTGCACCATGCCTCAGGGAAGCGCTGCCCTGGTGAGGGTTGCCCTCCACTGACTGTCCTCACCTCTCTCCCATGCCCCAGAATCAGCGCTGACCAGCCGCAGCTCAGGGACTGTCCTCTCCCCTTTAGAAGTCACCCAAGAATCCGAACTCCTGGTTGACAGGCTTTTGGACCTCAGAGAGAGTGGAGGGAAGTGCTGGGAGCTCAGAGTTGCCGGCAAAGGATATTTACAGTTTTATACAGTTTTATGTCTGGCAGGAGAATGTCTAGGCACCCTAGTAAGGGAGGTAGGTCCAGATTTTAGTAGGTTTCTCCTGTGAAGTGTAGTGGGAGGGCCTTTGATTTCTGCCTGTTTGTTTGTGGGGTTCTTAAGCTGATCAGGTGGGGGAGGTGGGACTCCCATCCGCTTGGTGGTGGGTTTTGTACCTTTTGTTTGTGTCCTTGTGGTCACAGCTCTCCTCAACTGGGTTGATGTGCGTTCTTCAACTTTCTCGTTTGGTGCTGCTTGAATCCACCAGGTTACTTGCTAAATTTTCGTCCCTTAACTCTCTTTCAGGACAGGAGCCTCTGTGGAAAGCTGGCTTCAGTTCGCCATTTTGTCTCTGCCCGAAATATTTTTATCAAACTGGTTAACATAGCCTTCGCTGCATTTTTTTAGTTATTGTGCTCAGACATTTATACTCTACACTTAGTAAATTTAACATGTACCCTTGTAAAATGCACCGTAGGTGTGGTCCCACAAATTACCCTCCTTTCACTCATCCTTCCCCCTCCCCACCCCTCCTTCTCCTCTTTCCCCTTCTTCTTGGGCTATAGTTGGGTTATAGCTCTCATATGAAAGCTATAAATTAGTGTCATAGTAGGGCTGAGTACATTGGATACTTTTTCTTCCATTCTTGAGATACTTTACTAAGAAGAATATGTTCCAGTTCCATCCATGTAAACATGAAAGAGGTAAAGTCTCCATCTTTTTTTCAAGGCTGAATAATATTCCATGGAGTACATATACCACAATTTATTGATCCATTCATGGGTCGATGGGCACTTGGGCTTCTTCCATGACTTAGTACTTATGAATTGGGCTGCAATAAACATTCTAGTGGAAATATCTTTGTTATAAAGTGATTTTTGGTGTTCTGCATATATACCTAGTAGAGGAATTGAAGGATCAAATGGCAGGTCTATTTTCAGATCCCTAAGTGATCTCCAAACATCTTTCCAAAAGGAATGTATTAGTTTGCATTCCCACCAGCAATGCAGAAGTGTTCCCTTTTCTCCACATCCACGCCAACATCTCTGGTTGTGGGATTTTGTGATATGGGCTAATCTTACTGGGGTTAGATGATGTCTCAAAGTGGTTTTGATTTGCATTTTTCTGATGATTAAGGACAATGAACATTTTTTCATGTGTCTGTAGGCCAAGCACCTGTTTTCTTCAGAGATGTTTCTCTTCAAGTCCCTTGCCCACCCTGAGATGGGATCACTTGTTCTCTTCTTGCTAATATATTTGAGTTCTCTGTGGATTCTGGTTATTAAACCTTTGTCGGAGACATAACCTGCAAATATATTCTCCCATTCAGAGGGCTATCTGCTTGCTTTACTTACTGTGTTTTTGGCTGTGCAGAAGCTTTTTAGTTTGATCATATCCTAGGAATGTATTTTTGGTGTTGCTTCAATTGCCCAGGGGGTCTTCCTCATAAAATATCGCCCAGGCCAATTTCTTCAACTGTTTTCTCTGCACTTTCTTCTAGTATTTTTATAGTTTCATGTCTAAAGTTTAAATCTTTAATCCAGTGAGAGTCTATCTTAGTTAATGGTGAAAGGTGTGGGTCCAGTTTCAGTCTTCTGCAGGTTGCCAGCCAGTTCACCCAGCACCATTTGTTAAATAGGGGGTCTTTCCCCCACTGAATGTTTTTAATTGGCTTATCAAAGATCAAATAACTGTAAGTAGCTGGGTTCATTTCTTGGTTCTCTATTCTGTTCCATACATCTACCTCTCTGTTTTTGTGCCAGTACCATGCAGTTTTGATCACTACTGTTTTATAGTACAGTCTGAGGTCTGGTAGTGTGATTGTTTTTATTTCTGAGTAATGTCTTGGCTAGTCAAGGTTTTTTCTGATTCCATATAAAGCGAAGAATTGTTTTTTCAAGATATTTAATGTATGACAGTGGAGCTTTAATAGCGATTGCCTTAAAAGTGTACATTGCTTTGGGTAATATAAACATTTTAACAATGTTATATTCTCTTCCCAGCCATGAGCATGGTGTGTTTTTCCATTTGTTAACATCTTCAGCTATTTATCTTCCTAGAGTTTCATAGTTCTTTTTATAGAGATCTTTCACATCCTTTGTTAGGTAAATTCTCAGATATTTCATCTTCTTTGGCACTATTCTGAACAGAATAGAGTCCTAGACTGTTTTTTTCAGCTTAACTATTGTTGGTATATATAAAGGCTACAGATTTATGAGTGTTGATTTTGTAACCTGAGATGCTGCTGTATTCCTTGATCACTTCTAAGAGTTTTGTGGTAGAATTCCTGGTGTTTTCCAGATATGCAGTCATATCATCTGCAAAGAGTAAAAGTTTGATCTCTTCTGACCCTATATGGATACCCTTGATTGCCTTTTCTTGCCTAATTGCAATGGCTAAGACTTCCATTACAATGTTACAAAGCAGTAGAGACAATGGGCATCCTTGCCTGGCTTCTGATCTGAGTGGAAATGATTTCAATTTAACTCCATTCAATACGATATTGGCTGTGCATTTGCTGTAGATGGCCTCTATCAGTTTAGGAAATGTCCCTTATGTACCAATTTTCTTAAGTGTTCTGATCATGAAGGGATGCTGGATGTTATCAAAAGCTTTTTCTGCATCATTTGAGAGAATTGTGTGGTCTTTGTTTTTTATTTTGTTTATGTGATGAATTATATTTATAGATTTATGTATATTGAACCAGCCTTAAGACCCTGGGATAAAACTAAGTTGGTCATGGTGTATAATTTGTTTGACGTGTTCCTGGATTCTGTTTGTTAGGATCTTGTTTTATATTTTTGGATCAATGTTCGTTAGTGACATTGGTATATAATTTTTTCTTTTTTTTTGGTTGAGTCTTTTCCTGGTTTGGGGATGAAGGTGATTTTGCTTCATAAAATGTGTTGGGTAGTATTCTTTCTTTTTTGATATGTTGGAAAAGGTTAAGTAATATAGGTACTAGTTCCTCTTTAAAGATTTGATAGAATTCTGATGTGAAGCCATCTGGTCCAAAGCTTTTCTTTTTAGGGAGATTTTGTATAGTTGATGCTATTTCAGAACTTGTGTCGGCTTGTCCAACATTTCCACTTCATTCTGGCTAAGTCTAGGAAGGTGGTGTGCTTCCAAGTATTGGTCTATTTCTTTCAAATTTTCAGAATTTTTTGAATTTCCAAGGAGTCTGTTGTTATTTCATCTTTGCCATTTCTGATTGATGAAATTAGAGATTTTACTCTTTTTTTCCTGGTTAGGTTAACCAAAGGTTTATCTATTTTATTGACCTTTTCAAAAAACCAACTTTTAGATTTATTGATCTGTTGTATAATTCTTTTGTTTTCAATTTCATTTAATTCTGATCTAATTTTGGTTATTTCCTTTCTTCTTCTGGGTTTGGGGTTGGAATGTTCTTCCTTTTCCAATTGCTTGAGATGTCCCATTAAGTTTTTGACTTTCTCTTTTTCTATTCTCTTGAGTAAGGCTTGCTGTGCTATAAATTTCCCTCTTAGGACTGCCTTTGTGGTATCCCAGAGGTTCTGGTAATTCCTGCATTCATTATGAGTTTGTTCCAAAAATTTGGTAATTCTCTTCTTAATCTCATCTATGACCCAACTATCATTCAGCATAAGATTATTTCATTTCCATGTTTTTATATGAGTATGCAGATTCCTGTTGTTACTGAGTTCAACTTTTATTCCATGATGATCTGAGAAGATGCAAGGAATGATTTCTATTCTTTTAAATCGATTTTGGAGTATGTTCCATGGGCTGAGGGGAAGAACGTGTATTCAGTTTTGTTAGGATGAAATGTTTTGTAGATGTCTCTTAAATGCAATTGTTGAATCGTTAAGTTTAAGTCTAAAGTTTCTTTGCTGAGTTTCTTATTGGAGGATGTATCCAACACTGCCAAAGGAGTGTTAAAATCTCTGAATATTATTGTGCTAGAGGAAGTCCAGTTGCTCATGTCTGTTAGGGTCTTTCTTATAAATTGTGGTGTGTTCTGGTTGGGTGCATAGACGTTAATAATTGAAATCTCATCACGTTGAGTGTTTCCCTTAACAAAATGTAGTGACCATCCTTATCTTTCCTTACTTTTGTTGGTATAAAGCCTATTGTATCTGTGAATAAAATTGCAACACCTGCTTTTTTCTGATTTCCATTTGCCTGAAATATAGATGACCATCCCTTCACCTGGAGTCTGTCTATATTTATCTTTTAAGGTAAGATGAGATTCTTGTATGAAGCAGATATCTGGCTTGAGTTTTTTTGTCCAGTCAGCCAACTTGTGCCTCTTTAGAGGACAATTTAAGCCATTCATATTAATTAAGAGTATTGATAATCCTCATAGTATCTTAGATGTCAAGTTTTTCAAAAGTCTAGTGGACATTTTTAATCCTTTCACCACTGTGGAAGTGAGATTTGATCAAAAGTTTCTGAGTGAGTTTACTTTGGTGGTAGAGCATTGTGCTGGTTATTGTGGAGGATGGGTCTGAGAATATCCTGGAGAGCTGGTTTAGTTATGGCAAATTTCTTCAACATGGTTATGTCATGAAAGTATTTCATTTCTCCATTAGCTGGATACAGGATCCTGGGTCGAAAGTGTTTTGTTTTAGGAGGTTGAAGGCCGATGACCATCCTCTTCTGGTTTGAAAAGTTTCAGCAGAGAAATCTGTAGTCATTCTAATATTCTTCCCCTTGTAGGTTAGGGTTTTCTTATGTTGGCTGCTTATGGAAGTTTATCCTTCATATTAACTTTGGTGAAGTTAATTATAATGTGTCTGGGAGATGCTTTATTTGGATTGAGTAGTGCTGGGGTTATGAATCTGTCTACTATCTGAATTTCAGTATCCCTTGCCATGTTTGGGAAGTTCTCCTCGATTATCTCTTGGAGTAGAGCATCTGTGCCTTTCGCAACATCTGTGTCACCCTTTGGAATTCCTATAAGGCAAATGTTTGCTTTTTTGGAATTGTCCCACAGCTCTCTCAAAGAATGATCCATTTTTGCTGTCCACTTCTCTTTCTCTTTGAGCATTTGGGAGCATTCAAAAGCTTTGTTTTCAATGTCAGAAATCCTTTTTCTGCCTGCTCCATTCTGTTATTGAGGGATTCTGCTGTATTTCTCATATCTTGGTGGGCTGCAAATTCTTTTCTCAATGAGTCAAAATCTTTGGTGATTTTTCTCTTTGAATTCTTGAGATATCTTTTGAATTATTCCTAGAATTTCTAATTCCAACTTTACTTCTATTCTGTTAATCTTATTTGCCACCCAAATTCTAAACTCTATTTCAGACATCCCTCAGCCATTTGTTCATGAATGGGATCTGCTGGAGTGTCATCTTTGTCGTTCCTTGCTGGAGTTGATCTACTCTGATTATTCATGTTGCCAGAGATTTTTTCCGCTGATTCCACCCCATGATTATTTTTCACCATTTGGATAGATGAGCAGGTAAGGTGAAATTGGATTGGGGACTCCTGGGGTAATAATTAATCAACCTGGACGGGTGGACTGGTGGCTGCAGCTTTCCCCCTACAGCTTTGCAAAAGACCTGTAAAGTACTACAGCATGAGACTCTGGGGACCTGCTTGATGTGGTGGGGCTAGGTTGCTCTGTCTTTTCTTCAGCTGGTCTCTGTCCAATCCTAGTGAATCAGTGACTCAGGATTGAAATCTCAGCTGTGGAGAAATACAAGCAACTAAGACACCCTGCCCCCATGGGCAACAACTGGAAGAGGAAAATCAAATATTTCCACTACAACACAACCAGGGTACCATCTTGGAAAGTCCTCATGTGATTGGCCCAGGTCAAGAGTTCCAAACCAATTGTCCCAGGTCAAGAGTTCCAAACCAATTGTCAGTACCAAATCTCAAGTGGGAAAGATCAAAAGGTCTCCAGCAACTAGATAGTAGGGATCTGCTGGCAGCTCAAAAGTGGCTTGCTCCGGTGATCCATGGAGTCAGAAATGCTTGCCCAGCAAATGAGTTAGTTCAGGGTGGTTGATGCCTCCTTTCCCACCTTGAACCTCTGCCACACCCAGTACTAGTAATCCCATGGGGCTGTGGCCCAGTTCCCTCCAATGAGCAAATGCTGCCAGTGCCTCCTCATCCAGGCCACCACACCCTGCCACCAGCCAGCAGGGGGAGATGAAACCTGACTGCCTTTGATGCTCAGTGGATACTGGGAAGTGTCACTCAGTTTCAGCCCTGCCCTGGGCTGATGCTGCTGCCACTTATATTCTCTCAGAATTTGCATTTCTGTCCCAGCTGTGTTCCATCGCAGACCAGGTGCATTTTGAGTTCACAGAAGCTGCAAATCAGCCTCTACTTGTGCTGCCACTGCTGTACCTATTCTCACAGAGCTGGCGTCTCTGTATCTGCTGCACTCTTTGTTGGGGCAGGTGCAATTAGAGCTCACAAAGGGATCTCAGGTCCTGCCCTGGGCTGATGCTGCTGCCACACGTACTCTTGTCCTGGCTATGCTCCACTGGGGGCCAGGTGCATCTTGGGGTTACAAAAGCAGCAATTCTGACTCAGCCCTGCCCTGGGAGTATACCACCTCTGCATGCATGTATTCTATTCTCAGTCCCTGCAGCGCCATGCCCAGACAGGTACCACCACAGGCATAACCTTTGCTCACGGGGCCTTCATTTCTGTCCCAGACCTCCTTCACCCATGGCTACCCCTGGAGTACAGGCCTGGCTCCATCTGGTTGCTAAGAGAGATGGGAAGTGTTTCTCCAAAATACCACCAGGGGTGTGAGCCCTATTGTTCCCAGCACCATGCTCTGAAGCAGGGCATCATTTCTCCCTCTCCCATTTGGCTCCCTTGTTCCACAGCCCCCACTTTTACACACATGCCACTGATTCAGCACAGACTTGTAGCAGCCCATGCCCTGTCCATACCTCTCAAGAAATTGCCTACAAATCTAGACTCCATGGGGGACAGGTTTCCAGACCTTTGGGTGGAGTGCTGGGAGTCAGAATTGTGGGTAGAATATATGATCAGTTTTATGTCTGGTGGGAGAATGCCAAGGCACATGAGTGGTTTCGCTCTGGGGAAGGAGATCCAGGTTTTAGTAGCTCTCTCCTGTGGGATAAAATAAGAGGAGATCTGAACTCTGTTTGCTCGTTTGTAGAAAGTACACCGTGAGCCATTCTCATGGGGGAGGGGACACCTGTCCACTTGGTGATGGGTTTTTTACCTATTTGTTTCCTTGGGGTCACAGCTCACCTCAGCAGGGGTGATGTGCACTCTTCAGTCTTCTCTCTTGGCTCAGCTCCACACTGTCAGCTTACTTGATAAACTTCTATCCCTTAATTCTCTTTCTGTGGAAAGCTGTCTCCAGTTGGCCATTTTGCTTCTGTCCCCCCCAAAAAGTTTTTAAAGATGGAGTCTTGGTATGCTGTCCAAGCTGGTCTCAAATTCCTGGCTTTAAGCAATCTGCTTGCCTCAGCCTCCCAAATTGCTGGGATTACAGACTTGAGCAACTGTTCCCATCCGAGGCAAGAATTCTTTTTTTTTTTTTTTTTTTGTAGAGACAGAGTCTCACTTTATGGCCCTGGGTAGAGTGCCCGAGGCAAGAATTCTTAACCTGGGCCCATGAATTCAAGCCTAGAAAAATCTGCAAATTCCCCAAAAGTGTACACAAAGTGTGCATTTTTCTGGAAAAGGGATGTCACAATTTTTATCAGGTTTTCACAAAGACCTCTTAAAGGTCTTAGAAACCTGTAAGCCTCTTTTCCTTCCTCCCTCCTCCCCTGATGGTACCTGATTCATTCAGACCCTGCAGCGGTGCAAGATCTGCCAAAAGTGGTTAAACAGTCATTGGGGTTGCTTGAAAAAGTTATTTCTGACCAAATCAATGACAGTGTCTCTGAGAAACTCTCCTCTTCTAGGAATGACCCCACTTCAGCCAGTGACCACTGGCCTCTGCCTTCTGCCTTCCTTAGGGCAAGGGTGGGCAAGAAAGGCCTGTGAGGGGCTTGTACCTGCGTAATCTGGGATAAACTTTGGCAGTGGCCTAGCAGTGATTCTGACCTGGCCTGAGCTGGGCCCTGCACACCCTATTATAATGCTACTCCCACTCCACAAGTCTGGGCTGAGCCCAGGTGATCTGCGCTGCTGATTTGGGACCTCACTCTGAGTACTAGCACTTTAAAGTATTCTTGGAGAAATTCATTTGCTTACTGAAGTGGGAGAAAAAGCCCTCAGGCTTGAATATTTAGGTCATTTGAGGTAAAGACTGCAGGCTTTTACTAATATCCTAAATAACGACTTTACCTAATGAACCCAAGTTTACTTCCTTCCAATATCCAAACTCTGGAAAGCAGGGGCACTACCTTGTGAGTGATGGGTAGTTTGGATCCCAAACCAGCTAAGTGGAGACCAAAGAACACAGCCCCCTCCCCACCCCATCCTCATTTCATTCCTTTTCTGGTAGATCCAATGATTTAGAGCAGTTACATAAACCTGTGAATGAAGCAGGTGTAGGGCACAGAGGGAGGCCCCTGGGATTGGGTGATGCTACACTATTTATAGTCCCACCAGAAATATTCAAGTTCTGATTACTTCACATCTATCACATCATGTATTTTAAATTCTCACCATGCTAGTGGGTGCAGTGGGATATCTTATTTTATTTGTATTCCTCTGATAGCTAAGGATTCTAAGCACCTTTTCATGTTATATCTTCTATCAAGTTTCTACTCACACTTTTTGCCCATTTTTATGGCTTGTTTGACATCTTGTTATTGAATCATCAATACTCTTGGTATATTCCAGATACCGTGTTTTTGTCAGGTATATGTATTGTCCATATTTTCTTCCAATCTGTGGCTTGTCTAGAAGCACAGAAATTTTAATTTTAATGAGAACCAATTTATCATATCTTTTCCCTTTTATACTTCATGCTTTTTGTGTCCTATTTCTTATCTAAGAACTCCTTGTCCACCAAGGTCGCAAAGATTTATTCCTTTGTTTTTCTCTAGAATGTTTATCATTTTAACTTTTGCATTTATATCTAGAATCTATTTTGAATTAATTTTTGTATATGATATGAGGTTTAATGTTCATTTTTTTCCATACACATATCTAGTTGCTCTAGCACCATTCATTGAAATGATAACCCTTTTCCTATTGAATTATCTTGGCACCTTCATTAAAATTCACTTGACTATATGTGTGGTCTGTTTCTGGAGTTTGGATTCTAGATTTGTAATATCCATCTTTATGCCCATTACCACAATCTTGGTTATTGTGTATTTATGTTGGGTACTGAAATTAAGTATTGTAAATACTCCCACTTTGTTCTTCTTTTTCTTTTCTTTTTTTTTTTTTTTTTGGTGACAGAATCTCCCTCTGGCATCCTGGATAGAGTGTAGCAGTGTCATCATTAGCCCACTGCAGCCTCAAACTCCTAGGCTCAATTGATCCTCCTGCCTCAGCCTCCCCGAGTAGCTGGGACTACAGGTGCCCACCACAACACCTGGCTAATTTTTCTATTTTGTGTAGAAACAGGGTCTCAAACTCTTTAGTTTAAGCAATCCCCCACCCTCAAGTCATGGAGTGCTAGGATTACAGGCATGAGCCACCACACCTGGCCTCCATTCAGTTCTTTTACAAATCTGTTTTGCCCATGCTAGGTCCTCTGCCTTTCCATATAATTCTTAGAGTCAACTTATCAGTTTCTACACAATGCCTGCTGGGATTCTGATTGGCACTCCATTGAATTTATAGGTGAACTTGGGGAAAATCAAGATTTAGTAATTTCGAGTCTTCCTATTTTTGAATATTTAATTTCATAATTGATATCTATGGATCTTTTATTCTAAATCCATTTCTTTGGAATTTAATTATGTGAGTTTCCCATGATTTTCAGAAGAACAGCTGGAATAATGGTGGTAACAGTATTCACCCACCTCCTTTTAATACCCCGTCTAAGCAAAAATCCCTGCCATATGTGGGAATTGTGCCAGCATCTGCAGAACTTAGCAAGATGTGTTGCCTATACTCAAATGTCTTCCAGTTTAGAAAACGAGGTGATGATTATTTTTCAACACCCTTATCGAATAAATGTAACCATATTTATGATGTTGTAAAGACAAACATTATTCTGTGGAGAAATTATGGTTGTATAGGATGCCCTGGTATCACCTCATCAAATCAATCTTTTAACCTCTCTAACCTTGGAAGATATCTGTTTAAATTGGTTCATTTCAGAGCCAGAACAAGATCAAGTGGGCAGCTATGAATAATAAAAAGTTTTGTTTGTTCTTTTTTTCCCTTTCTTTTTTCAGATATGCTCTGAAAAGGTCAACTAGATTATCTGAGGTACAACATTAGCATGCAGAGCTGACGACAGGCTGATGTATGTATCTGAAGCAGAAGACAGTAACGGAGAATAAGACTGCTATTTCTCTTATTCTTCCTGCATGCAGCAGAGGACTTCTTTCCTCTTTCCTCCTTCTCCTCAAGGTTGGCCACTATTATGAGTTTATTTTGTATTGTTACATATCTTTTCTTTGCTTTTCTGTTCATATGGATTTATCCATAGAAAATATAATGTTTGGTTGGGAGGAATTTTTCTCCCCACAAAAAGTATGTTGTACATGTTAAGCTTTGGAGGTCCAGCCATATTCCCTGTGGGTCCAGCTCATTCCTTGTTTGCTGCATTCTAATCCACTAGGTGACTGTACCCCTAGGGGTCAATAATTTCCCTATTGCTGGCCACCTAGGTTGTTCCTAGTCTTCCTTCCTCCCTCCCTCCCTTCTCTCCTCCCTTCCTTCCTTCCTTCCTTCCTTCTTTCTTTCTTTCTTTCTGCAGAGTCTTTCTCAGTCACCCTGGGTAGAGTGCTGTGCAGTCATAGCTCACAACAACCTTAAACTCTTAGGCTCAAGTGATTGGCTTTACTTTCACCTCCTGAGTAGCTGGGACTACAGGTGTGTGCCACAATGCCCAGCTAGATTTTCTGTTTTTAGTAAAGATGAGGTCTCACCCTTGCTCAAGCTGATCTCAAACTCCTAAGCTCAGGCGATCCACATGCCTCTACCTCCCAGAGTGCTGGGATTACAGGCGTGGTTCACTTTGTCCATTTCTCATGCATCTTTGCACGTGTGTCTCTCTGCACACGTGTGGAGGGTTCTTGAATGTAGATATCAGGACCCACTGCTTTCCTAAAATAATTCAAGTTCTCTGCTAGGTTTTTACCAGTCTTAAGCAACAGTTCTGCAAATATCTGCTTCCTGGTGGGTAAGCTAGCCGTCATTTCCACTGGGCTGCAGGAATGGTATTAGCTTTTGCTTGCATCTCTCACTTTAGTTAGCTCTGTGTGAGGTTAATTGGGAGAAGGAAGAAATAACCAGTCCCAGACTTTGTGTGATGACACGGTTGAAGTTTACCCAACTGTTTGAGATATGTGTGATGGTATGAAACTAAATTACTTTAGTTCTTTTTAGTATTATTGACCTTGTAAGAAACAATATGTGAATGTCCAAAAATTTGTTCTTACCTGTATGTTGTTATTTCCTATAAAGTAGTAGAAGAATCTCATGTAAATGATAGCTGGCATGTGCCTCTTGATAATGGAAAGAATAACTTATTTTCTTGTATGCTTACTAATATAAGAGATTTTAAAAACTCATACCTTTACCTCTATTATCCAGAAAGATATTTTGATGGAGAAATAATGACCTTTTTCTAGACTTTGTATCTTCTGAGTTGCAATTTTTGTTTTTTAAATTCAGAGTTTTGGTGAATTTATGTCTGCTCTTGGGCTGTCTTTCACATATACCCTCTAGCAGTAGCTGTGTGGTTGAGGCTGGAATATATGTTATGAAGTTTAAAGTGACTTTTTTAGAAATGCCATCTCCTGTCATCAGACACTAATTGTCATCTCCCCAGCTTTTGGTGTGGGAGGTAATTATTCCCAGGTCTGTTCCTGACAACTTGAGTGGAAGGAAATGAGAGCAAAATGTGATGATGAATTTATTGACCAGGTTTGGGGCTTTGCCTTGGGGCTGTAAAACTGTTAATGTGTATGTACAACTCAAGTATAAAAATGTTGAACATGAAATATGACCTTTCCTTCTTCCTCATTCTATTATGGACACATTTAGAATTTCTTAATGGAAACTGCGTAAGATTTTATTGAAAACATTTTGTTGTTATTTTTCATGGTTCTTAAAACATTGTCACTGTGTATTCTCATCACCTTCTTTCTTCCCTACAACCAACAGATACTGAGCCCCTCCTATTGCAGTGAGGTGACCCCAAGAGAAGCCTGCATGTACTCAGGTTCAGGGCCTGAGGTTGCCAGGGTGTCTGAGGTGGACGACTTGCCCCCCTCTTCCCCTAAGCTGTAAGATGTGGATTTCAGTCTCACTGTACACCAGCTACAGCATCCAGACCATGGAGACATTACCTTACCAGACCTTCCCCACTCACTTCACCCCTACCACCATGAGGCCTCTGCTGCCCACCACAGGGAAACACCTACTTCAGCATCTACAATCAGCTCTCACAATCTCAGGTCTGAGAGCTGGGCCATTGGAGGAAGCCACCCTCTCCACACCTGAATGCTGCCAACAATGAATTTCTCTACTCTTAAACCTCCTCCTTGTTCCAAGGGTCTTTCTTGTAGTATCATTCAGGCATGGAGATATTAGAGAACTGGATCAATGGCTCACTTCCATGTGTCCTTGACAGCCTTGGAACTGTGTTGCTTCAGTATTAACCTCTGTGGGTGGCCTGCACTACCAAGAAACACAGGAAGGTATTTCCGAGGGGGAGTGTGTATGTGTGGGTGTGTGTATTTGGAGAGCATTACCTTCTAATATACAACTGAGGCCATGACAAGAAAAAGAAGAATACAAACAATTATCTAAGAAGTGATTTTTGGCTGTGGGACCTGGGTTCATTGGATATCTCTTGACATGCCCTTGGGTGGGATGGGAGTAGAGGGTTCACATGAGTTATTTAGAGGTTTTTACTATATAATCTTTGATTTAGTCAGAGGCCAGGTGAGAAGATTCTCACTGGTGAGATGGGAGGGCTCTGCACATATCCTAGAGCTCCTGGACTTCTTTTTGCAAGGGGAGCTGAGAATCTTACTTTGGTAGCTGGAGGCACTGTGTTGGCTTCTGCAGTTTCTGTGAGACTACCTGAAAGGTGGTTCAGCTAAGCCTCAGAGTGTGCTTTGAGAATAGAGCTGGCTGCTCAGCTAGGGGTCTAGACATTGATTCCTGGAGCTCTGAGGTCCGAGGGCCAACTTGTGGAAAGGATCACGTGCTAAGTGCCACCTGAAGGGCATTTCTTTTTATCCTCCAGGTGGAGGGAAAATGCAACCAATAGCATCTTTGTCATCAGGTTTTGTCTTAAGGCACAAAGCCCTTCCCTGGAAGTCCTCTACATGCAGTCTTTCTCTCTGGTGTGCAAGATTCAGGCTCTCAGGCACCATTTGCTTCCTGTGACTAGCAATTATAAAACACACCTCACCGGCCACATCCCCAGAAGACCAAGTTGGAGCGGTGGTGGGCATCTCCAGGTCCTGGTCTGCTCCCAGAAAATCCATACCTCTGGAGCAAGAAAGCCAAACATAAAGAAAAAAAAGAAAATGGAAAGATGCATTTTTTCCAGTAAATTCAGCCAGTGAGCTCAGAGGAGCAAAGACAATTAATTCTCCAGTGAGGCGATCTCACAGCTCTGCTCTTTAGCGTTGAATGTCACCAGACCATTGGTGTAGCTGGTGTGAACTCTAAATTAAATTTGGGAAACCACTAAACTCTTTGCATGACATATATATATATATATGTCACCAACGCAGGCCACATGTCAAATTCAGCTTTGCTTTTAACAAATGAATAAACTTAATAAAAATGGAAGAAAAATCATTGTTACCTTCTCTCTCCATAGCTGCTTGTTGGATGCTAGCTCATTGCTCTGGAAGTCTGGATGCTTTTTCTCTGGTGTTTACCTTGCATTTGCCAGTTGTTAGGGTGAGTTCTATTTAATTTTACGCTGTCTTTAAAAATAACACAAGGAAAAACAGTTAAAGAAAGTATAAATATGTGAGATAAACTGATGCCATGGCACTCAAGCTTGGGCAATGGAGTAAGACTCGGTCTCAAATAAAAAATAATAAAATAAAATGTAAAACTAAAAAAAAAAAAGAAAGTATAAGTATTTTCTCTAAATAAGACCTCAATTTATCTGCAATACCTCAAATAAAAGCACCTATAGAAATACAGAGTGGTTTCTTTTTGTTTTTGAATTGAGTTGTTTGCTTTTTTGTTAATTCTTTTTTTTTTTATTTTTTATTTTTTTTATTAAACCATAGCTGTGTACATTAGTATGATCATGGGGCACCATACTTTTTTGTTAATTCTTAATGTTGTTTTGTAATCCTCCTTCTCACATCCCCCAAAACCACCATTCTGCTTTTTGTCACTACATTATACGTTAGTTTGCATATCCTAGGGATTTATATAAGTAGAATCAAACAGTATGTGTTTTTTTTTCTTAGCTCCTTTTGTTCAGAGTAATTTTTCTGAGACTCGTTAATACAATATTAATGAGTTATTATGTGCCAAGAATTAATTTCTTGCTGTTTCTGAGTGGTAGGTACATTTGAGTTGTTTCCAGTTTTAGGCTATTACAAATAAAACTACTGGAGAGTTTTGTATAAAACCTTTGAATAGATATGTGTTTTCATTGGTTTTAGGTAGTTATATAGGAGTGGAATCCATGGATCATATGCTTAATAAATAACTGAAAAAATAAACTGTTTTTCAAAATAGTTGTATCATTTTACATTTCCACCAACAGTGTAGGATCGCTCCAGTTCTTCCACATCCTTGCCAATACTTCAGCTGTTCTAACAGGTGTATAGAGGTATCTCATTGTAATTTAAATTTTCATTTCTAAAAAAAATAAATAAATTTGTATTTCTCTAATGCAAAGATGTTAAGGGTTTTTTCCATATATTTATTTGCTCTTCGTTTATCATTGGTAAAGTATCTATTCAAAGTCTTTATGTGTTTTTATTGGGTTAATTCTATATTATTGAATTTTAAGTAGTTTGATTGTCTAGATATAAATCCTTTATCAGATATATGGTTTCCAAATATTTTGTCGCAGTCTTTTTTCCCAATTCTTAACAGTGTTCTTTCAAGAGCAGAAGTTTTAAACTTTGATAATATCTAATTTATCAATTTGTTCTTTTATGGATTTTTAAAAGCTTTTATCTAGAAATCCTTGCCTAACTCAGTCATAAGGTGTTTTCCTCTAGAAATTTTATTGTTTTAGATTTCATACTTTGGTCAACAGTCCATTTGGAGTTAATTTCATATATGATGTCAGTTATAGATTGAAGTCCACTTTGTAATGCACATTGGTATTAATTTGTCCCATTGTCTTCTGTTGAAAAGACTGTCCTTTTCCCATAGAATTGCCTTTGTACTTTTGTTAAAGATAAATTGACTATATAGTATGTGTGGGTCTCTTTTTGGACTTTGTTTTGTACTGTTGATCTATCTTTACTGGTTTTTTTTTTTTTTTTTTGAGACAGAGCCTCAAGCTGTCACCCTGGGTAGAGTGCTATGGCATCACAGCTCACAGCAACCTCCAACTCCTGGGCTTAAGTGATTCTCTTGCCTCAGTCTCCCAAGTAGCTGGAACTACAGGCACCCACCACGACGCTATATTTTGGTTGTAGTTGTCATTGTTGTTTGGCAGGCCCAGGCTGGATTCGAACCCGCCAGCTCTGGCATATGTGGCTGGTGCCTCAGCCACTTGAGCTACAGGCGCTGAGCCTATCCTTACTGTCTTAATTAGTGTAGTTTTTGTAGTAAGTCTTGGAATCAGGTAGCATTAGTCTTCCAACTTTCTCTTTTTGACTATTTGAGTTTCTTAGCATTGCTGTGTAAATTTCAGAATGTGGTAACAATTTCTACAAAAAGCCTTCTGGCATTTTAATTGAGATTGCATTAGATGGAGTTGTGGAGAACTGACACATTGACAATATTGACTCTCGAATCCATGTATATAATATGTCTCTTGATTTATTTAGGTCTCCTTAATTTCTCTCAACAGTATTCTTTAATTTAGATCTTTCACATCTTTTTTCAATTTATCCCCAGGTATTTTACATCGTTGGTGCTATAGTAAATGATAGTGCTTTTATACTTTCAATTCTTGATCATTGCTAGTGGACAGAAACACAATCAATTCTTGTATAATTTATCTAAAATGTAGGATTCATTTGATCTAAAATGTAGTATTCTGTAGCCTTGCTAAACTCACTTATTAGTAGTTTGGGTTTTTTTTTTTCTTTTTGTACATTCCTTGGGATTTCTACACAGTAAATCCTACTATACCTGTGAATAACAGCTTTCCTTCTTTCCACTGTGAATGCCAACTTGCTTTATTGACTGGAATTTCCAATATAATGTTGAGAAGTATTGAGAGAGGACGTTCTTGTTTCTGATTTTAAGGAGAAAGCATTCAGACTTGCAATATTAAGTGTGGTGTTTGCCGTGGGTTTGTTATACCCTGGTTCCCCCAAAATAAGACATCCTCCGAAAATAAGACCTACTTACAGGAAAGATAAGACGTCCCCTGAAAATAAGACCTAGCGCATCTTTGGGAGCACACCTTAAAATAAGACACTGTCTTATTTTCGAGGAAACAGGGTAGATGCCCTTTATTAGATAGAGGAAGTTCATTTTCATTCCTAGTTTGTTGAGGGATTTTTTAAAAGTCAGGAATGAATATTGGTTTTTTTCAAATGCTTTTCCTATGTATTGAAATGCTTATGATTTTTAATTCTTTTTTAGTTATTATAATGAATTACATTGATTTTTCAAATGTTAAACCAACCCTGTATTCTCGGGATAAGCTTCATTTAGTCAGGATGTATTAACCTCCAAATTTGCTAAAAGCTTGTTAAGGAATTTTGCATGTTCATAAAGAGTATTGGTCAGAAATTTAATTTTCTAGTATTGTAATGTCTTTGGTTTTAGTATTAGGGAAATGTTGGCATCATAAAATAATTTTGGAAGTTTTCCCTTGATTCCTGTTCTCGGAAAGAGTTTGTATAGAACTGGTATTATTTCTTCTTTAAATGACTAATAGAACATATCAGGAAAGCCATGTAGGTCTGGGCTTTTCCCTGTGAAAAGATTTTACACTATTAGTTCAATTTCTTGAATGTATGTAGGACTAATGTTATCTGTTTCTTAAGTGAACTTTCATATTTTGTATCTTCCAAGGAAATTGTCTGTTTCATTTAAGGGTTTTGAATTTGACAAAAGATTTTCATCATAATGCTTTATCATTTCATGTTTGTAGAATTTATAATAATGTCACCTTTCTCATTCTTGATATTGGTAGATTGTGTCCCTTCTCGTTCTCTTCCTGATTTACCTGGCAGAAATTTATCAACTTCATTGATCCTCTCTTGGAATCTTTTATAAGAATTCCATTGATTTTTCTATTTCATTGATTTCTTCTCTGACCTTTATTATTTCCTTGTTTTTTATTTACTCTAGATTTAATTTGCTTTTCTTTTTCTCATTTCTTTTAAGGTGGAAACTGAGGCTATTGATAGGAGGTCTTTCTTACTGTGTGATAAAGGCATTTAAGTGCTATAAATTCCCTTCATGTACTGGATTAGCAGCATATCACATCTTTTGATATATTATTTATATTTTCATTCAGTTAAAAATATTTGAGAAATGTTTTTATTCACATTTGAAGGGTAATTTCTCAATCTACAGAAATCTAGGTTGATTTTTTTTCTCAACACTTTAAATATTTCATTATACTCTCTTTTTTGTTTACATAATTTCAAAGAAGTCAAATGTAATTTTTATCTTTGCTCCTCTATAGGTTTGATGCATTTTTCCTTCCAATTTCTTTTAAGAGATTTTCTTTGTCTTTGATTTTTTCTTTTTTAAATTTCAGATTAATATGAGGGAACAAATGTTTGGGTTACATTAGGTTTCTAAAGTAAAGTTCAGTTGTAGTTGAGCCCTTTATCGGGGGCTGTGCTGAACATCCTCACATTGTACACAGTCAGTGGGAACCTGCCAATCACGCTTTCTTTTCTCCCTTCCATCTCTCTTCCCCCTTGCTAGACTATACTTGTGTTTTTCTTAGTGTGGGTGTGTAATTTTGTATATATTGGTTTCATATTAGTATTAATTATATTGGATACTTGTTTTTCAATTCTTGTAATAGTTTACTAATAAGAGTATGTTTTAGCTGCATCCAGGTAAACATAAAAGATATAAAGTCTCTAACTTTTCCTATGGTTGAACAGTATTCCATGGTATACATGTACCACCGTTTGTTAATCTATTCATGGGTTAATGAGCACTTGGGCTGCTTCCACATCCTGGAAATTGTGAATTGAGCTGCAACAAACATTCTAGTGTAAATGTCTTTGTGGTAAAATGATTTTTTTCTCTTCTAGTATTCCCTAGTAATGGTAATACTTTTTTTATTTTCTCTTCTGACTCATTCTTTGACTCATAGGTTATTCAGAATTGTGCTATTTGGTTTCCAAATATTTAGGGATTTTCCAGAAATCTATCTTTTATTCATTCCTAAATAATTCCATCTTGGTCAGAGAAGATATTTTGTGTAACTTTTAAAAAATTTATTGAGACTCATTTTATGTCCCACAGTATAGTCTCCTTGATAAATTTTTCATGTACCTTTGAAAACAATGCAGATTCTGCTGTTATTGAGGGAAGTGCTCCATAAATGTCAGTAAGGTCAAATTAATTGCTAGTATTGTTTAAACTTTCTTTTTTTTCTTAATGAATTTCTGTTGACTGGTTCTTTCAATTACTGAAGAAGGTATTGAAATCTTTGACTATAAATGTAGATTTTTCTATTTTTCCTTGAAGTTCTACAAATTTTTTTCTTTTTGAGAGAGAATCTCACTCTGTCACTCTGTATAGAGTGTTATGGCATCATAGCTCACAGCAAACTCAAACTCTTGGGCTCAAGCAATCCTCTTGCCTGAGTCTCCCAAATAACTGGGACTACAGGCATATTCCACAATGCCTGGCTATATTTTTCCCCCCTATTTTTAGTAGAGACGTGTTGTCTTAAAACACGTCAACTTGTTCTTGCTCAAGTTGGTCTCAAACTCCTGAGCTCAAGCAATCCACCCATCTCAGCTTGCCAAAGTGCTTGGGTTAAGTTTGAAGGATAATTTCTCAAGCTATAGAAATCTAAGTTGGTGATATTTTTCTCTCAACACTTTAAATATTTCACTACATACTCTTTTTGTTTGCACCATTTCAGAGAAGTCAAATGTAGTTTTAATCTTTGCTCCTCTATTGGCATCACCACCCCCACCTTTGAAGTTTTATAATTTTTTACTTTGTGTAGTTTGAATCTGTTTTAGGTGTATAAACATTCAGAATTATTTTGTCTTCTTGATCAACTTATCATCATAAAATGACCTTCTATCTCTGATAATATTCATTGCTAGGAAATCTCTGAAATTTTGTCTGACATAAATATAGCCATTTTACTAACTGACTAGTTAGTAGTCAATGACTAGCGTTATATTTGTATACTTTAAAAACCTATATCTGTGTATTTATATTTGAAGTATGTTTTTTACAGGCAGCATAGAATTTGGTTTTGCTTTTTTACCCATTCTGAAAATCTCTACCTACTAATTGGGTTATTTAGACCATTTACACTTAATGAAACCATTGATATGGTTATGTTTAGATCTGTTGTCTTGCTATTTTTCTCATCTGTTTTTGTTCCCATTTCTTTACTTCTTTGCCTTCTTTGAACTTGAGTTTTTATGGTTCCATTTATCCCTTTGCATAGCTTATTAGCTATAACTTTTGTTAGTTTAGGGATTGCTACCAGAATTCATCATATACATCTTTAACTTATTACATAGCTTTCTGTTGATTAATATTATACCAATCCATATATAATAGAAACAATTTATAATAACAACTTCCCATTCCCTCCCATGACCTTTGTGAATGCTGTTGTTGTCATGCATTTTGCTTTTACATATGTTATAAACCTTTGTTAACAATAAAACATTGTTATTTTTGTTTAAACTGTGTAATTATCTTTTAAGAAGATTTTAACATGAAGAAAACTATTTTATACTTCCATCTGGTGTCATTTTCCTTTTGTCTGAAGGAATTTCTTTGTCTGTAAAAGTCTACTGATGATGAGTTGTTTCATCTTTTGTATATCTGAGAAGTGTTGGGTTCATTTTTGAAAATATCTTCACTTTAGTTCTATATCTAAAGGATATAGAACTCTAGGTTGACTGCCTTCTTTTCTTTCAGCACTTTAAAGATGGTGTTCCACTGCTTTGTAGCTTGCACTGTTCCAACAGAAAATCTGCCATCATCGTTATCTTAGTTCCATTATACATAATGTGACTTTTTTCCCTTTTTGTTTTTAGTGTGGTAAAATATACATGACCATAACATAAACTTTACTGTCTTAATCATCTTTAAATGTACAGTTCAGTGGTATTAAGTATGTTCATACTGTACAACCATTATCACTATCCATCTTACAGATCTGATGAACTCTATAATTATTAAATAATAACTCCCCAACCCCTTGCTCCCTTACTTCCTTGTAACATTCAGGTTATTGTAACTATAGGATGCACATATCTTGCTGAGGCCCAGATTTCAACTGTTTTGAGTATATACCCCAAAGTAAAATTAGTGAATAAGATAGTAATTCTGTTTTCAATTTTATGAAGAGTTTGTTTTCCATAGCTGCTGTATCATTTTACATCCCCACCAATAATGCGCAAGCATTTTAATTTCTTAAAATCCTCATTCTTCTTCTTTTTTTTAAATTTAATAGTAGCCATCCCAATGGATGTGAGGTGGGATCTCATTGAAGTGATTAGTGATGTTAAACATCCTGTTTGTTTTTTTGTCTACCAGTCTGTGTCTTTTGATTGAGGAGTTTTATCCTCAATTACTGACAGGACTTCCTTCCTTCCTTCCTTCCTTCCTCCCTTCTTCCCTTCCTCCCTTCCTCCCTTCCCTCCCCTCAGTAGAGTGGCATGGCCTCACACAGTTCACAGCAACCTCCAACTCCTGGGCTTAAGCGATTCTCTTGCTCAGCCTCCCGAGTAGCTGGGACTACAGGCGCCTGCCACAATGCCCGGCTATTTTTTTTTTTTTTTGGTTACAGTTTGGCCGGGGCCGGGTTTGAACCTGCCACCCTCGGTATATGGGTCCGGAGCCTTACCGACTGAGCCACAGGCGCCGCCCCCTTTCTTTCTTTTTTTTTTTTTGAGTCTGAGTCTCAAGCTGTCGGCCCTGGGTAGAGTGCCATGGCATTACAGTTCATAACGATCTCAAACTCTGGGGCTCAAGCGATTCTTATACCTTTCTTTGTCCTTCATTTTCTCCCTTACTCCTTTGTGTTCACATGATTTTTTTTTTTTTTTTTTCAGTTTTTGACCAGGACCGGGTTTAAACCCACCACCTCTGGTATGTGGGGTTGGCACCCTACTCCTTGAGCCACAGGCACCACCCTACATGATTTTTTTTTGTAATGTCATGTTTTGATTTGCTTCTCATTTCCATTTATGAATATTTTAGACATTTTATTTGTGATTACCATGAGTATCACATACATCTTAAAGTTATACTATTCTATTTAAACTAATAACTTCACTTGCATATAAAAACGCTACTCCTTTCCAGCTGTGCCCCACCCCCCTGTTATTGATATCACTGATTACATCATTATATACCATGTACCCATTAGTATACATTTACAATTATTTTTATGCTTTTGTCTTTTAAAGAGTATCAAAGAATAAAAATTAGAATTAAGATCCAAAATTACAATGACAGGTTTTTATTCATCCATTTACTTACCTTTACCAGAGGACTTTATATTTCCACATAGCTTTAAGTTACTGCTTAGCATCCTTTTTTTTCAACTTGAACAACTATCTCATCTTGAGCATTTCTTGAAGGGCATGTCTACAGGTAATAAACTTTCTTGGCATTTGCATATCTAGGAATGTCTTAATTTCTCCCTTATATTCGAAGGACTGTTGCCAGATAAAAATTTTTCAGTTATTAGATTCCCCCCATCCAGCTCTTTATATAATTTCACTGCCTTCTGACCTATACAGTTTCTGCTGAGAAATGGGATGATCTCATTAAGGACCCTTTGTATGTAACAAGTCACTTTTCAAGATTTTTCTCCTTTCAAGATTTTCTCTTTGTCTTTGATTTTAAACAGTTTGATTATAATGTGTCTTGGTATGGATGTCTATGGGTTTATCTAAATATAAGAGTTTATAGGACTCATATTTGCATATCCATGTCTTTTCTGAAGTCTGAGAGGTTTTCAGCCATTATTTTGCCAAATAAACTCGGTAACATTTTCTTTTCTCCTTCTGGGACTGCCATAATGTGTATGTTGGTCTGCTTGATGGTGTCCCATAAATTCCTTAGGGTCTATTTATTTTTTTTCATTCTTTTTTGCTCCTCAGACTTGATAATTTCAAATGACCTGTCTTCAAATTCACTTATATTTTTCTTTTGTTTGCTTGAGTCTGCTATTGAACTGTTGTAGTAGAAGTTTCAATTTAGTTATTGTATTTTTCAGTTCCAGAATTTGATTCTTTCTTACAATTTCTCTCTGTTGACATTCTCGTTTTCTTCATTCACTGTTTTCCTGATTTTGTATAGTTCTCTCTTCCTTTTTAGATCTTTAAAAATATTTAATACAGTTACTTTAAAGTTTCTGTCAAATAAGTTCAAAGCCTTTTTGAGTTATTTACTGGAGATTTATTTACTTCCTTTGAATGGGCCATGTTTTCTTTTTTTTAATTGGACATCTGAAAAAACAAAGTTACCTTCCATATTCTTGTGGACTTGCTGTATGAATGGAAGACCTTAAGTAACCAGCCTGATGCAAAGGCTTAAGGTCTTCTCAGGCCTTTTTTGAGTCCTATGTCTTCCCTGAGCCTATGCATATGGGAATTAGGAATTTTCCCAATTTCTCCATATACACAGTTACTTTTAAAGGTCTTTTTCCCTTAAGGTCTCACCTTTGCTTCTTCTTGGGATCTGAGATGTTCTGCTATATTCTTATGCCTCTGATCTTGCCTCTGGGTACCCACAACTCTGTAGTCCCTCTGCACCTCTCATGCACAGTGCCTTCCACCATTTTCAGTAACCTACAAATTGACATCCAAACTATGTACTCTGAGTCAGGTAAGATAGAAAACAGCCCCCTTCAGCAGTCCTCAGACAAGCCAGAATGTTGCACACAAGTTACATACTTTCTATTCTGTCTCAAAGTAGAAAGTAGGCAGCTTCCTTCAACAGTTCTGGGAGAGTGTAAGTAAAGGTCAAGCAAAAATGCCATGAAATTTTCTTCTGCTTTGAATGTGGCTTTTCTTCGTTGTTTCAGATCTTTGAGTTGTTTCTAGAGCTCACATAAACCTATTTTGGTCAGTCTTTTGTTGTATACTTAATTTTGGGGGAACAAGGGTCTTACACTTCCTAGACTATCAAACTGTTATTGCTCCTTCCTCTGACTGCTTTTTATGTTTCTCTTAATTGCTAGTGTTGAATAATTTGGTTACAATATTCCCTGGTGTAGTTTCTCTCATGTTTCTTGGGCTTGGGGTATTATGAGTTTATGGTTTTTATCAAATATAGAAGACTTTGGCCATTATTTCTGTAAATATTTTCAGGTCACCTCCCCCCTTAAGGTACTGAAATCACAGAGTAGGTTGCCACAAGTTTTTTTTTTTTTTTTTTTTTTTGTAGAGACAGAGTCTCACTGTACCGCCCTCAGGTAGAGTGCCGTGGCGTCACACGGCTCACAGCAACCTCTTAACTCTTGGGCTTATGCGATTCTCTTGTCTCAGCCTCCTGAGCAGCTGGGACTACAGGCGCCCGCCACAACGCCTGGCTATTTTTTGGTTGCAGTTTGGCCAGGGCTAGGTTTGAACCCGCCACCCTCGGCATATGGGGCCAGCGCCCTACTCACTGAGCCACAGGCGCCGCCCAAGTTTTTTTTTTCAATAAACTAGTATTTTTTTTCAATTTTCTTTTCTTGCTGTCTTTCATTTAGAATGGCTTTTATTTTGATATTTTCATGTTCACTAATTTTTTTCTTCTATGATGTCTAATTTGCCATTAATGCTATCAATTGCTTTCAAATGCTTTTTTTGTTGTTGTGTTGTGCCCAAGTCTCAGGATCCCCCACATAAATCACCCCGAGACCAAGTCCGATGCAAAAGCAAGAGGTTGTTTATTTACAAGCTCGAGCCTGGGCTCCCTGGTCCTGGCACAGCAGGAGAGCAGAGAAGCCCCGATCTCAAAAAGGAGGGAGGTTTTTAAGAGTACAGAAAGAAAAAAGGGAGGGGGTGAGGTGTGAGCTGCTGGGGCGAGTTGATGGGGGGGGGCCTGGGGGACCGAGCACTTGTCTTTGGCTGTCTGGAAGAGTGTTGTTATCACTCTGAGCAGACATTGTACAAGGGCGCGGATCATGGGGCAAGGATGGGGGGTGAGGGAGGGCACAGGTTGCCTAACGCTTTTGGTATGCAGCTGCAAAATGAAGAATGAGGGACAAGATGAAGTTAGTTTTAACAAAATGGAGTTAACTTGGTCCTTACATTCCCCCCTTTTCTTGTGCCTAGAAGATCCAATCATGGGTCTTCAGTGTGTTTTACAAGCCCTAGCTCTATGTCATTGCTAGTGCCTTCAGTGCTGAGGGGAGTATACTGTGCCCGTAAGACCATTAATTGAACAGTATTAATTCTAGCTCGGATGAAACCCAGTAATTTATTAATTATGCAGGGGCCGAAAGTTAATAGTAGTAATAGGATTACAAGTGGGCCTGCTATGGTTGAAATTAAAGTCGTGAGCCAGGGTGACTTGCTGAACAAAGATTCATGCCACCTCTGAGACTGTTCTTGCTTGAGTTTTCTTTTGTGGAGACCTTCTCTCACTAACTCCATGGACTGTTTGATTACTCCTGAGTGGTCAGTATAAAAACAGCATTCTTCTCCAAGGCCTATGCATAATCCACCTTGCTGAAGGAACAGTAAGTCTAGTCCCCGCCTATTTTGGAGTACTACTTCAGAGAGGGAAGTTAGGGACTCTTAAAGGTGGGAAATGGAGTTTTCTATTCTTTCTATGACTAAGTCTATTGCAGCATACAGAGCTCTGTAGTTCTTGTCTTGTAGGACCAAGGAGGAAATTCCTGTGCCTGCTCCTGCTATACTTAGTCCCATGAGCATGGCTAGAGTTATTGCTGTGACTGGTTCTCTCTTGGTTCTTGTAAGTGAGCCTTCAGCTGACTCGTATGCCTGATATAAGTCTTCTTCTGAGTGATAGATTAGCTTGGAGATGAGCTGCACTAAGACACAAAAGCCCCAG
The DNA here is from genome assembly GCF_027406575.1 of Nycticebus coucang. Classification (NCBI taxonomy): domain Eukaryota; kingdom Metazoa; phylum Chordata; class Mammalia; order Primates; family Lorisidae; genus Nycticebus; species Nycticebus coucang. The sequence continues at coordinate 111,948,024 of NC_069791.1, read as the reverse complement.
GTTAAATCAAGGACTGCCCCACATAGACACGGGGTGAGCCCTATTGAGCAAGCTCACCAGGAATTGGTGGGAATTATATATCCAGTCCTATCCCAGGTGAGAGTTTGAGTATATAGATGTTGGTTTTGGGGGGGGTGTCTGACCTATACAGGTTCCTTGTCCTATAATGGACTGTAGGGTGACTCGGGGCTTAGACTGTTTCCAATGGCAGTCGCTAGCCTGGGAGCTGATCTTAGGTTTGCTTATTAGGGCAATTCCCTCATAGTATGGGGATCTGGCTTCTATACATAACAAACAGGACTTAGTAAGGTCTGGTCTGGAAGTATTTAAGACTTGGTATGTAGCAATGACTAATTTCCAAAGTGGATCGGGATCTGTGGTAGGCACAGGTGTGGGGTTTAGAATCAGACTTTGGGTACTGAATGCTTGGTCCGGGGAGTCAGGGGAGTCATGGAGCTTAGGGGTGACTACAGGGGGAGGCTTAAGCACTATATTAGGGTCCACTGCAGCAGGCTTATTATTAACAGGGGTGTATAAGATTTTGAGTTGGAAAACATTACCCGGGTCTGCGCCGTGCGCGTTGTACAGTCTCACACCCCACCATTTACCGAGTTCCCAATCTAGCATTCATTTTCCTTTTTCTGTAAAGGTGATACTGTGTCAGGTTTGGGGCCTCCTGCACAGGAGTGCCCTCTCCAAACATCCTACCTCTTTACTTGGATCAAGTCTCTTTGTCTTGGGGGGTTCCACCATAATTGCCAGGTGGAAACACAGTTCCATGAGTTACAGAAATATGAACTTGCTCCTCCACACTTATTAGGAAGGTGACCGGGGCAGACATAAAAGTACCTGGTTAGAGTATTTCTGGACCAATATGACTGCCATTCTGAGCGGCAGGGTCTAATCCCTACAAGATTATGTAGGTCAACTAAGAGCTCCGGGAACCAAGTAACCTTAGGGTGAACTCCAGAGGTCTGGTTGAGCACCGTCCTTGTGCTAGCATCAGTAACTTGCCATGTTATCTTAATGGGGCTATAATGAGGGTTAGCGGTGAGGGCTATAATCAGCAAGGCAGAGTAAGTCAGTAAGTGGTACACATATGGTGGCATTAGGGATCCTGGCATTTCTGCAGTTTGAGCTTTAGTGGGTTATCAGGGTCCCGTTGGAGTTTCCACTGGGGTGTGGAGTCTTCTTTGATGGTGAATGGGTCGGCTAGGTGAACGTGCATGTGATGTATCCAGGAGGTGATGCTGTCAACCTTGAGTGCAGTGGGAGTAACCAGGATCATGGTGTATGGGCCCTTCCACCAGGGCTACAGCATTTCTTGTCAGTGATGTTTCAGGTACACCCAGTCTCCAGGCCGGAAAGCATGTGGTTCAGGGACAGGTCCTGAGCTGTAGAGGGCTATAAGTCTCTCCCAATCAGCTCGTTGTGCCTTTTGATAGAAATGTAAAGTTATTGCATAATCTTTCCAAGCTTTAAGATCTGGGCCCTTTGAAGTGAGGGCATTGTAATGCAACTTAGGGACTATAGGGGATTGCCTTCCAAAGAGAAGTTCATAGGGAGTTTTTCCTAGAAGGTAGGGTGAGTTTTGCACTCTGAACAGGGCAAAGGGGAGCAGAGACACCCAGTCACCGCCAGTCTCCATGATTAATTTAGTCAGGGTCTGTTTACGGTGAGGTTCGTCTGCTCAACCCGCCCTGAACTTTGGGGTCCATAGGCACAATGCAATTTCCAATTAGTCCCCAAGGCTTCCGCTAGACTCTGCACTACCTGAGAAGTAAAGGCTGGGCCATTATCTGATCCTATCTGATTAGGAATTCTAAACCTAGGTATTATATCTTCTAGTATTTTCTTTGCTACTACCTGCGTAGTCTCATTGCTGGTCGGAAATGCTTCTACTCATCCTGAGAATGTATCTACGAAAACAAGGAGATATTTGTACCCATATTTACCTGGCTTAACTTCAGTAAAGTCCACTTCCCAGTACGTACCTGGCTCCATTCCACGCTCTCTGGACCCTGGATTGGGGGAGCTAGATACACTGTTAGTAACAGTACATACTTTGCATGAAGCTATGACTTCGTCAATTTTAGTATTTTGGTTTTGTATTTTGATTTTGGTGTGGCTCAGTAAGTCTTTCATTTTGCGTGACCCTAGGTGGGTGGATGAATGGATTCTATGGAGGATTTCCTGTCCTAGTTTTGCTGGCAGAAGCGCTGTGCCATCACAGGTGTACTTCTCAGGGGAGTGGGCTTGTGGGATCTGCTCTATCCATTTTAGGTCCTCCGGAGTATACTCCAGGGATTATGGGAGTGTTGGGGGTCCAGGGTCTGGCAATGTAGTAATAGGAAGTTCTTGGATAGCCAAAGTGGCTATAGTCCTGGTGACCTGGTCGGCCTGCCGGTTGCCTCTGGCTAAGGGGAGTCGCCTCGTTGATGGCCAGGGCAATGAATGATGGCTAGTTTCTGGGGAAGCCATAAGGCTTTTAGGAGGTCAAGTATTTCATTTTTATTTTTGATAGTCTTTCCCTCCACCGTAAGGAGTCCTCTCTCCTGGTAAATTGCCCCGTGTATGTGGGCAGTGGCGAAGGCATATCGGCTATCGGTATAGATGTTAAGTCTTAGGCCTTTCCCCAGGGTCATGGCTTGTGTTAGAGCTATGAGCTCAGCCTTTTGAGCTGACGTTCCAGCTGGGAGGGGCTCTGCCCCTACAGTCTCAGTTTCAGACACCACTGCCACTCCCGCGTACCTGCATCCATCTTGTATAGCAGGTGGCCTCCGTGTCAGGGAGGGGCTGGTCTGTAAGGTCCTGGCATACGCTGTGAACCTGGGCTAGGATGTCAACACAGTCATGGAGGGGGGCATCTAGGTCAGGATTCGGCAGTAGGGTTGCCGGATTGAGAGAGGTCTTTGGTAGGAACCGGATTCGTGGGGTTTCAGCAGAAGGCCCTGGTAGTGGGCAAGTTGGGCATTGCTAATCCACTGATCTGGTGGCTGTTTGAGGACTCCCTCAATGGCATGAGGGGTTGTGATCAACAGTTCTTGTCCTAAAGTTAATTTATCTGCATCTTTAACTAGCAATGCAGTAGCTGCAATGATGCGTAGGCATGGGGGCCAGCCTGCCGCTACAGGGTCTAGTTTCTTTGACAGGTAGGTGATTGGCTGGGTCCAGGGACTAAGCTATTGAGCAAGCACCCCTTTTGCTATGCATTTGTGCTCATCTACATACAGATGAAAGGGCTTGGTAGTATCTGGGAGTTCTAGGGCTGGGGCTGAGAGCAAAGCTTGTTTCAGGGCCTAGAAGGCTCTTTCTTGTTCTGCACTCCACTGGAAAGGCAGGCTGTCCCGGGTGGCTTCATAGAGGGGCTTTGCTATCTCCACGAACCCCAGAATCCACAGATGGCAGAACCCGGCTGACCCAAGGAACTCCTGCACTCTTTGCTGTGTGGTGGTGGGGACAGATTTTCAGAACTATTTCTTTTCTTGGCCTGGGACAGCTACCGCTGCCCATCTTTAAGGATGTTCCCCAGATAACTCACAGTTTGTTGACAAATCTGAGCCTTCTTGGCAGAGGCCCAGTACCCCAGGACTCCTAGTGCAGTCAGCAAGTCCTGGGTGCCTTGGTGGCATTCTGCTTCTGTCTCGGCTGCGATCAGAATGTCATCTACATACTGTAAAAGAGTCAGGTGAGGGTGCTGCTGTCGGTACTCACTCAGGTCCTCATGTAGGGCTTCATAGAAGATGATGGGGGAGTTCTTAAACCCTTGTGGCGGCCGGGTTCGGGTAAGTTGACCATGGATCACTTGCTCTTCATCATTCCATTCAAAGGCGAACATTGCCTGGCTCTGGGCGGGTAGTGGGAGGCTGAAGAAGGCATCTTTTAAGTTGAGAACAGTGTACCATACTCGATCAGGGGTGAGAGCACTTAATAGTATATAAGGGTTTGGGACGGTGGGGTGGATGTCTAGTACCCACTTGTTGACCTCTCTTAGGTCCTGGACTGGTCTATAGTCATTAGTCAGTGGTTTTTTTTTACAGGCAACAGGGGAATGTTCCATGCAGATTGACAGGGCACTAGTATCCCGCTCTTAAAAAGCCTCTGGATGTGAGGCGTGATGCCCTGCCAGGCCTCTTGAGACGTGGGATACTGCCATACTCATACGGGTTCAGCCATTGGCTTGAGCTCTACAATGACTGGTGGTCAGTGGGCAGCTAGCCCCCCTCCTCCAGTCTCAGCCCAGACAAGTGGGTAGGTTTTCAGCCATACAGTGACATCTGTCAGCTGATGGTCCTCAGGTCGCTGCTGGTGCAGTCTGTACTCATCTTCAAGTTGTAGGGTGAGTATTTGTATGGGACTCCCATACTGGTCTGTGACAAGGGGGTTCTTCATCTTTGAAGATGATATGAGCCCCTACCTTAGTTAGGAGGTCTCACCCAAGAAGAGGGTAGGGGCAGTCTGGGATAACCATGAACGTGTGGGATACCCGGCCCACTCCTAAGTCCATGGTTCTTCGGGTAGTCCATTAATATTGTTTGATGCCCATGGCCCCCTGGACCCATGATTTCCTGGCATCCATGGGATCATGGTCCTGTGTCAGGACTGAATGCTGGGCTCCGGTATCTACCAGGAAATTAATTGGAGTCTCCTCCACTCTGAGAGTTACCCGGGGCTTGGGGAGGGGTGGCGAGCCCTGATCCCCCTACCCTTCGAGCCCGCTCAGTTCCAAGACTGGCACTGGGGGTGGGGCATGAAGGTCTGGGAGGTGGTTTCTTGGGGCACTCTCAGGCCCAGTGTCCATGTTCCTTATAATAGGTGCACTGATCATCCTGGAGGCGGAGTCTTTCCCTGCCTGGGGAGCCCTCCTTACCTCCTGCCGCCAGTCAGTGCAGCCGCCTGTTTCTTTCGTCCGAGGTCACAGCCATGGAAGCCAGGAGGATCCTGGCTAATTCCTGGGTCTGTCTTTTAGCTGCCTTCATTTGCTTTTCTTCGGGGGTCTCACAGTTGTTGTAGACTCTTTCAGCAACTTCTAGGAGCTCCTGCAAAGACTTCTTGCCCAGTCTATCTATTCTCTGCAGCTTGTGCTTAATGTCTGGAGCTGACTGATTAACAAAGAACATGGACAACTGCTGCTCTATTCTCCTCAGCTTCAGGGTCCAGGGGTGTGTGCATGCGGAATGCCTCCATAATTCTTTCTAAGAAAGCTGCTGGGGGTTCTGTCTTTTCCTGCTGTACATTACCTACCTTGGCCAAATTAGTTGGCTTTCTAGCAGCTTTACGAGACCCCTCATGAGAGTCTGGTGGTAGACTTGGAGTGTTACCTGACCTGTTTCCATATTAAAGTCCCAATCGGGGTGAGTAAGAGGAAAAGCGGCATTGATGAGAGCCTGGTTGGTGGTGGGGCTTCCGTCTGTGTCCTCAACAGCCTTCCTGGCCTCAGCCAAGATGCGGTTCTTGTTCCTCGGTGATGAAAAGAACCTGTAACAGTTGGTGACAATCATCCCAGATAGGCTGGTGGGTAAAAAAAATTGAGTCTAAGAGGTCAATCAAGGCGGTAGGTTTTTTTGATAACTTAGGGTTCTGCATTTTCCAGTTATAGAGATCACTTGTGGCGAAGGACCAATAGTGGTACAGCTGATTCGGGGGGGTTCGCTCCATTGGGGGGCTTGCTGTGTGGAGAGGCAACACTGTGGACTCCGCCGTCAAATCGCGCAGGGTTCTACGGCGGGTGTGAGGTGGGCTCCGGTGGCTACCCTCTGGACCTGGGGCTGGAGTGGCCTCGCTGCCTGGTGGACTCTGAGGAACAGGTGCCTCCCGAGGTGAGGGTCGATAGGGAGGGGGGAATAGCACTTCTGAATCAGTTCCTCCTTGGAGGACCGGGGGGAGGGGCAGTGGGTTCAGGGGACTTCTCCTTTTTCTCCTTCAAGGCTAGGAGTTTAGCTACTTCCTTGCCTGATGGAGGAAGGAGGGGTTTTAAACCATGATGGCAGGTTCTCCACGAAGTCCTGCCAAGCAGTTATATATGGGATCTGGTCCGAGTGCCCAGTCCCAGATTGATACACTATATCTTTGACCTGAAAGATAATGGGGAGATGAAAAGTGCCCTCTGGTGGCCATCCAACGTGGCACATCGGCCATTCATTCCTGCAAAAAAACACAAGTTTTCCTCTGGACACATTAAAGCCATACTCTTGGGCTTTGTCTTTGAAGTCCTGGAAATGAGTCAAAGTTAGGGAAAGGGGGGTCGTCTGCGTCTGTCCCATGTCACCCTCCAAATATAATAAACACAGACAAAACAAATACACCTAAGATTCCTACAAAAGACAGAAGCCTGCCCTTGCGGGTTTTCAGGCAATACTGAAAATGAGATGATGGTGTAACCCCATCTGGCGGTTGTGACCCGCATTGTCTCTCAACCAGAAGGATAGCCTCTTCGTGGTCTTCTTGACCAGGGACTGGGGACTCCACATCTCAGTCTGCCATCCATGGGGTGTCCCTTCTTCTACTCTGCCGGGGATTCCATGTCCTGACTACAGATTCAACAAACAGAACCAACATGGAACAGGACAAGACAAATGCCGGCACACACACACTCACCTCTGGAGCAGGTACTCGGTGATTTTGGGGGGGTTCTCTCAGATGAGCCCCCAAATGTTGTGCTCAAGTTGCGGGATCCCCCACATAAATCACCCAGAGACCAAATCCGATTTGTTTATTTACAAGCTCGAGCCTGGGCTCCCTGGTCCTGGCGGAGCAGGAGAGCAGAAGCCCCGATCTTGAAAAGGAGGGAGGTTTTTAAGGGTACAGAAAGAAAAAAAGGGAGAGGGTGAGGTGTGAACCACTGGGGCGAGTTGATGGGGGGTGGAGGACTAGGGGACGGAGCACTTGTCCTTGGCTATCTGGAAGAGTGTGCAAGGGCACGGATCATGGGGCAAGGACCGGGGGAAGGGAGGGAGCAGGTTGCCTAACGCCTTTGGTATGCAGCTGCAAAATGAAGACTGAGGGACAAGATGAAGTTAGTTTTAACAAAATGGAGTTAACTTGGTCCTTACAGTTGTTGTTTGGAAAAGGGTCTTGCTCTGTTGCTCAGTCTTGAGGTTCAGGCTTACAGTGGTGTCATCATGGCTTACTGTAGCCTTGAACCCCTGGGCTCAAGTGATCTTCCTATCTCAGTCTCCCAAGTAGCCGGGATTATAGGCATGTACCACCACACCTGGCTTAAGAGATGGAGTCTCACTATGTTGTTCAGGATGGTCTTGAAATCCTCAAGTAGTCTACCTACTTTGGCATCCCAAAGTGCTAAGATTACAGGTGTGAGCCACCATTCCTGGCTTCTTTCCAGTACATTTTTTAAAATCTCAAGATGTATTTAACAATTTGGTTTATTTAAAAAAATCATTCAGGGCTGGGCATGGTAGTTCACATTTGTAATCCTAGCACTTTGGGAGGCTGAGGCAGGAGATCGCTTGAGGTGAGGAGTTTGAGATCAGCTTGAGTAAGAGCAAGACTTTGTCTCTACAAAAAACAAAAATTTAGCTGAGTGTGGTGGTGTACTCCTGTACAGGTAGTCCCCATGTTATGAACCAGGTAGGTTCTATAGGTTTGTTCTTAAGCTGAATATGAATGTGAGTTGGAATAGGTAACAGGTACATTTACTTATTACCTGTTATAGCCTCCATTTGTAACTGAAAGTTAAACATCAGTTGAATGTTTGTAACTCAGGGATTTTACTGTAATAGCCTCTGTTCATAAGTGCGAGTTATACAGAAGTTTGATGTTTGCAACTCAGGGATTGCCTGTACTCCCAGAGACTCAGAAGGCTGAGGTAGGAGGAACATTTGAGGTAGCTGTGAGCTATGATGATGCCACTGCACTCTGGCCTGGGCTACAAAAAAGAAAATTATTTTATGTTTTTACTTCACTTTCTGATCATATGGAATTCAGTTATAATTGTTTTAGTGTTCTTGTCTTCAAAATTTGACAGTGTATCAGTGCTGGTTGGTTTTATTAACAATTGATTAATTTATCATTAAATAATATCATAATAAATAATGACATATTATTAAATAGGTCATATATTGTTTCTTTGCATGATTTGCTAGATGGGTCCAGAGCAGGGTTTAGTCTGTGGTTAATTATTCCTCATCACTGAGAAAGGATTTTCCTGAGTACTTCTCCAAATGTCATTTGCATTATGAGTGTTTCAGTTTGGCTGGTGAGAACAGGCACTATTCCCAGCACCATATGAGTTTTGAGAACTGTCATGTCTAATTTTGGGGGTAGTTCTTTCCCAGGCCATGGGTAGCGTGTTTGCATCCATGAGTTTTTCAGCGCTCTACTGAATGCTTAAGGAGAACTTTGCAGGGGTCCAGAGTGTTGTTTCAGTGCAGCGCTCTCCTTCCCAGTATCACGTGCTCTAAATTCAAGCTGTCTTGGCTTCCTGGATTCATTGCCTTGTCCATCAACTCAGGAGTCCACTGGCCTCAACCTGGCCTCCCTGGGCAAGAATAGTGCTCACCTTGTTTGTTTCCTGTTTCTCAGGGACGGCTCTCTTTTGTTACTTGATATGCATTGTTGTCCAAACAGTTCCATATATTTTCTCCAATTTGGGTGGTTCCTCAGGTGGGAAGATAAATCTGGTCCCTGTTACTCCATTTTTGTTGGAAGCAGAAGTGTTGTCATAGTTTCCAGGTACTAAGTTTTGGGATGGTTGTTTATGCAGCAGTGACCAGAACAGAAGATGAAGCTTGAGGGAACAAACAGTTATTGTCACAATTAACATGCTTAATATAAATGAAGTTTACTGAGGGAATTGGACTTATTTTGACAATGATATGGCTATTTATAATCGCTTCATTGAAATATTATCATACAGTCACCATAATCAATTTTAGAACATTTTTATCACCCCTAAGGACATTCCATACCCATTAAAAGTCATTCTCTATATCCTTCCAATGCGCCAGACTTAGGCAACCACCAATCTACTTTCTGATTCTACGGATTTGCCGATTATAACCATTTCATATAAATGATAATATATAACACATAGTCTTTCATGACTGTTTTCTTAGCGTAAGGTTTTAAAAGTTCATCCATGTTGTAGAACATATCATTTCATTTAGTTTTATTGCCACATAATAAGAGTAGAACACATTTTATCCATTCATGAGTTTATGGATGTCTGGGTCATTTCCATTTTTTGGCTATCATGAACATTCACATACAAGTTTGTATGTGGACATGTGTTTAATCTTCTTGAATTAAAAACATACAGGAGTGGATTTGTTGGGTCATAATGGCAATTCTTTATTTAACCTTTTGGGGAACTGCCAGCCACAGCAGTTCACATTTCTACCAGCAGTGTACGTGGGTTTCCAATCTCTCCACATTCTTGCTAGTATTTGTTATTATCTATCTTTTTGGATTATAGCCATTCTAGTGGCTATAATGTGGCATCTTCTGTGGTTTTGATTTATATTTGTCTGATATTAAGCATCTTTTATGAACTTATTGGCCATTTGTATCTCTTCTTTGGAGAAATGACTATTCATATTCTTTTAAAGGTAGTTGTCTTTTTATTATTTAGTTGTAATAACCCTTTATATTTTTTGGTACAAGTAACTTATCAGATACATGACTTGCAAATTTTTTGTCCTATTTTGTGGCTGTATTGTAACTTTTTGGACTGTGTTCTTTGGAGCATAGAAATTTTAACCTTCAGTCCAATTTATTTTTTTCTTTCATTGCTTAGACAGCAAATTATTTTATAAAATATTCTCTATGTGTTGGACACTTCTTTGTAAAATGTTGTAATAAATATTTTGTAAATAAAGGTAACATTTAGCTACGTTTCCCTATGTAGGATGACTTTAGGGGTGACTTTTGGGATACTCTGTACTTTCGGTGTACTATTTATAAAGGTTTTGCCTAAGGCCAAGTACAGTGGCTCATGCCTGCAACCCTAGCACTCTAGGAGGCTGAGATGGGTGGATGGCTTGAGTTCAGGAGTTCGAGATCAGCCTGAGCAAGAGCGAGACCAGCCTGACCAGCCTCTGTCTCTACTAAAAATAGAAAAATTAAATGGGTGTTCTGGTGGGTACTTGCAGTCCCTGGTACTTAGGGGGCTAAGGCAAGATTGCCCGAGTCTAAGAGTTTGAGGTTCCTTTGAACTGTAGAACTGTAGAATGCCACAGCATTCTACCAAGGGCAATAGAATGAGACTGCCTCAACAAAAAAAAAAAAAAAAAAAAAAAAAAGAAGGTTTCATCTAACCCAAGGTAACAAAGACTATTATCATCTATAAATTTTTAGCTTGATATATTCTGAGTTAACTTTTTTATATAGAATGAGGTAAAGGGTCCACATTCATTTTTCTACCTGTAGATATTCAATTGTCTCAGCACTGTTTGTTAAAAAAACAATTCTTTCCCTCTACTAAATCGTTTTGGCATTTTTATCAAAAATCAATTGACTATAACTATGAGGGTTTATCTCTGTGGACTCTCAGACCTATTCCACTGATCTATATGTCTGTTTTTATGCCAGTACTACACTTTGATTACTAAAGCTTTGCACCAAGGTTTGAAATTGAGAAACGTAAGCCTTCCAACTTTGTTCTTTTTTTTGAGATTGTTTTTGCTATTCCTTTGGAATTCAAGTATTTAGGATCAGTTTGCCCATCTTGGCAAAGAATTGAGTTGGGATTTTGATAGGGAGAGTGTTTAATTTGCAGATCAGTTTGGGGCAATATTGCCATGTTCACAATATTAACTCTTCTGATCTATGAGCATGAGATGCCTTTCCATTTATTTGTTCTTGAATTTCTTTCAGAAACATTTTGTTTTCAGAATGTAAGTCTTATACTTCTTTTGTTAAATCTATTCCTAAATATTTTATTCTTTTTGATATTACTGTAAATTGCTTTCTTAATTCCATTTGTTTCATTCATTGTTACCATATAGAAATGAGATTGAGTTTTGCAATTTTTTGATATTGATGAACTCATTTATAAGTTCTAATGTTATCTACAAATAGAGATAGTTTTATTTCTTCTTTTCCAATCTGAATGACTTTACCCCTCTTACATAATTGTTGTGAGTAGAAACTCTAGTACAACATAGAATGGAAGTTGCAAGAGTGAACATCCTTATTTTTTCCTGATCATTGGAGATAAGAATTTCTTCTTTCTCTACTAAGTATAATGTTAGCTCTGGGTTTTGTGTAGATGACTTTTATCATGTGGGAAAGTTCTCTTCTATTTTTAGTTCACTGTGTTTTTATCATGAAGGAGCACTGAAATTTAGTCAGACTTTTTTTGTGTCTACTGGAATGATCATGTAGTTTTTGTACTTTATTCTAAGAATATAGCATATTGCATTAATGTCTTCTCAGATGTTAAATGCAACTTTGCATTCCTGTGATAAGCCCTACTTGGTCAAGGTAATAACTTTTATACATTGCTGATCTTGGTTTGCTAGTATTTTGTTTAAGATTTTTGTCTCTATATTTATCAGAAATATTGGCCTGTTTTTTCTTTTTTTCTTGTGATATCTTTGTCTGGTGTTAGTAGCCTAACAGGATGAGTTGGGAAGTAGTCGCTCCTCTTCCATTTTTTTTCAAAGCATTTGCGAAGAATTGATATTAATTCTTTAAATGTCTGATAGAATTCACCAGAGAAGCCAGTTGGGACTCAGCTCTTCTTCTTTTTTATCACCATGTGCTATGTTTACTTATTTTTTTTCATGTGTTCATTAACTGTCTGTCTCCATAGGTAGTGCAGAGACCAGGAGAAGTCTGGGCCTTGGTCAGTCTAAGCTCTGAGAACAAGGCAGGGGGTGGCCAGGACCAGGGCCTGCTGAGGACATGGCATGGCCAAAGCTCAGGTTTCTCTGCTCCTTGCCCCGCCTCCCCAGCTCATCCCTCCTCCCCAGGGAAGGACTGAGTGGTGAGGGCCCTTTCTGCACATCCTCAGAAGGAAGAATCAAACTCACCATACAGGGATGAATGATGGACCCCCAAAAGATCCTGGGCTCTTCTTTGTTGGAGTTTTTAAAATTAATTCATTACCTAATTGTAAAATTAATTCTATTTCTTTACTTGTTATGGGCCTATTAATATTTTCTATTTCTTCTTGAGTCAAGTTTGTTAGTTTGTATTTCTAGGAATTTGTCCAATTCGTCTAAGCTGAATAATACTAATATTCATAATTCCTTATACTTATTTTTAAACTAATTTTTATATGAAATATTTCCAACTCACAAAGGATAGGAAGGAAAAAAATCAACAATCAGCATTTTGACGTATGGCTATAGATTATTAAATCAACAAAATATTAGAAAGTTGAAGTCTCCTTTTACATCCTCCCCAATCTAATTTTTTCTTTCCAGAAGTATCCTGAATTTTGAAATTGACATTAGTCCATACCACCTATGTTTTTTTTTTTTTTTGAGACAGAGTCTCACCTTGTCGCTTTCAGTAGAGTGCCATGGCATCACAGCTCACAGGAACCTCAAACTCTAGCAGGCGTCCTCAAACTTTTTAAACAGGGGGCCAGTTCACTATCCCTCAGATAGGTGGAGGGCCGGACTATAGTTAAAAAAAAAAAAAAACAACTATGAACAAATTCCTATGCACACTGCACATATCTTATTTTGAAGTAAAAAAAACAAAACAGAAACAAATAAAATCACACCACCTCATGTGGCCTGCTGGTTGCAGTTTGAGGACCCCTGCAAGCGATTCTCTTGCCTCAGCCTCCCAAGTAGCTGGGACTACAGGTGCCCACTATTTTTTTGTTGCAGTTGTCATTGTTGTTTAGCAGGCCTGGCTAGGTTCGAATCTGCCAGTCCCAGTGTATGTGGCTGGTGCTCTAACCACTGAGTACAGGTGCTGAGCCCCACCTATGTTTTTATACTTTCCATCTTTACGTGTAGAAAAAATACACAGGTTTTAAAATACTACATGAAATATGTAGGCTTTATCCTGCACTTTTTTTTACCCCTGAGCATTTTGTTTCAAGATTCTTTTATGTTGACATATTAGATTTAGTTCATTCATGTAAATTGCTGTTAAACGGTTCTCCAAGTGAAAAGCGTAGAGGTTGCTTGCAATTATTGCTTTGTAAACACACGTTACTGCTCATTCTTGTTCATGATTTCCTATGCACACCTGTGTTTCTCAAGGATGTGTACCAAAAAAGTTGAATTGCTGGTCAAGGGTTTGTGTATCTTCAACTTTACTAGATATTTTAATTTTTTTATATTTAATTTTTTTGAGAGAGTCTTGCTTTGTCATCCAGGCTAGAGTGTGGTGTTGCAATCATAGTTCAGGTGTCTCCTGGACTCAGAAACCCTCCTGTCTCAGTCTCCCAAGTAGCTGGGGCTGTAGGTACTCACCACCCTGCCCAGGTGATTAAAAAATTGTTTTAGAGACAGAATCTCATTATGTTGCCCAGGCTGGTCTTGAACTCCTAGCCTCAAGTGATGCTCTTGACTTAACCTCTGTAAGTGCTGTGATTACAGATGTGAGCCACTGTGCCCAGCCTACTAGATATTTTTTAAATCATTCAATCACTCTCCAGCTTTTGTAATGTGCTCAAGTGGCTACAGGAGTCCCAGCATAATCTGTGGTAATGTTTCATACAAGTTGTTTTGCATGGCTCAGTTAGTAGGGTTCATTTAAGATGCTACAGTCTTGGAATCTTGGCGAGAGTTAACCTAGTAAAGCCCACGGTGGATGACATTAATCATCTATGTGAGTAGCTGCTTTGGAAAATGTGTGAAATCAAGGAGGCTTGAGAGATACCCAGATATAATAGAAGTAGTTGGTGGATCCTCATGATAAAAATGAATTTATTAGGATCTAATCAATTATATTCACAAAGTATCTAAACAAAGGCAGAGAGTTACATGTCCTGAGTCTATAGGAATAGTGCTTTTTTTTCCGAATATTTGAGTGTCTCTAAAACTCACGTTGAAACTTAATCCCCAGTGCGACAGTATTAAGAGGTGATTCTGGGATTCATGCCGGTAGCAAAGGGCTTGAGGGAAGCCTCCTGGTCCTCCTGCGCTGTCTCCTCCCCCCAGGAGGGTGAGCCCTGGAGCAGAGATCAGGACCTCACCAGGTCATCTCCGACCTGAGTCTCCAGAACTGTGAGCAACGCGTTTCTGTTGTTTACAATGACCCCACCTAAGGTTTTCTGTTATAGCCGCCTGAACGGAGTGAGACAAAATGGTCTGGATTCTGGGGTTTCAGAAGCTTGGTCTCAAATTTCTGCTGTTTCAAATTTGCGATATCAGGAAAGTCATTTACTCTCTATCATTGCCCGGTCTGTAAAAAGAGTTCCCACCTAGCACAGACTTGGGTTTGAGTGAGGTTACGCGTAGGCAGCTCCTGACCCCGCCGGCTGCTGCTCAGCAGCGGTGTCCAGCCGCACGCTGCAGGGGGCGCCGGCCGCGGACAGCGCGGGCAGAGGGGTCCAAGGCATTTTGTTGCAGCACCTTTTTTGGCACCCTTGTCGCAGTTTCTGTGAATTTCATGTTTCGGTCAGCTTTCCAATTTGCTTAACAGACAGAATTGGAAAAAAAAAATAGGTTATTTGTTTAAATAGTGTTGTAGACCTTTCCTAGGGCTTAAAGAAGTGTTGCGACAAAGCCATTGTAACCACTTTCTGTCTAGCGAACTTAAAGGGCAGGGTGAGCTGTTTGTGATTGAGTTTAGTGCGACTCGGCGGTGCATCCAGCTACGGGTGGCAAAAACATTAGGGCTCTCAAAGGCCTGTCTCTAAATCTCTAAGAATCCCCTCCTCACTTCGGCCTTGGGGTGCAGGTTCGCAGACCCCAGCGCGACGCGCAGGAGAGGTGCTCAGAATGTCGCGGCACGCCCTGCTTCCCGGCCATTACATGGTGTTGGGTTATTAGCGAGGTTTCTTTCTGACAGTTTTTTTTTTTTTTTTTTTGGTAGAGACAGTCTCACTTTACCGCCCTCGGTAGAGTGCCATGACGTCACAGGACACAGCAACCTCCAACTCCTGGGCTTACGCGATTCTCTTGCCTCAGCCTCCCGAGTAGCTGGGACTACAGGCGCCCGCCACAACGCCTGGCTATTTTTTCGTTGCAGTTTGGCCCGGGCTGGGTTTGAACCTGCCACCCTTGGCATGGCGCCCTACTCACTGGGCCACAGTTTTAAGAATTATCTGTCAGAATGGGAAGTAGCTATTTGCCGTGCGGTGAGGGAATGGTCTTTGTGTGACCCGGGGAAACTGCAAGAGGATTATGAGGCCACACAAATTGCTGGTGATATAAGGTACACCTGTCCTGAATTAGTCTTCTCTTGGTTTAAGGCTGGTTTTTATTGTAATGTGGACGTCATTACCAGATATCCCTAAGTGTATGGATGTGTCTGTTTACAAATGCTTTGGTTGATTGGATGTAGAGAATTATGAAGATGCTAAGTGGTGACTTTGTCCAATATCTGAAAAGCTTTCTAAGGATCTGCATTACCCAAAGAAAACAGAATTATTTATTTTATTATTATTTTTTGAGACAAGACTCTAACTATGTCACCCTCAGTAGAGTGCTGTGGCGTCGCAGCTCACAGCAACCTCCAGCTCTTGGGCTTAAGAGATTCTCTTGCCTCGGCCTCCTGAGTAGCTGGGACTATAAGCGCCCGCCACAACGCTGGGCTATTTTTTTGGTTGCAGTTGTCATTTGTCACTGTTGTTTAGCTGGCCCGGGCTGGGTTCGGCCCGCCAATCCCCGTGTATGAGGCCGGCGCCCTGCCGACTGAGCTATGGGCGCCTCCCAAAACAGAATTATCTACAGAAGACTCTAACAGTCCTTCAGAAATTGGGGATCCTTGAATGACCAGCTTCCTCATACCTTTCCAGAACGAGTTTTTGGAATTTCCTTCAATGATTCTGTCCTGTAGCACATAGTAGGTGCTCAGTAGGAATTTCTCCTGTGTTCATATGCGCCATGGCTTTTATACAGTCAACAGCAGCTCCTGCAGGGCCTGAGCCTTCCTAGTGCGGCTTCCACGACACCCATTGCCAGCCCCTTCTCCATGGGAACCAGGTGTGACTGAAAGGCCGTTATCAAAAATGGGGAAAAGGCTCAGCGCCTGCAGCAAGCTGTTATGGCGCCGGCCGCATGCACCAAGGCTGGCGGGTTTGAACCCGGCCCGGGCCTGCTAAACAACAGTGACGAATGACAACTGCAACCAAAAAATAGCTGGGCGCTGTGGCGGGTGCCTGTAGTCCCAGCTACTCAGAAGGCTGAGGCAAGAGAATCACCTAAGCCCAAGAGCTGGAGGTTGCTGTGAGCTCTGACACTACAGCGCTCTACTGAGGGTGACATAGTAAGACTCTGGCGGGGGAGAGGTGCACCAGGACCCTGTGGAGCGCGCTGCTCCAGTGCTGCAGGAAGAACAGAGCCCCATGTGGCTTCCCGTGCAGGAGACTCAGTGGTTATGTGAAGCCAGACACTTGGTTGACTTCCACCAGCGCTAAGTGGCCATTCTTCTGTTCACATATGGTTAGAAACATGGCTTGTGCCAAACACCGAGGGACCCATCCAAACACAGGGACTGCAGCTTATACTCCAAATATCAGAAACCGAAGTTTTAAGGAACACCTTGATCTTTGAACCTTTATTATGTTTTGTACAGGGGATTCTCTATTAGCTGTTGTGGTTTTAAAACAATTAGTAAAACTTAGCTTTCATTTGTATTTATTTTGTATTTTATACTTCTCTGCTCCATGTTTTTGTCTCTCAAAATTCATTAAAAAATAAAAATCTGTTACAGAAAAAAATCTGTTCTCCAAATACATTTCACCTTGCCCATGAGTTTTCCTCTCATGACACTGTTCCTAGAGCTCCCTGCTGAGACCCCTGCACTCTCCTCTCAGCTCCTAGGGCAGCTTCTGTGCTGGTGGTGCCATCACTTTCTTTCACACAAGTGCTACATATGTCCTTAACCCTTTGGAAACATCATCTCTGAACTGGCCTATTGGGTCTGCTCAAGTGTCCTAGGTAATGAATGTTTTGCTGTATTTAGGAAATTCTTTCTTTCTCCCCTCCTGCGGTTCAGACTCTACCCATTTTCGTAATCAAATACTGAAGTACAAAGTAGTTGTCAATCAAGTTTACTCATTATCATTTTGCTTCTTCAACGTAAGGAGAGAAGGGCTGACATTAAATGTCATTTTACTAAGAGAATACAGAATTCCAAAGACCATTTGTATGGCCTATAAAAACACCTGTCATACTTCTTTTCCAGACTTGGCTAAATTGGAGAATGACCTGAGTCTTTCAGGAATTTTGTTGGTGCTGAGCCAGGTTTTCACTGAGCATGTCTGTGTGTGCATGTATCACTCAGCCCACTGGAAGAACAGCACACCACCTGCTGCTGTTCATTCAGTGCTGCCTTGTGATTGCTGAAGAAAGACCATGACTTTGGTATAAATCTTGACATGTCCAAGTTCAGCTAGTACATGTGAGTTTCTATTTTGTATCTCATGGTCCTGGACTGAGGGAGGGTAGCTCACTATGTGTGTTCTATAACCACCTTGGGAGTTTATATGTTTTTCTTGGTGGCTGTGAGTTGTGTTCTAAAGGAGGTGTATCCTCCCAAATCCGCCCCCATTCCACAGTCAACCACAGCATGACCAACCCATAGGGTATAGTCTTTCCTCTTCATAGCAAGAATCATAGTACATCAAAACGCTTTTTATTTAAGACACAAAAATGCAAAATTGCTGAGATATCAAACATTTCCCAAACAGCTATGATACTGCCACTGTGTACAAAAGATCTGATGATAAATGTGCACACATATAAAAGTACAGTACACGTTGCCTATGCACAGTGCACGTGCGAAACGTATGGCATTCAGACATGATATGGAATTGATTTCAGGGGTGCAAACAGCAAATACAAAGGCATCATGGTTTTTCTTTTAAAAAACAACATAAAGGCAATACATGAATGGACCCCCGATTGCCATAATTTTTTGTTAAACAAGTGCTTCAACAAGCAGGGCTCTGTAGATTGGTATCTTTCTCCTTTTTTTCATAAAGTGAGATGCTAAGACATAATGTGATGATGAAAATAAAGAAGAGAAACACCTATCACGTTGCATTTCTATTGCAAGCAAGAAAAGAAAACTAATTTCTACACAGAAAGAAACTTTGTATTACTACTGAATATGTATTATTCTTAAACCAACAAACAACTCTATACTATTTTACATGAAAACAATAGAGAAATATCTACATCTTTGTGAAAAGTATAACCTTAAATGGATAATACCATTTTTGGGACTGATTTTTGAGATCTCACTAGTCTCACATTTTAAATAAAAAGTGCCTCCTTTTGGCAAATACTTGGCAATGCCTTTGGTTCCTTTAAAGCAAGTCTGCATTACTATTGGTTAGTTGAAATCAAGTACTTTTGGTAGATACTAAACCTTTTCCTAAATGTTTCCTCTTCCTAATTAGCAAGATTCCTTATAGCGACATGTACAGAGGTAACTGTTATGAGTTTCGGTGATTCTATAAACTTTGCTAAAGCTTTGTCATAGTAGTTGGCATAAAGCTCTATTAGACACTGTAGCTGTGTTCGTATCTCCAAGAACCTGTTTTATTTGATTCCAGACAGCACCTTGTAGATCTGAGATTGCTATCTTGTCACAAAATTGTGACATTTTCCAATAACGATTCACAGAGCAATGTGTTCATGTGTAGGATAAGAGGTCTGTAAACATGTGCAGCTTTTCCAATTATAGGCCTTCTGCAAGAGATTTCAGGGAGAAGCTCTTTGCACTGACGTGTTTCCTCGGATACCGTAAAAAAAAAAAAAAAAAACGGGACATGGGGGAAAACACGGACCTACCTATAGCCATGTAGACAGAATCACTTTACAAGTAACAACGCAGCCCAGAAAGACTGCTGAATGAACAAATTTTTGAAGGTTTGAACCAGGAAAAAAAATTGCTACATCTTAATTATTTTCCAGTTTTGACTGAAATTACTTAAAAGATTAGCTGAAATGCAGTTAGGATGCTCTCCAAATACACACTTATGCACGTGTAAGCTATGCTCCTTGATGAATCTGACCTTCCAGTTAATGGTCTTTGTTAATTTTGGGCTAACTTTGCGGCCTCCAGTCAGCGGGACAATTTGAATGGGTATTCTCTGTTGCCAGTGTTCAACATTCATTTTTGTAGTAATGAATAGTGAAAAATGAGGAATTATTTGTGAATTTGGTTAAACCGACCTGTGCTGCTCTACTAGATAATGATTATCTATTCTCTCTGTAGTTTTCTTAAAAGTCCCCAGCAGTGCCATGTGGTCCCCATCTGCCTGTCAGCCACGTGGTTCTCTAAGGCTGGCCACCACATGAGCTCATGGAAAACAGTGTGAGGATGTACACGGAAATGTGGGCTTCTCCTAAATATCTTCAACCCTACTGAAGTACTTTACTACTTCTCTAAGGCCAAGTCCATTTGAGGATAGTAAAGGGACTATCCCAGGGACAGATGTTTGGCTAATTTCAGCCTGGTGATTCTGAAAGGACTCTGAAGAAAGCTGTGCTGCCTGGATGAGCTGGGGTTGAGGGTGAAGGAAGCCTGAGTCAGCTTTGGTGACAAAATGGGAAACAAGCTCCTGAGACACCCGCTGTGTCTGCTGACTGCACAGTTCAGGGGTGCTATCTCACTACCAGGACTTGGCCGTCCATGAGCCTAGAGGCAATCCCAGGAGCCTTTGCCACTGCTCCTAAACAGTACTCACAAGCCCCGAAGGGTCATTTATAGGGATCACAGGATCATGTAGTCTTTCTAAAGGAAATTCAAATATTTAATAAGATCTCTTTAGTATTACAAAAATACTCATATGAAACAAACACAAATAGTATCTAAGCAAGAAATTCCACAAATTCAGAATGCATCTATATAGAAATATGTGGCAAATACTATACAGTAGATTGCACATTTCAGGAGAAACACTAGCATGTGAACCACTAACAATGTCCTAAGAGGTTTCTTAGCAGATGCTTTGCTGAAATGTACAAGATGAACACATAGCCCTGGCTCTCCAAAGACTTTATACAGGCTTTGGTATAGTACTTTTAATTTGTCCCACCCCCATTAAGATGATCTGGTATCTATGTACAACAGAAGAGGAAGGTTGATACTATTGCATTTCAAGAATATGTAGGGAAGTAAGACTGGGAATTAGTTGTTTCTTGGCAATATGACATTCCACAGTATGACACGTGACAGTGCCAACTACACAGACACGTCCTGAGCATGGGGTGTGGTGACCTGTGCTCCAGTGGCTATAACCTTACATGACAACAATCTTCCTTAGTCCCACACACTCCTCCCCATTACACTTCCCATCACACCAGTGAGTTCACTCATGGCCTTGTTTACAGAACATTGTCTTTGTTCATGTCATGTGTGTGGGTACACCACTTGTGCGTTATTTCACTCCAACCTGGGGCTACGTAGTGGAGGTCCTGGAGGGCTGCACGCATGTCACTGGTGTCCAGTTAGCTATTCGAGCCAGAACAGGAGGACCACGTGGAATGGTGCAAGAATACACAGTCACAGACAGCAGGCTGATGCATTCTTTGCACTGCATTGTGTATTTTTGGAGAGCAACCTTCCTGTGGCATGTTTCAAACTCTATCTTAAAAAGCAATAAAGGGAATGGAGGGCTAGAAAACTATTTATTTACATAACTCAGGATTATGAAAACATAAAGTTATTCAACAAGAGTTAATTGCACTAGCTGTTCAGTTGCCTCCTCCAGTCCCACTGATGCTTGGTGCTAATTTAATAAGCCATTTAAATCTTAATGGAAAAGGTGCTCAGGGCCCAAATATGGACCTGATAATACCTAGACACAAACCCTCAGCAAAAAACCCATAGCCAAGACCTCCCATAAAAAAAGTACCTTCCCAAGAAACAGCCTGGCCCTGGGGAAAGGCCCTTGTCAAGGGAACTGGCATGAGGGTAACACTATGTCTAGTGGGGTAAACTCTCGCTGGGCTTGGTCGGGTAATGGTGTTCTAGTTAACAGAGTTCCTGTATCCCGTGCGCTGGTTTACCAATTTCTAAACACAAACGACTCACCACAGACTATACTCAGCACAGCGACCTCTGCCTTGAAGCACTGGAAAAGACTGGCAGAGCTTTGAGTGCCTCAGGCAGGAAGTGCCGGGCAGCAGAGGGCTCCATCGTGCTTCATGCAGGAAAAGCAGACTTTTCTTACATGTAGCAAAATTTATAAGCCAAAAATACAAACCTGAAAAGATTCACAAATTCTTTCCAAATATTAGGCCAGGCTGCCTCCTGCACGTCACTGTGGAACACTTACCATTTAATGAACCAGGTTCAGCCTGGCCGTAGGGTTTACATAGGGTGAGGCAGAGTGCACAGTATTAGTATTTAATAAAAACCTCTATACTCTTTTTATAGATTTCAGTTTTTGATCAGTTATTTACATTATCATAAACCTAAATGATTAGCTTGAAATAATCTCATGGTAGTTGGCATTTTTGAAATTCTTAAGAAACTACTTAACAAATATGTAATAACTTTTTTCTATATTAAAAAACTAATAAAACCTCCAGTTTCTCAATCTTCAGCTTGACAATATAGTGAGCGCTCAGGTGGGACATCCAGTTACAAGCCTATGAAATGGTAACCCGGGATCAGAGGCAGAAGACAGACAGCCAAAGCTGGGAGCCAGCGGCCCGCCGTGTACCTGGCACAGTCCAGCCTGGATTCATCCTGGAAATGTCCTGGCTAGATGACAGATCTCCCTCACCTTCCATTCTTCCAACTCACCAGCTCAGAAAGATATTTCATGTTAAAGCCTTTTCTTGATTCTTTGAGATGGGTCTGGTTACCTGAACGTTAGTCAGCAATTCTTTAAGTACAGAAATAAACGTGGCTCAAGTATTCTAGAAATAATGTCATTAAAAAAAAGTAGGACCATTGTATACCCATTTCCTTACCCCAATGTAGGCTGTACAAATCACTGTGTCAGAGCGTACATACAAGAGCTTAATATACACCACTAAATCAATCTAATCAACCCAGAGGGCTGTGAATTTTCAGTGTTATCAATACACCTGGACTTTTTACAGTGGATTTTTTGTGACAGTATTTTGTACACATCTTCTGATTATGCTGGAAGATTTTTCTTTTAAATTTAAACGTGGAAATATAAAGTGAGATTCCAAAAATCACAAAATAAACTGTAACACACAAAAAATTACATAGGTTTCTGAATGGAACCAAAAGTCTTCAGCTAGATGCTGTCACCAAAGTGGCCAGCACGCTCCAGTGCTCTCGACCCCCACTGTGTCTTGGGCGTGGCTCAGGCCCTCTCTAGGAAGTACTGAGTGCAGTGACCTCTCACCTCCCTCTCATCAGCCTTATTTTTTGAGTGGAATTAAATGCCTTCTATCTGGGGTCTTAAAGTGACCATAGACGTTTAAATAAAGTGATTGCAGAGAATCCTAATGTCATTTTCCTGCGTACATTACTTTTCTTTATGTGTTTATGTACAGGTGCTTTATCATTCTTTACTGCAGTCCGAAGAATCAGATGAGTTTTCTTTGTCTACTGTGTTTTTCAGAAGGCCCTGTGCTGTATTAAATTGTAGAAATTCATTGTAGCATTTCATTGCTCGATGCAATGAAATGTTTTCAAACTTGGGTTCCAGGCTATGACCTTCTTCTATCCATTCTTTCTGTGACAACATATTTTAATGCAACTCTGCAACTATGGCTCTATCTCTAAAGACTGACCTCTTAGAATCTTCTTCATGTTCTTAAACCTCATGAACTCTGAGAAAAGAAATCTGTGACATTAGTCCCATGGCAAAGGTAGGTCTTGTGGGTCCAGAAAGTCAGTAGAGAACATACTTGGTGCAGTGGCACTGAGAGGAGTGAGTCCGGAAGATGTGCTGGGCATGGTGATGTCTAACCACTCCATGTTGTCCAAGTTTGAGTCTGAAAGGTCAAGAGACAGGCAGGGAGTACTGGCAGCAAACTGGGTCTCGGCTGTCTCCATGGGTGAGTGCGAATGGTCCAGTATACCTGAGTGACTCAGCAGATCGTTCTGGAGATCCTCAATCAACGAGAAGGGTTCTCTATCTTCACTGCTGCTCTGCAGTGGAGCAATTTCATGGGCCGAAGGTAAAGTTCCATCCAAGAAAGCTTCTAATTGGTTCTCTAAGCTGGCAGATAAACTGCTCATGGGTTCCAAGGATATAGGTGGTGCCATTTGGACTTGGGGTGGTGGCCGGGACACCACTGTGTTGACTGGCATTGTGGTGATGCTGGCAGTCACTGGTCTCATTTTGGAAATAGGAGAAGGCTCTTCTTTTATAGGGAGGGATATCTCTGTGCAAAATAATTGAAGTAATTAGTAACAAAAGATTTACTACTATTTGAAATGTTTTTGTTTTTTTTTTTTTGAGACAGAGTCTCACTACATTGCCCTCGTAGAGTGCCATGGCATTACAAGTCACAGCAACCTTCAAATCTTGGGCTTAAGTGATTCTCCTGCCTCAGCCTCCCAAGTAGCTGAGACCACAGGCGCCTGCCACAATGCCCGGATATTTTTGTTGCCCTTGTCATTGTTCAGCTGGCCCGGGTTAGGTTCGAACCTGCCAGCCTCGGTATATGTTGCTGATGCGGTAAGTGCTATGGGTACCAAGCCTATTTGAAAATTTTTATTAATTACTAGGACAGTTACTTTACTATTTTGTGAGTCCTTCTATACATGCCCATCTTAGAGGTAGGAAGAGAATGCTTCTGGTCAGGTAACCTTAACAACCTTTAGGATGATGGATTATTTTAGTTACATAGATAAGCATATAAGTTTATGACATTCTGATATGCCTTCAATTCTCTTCAGTAAGATGAAGCATAAAAAGCAGTTATATCCTACTAAATCAAAATCAATGGTTTTAGCTTATTTTATCTTTGGGTCTTTGTTCTTAGTCACTTAAAGCTTTAGGACAAGGCTCATACCTATCGCACACTATGAATCTGCTACTGCAGCAGTATGATACCCTTTAAATGAACGTCAGATGTATATCCTGAGTTTGTGCAGAGACCTCAAATATATTCTTAGTATTATGAAAAATCTAATTACATTCTTTTTTTATCTTATAAGTTGGACTATGTGCACAATTTGGCTATATACATTCTGTATAAAGTTGCGAAAAAATACAATGCCATCTTATTTCATTTCTGTAGCAAAGCTAACACATGGCTCTTTTGACCTTTTTCTTTAAGATGAGGTGGATTATTACCTGCTTATTTTTTTGTCTTGTTTTCTGAATTTATATAAATTTTTGAGAATTCGGTAAACCTTAACAAGCAGTAATTATGTGTTATTCCTTGTCAGATCAAGTGGCAACAGATTAATGGACCATGTGCTACAGAAACTAGTATTTACTTAACTACATATATTTGAATAAATTATCTTTTTAATGAAGACATTATTGTTTTTTTTTACATGCAGATACATTAGGGAAAATAGATTTAATTAACAATAGCTCTTAAAGCTCAAGGATTATAATGCCTAAGTAGGTGAGAGAGAGAACTTATGATCTGATTCCTATAAATGAATTGTCAGCTATGTAGACAATGTGGTTTTGCATGGCTTATGTTACTTTTCATTATCTGTAGTCCTCTCTAGAATTGTTTTTACAGTGCAATTTAGGTAACTAGTCTTAGAATCAACCATTTAAATCTTGGTTCTCATTATTACTGGTATTGGTACACAGTAAGATGAAATAATACATTTTACTAGATACTCTGTTATAAGTCATCACTTTTAGAAAATAACTCAAAATTGTCTGATAACTTTGTCACTTTTAATTTCTAAATTTAGACTGTAAAAATTATTTTTTGTTGAACATTTAAAAAGCCCAGCCTGGGCAATGTAGCAAGATCCCGTTTCTACAGATGCATACGTGCACACATAAAAATCAGCCTAGTGTGGTTCTGTGCACCCATAGTTTCAGCTACTCAGGAGGCTGAAGCAAAAGGAAGGCTTGAGCCCAGGAGTTTGAGGATGCAGTGACGTATGATTACACTGTTGCACTCCAACCTGGGCAACAGAGCCAGACTTTGTCTCATAAAAAGGAAGTCTTTTCATCTTTACCAGATTTGGCAGAAACTTTTTTTTTTATCTTAAAGTCTGGGCACGGGAATGTCTGTTTTTAAAATTTCTGTAATTTAGACATAATGTGAGCTTAAATTATTTGCAAAGCCAATATAGTTCTTGGCAAAAAATACAAGTATAGTCCAATATTTAGAATTCTCTGCCAAACATTATGAACAAAACATCAACTTCAATATCATATAATACCTGCTATGAATGAAAAAAATTTGATCATTATTTAAAAATTTAAACAAAACTCCTTTCATTAGGGTAATTTAACAATACTTTAAATTTTTACTAAATACTGATTTTATAATTATTTCTAAAAATATGTAAGCTGAGGCAGAGATATTGACTTTTTTTAATGTCCCCTTTTAAGATGATATATTATATATCAAAGATTTAATATTATAGTGCATAGAAAGTGCTTTAGCATTGCCTTTTAATTATAATAAATTTATTAGAGTCCAAGCTAAGTAACTTGGTTGTGATAAAATTAATTCAGGATTGAAATGTTTTTATCCCACTACAATGACTAATAAACAAGGGACAAGTTTTGAAATTTTTCAACATGGAATTTAAACCTGATTATACTTTGCTATTAGGAGATGGTTTTCTCCAGCAGGCATCTATCTGTGGATAAATCTAACATCACAGTACTGTTTTAAGCTGAATCAATGGCCTTTGCCCCATTTATAATGATTGCTTTAATGGCCTACATTTAACAGATTTTACAACAGTAAATTCAGTTAGAATTAGAAGAATATGCTTCTCAGTCTCTAAAGGTAAGATGAGCTCTAGAGAAAGAGATGACCCCAGTGGGGGTCTGATGTGACTTTTGACTTACCACCGCTCTTAATGAGGATATCAAAGAGGTCATCCATCTGCTGACTGTGTGCATTGGAAATCTACAATGAAGAAGAATACAAATTAGCTTTCTTATCTACAAACCTGGGAGCATTATACAATTGGGAGCACTAACGGAATTTCTAGGACATGTACTTCTAGTCTATCATTTGATAATTTTGAAAAAACTGTGGTCACCTGAGAAGTTAAGTCATTTACCCAAGGTGTACAGCTGGTTAGATGGCAGAGTAAGAACGAGGCCAGTACCCAGCTCAGGTAACTTTCCCCCTTCCTTTATCTTCTATTATGAATTGCATTTTGAGAGGCTGCTAATGCTTTTAAGTGTCTTTATTCATTGGTGTTGAGGTGGGAATCTGCATGTATAAAGGTGGATCACATTATACATTTTTCAGCTTTATTGAGATTTAGCTGACATATAGCAAGGGCATTCATATATACAATTTGATGTATTTTGAGGTATACACACACCAATGAAACTATTAACAAAATCAAGTGAATGAACGTACCTGTCACCCCTAAACTTTCCTCTTGCCCTTCTGTAATACTTCCCTCATCCCCAGGCAATGTGCTTTCCTTCACTATAGATTAATATTACATAAATGGATTCATACAGGGTGCATTTTCTTTGGAGGGAGCTAGTTTCTTTCACTCAATGTAATTATTTTGAGATTTATTTATTTATTTATTTTTAATTTTTTCTTTTTTTTATTAAATCATAGCTGTGTACATTAGTATGATCATGGGGCACCATACACTTGGTTCATAGATCGTTTGACACATTTTCATCACACTAGTTAACATAGCTTATGTAGCATTTTCTTAGTTATTTTGCTAAGACCTTTACATTCCACATTTACTAGGATTCACATATACCCTTGTAAGATGCATCGCAGGTGTAATCCCATTAATCCCCCTCCCTTCACCTACCTCCCCCCTCCCTCCCCTCCCTATCTGTAGTGTACATCTTAGGAATAGGTCATTTCTTTTTATTGCTGAGTAGTATTCCATTGTACAGAAATATGACAATTTGTTTATTCATTCACTTTTTTTTTTAAGAGATAGGGTCTTGCTCTGTCACCCAGGCTGGAATGCAGTGGGACAATCACAGCTCACTGTAACCTGAAACAAGCATGCTGAAGTGATCTTCCTGCCTTAGCTGCCCCAGTTGCTGGAACTACTGGTGTGTGCCACCATGCTAGGCTAATTTTTTCTTTATTCCTTTTCTTTAAGGCAGGATCTTATTTTGCCATTTAAGCTGGAGTGGAGTGCAGTGGTATGAAGATAGCTCATTGCCTCAAACTCCTGGGCTCAAGTGATCCTCCTGCATTAGCCTCTGAGTAGCTGGGACCACAGGTATGTGCCCCACGCCCAGCTAGTTGTTTTTTTTTTTTTCTCCCCGCCCCAGCCATAGAGATGAGTTCTTGCTATGTTGCTCAGGCTGGTCTCAAACTCCTGGCCTCACGTGATCCTCTTGTCTTGGCTTTCTGAAGTATTGGGATTACAGGCGTGAGCCACAACACCTGGCCCTTTATTTACCTGTTGATAGACATTTGGATTTCTAGTTTTTGGTTATTATAAAAAAAATTTGTTGTGAACATTTGTATACAAGTCTTTGTATGGCTATGTTTTCTTTTCTCTTGGGTACATACCTCAGAATGAAATTGTGATTGGATCCCAGGGAAGTTATATGTGAATGAATAAACAAACTGTCATACTTCTATGACATATGAATTGTGATTGGATCCAGAGTAGTTATATGTTTAGCTTTTTTTTTTTTTTTTGTAGAGACAGAGTCTCACTGTACCGCCCTCGGGTAGAGTGCCGTGGCGTCACACGGCTCACAGCAACCTCTAACTCTTGGGCTTACGCGATTCTCTTGCCTCAGCCTCCCGAGCATCTTTTTTCTTTTTTTGAGACAGAGTCTCATTATGTCATCCTCAGTAGAGTGCCATAGCATCACAGCTCACAGCAACCTCAAACTCCTGGGCTTAAACCATTCTCTTGCCTCAGCCTCCCAAGTAGCTGGGACTATAGGAGCCTGCACAGATTTAGGTTTTTAAGTAACAGCAAATTGTTTTCCAAAGTGATCACACCATTTTACATTCCTACCAGCAATTCGCAGTTCAAGATTTCTAGTTGTTTTATTTTCTCACCAATACTTCATGTTGTCAGTCTTTTTAATTTTAGATATTCTATTAGGTATGTAGTGACAATGCATTGTAGCTTTAATTTGCATTGCATTGATGACTAATGATTTTGACCATCTTTTCATGTGCTTATTTGCCATCTGTTTATCTTCTTTGGGGAAATGTCTGTTCAAATTTTTTGGCTATTGCAGATTTCTTATGCTTATTGTTTGCATGGTATGTCTTTCTCCAACCATTTACTTTCAACCTGTGTCCCTGTATTTAAAATATGCATTAGTTGTGCATTGCTGTATTATAAATCACTCTAAAGTCAAGTGGCTTACAATCTACAATATTCCAGTTTCTGTGGGTCAGGAATTTGGGAATGGTTTTAATGACTGGCAAGTTGGTGCTGGCAGCTGATGGGAGGCCTCAGTTCCTCTCACATAAGCCTCTCCAGATGGTAGTGGGTGTGTCCACATAGCCTGACAGCTGGCTTTCCCAGGGAGAGCAGTCCACAGGAGAGTAAGGTAGAAGGGGTGTGCCTTTGATGACCTAGTCTGTCTGTCATGTCTGCCAATTCTGTTTGTTCAAAGTGAGTCACTAAGCCCAACCTAGGAAAGACTGTCAAAGAATTTGCAGACATAGCTTAAAACTGCCACACCGCATGTAGTTGAGCCTGGCATTTTTTTATCAATTCTGACAATTTTTGCATTTTAATTCTTTATTCCACTACTATGTACAGTAATTACTGACATGGTTAAGTTTGGGTTTAGTATTTTATTATTTGTTTTCTATTTATCCTGTTTTCTTTGTTTTTCTTGCCCTTACAAAAATTGGATATTTTTGTATTCTATTAATTTTTCTTATTTTTTTTTTTTTTTAAAAACTACATTGTGTTATATATATATTTTTTTCAGTTTTTGGCCGGGGCTGGGTTTGAACCCACCACACCTGGCATATGGGGCTGGCGCCCTACTCCTTTAAGCCACAGGCGCCACCCTATATTTTTTTAGTTGTTACTGTAGATATGCAGCACACACCCTTAACTTTCATAGGCTAATTCAACTTAATGTGCTATGCATAAAGAAGAGAGATCTGCAACCACACAGGTCCCTTCATTCCACCTCCCCACCTCATGTTTATACACATTATAAACCCCTCAAAACAATGTTATCTTTGGTGATGAATTGTTTAAATTTTTCTGTATTTAAAAATATCTTTGGTTCATTTTCATTCTTACAGGATATTTTTAACTTGATAAAGAATTCTGGGCTGACAATTCCTTCTACCTTTTCCTCCCCAAAGACTTTAAATATGTTGTTGAACTCTTTTTCAGTTTTTCTATAATTTATGATGAAAAGTTGACATTAATCTAATAGTTGTCTGCCCTGGGTATGATGTGTTGCTTTTGTTTTGATGCGTTCAAGATTTTGTCTTTAACTTTGACTTCAAAAATTTGATTATCATGTGACTAAGCCTTCTATTTATCCAGCTTGGTGTTCCTAAAGCATCTCAAAGCTATAAATTTGTCTTTCATTATATTTGTGAAAATTTTGGTCATTATTTCTTCAAATATTTATTCACCCATTCTTTCTTTCCTCTCCTTCTGGGATTTCTCTTTTACCTAAGCTAGACTGTTTGATAGTAATAACAGGACTCTGAGGCTCTGTTCACTTTTAAAAATAATTTTTCCCCTGTTATTTAAATTAGATAAATTCTATCTTTATTCACTGACTTTATTTCTTCTGCCATCTCCATTCTGCCAAGTTCATCTATAACATTTTTTTCAGTTTAGACATTGTATTTTTTGGATTCTTGGTAAGATTTTCATCTAGTTATTTAAAAAAGTCATTTATACATCTTTTTAGATCCCTATCTTTCTATTATGAACATATTTTCTTTTACATCATTGTGGACAGTTTTAATAGTTGCTTTAAAATCCTTGTCTGTAAATTCTAACATCTAGATTAGCTCAGGACTGGTCATAGATGATTGCCTTTTTCCTTTGAGAACGGGTTATATTCTCCTGATTCTTTGTACATGTTGCATATTCATGCATATGAATGGATGTCATGGTTGTGAAATTGCGGAGACTGTGGATTATTTTCCTCAGATGAATGGTTTCTTTTGTTTTAGCAAGCTATTAACTTGGTTGAACTTTAACTTCAAAATGTTTTTTGGGCAGAGGTTCTAATCTCACTTTAGATCTTTTGTCTTCAGCTGAGCTGCTCTGAGTCTGTTTCCTGCCTGTGTGATGGAGGGGTCAGCCAGAGATGAGGGCAGACAGAATGTGGGGACCTTTTCTCTGGCTCTTTTACTTTGGTTGCTTTCAACTCAGTCTTCTGGTTTCTCAGGCCATAAAGATGATGGTTCTCCCACCCGTAACCCTGCCACTTAGCTTGACCTCAAAGTAGCAAAAAGAGGGAACTCCTGC
This sequence comes from Nycticebus coucang, assembly GCF_027406575.1. Lineage (NCBI taxonomy): Eukaryota > Metazoa > Chordata > Mammalia > Primates > Lorisidae > Nycticebus > Nycticebus coucang. The sequence continues at coordinate 111,917,397 of NC_069791.1, read as the reverse complement.
CCCATGACCCCCATCCTTTCAGTGGATTCCCTACCAGAATATGACAGCTTCTATTTACTCTTCAGTGACTTCATGTATTATAACCAAGATTTATAGCTGTTATTTGTGGGAAGATTGAACTGGTAGGGCCTTCTTAGCCACTAGAGAATTTGAAGTCTGAGTAAATATATTAAAAATCCAAAACATCTTAGAATTCCTGGAGTTTGGTGCACAATGGCATATGAAGAAGAACTACAAATAGCTATTTATTTGAATACCAAAACCTATATAGCACTTGGCTCTCTCAGTCTATAAACCTGAATCTAGAGACATTAAATACCAGGAATTCCAATCAGCTATTTTGGGTTAAAATGGAGGATTTCGTTGTTGTTGTTACATAAATCAAGTAAGCAGTACATTTTAACCTACATAAGAATCAGGTTTGGGAAGGATGAGTGCTGATGTTCTTAAAAACTGCAGTTAAGCTCTTGGCAATTCACTTCATCTCTGCTCCCTGTGAAGAGAATAGATGTCACTTCTGAATAAACCTTGTGGGAGGACAGTTTAGTCCAGTACCATTTGGTTCAATTCTTACTGCAGGTATTTCAACCTATTTCTGAAATTTGGTCTTTCCCTCACAGGTAAGGGCCCTTGCTGAATCTGGAGCTAAAGGAACATTTCACTAGAAAAATTATCTTCCTTCTGCACTAAGTGAATGCCAAGGCTGTCCCCTCTCCTGAGCGCCCTGTATGTCCTCTGCAGGGTGCCACACTGAGTAGGTCACTCAGCAACCATAGCACGAATGTGCGGCTTCCCGGTTGAGGGGACTGGCTTGTTTGTGGCCTGCTGGACAGAGTGTGGGCCCTCAGCCTCATGTTCCTTAAGTGCAGCATGCCCTACCATGTGCATAGCCGCCATCTGACTCTACTGAGACATGCCATGGCGTGCAGGAGCCGGGTCCTGGCACCATTGTGCTGCTGTTCCTGCTGTCTGGCTCAGATGAGCTATGCCTCTGTCTACCTTTAGCTGCTATGGCGTGGTATCAGGCCACTCCTTGCATCCTCTGCGAGGCTGGGGTTCTTCCTTGAACATTAGTTTTACGCTTTGAAGAACTTTAGAGAAGCAAGGATATTAGGAAAAGTGTGTAGGGTACTGGGTGGGCACCCATTGTGTGCTTTTATAAGTAGGAACTTTTCCCATCCCTTAGAATACTGTGGCTGCTCCTATTCTATCAGTGAGATAAGGAAGGCTCAGAGGAGAGGTGGTTGCGTGGTCACCAGGTAGGTGCTGTGTGGTGAAGCTGGGAGAACCCACCAGGTGGGTGCTGTGTGTGGTGAAGCCAGGAGAACCTTAGGTCTGTAGCCTCCAAAGCACATTAGCTTAATATCAATATGTGGATATTAGGCTGTCCTGCTAAGGCAGGAGGGTGCCTGGGCCCACAGAGAGATGGAGAGGGACAAGTAGATTTAGTTGCTGGGCAGCCTTAAATATCATAGAGGCGGAACAGTGTCAGTTTCATGTGGCCTGACAAATGTGGCATTAGAAAAGAGAGACCTGTACAAAACATGTGCCCTGGTCACCATCCGAACATGACTGATCTCTTTGCCCCAAAGGAAAAGTTAAAAGACAAACTGTGCATTTCTGAGTAAGCAGTAACTGCAGGTTACACTGCTGCTAGAAGTTTTTTTGGATTCTTCATGATGAATGACATTTTGCTTTTAAATCACCATGTAAAGTACAAGGATCCCAGCCCTAAATTTTGTGTTCCTGTTGAGGCAAGTCACTCTTAGGGGATTCAGCATATGGCTGGTCCAGATTTGAGGCTGGCATGTCATATGTAAGCCTTTCAAACCATGACCACTGTCCTCACATACCTCAGGAAGGGAGGCCTGTGCACTGCGGGTCTGCTTGATGGCCTCCTCGTAGCGGGGAGGGTCTTTTGTCTTGGTGACGGGGCTTCCAAACAGAGAGTGCTGGATGACAAATTGTTGAGGTGGAGGGGATGAACTAGGCTGTATCAAACAGAGGAGGAGCACAGGTTAACGTTTCATTATAAGCTTTCTCCTACCCTGGCCAGACTCAGCTCTGCTATTCTTTATGTGGTAGCCAAAAACATGGAATTCATAAGCAGATGCTTTTAGACACCTGTGAAGCTGGCAGCACCGTGGGCCACCTCATGTAGGGAAGGCTCACCTTCACTATGACAACAGCCGAGCTCCTCCTCATCATTGCATTTCCAACAATCGCATTCCATTAGTACTGACACTCAGTCATTCCATGCCCAAATCATTTGGAATGATTTTATACATCCAGGGTTACCTTGCTGGCAGTGTTAGGTCCATTTTGCAGGGGTGGAAGGGGAGCATTTCTGGGCTGTAGAACACTGCTGCTGGAGGCCTTGTTAATGAAGGGCTGCTGGACTGCTGGAGCAGGTTGTCTCTGATAGGGAAGAACCGTATTTGATGATGCTGAGTTTGTGAAAACCTGTAATGAATAAATATTTCCCCATCAGTTTGTTCTTCTGTTCTTCCTATTAAAGAAAACCATGTTTTAGAGCAGGGATGAAGAAACTTTCTATAAAGGGCCACAAGGAGTTTAAGGTTTGTAGGCCCTGTGGCCTCTATGTGGCCACTCGGTTGTCAGTGTAGCCACAGGTGCTGTGGAGATGAACAGGGATGGCTGTGCACCTATACTGTGTCATCTACAAAACAGGCACAGGCTGGGTTGGGCCCGCAGGCTGTGGTTTGCCTACCCCCATTTTGGATCATATGCAGTCCCTCTAGTAACTTGTCTTTAATGGCAGCGCAGAAGCACTTAGTGGGAAAACAGTGCTTGCTCTCCATAATGTTCCTCTTCAATAACAGCTGGATTCCTCATATCCCTCATTAGGGTGATCTCATTTCTCTCATGCCTTTAATGCTCATGATTAAGCTAATAATCCCACCGTTGTTCTTCTAACCTTGCTCCCAAGTACCAAAGCCACATTTACATCATCTTCCTGGACACCTCAGATACATTCCAAACTGAACATTCTCCTTTCCTCCGACTACCCTTGGCCTCTGAGGGGAAATATTTCTTGCTTCTGCACTTTTTCTTTTTTCAAACACTTCCTCTCCTTAGTACACACACATCTCAGAGGCACCTCTTGAATCAGGCCTCTGCTCTCTACTGTCCCAATCCAAGTCTCCACCCTCCATCACTGGGATTCCATCCCAGCCTTCCAGCTGAGCCTCCTTGCCTGGGACCCACCACTACACTCACTTCGTAAAGTGCTGACTTGGTCGAGCCCCTTGCCACACTCATGGTATTCCTACCTTTGTGGTAAAATCCTCATCTTTGGCTAGTATGTGAAGTTTTGTCCTACTTGGCCTCTTTTCCACCCTACCTAAAAATGTGCTGTGGCCATGGCCAATTTTCTAGTTTCTTAAAAATTTCCTTAAATACATGCAAGACCCCATTTAAAACCTGCCACCTTCTGGGAAGCTCTATTTAGATCTATTAGGCAGAGGTGAGAATTTTTTCTGGCAACTCCAAAACATTCTGTTTAGCACCCCCATCAAGAACCATGCAGGTTTTAGTGCCTTTTACAAATAGGTATATGGCCATATTGCTGAGACAGTAACTGCATCTCACAGAACTTGGTTTGCTAATAAAAATATTTAATATGCTTTATATCTCTAATATTTTGAAAAACCTCTCCCCTATATTTTTATTATAAACATAAGTGTTGTTTAAACACAGAAATATATGTGTATATACTCTAAACAGTACAACCTCTTCTGTGATGATTTCTGTGAGTATACACCTGTTTGAAAAAGATGAATTTCCTAAATTACTTCTTCAAACCAGTAGTAAATACTCCAAATTCTAATATTTTGAGACATGGTGAAAATTCCCTCATTTATCCTGTCTACATATTATTTTTCTCTTTCTTCCCCCAAACTGTCTTTATACTTGAACATTTACTAAGCCTACAACTATACTGAAATGATATTCTGAACTTCCCAAACTTAGTAATATTTAACTGTAATTCTTTTCTCACTCATTTCTCAGCAGGGATTCTCATATAGCACATGAGTTCCGAAGGTTGTTTTAGCCCAGACAGTTCACACCACCCTAAGGCAGATCAATAAGTACACCTAAGTATCTAGGTTTTCTTATGTTGAAGATTAAAAGGTTGTGATTAATTCTTTTCAAGGTTTAAAATAGCAAGACCTGTTTTTGATGTCCAAGATTTTTTTGGCATAGAGATGTGTATAAGACTCCACCTAATGGATAAGAGGGAAATCTTGAGGCAATTTAACACTGGGATTTTTTTTGTTGTTTTTGAGAGACAGAGCCTCAAGCTGTTGCCCTGGGTAGAGTGCTGTGGCATCACAGCTCACAGCAACCTCCAACTCCTGGGCTCAAGCGGTTCTCCTGCCTCCGCCTCCCAAGTAGCTGGGACCACAGGTGCCCACCACAACGCCTGGCTATTGTTTGGTTGCAGCCGTCATTGTTGTTTGGCGGCCCTGGCTGGATTTGAACCCACCAGCTCAGGTGTGGCTGGCGCCTTAGCTGCTTGTGCCACAGGCGCCGAGTCAACACCGAGATTTTCTTGGTATGAGCTTGTATGAGGACACAAGAGTCCCAGGCCAACACCTTCATTTTAAAGCTGAGATAACTGACACTCCGAGGGAAGAAGTAAACTAACTTATGCTGAGGCCAAACACCTAAGAAGTGGCTTTTAATCTGCGAGATGGCAGATTAAAGATATATGTGAAGATCTTATTCAAGGTAAAGATTATAGAAGTATATTTTTCATCTTCAAATAACTTTTCCTAGGGAAGACCACATTCCTCCCCTCCATAAATTTGAGAAGAAATTTATTTTAAAAATCAGCACATTCAAAATATGAGTTCTAAATTTTTTTTTTCTTTGAAACTTGGAAAAGCGGTTAGCAGTTGCTAGTTGGGGTTACCATCTTTCAGTAACAAAGTGCTTTCTTTCTGTCCCAGTAACTGGATAATCTGTAGCTCATGGTGTCTAACCTAAGGGAGATGGATCAGAGAAAAGAATCCAGAGCTTCCCAAGGACTGGGCTTTTGAAGATGCTCCTTGAAAAGATCACTGGAGACAGCAAAACTCAGCGGGAGCTCACAGCACATTAGCATATTCACAAACCTTTCTGACTTGCTGCGGCTGACTGAGAAGGTGCGTTGTGAAAGGGTCCTGTTTCTGGGGTGTGGTTGGGGCCAAGCCTGAGGACAAGGCAGCAGTTGGTATCTGTGCAGCAGGTGCTATCTGAGGCTGAGTCTGGATTCCTGCTTGTGGTGGAGTCTAGGGGGTGAATTTAGAAAAATCAATTTAATTGTCAGAATCAAAGACCCAAGAGTTTAGATAAGACTGTTCACTTAGGGATGGTACCTAAAGACCCAAGAGTTTAGAAAAAGACTGTTCACTTAGGGATCGCACCTAAAGCAAAATAATACAAAGTATGCACATAAAATTGAACCTTAATAATTCTAACCAGAGAGTGAAACACCAGACCAGTTATTTTCATGCTCTTGCCATTTCTTAAATAACTGACACGTTCATTTGAAACTTTTGAGAACGTAAGTTCTTATTATTTCAATTTCCTATAGCAGCTCTACACACAGGAAGTCAGGTACTGTAATACTTTTACTAGCAACAGGGATAGTAGCGAGACCCTACTGTCCAAATTCCTGCTGTTAAGCTATGCATGTGCTCTCTGGGCAGAGGCAGCAACATACCAAGGCACACACTGTCCCAAGGGCAAAACAGAGTTCTTGTTCCTATAACAGCAATGGAAGATTTGGACCAGAAAACCCCAATTGTTTTAAAGATTTATTATGGAGTAGACTTTCAATTTCATGGGAGACCCCAAAGATAAGATAGGGGAATTATAATTTTATTGAATATGCTAAAGGGCCCTTGGGCCATGTCTCCTAACCCGGGGCTGTAAGATTATTCTTCTCTGCTGTTTCAGGTATTTGGGTATTCAAGGTTGAGAAGCACTGGCCCAAATGGTTTCTTTTCTTTCCTTTTTTTTTTTTTATTTATTTTTTTTTTGTAGAGACAGAGTCTCACTTTACTGCCTTCAGTAGAGTGCCATGATGTTACAGGACTCACAGCAACCTCTAGCTTTTGGGCTTCAGCGATTCTCCTGCCTCAGCCTCCCGAGCAGCTGGGACTACAGGCGCCCGCCACAACGCCCGGCTCCAAATGGTTTCTTGTTGGCTCATGGTCCACATTTGGTAAAACCTACCAAAATCACATTACATGGAAGCAACTTAAGGTAAACAAAAACATAAGTTATATGGTTGGGCAGAGAAGGGAATTTCATGCTTATCAGTGTTTCATCACTGCTTTCAATAACTTCCTTATTTGTAAATTTGTGGTTATGTTTTCTTTAGCTTCAGCACCTACATGTTAACAGTTTCAAGAACTAAATTTGGGAGGCAGGATACAAGAATGAAGAGTAAAAGTGAAGGCTCTGGAGTCAAAAGACCTAGGGCTAAGCACCAGCTCTGTCTTTGGGCAACTCTTCTGGGCCTCAGTGCTCCTACCTAGAGCTGGGCTCCAGCACTTGATCTTCTGAGGGAAAGGAGGATTAAATGAAACCAGAAATTTGAAGAACTGATGCCGTGCCTTGTGTGTAAAATACCAGGCACAATAATGTCAATGGTATGCGGAAAATGTCTAGATGTCTGATACTGTGTCCATTAAAGGGAAAAGCTAATAGAAATAGAAAAAGCGCCTTGCATTTGTTTTTACTATATAACAACAGTGCTAGCTATTTAAATTTTTGAATAATTTTTCCACACACATAAGTTTTCTACAGTTGTGAAGCCTGTTATAGAGGCATTTACGAAACAGCCCAGTTACGTTCCACCCTTAGCAGAGTTTCCGCCCTAGGCATGCTGAAAGGCAAAGGAGTTAGCAGACACACTCCACACCTGGAGTTTGAGGCTGCCTACTGGGAGCTGTACTGAGGTGACACTGGAGCCCTGGATGGACACCGGGAGCAGCAGCTGAGCGGTTTGTGTGGTCAGTAAAGCCTGGGGCTGAGCGACAACGGCAGGTGGTGGCTGTCCCTGGGAACTCACATAAAACTGCGAGACGATGCTCTGTTGCTCCGCCTGGGCCACGGGGGCCTCTTGCTTGATAACTACAGCCTTTTTGGCAACAAGGGTCTGGCCACCTGTACAGACGGGCTGGGCTACAGAGTGGCTAGCTCCTGGGAGAGGCTGCCTGGAGCTGGAGCAGTCGGGGGGCGGGGTCTCATCTTTGATGGAGGGACCAATGCCACCTTGTTTCTGATCTGACTTGTTGGGGGAATGAGCTGGGGCACTGGGCTGGGCTTCCCTCGCGTGCCCTCGTTTTTCAACCTCAAGTTGCATCTTCAGAACTTCTACCAGCTTCTGTTCTTGTTCTAGTTTCCTCTTCAGCTCTTCAATCTGCTTCTCTTTCTCTTGGAGCTTGCGGTCCTTCTCCGCTGCATCCAGTTCCAGACTTGACAGAGTACTGCTGGTGGGACTCAAGCTGTCCTCATTATTAGCCATTCTCAAAGGAGATGAACACAGGAACTGTGAAGGAGACATCATGGTCATAATCTCAGTGAAAGTGTCTGCCATGTTTGTGTCATCGGTGCTCAGATTGGACTGTTCGGAGGGAGATGGCGAGATTGGTAGAGGGGAATGAACATTTTCCACATGGGCAACATTGCTGGTTCCAGCAGATGGCAGTTCTGCCTTGAGAGTGGAGGCTGAGCTAGTCACAGCGTTATGTAGTGTTGTAACTGGCAATGCCACTGTCACTTCTGGGTTACTAGTGACAACGGCTGACGATGACACTGCCACAATACTGCCAGCAGCAAGGCTACTGCTGTTTGCTTCCTGATAGGGTTTTAGGCGTTCGATGAGATCTGGTTTGGTGCCCGAAACTGGCAAACCCCTTAACTTCAGTTCTGTTTTCAGTTCTGATACCTGGAGGTAAAAACAAAGCAGATCTCTTGGTATTGTAACTTTCTGACACATCTGTGGTATGCTTTTGTGATTGAAAAGGTACCCAAGTCTGACAGACAACTCCATATTACTGTGTATGTTTTTCTTTTGACACTCATAAACACGTATAACTACAGATCTGAAGCACTTGAGAGAACAGTGATAAAGTAAGAGTTTTTAGAGGGCAATTCCTCTTTTACATTAAAGAAAAGATTTATCAGGAGTGATGATGATGGTAACAGCTACATTTACTGAGCAGCTGCCACATGCGAGGCACTGTTAGAACTGCTTTACTCTTTCAACTGGTCTTTCCGGGACCCCACAAGGTATGTTATTATTCTTCCCATTTTACAGATGAGAAAATAACTCAGACAAAGGTTGAGGTACTTTTCAAACTACTATAATAGATAACAGAAGGCTAAGCTGGGATAGAAACCTCAGAAGGGTGGCCCCAGAACTCATGTTCTCAGATGTTAAATTTTCCTGCTTCTCCTGAACTTGACACTGAGCAGGGGGGAAAAAAAGTCACAGGCTATGGAACCCAACAGAACTGGCAAAGTAGCTATAATGTACATGCTCAGTAAATGAGAGTTATTATTGGTCATTTAAAAAGAAACTTAATGGAAGTAAAAAGAAGGTGCCTCTATAAAGATTATCCCATTTTTGGTAAAGTTGAATGTCTATTGGAAACTGCTGACATCTGTTAGACAAATCATTTACATTTTTGTGGTACTCATGGTGAATAAGCTGTACTCGAAATTATCACCTTTAAGTCATCCAAGCTAGAAGGCAGAGGTCCTGGCTTTCTCACAGAAGCTGATGTATTTTGTCTTGGTGTGTTAGGTGTGGTATTGTTCAAAGCTGCATTCCCACTGTTGTTATTTTTGTCACTGAGTGGCCTTCAAAAGAAAAAGAAAATTAGAGTTTATAATAAAATAATTTCTAGATTTGACATTGATTCTATTAATAATCTGACTAGCTTATGAAGAGAAAAATACCATGGCTATCGATTGGAAGACTCAATATTATAAAGATGCCAATTAAAGCAGATTCCAATAAAACCCATGCAGGTTTTATTTGGTTGTTTGGTAGAAATTTGGAAGGCAATTCTAAGCTTTATATGGAAACGCAAAGGACCAAGAATGGCCATGGCCTTCTTGAAGAAGAAAAGCAGGCTGGAAGAGTCACATCACCAGATATCAACATGTATTACAAAGCTGGTTATTTACTTGGTGTGGTGCCACGGCAAGGACAGCACAGCACACAGTGGGCAAGAATGGAGAATCTGAAGACAGACTCTGTGTCCGTGGCCCTTACACTGCGTGCAGTGGAGAGAGTGGTCCTTCTGATGAGCAGGGCTGGATCAAAGTGGATATTCACACAGAAAAGATATGGCTCTTGATTGCCTCCTCATATCATTTACCAAAAATCTACATGAATTACAACAATAATAAAGCTTTTAAAGGAAAACTTCGGATAGTATCTTACGGCCTTTGGATTGGCAAAGATTCGTTAAATAGGACATATAAAGCACCAAACAGTAGGGACACCTTTAAGAGAGTGAAAAGCTGAGCCATAGAAGAGGGCAAGATACCTGTCATACATGTCTCTAGAGTATGATAAGATAGTAAGAAAAAGAAATCCTGATGGAAAAGTGGGTTTTTACGTTTTTAGACAGGCATATTACCAGAAAGTATATCCAAATGGTCAAAAAAATACATGATTCAGAGCTTAACCTAAGCATGAGGAAAATGAAAATCATGAGAAAATAGACTTGCACCCCCAGCAGAATTGCTATAACCAATAAGGCCGAAGATACCAGTGTTCAGGACAACCAGACCTCTCACACACTGCTGCCAGATGTGTGAAGTGGTACATTCACTCTGGAAAACTATTCCATATACTCAAGAAAAACGTGCCTACCCTATGATCCAGCATTTGCATGCCTAGACATGCAGCAGAAAGACAGGAATATGTGTGCCAGAAGACGCAGAGTGGGATATCACAGCTGCCCCCAACTGGAAGCAACCCAGCTGTCCCTGGGGAGTGTGATGCATGGACCCACTATGGTATAGTTAAGCATGAAATACTGAATAGAAATGGAAATTAACTACCGGGATCTGTGCTGATAAAGATGCATCTCACAAACAATGTTCAGCAAGAAATGCCAGACATTTAAGTGTCTTATAAGATCACATTTATATAAAGTTCACAAATAGGCAAAAATAATCTATGGGATAAAGTCAGGATAGTCATAAAGAGGGGACTGGAAGAGGGATTGTGGGACACTGACAATGTTCCATTTCTTGGTTTGGATGGTGGGTAAAAGGGTGTGTTTACTTTAGCATCAATTTTCACTTAAAATTTATAGGCTTCTCTGTAAACAAGTTATACTGCAATTAAAAACGTTCTTTTAAAAAAGTCGGCAAATCAGTTGTTAAATTTTTTTTATTTATTAAATCATAGCTGTGTACATTAATGTGATCATGGGGCACTATACACTAGTTTCATAGACTGTTGACACATTTTCATCACACTGGTTAACATAGCCTTCCTGGCATTTTCTTAGAATTGTGCTAAGAGATTTACATTCCACATTTAATAAGTTTCTCATATACCCTTGTAAGATGCACCACAGGTGTAATCCCACCAATCCCCCTTCCTCTGCCCATCTCCCCGCTCCCTCCCCTCCCTTTCCTCCTATTCTTAGGTTGTAACTGGGTTATAGCTTTCACGTGAAAGCCATAAATTAGTTTCATAGTAGGGCTGAGTACATTGGATACTTTTTCTTCCATTCTTGGGATACTTTACTAAGAAGAATATGTTCCAGCTCCATCCATGTAAACATGAAAGAGGTAAAGTCTCCATCTTTCTTTAAGGCAGCATAATATTCCATGGTGTACATATACCACAATTTATTAATCCATTCGTGGATCTATGGGCACTTGGGCTTTTTCATGACTTAGCAATTATGAATTGGCTACTTCATTTTTTTTTTTTTTTTTTGTAGAGACAGAGTTTCACTTTATGGCCCTAGGTAGAGTGCCATGGCATCACATAGCTCACAGCAACCTCCAACTCCTGGGCTTAAGCCATTCTCTTGCCTCAGACAGCAATTATGAATTGGGCTGCAATAAACATTCTGGTACAAATATCTTTGTTGTGATGTGATTTTTGGTCTTCTGGGTATATGCCCAGTAGAGGAATTATAGGATTGAATGACAGATCTATTTGTAGATCTCTAAGTGTTCTCCATACATCTTTCCAAAAGGAATGTATTAATTTGCATTCCCACCAGCAGTGTAGAAGTGCTCCCTTTTCCCCACATCCACGCCAACATCTCTGGTCTTGGGATTTTGTGATATAGGCTAGTCTTACTGGAGTTAGACGATATCTCAAAGTAGTTTTGATTTGCATTTCTCTGATGATTAAAGATGATGAGCATTTTTTCATATGTCTGTAGGCCGCACGCCTGTCTTCAGAAAAGTTTCTCTTCAAATCCCTTGCCCAGCCTGCGATGGGATCACTTGTTCTTTTCTTGCTTATACATTTGAGTTCTCTGTGGATTCTGGTTATTAAACCTTTGTCGGAGACATAACCTGCAAATATCTTCTCCCATTCTGAGGGCTGTTTGCTTGCTTTACTTACTGTGTTCTTGGCTGTGCAGAAGCTTTTTAGTCTGATCAGGTCCGAGTAGTGTATTTTTGAAGCTGCTTCAATTGCCCGGGGGGTCCTCCTCACAAAATACTCGCCCAGGCTGATTTCTTCAAGGGTTTTCCCTGCACTCTCTTCTAGTATTTTTATAGTTTCATGTCTTAAGTTTAAATCTTTAATCCAGTGAGAGTCTATCTTAGTTAATGGTGAAAGGTGTGGGTCCAGTTTCAGTCTTCTGCAGGTTGCCAGCCAGTTCACCCAGCACCATTTGTTAAATAGGGAATCTTTTCCCCACTGAATGTTTTTAATTGGCTTATCAAAGATTAAATAACGGTAAGTAGCTGGATTCATCTCTTGGTTCTCTATTCTGTTCCAGACATCTACTTCTCTGTTTTTGTGCCAGTACCATGCTGTTTTGATCACTATCGATTTGTAGTATAGACTGAGGTCTGGTAGCATGATTCCTCCTGCTTTGTTTTTATTCTTGAGTAATGTCTTGGCTATTCGATTTTTTTTCTGATTCCATATAAAATGAAGTATTGTTTTTTCAAGATCTTTAAAGTATGATTTATTGCATTCAAATTATATATTGCTTTGTATATATGAATATACATATATGAATAAAGTATGAATTGCATTAAAATTATATATTGCTTTGGGTAGTATGGACATTTTAACGATGTTGATTCTTCCCAGCCATGAGCATGGTATGTTTTTCCATTTGTTAACATTTTCAGCTATTTCTTTTCTTAGGGTTTCATAGTTCTCTTTATAGAGCTCTTTCACGTCCTTTGTTAGATAAACTCCCAAATATTTCGTCTTCTTTGGCACTACTGTGAATGGGATAGAGTCCTTAACTGTTTCTTCAACTTGACTGTTGTTGGTATATATAAAGGATACTGATTTATGAATGTTGATTTTGTAACCTGAGACGCTGCTGTATTCCTTGATCACTTCTAAGAGTTTTTGAGTAGAATCCTTAGTGTTTTCCAGATATATAATCATATCATCTGCAAAGAGCGAAAGTTTGATCTCTTCTGACCCTATGTGGATACCCTTGATTGCCTTTTCTTCCCTAATTGCAGTGGCTAAAACTTCCATTACAATGTTAAAGGGCAGTGGAGACAATGGGCAGCCTTGTCTGGTTCCTGATCTGAGTGAAATGATTTCAATTTAACTCCATTCAATATGATATTGGCTGTGGGTTTGCTGTAGATGGCCTCTATCAGTTTAAGAGATGTTCCTTCTACACCAATTTTCCTAAGTGTTCTGATCATGAAGGGATTCTGGATATTATCAAAAGCTTTTTCTGCATCAATTGAGAGAATCATATGGTCTTTGTTTTTTAATTTGTTTATGTGCTGAATTATACTTACAGATTTATGTATATTGAACCAGCCTTGAGACCCTGGGATAAAACTGACTTGGTCATGATGTATAATTTGTTTGATGTGTTGCTGGATTCTGTTTGTTAGGATCTTGTTGAATATTTTTGCATCTATATTCTTTAGTGATATTGGTCTATAATTTTCTTTTCTTGTTGGGTCTTTTCCTGGTTTGGGGATCAGGGTGATGTTTGCTTCATAGAACGTGTTGGGTAGTCTTCCTTCTTTTTCTACCTTTTGGAACAGGTTGAGTAACATAGGTACTAATTCCTCTTTAAAGGTCTGCTAGAATTCTGACGTGAAACCATGTGGTCCCGGGCTTTTCTTTTTAGGGAGGTTTTGTATGGTTGATGCTATTTCAGAACTTGATATGGGCCTGTTCTACATTTCCACTTGATTCTGGCTAAGTCTTGGAAGGTGATGTGCTTCCAAGTATTGGTCAATTTTCTTCAGATTTTCATATTTCTGCGAATAAAGTTTCTTGTAATATTCATTACGGATTTTTTGAATTTCTGAGGAGTCTGTTGTGTTTTTGTCTTTGTTGTTTCTGATTGATGAGATTAGAGATTTTACTCTTATTTATTTATTTATTGTTGGGGATTCATTGAGGGTACAATAAGCCAGGTGTTGGGGATTCATTGAGGGTACAATAAGCCAGGTTACACTGATTGCAATTGTTAGGTAAAGTCCCTCGAGATTTTACTCTTTTTTTTTTTCCTGATTAGGTTGCTCAAAGGTTTATCTATTTTATTGACCTTTTCAAAAACCAAGTTTTTGATTTATTGATCTGTTGTATAATTCTGTTTTTAATTTCTTTTAATTCTGGTCTAATTTTGGTTATTTCTTTTCTTCTACTGGGTTTGGGGTTGGAATGTTCTTCCTTTTCCATTTGCTTGAGATGTCCCATTAAGTTGTTAACTTCCTCTCTTTCTGTTCACTTGAGGAAGGCTTGCAGTGCTATAAATTTCCCTCTTAGGACTGCCTTTGCCGTATCCCAGAGGTTCTGATAATTGGTGTCTTCATTGTTGTTGTGTTCCAAAAATTTGGCAATTTCCTTCTTAATCTCATCTCTGACCCAGCTATCATTCAGCGTAAGGTTATTTAACTTCCATGTTTTTGTATGAGTATGCAGATTCCTGTTGTTACTCAGCTCAACTTTTATTCTATGGTGGTCTGAGAAGATGCAACGAATAATTTCTATTCCTTTAAATTTACTGAGGTTAGACTTGTGACCTAAGATGTGATCGACTTTGGAGTAAGTTCCGTGGGCTGATGAGAAGTACGTGTATTCAGTTTTGTTGGGATGAAATGTTCTGTAGATGTCTGCTAAATCCAAATGTTGGATGGTTCGGTTTAAATCTAAAATTTCTTTGCTCAGTTTCTTATTGGAGGATCAATCCAACACTGCCAAAGGAGTGTTGAAATCTCCGACTATTATGGAGCTGGAGGAAATCAAGTTATTCATGTCTCTTAAGAGTTTCTCTTATAAATTGAGGTGCATTCTGGTTGGGTGCATAGATATTAATAATTGAAATCTCATCATATTGAGTATTACCCTTAACAAATATAAAGTGACCATTCTTATCCTTCCTTACTTTTGTTGGTTTAAAGCCTATTGTATCTGCAAATAAAATTGCAATACCTGCTTTTTTCTGATTACCATTTGCCTGAAATATGGATGACCATCCTTTCACCCTGAGTCTACATTTGTCTTTTAAGGTAAGATGTGACTCTTGTATGCACAAAATATCTGGCCTCAGTTTTTGTATCCAGTCAGCTAACCTATGCCTCTTTAGAGGACAATTTAAGCCGTCCACTTTAATGGAGAATATTGATAAGTCTGGTAAAATTAGGTATTGAGTTTTTCAAAAGTCCAGTGGACATTTTTAATCCTTTCGCCAGTGTGGAAGTTGGAGTTTGATCAAAAGTTTCTGAGTGACTTTACTTTTGTGGAAGAGGATTGGGTTGGTCATTATTGAGGATAGGTCTGAGAATATCCTGAAGAGCTGGTTTGGTTATGGCAAATTTCTTCAACATATGAATGTCATTAAAGTATTAAATTTCTCCATTATAAATGAAACTCAGTTTAGCTGGATACAGGATCTGGGGTTGAAAGTTATTTTGCTTTAGGAGGTTAAAAGTCGATGACCACCCTCTTCTGGCTTGAAAAGTTTCAGCAGAGAGATCTGCAGTCATTCTAATATTCTTCCCTTTGTAGGTAATGGTTTTCTTACGTCTGGCTGCTTTGAGAATTTTCTCCTTCATATTAACTTTAGTGAAGTTAATTATAATATGCCTGGGGGATGTCTTATTGGGGTCGTGCTGGGGTTCTGAAGCTGTCTTCTATCTGAATTTCAGAATCTCTTGGCATGTCTGGAAAATTCTTTCATAATTTCATGGAGAAGGGCCTCTGTGCCTAGTGAGGCCACTTCATCGGTTTCAGGGATGCCAATGTGTTGAATATTAGCCTTCTTTGAATTATCCCGAGCTCTCTGAGAGAAATGATCCAATTTTGCTCTCCATTTCTCTTCGTCTTTGAGAGTTTGGGAGCGTTCAAAGGCTTTGTCTTCAATGTCAGAAGTCCTTTTTTTCTGCTTGCTCCACTCTCTTACTGAGGGATTCTACTGTATTTTTCAGATCTTTGAGGGCTGCAAATTCTTGTTTCAGTGTGTCTAAGTCTTTGGTGGTTTTGTCTTTAAATTCGTTAAATTCTTGAGCCAACTTTTGAATTTCTCCTCGAATTCCTAATTCTGACTTTTGAATTGCTGCTCGAAGTTCTAATTCCAAATTTTCCTCCACTTTATTAATCTTGTTTGCAATCCAAATTCTGAATTCGATTTCCGACATCTCGGCCAGTTGTTTTATGAATGGGATCTTCAATTGCATCTGCCATATGTTTCCTTGCCAGGGGGAGGGGAGGTTTGATCTATTCTGGTTATTCATGTTACCAGAGTTTTTCCGCTGATTCCGCCCCATGATTGTTTTACTCTCTTTGATTTTTCCCCTGGGAGCTTTGTCAAGGACACGTACGGTGCTGTGGCCTGAGAAACTGGGGCCCTGTTTGGTGTGGTTGGGCTAAGTGGGTCTGTCTTATTTTCAGCTGGTTTCTGTTCAACCCTAATGAAACAGTTACTCTGAGTTGAAGTCTCAGCTGTGGAGAAATACCAGCAATTAAGTTGCCCTGCCCACCACAGGCAACAATTGGAAAAGGAAAATCAAACCTTCCTACAACCACACACCCAGGGCACCACCTGAATAGTCCTCAGGTGATTAGCTCAGTTCAAAAGGTCCAAATCAATTGTCTCAGTCAGCACCTGTCTCAGGTGGGAGCGTTTAAGAGGTCTCTGGGAACTGGATCATAGGGGTCTGGTGACTACTCTGATATGGCTTGCTCCAGTGCTGTGTGGAGTCAGGAGGAGCCACCCAGCAAATAGATCAGTCTGGGAAGTTTGATGCCTCCTTCCCCACCTTGCACCTCTGTCATACCCAGTCAGTGATAGCCCTGTAGTTGGCTGACCCAGTTGCCTGTAGTGAACAGATACTCCAGGGATTTGCACCTGCCTGAATCAGAAGGAAATCTGCCAGGCCTCTGCACTCTGCCTCTATCTAGCAGGAGGAGGTGAGGCCTGACAGCCTTGGGCGCTTGGTGAAGGTTGGGGGTTGTTCACTCAGGTCCAGCACCGCCCCTGATTGATGTAAGTGATGGAACCGAACAGAACTGCTAAATTCCCCTGCAGAAGAGGTGTTTTGAGTTCCAAAGCCCTGTCTTTGCTCCTGCAGGTTTGTAGTAGGTTACCTGTCAGTTCTATCCTGCTGCCTTCCTTTGTCTACAGGCTGACGATCCCCTGAGGGCCAGGTGTGTCTTAGGCTCAGTAAAGCTGTTCTCTGCGTCAGCCTCGCCCTGGGAGCTTCCCAGGTCTGTGAGTCGGTACCGCCTCAGGCAAATCCTTTACTCACCAGTTGTTGTCGGCCTCCTCTGGTTGCCCAGGGAGACAGGGGGTGTGGCTTCAGAATATCCGGGACTGAGCCGTATTGCTGCTAAAAGACGGCTGCTGCTCTGAGCCTCAGAGAACTGCTGCTCTGGTGTGGTTCCCTCTCAGCCGACCGTCCTCTCCTCACTCCCATGCCCCAGAGTCAGCGCTGACCAGCTGCAATTTAGGCACTGTCCACACCCCTCGAGAAACCACCCAAGAATCTGAACTCCTGGGGGATAGGCCTCCAGACCTCAGACTGAGTGGAGGTGAGTGCTGGGAGCTCAGAGTTGCAGGTAGAAAATATATACAGTTTTACACAGTTTTATGCCTGGCCGTATTGCTGCTAAAAGATGACTGCCGCTCCGTGCCTCAGGGAACTGCTGCTCTGGTGTGGTTCCCTCAGCCGACCGTCCTCTCCTTGCTCCCATGCCCTGGTGTCAGCACTGACCAGCTGCAGTTTAGGCACTGTCCACACTGCTCGAGAAATCACCCAAGAATCTGAATTCCTGGGGACAGGCCTCCAGACCTCAGAGTGAGAGTGGAGGGGAGTGCTGGGAGCTCAAAGTTGCAGGTAGAGAATATATACAGTTTTATACAGTTTTATGCCTGGCAGGAGAATGCTATGGCACCCTAGTAGGGGAGGCAGGTCCAGTTTTTAGAGGGTCTCTCCCATGGAGTGTAGTGGGAGGACCTTTGAACTCTGCCCGTTTGTTTGTGGGGCACTCCAAGCCGTTCTCATGGGGGAGCGGACTCCGGTCTGCTTGGTGATGGATTTTGTACCTTTTGTTTGTATCCTTGTGGTCGCAGCTCACCTCAGCAGGGTTGATGTGCTTTCTTCAACCATCTCTCTTGGTACAGCTCAAATCTACCAGGTTACTTGCTAAATTTTTGTCCTTTAACTCTCCTTCTGGACGGGAGCCTCTGTGGAAAGCTGGCTTCCGTCAGCCATCTTGTCTCCACCCCAAATTCTAAAGTTAGGTGCTTTGTACTCATTTCCCTAAATCCCTTTCCCCATCAAAGCCAGATCCCTCCTTAATGTCTTCCAACTGTGATATTCTCGGTTTCCTTTTCCCATGATTGATGCTTATTAAACAAACATGGACATGATGGTTGACACTGTATAGCCAATTCCATTGCAGCCTCAGGTTTTATTGTCACATACAAAGCCTTGGTGCTAATGTCAAAGAGATTTGGAATTCCAGCTTCTGATATGGGGGTCCAAGTTAACAAGTGAGAGCCAGTTGGATGAGCTTTCTCCAAGGAGGTTCAGGAAGGCTGTGGTGGAAGCCAGTGCTGGCTCTGTCAACAGCTAGCTCTTTTGAGAAGGAATCCTACTCTGTCACTCAGGCTATAGCTCAGTGCAACCTCAAACTTCTGGGCTCAAGAGATCCTCCCGAGTAGCTGGGACTGCAGGTACCCGTTACCATGCCTGACTAATTTTTATATTTTTAAAAGAGATGGAGTCTCCTTCTTGTTCAGGCTGGTCTCAAGCTCTTGAGCTCCTCCCAGAATGGTAGGATTACAGGCATGAGCCATGCCCCACCAACAGCTAATTCTTGACATCCATCTTGAGGTCTTTTTAAACCGCCTGAATTTATTGAAGTTAAACAACTTAAGAGTGAGATGAAGTTTCTTGGAGGTTGGATGAAATAACAAATATTGTTATTCTCTCTTCTAAAAATTCAATTTTAAAATCTCAGGTTAGGTATAATCAATACGGATGATAAAACAAAACTATAGTCTAGAAAGAAGGAAGGAAAAGAAGGGAGAGGAGGGGGGAGACTGTGGGGGAGGTATTTGGTGGGACTTCACCTGATGTGCACAATGCAATGGTACATTTCAAAACTATTAAGAGCAGAGAATAAATGTCCTACCACAACAAATAAGTGAGGTGATGGTTATGTTAACATGTTTGATGTAAGCTTTCCCCATTGTATATCAAATCAGCACATTATACCCCATAAATGCATGAATGTACACAGTTATGATTTAATAAAAAATAAAATCTCAGGTTAGAGTTATAAAAAACTATTTTCTTTAATGTTTCTTAACCTAATTTTCATTCATTGCTGTCCCTCCAAGGGGTCCTTTGGAGACATTTTTATCCAAATTGCCAGTCCCTCTGAAGTCTCACTGCAATTGATGCACTGCCTGTGGGCAGACCTGCCTCTCCTACGTTTGCCTGCTTCTCCTGCCTGTGCCCGTCCTAGGCATCTGCCTCTCGTGCGTGTGCCTGTCCCGGGTGTCTGCCTCTCCTGCGTGTGCCTGTCCCGGGCATCTGCCTCTCCTGCGTGTGCCTGTCCCAGGGGTCTGCCTCTCCTGCGTGTGCCTGTCCTGGGCGTGTGCCTCTCCTGCGTGTGCCTGTCCTGGGCGTCTGCCTCTCCCGGGCATCTGTGTCCCGTGCGTGTACCTGTCTGGTGTGTCTGCCTCTCCTGCATGTGCCTGTCTTGCATGTCTGCCTGTCCTGCCTCTGCCTCTCCAGGACGTCTGCCTCTCCTGCGTGTGCCTGTCCTGGGTATCTGTCTCTCCTGCGTGTGCCTGTCCCGGGCGTCTGCCTCTCCTGTGTGTGCCTGTCCCGGGCGTCTGCCTCTCCTGCGTGTGCCTGGCGCGAGCGTCTGCCTCTCCTGCATGTGCCTGGCGCGGGCGTCTGCCTCTCCTGTGTGTGCCTGTCCTGGTTATCTGTCTCTCCTGCGTGTGCCTGTCCCGGGCGTGTGCCTCTCCTGCGTGTGCCTGTCCTGGGTATCTGTCTCTCCTGTGTGTGCCTGTCCAGGGTGTGTGCCTCTCCTGCGTGTGCCTGTCCCGGGCGTGTGCCTCTCCTGCGTGTGCCTGTCCTGGGCGTCTGCCTCTCCTACCTCTGCCTCTCCCGGGCATCTGTGTCCCCTGCGTGTACCTGTCTGGTGTGTCTGCCTCTCCTGCATGTACCTGTCTTGCATGTCTGCCTGTCCTGCCTCTGCCTCTCCTGCATGTGCCTCTCCTAGGCGTGTGCCTGTCCTGGGCGTCTGCCTCTCCTGCCTCTGCCTCTCCCGGGTGTCTGTGTCCCCTGTGTGTACCTGTGTGGTGTGTCTGCCTCTCCTGCGTGTACCTGTCTTGCATGTCTGCCTGTCCTGCCTCTGCCTCTCCAGGGCGTCTGCCTCTCCTGCGTGTGCCTCTCCCAGGCGTGTGCCTGTCCTGGGCGTCTGCCTCTCTTGCCTCTGCCTCTCCCGGGTGTCTGTGTCCCCTGCGTGTACCTGTGTGGTGTGTCTGCCTCTCCTGCGTGTGCCTGTCTTGCATGTCTGCCTGTCCTGCTTCTGCCTCTCCAGGGCGTCTGCCTCTCCTGCGTGTACCTGTCCTGGGAGTCTGCGTCCCCTGCGTGTGCCTGTCCAGCCTCTGCCTCTCCTGTGCATCTGCCTGTGCCTCATCACACAGAAGAGCGACAAGCGCAGATGGCCTCAACCACCTTTTGCTCCCTTATGAGAGCATTATACCTTTGGGAATGGACTATTTAAAGTCATTATTCTACTCATGCTATCTTTTTGGTTGAGAGTCTGTATTATTCTATTTATTAACAGTCTGGTATTTAATTCAATCTTTGAAATAACAGAAATATGTTAATCTATATTTCTCTTGAATTAAAGAATGAAAAGAGAGTAGTAGCTGATGAATGGGATAGCTGTGTAGATAAGATACCTGAAGTTCAGAGGGACTAAGGGTCCACAACTTCCAGTGACCTTTCAGCCAGGGTGCAGACAGTGTGGGCCTAAGCTTTTGCTCCTTCTGTGGTAGTAAAGGGCTAGAAAGGGCTACAGGATATAGGGAAAACTCCACTGCTACAAGGACTTTCAGTTTCTTGTAATAGAATTTTAGTAAAGCTAAACTGTGTCAGAAACAAGGTTTCCATTTTTAGGATCTGGAAATTAAAGGATCCTGGACTTATGTTCTGTCTTTGTATTGTGAAATAATACACAAAAGTAAGTATTCTTTCCTTTTCCTAGGTCCTAGGCCTTTTTGTATGATATTGCCCTTGGGCAGGCTTGGCTATTTTAGTGGTGGGAATGTCTGAGTAGCAGAGGGGAACTGCAGGGCCCAGGAAAGACAAAGAAGCATCAAGAGTCCCGTATCCTCAACCTCAGGGGTGTTCTTCCCATCTACAGAGCTGGTCCACACAGCCGTGGTCTTCCATTACAGAAAGATTGCTGCATGGATAGATATACATGGAACACAAAAACCCTTTGATGGGATTTTCAGTTGGACGGTTTCTTTCCTTATCTGGGTCAATAGCAGTAATTCCTCCTAGACTCACAGTGAGCATCAAGACCATGTCAGGAGTTAAGCACATGTGAGTAGTAAACAGCCTGAACCATCATTACCATTGTCATTGTTATCAGTGCCCAATGCCAAACGAGGGTGGCAGAAGAGGACGCCTCTGCCATGCAGGATGCCTCCCAAGGACCCAGGCCACGCTGCAAAGCAGCAGCAGTTTCTCTGTGATTCTCTTCTAATTCTCTGCGGCCTTACCTGGCTCCCTTCCAATGTCAACAGCTGGCTTGGGCTCGCTTGCTCTTAAAATACTAACATGCTACAGAATTCTTTCTCCTTTATCTCTTACTCTAATTTTTTTATTTTATTTTATTTTATTTTTTTTGGCTTTTTTATTTTATTTCGTTGCTTATTTTTTATTTCTTTACTTTTTTTTTTTTTGTTGAGACATGGTCCCACCCTATGCTCCTGAGCAGAGTGCAGTGGGCGTGGTAGCTCACCACAACCTCAGACTCGGGCTGCGGGCACCCCGTTGCCTCAGCTCCGGAAGCCGCTGGGATTACAGGCGCTCGCCGGGGCGCCCGGCTGGGTTTTTCCATTTTTTTCACGAGTCGGGGTCTCACTGTCGCTCAGGCGAGTCACGAACTCCTGAGCTCAAGCGATTCTCCCTCCTCAGCCTCCCACAGTGCTGGGATTACAGGCGTGAGCCACCGCGCCCGGCACCCTAATTTTTTTAGATTTAATAAGGTCTGGATTACTAATAGGTTTAATTTTCCTCAAGATATTGGAAACTTGAAACGAAAAAAAAAAAAGAATTGATAATCATTAACATATGAGAAGTTGTTTCTTAACAGAGAAACTTTTTAGTGGGTTTTAAATCCTTTTCTACTCCTAGAAAATATGGATCATCTATGAAGCCATGCTTAGTCTTACATGTGGGAGACAAGTACAATTTCTACAGCTCATGTGAGCATAAGCTGAATAGTTTGGTTACAGAGAACATTTTTTCCTTATAATGAATGAGCTTTTGCATCATGCTGTAAAATTAAATGCCAATTTTACTTTCTCCTGAAAAGTTAGGAAAATGAAGATAGGCTCTTTGTATTTTTTATATATGTTTTTCAGAAAAAGCATATTAGGGATGTATATCTATTAGCTAGGAATATCTTCCTATGAATTCAGGCTTAGGAATTGCCAAAACTCACTGCCTTCTGTCCCTCATAATTGGGTTCAAACTTTGGGAACATTTTCCCTCTCTATAGCTGCTGGGAACATTTTCCCTCTCCATAGCTGCTGATCTCTGGAAACATGCTCTGGACTGTGGGCCCTTCTGTCTCGCATCAGCTCCAGACTCCCCTTCGATACCAGCATCTAGCTTCCTTCCCTGCATTTCAGTTGCACTGCCTGAGCTCTGCCCTCCCGAATGCTCAGTTGTCTGTCTGCCATGCCAAGGAAAGTCTTCTGCTCAACGTCAAGTCTCTCCAGGCAATGGCTTGACTCAATTTTGTCTTCCACTTTTCTTAAAAATTAATCACATTTTCTGTCCTGGAGGTTTTTGTCACCATCCAATAAACAGGTGCTGCTGTCTCCTTCCTCCACATGGGTGTTGTGCCACCACCCTGTGCTTGGAAGGGGCGTGTAAGCCCTTCCACAGAGAAATCTCCTGCCTTCTCCACAAAGCTTTCCTGGGCCATTCCAGTTTCATGCCCACCTGTCTTTTCTCTTAGCTGTTTACGTCAGGCCTTATGCACTGTATGCTTATCTCACAGCATCTAGTACTGTTTTGAGTCTATAACAGGTAGAGCTTTCCTGGGTGAATAATTGGGAACAGGCATTTTTTTTTGAGACAATCTTAAGGTATTCCCCTGGGTAGAGTGCTGTGGCATAATACTCACAGCAACCTCCAACTCTTGGGCTCAGATGATTTTCTTGCCTCAGTTTTTCTATTTTTAGTAGAGAGGCTGGTCAGGCTGGTTTCAAACTCATGAGCTCGAGCAATCCACCTGCCTTGGCCTCCCGGTATGCTAGGGTTACAGGCTTGAGCCACTGTGTGTGGCTGGAACAGGCATTTCTAACTTGTAAAAGTTTGAAACCTATTCTGGAGGACAGAAACTAGACTGGAATGTAGGCCATTCTCACTATGCAGACTCCAGACACTATGTAATAAGCTTTGATAGCAACAAAATGAATATCATCATTGAGCACAAATAAATCCCAACATCCAACCTTTAGTAATTTGTGTTCCTCATAAAAACCCCAGTAAAATCCACTTTAGGAAGCCAGCATTGCCCTCGCCCGTACTTGAATGGAGCAGGCAGGATGGTCTGGTAGTTGTAGTGTTGCTTCTGCTGGCTCAGGATTTGCAGCTGCAGGAAGAGCTGCTGCTGCTGCAGCAGGCGGGCGTAGTTGGAGTCCATCTGCGGCTCGCTCTTCTCCCCCTTCTGGTCCGGTGGGATGTACTGGTGGTACTTTAACTTCTTTACCCGTGGTTTGGGATCTTTGCACTTTTTGCTACGGTGTTTGTCATTTGGAGTCTTGGGATGGCTTTGCTGTTTTTGAGAAAAAGATAAGAACATTCAGAGATACTACCACATGAAATCTATCCTACCATGTGCCTAAATGATTTGAAATTAAAAGGCAATACACCTTAGAAACAGGTATAGCCACTCTGGAAAGCAGTATGCCAAATACATTTCAAGAACATTGACAGACTTGGGGTGGTGGCTTATGCCTGTAATCCCAGCTCTCTGGGAGGCTGAGGCTGGAGGATGGCTTGAACTCAGGAGTTTGAAATCAGCCCAAGCAAAAGTGAGACCCTATTTCTACTAAAAATAGAAAGAAAAAAATGAGCTGGGTGTTGTGGTGGGCACCTGTAGTCCCGGCTACTTGGGACGCTGAGGTAGGAAACTGCTTGAGCCCAAGACTATGAGGTTGCTGTGAGCTAGGCTGATGCCATCGCACTCTAGCCTGGGCGATAGAGTGAGACTCTACCTCCAAAAAAAAAAAGAGCCGTGCCGTGACAATCCTGAGCATGAATGAGATGCCAACTCTGCCCAAAACAGAAAAATTAGTCAGATGTGGTGGTACCTGTAGTCCCAGCTACTAAGGAGGCTGAGGCAGGAGGACAGAAGAATCTCTTTAGACCAAGAGTTCAAGGTTGCAGTGAGCAATGATGATGCCACTGCACTCCAGTCTGGGTGACAGAACAAGACCCTATGTCCAAAACAAACAAACAAACAACCCCCAAACAAAAAAAGGCACCATGCTCTATGGCAGCGTTGTTCCTTAGGGTACGCATGGGCAAGATTCAGCCCAGCTTTATCTATTAAAAAGTAACAAACATTCACCGTGAGGCTCCTGTGAAGATGTACTGCTAAATGCTTACATATATTATCCCATAGTAAAAAATCCGGTTGTACACTAAATATACAACGGGGAAGAGATTATTCTTCATTAAAACTATGTAATATTAGAATACTGTGCATAATATTTAAAAATAAATACCTCTAATGAGAATAAAAGAATATAAAATGATCTTTAAGGAAAATATAAAAATTAAAATGTTGATAATATGAATATGGATTTAAAAAGTTTTTTAGAAATACTACATTTTTACTTTGAAGCATATAAGACCATGCATCATTCCTCATTGTTTTTTTAAATTTAAATTTTTTTCCTTCTTGACATTTAACTTGACCTCATACTATGGCTAAGAACTGGATGACTTTTTCCTGAGTTCTTTCCTTTTCCTCAATTTGTAAGTTATCAGTTCACTTTTCTGCTTTTCAGTATTCAATTATAAGATAACTTTACCTGAAAAAAAGCTACCCAAACAAAGAAAAAAAAATATAGGAAATTATTCCTAAAGTTGCTTTAGGCAACATACTCAACTTAATAAAAACACTTTGTGAAGTATTACATTAATGTTATATATATATTCATATCCAAAGAATTAGGAAATTGCAGGAAAAAAAATACAAAGAAGAAAAATACCATCATATTCTCCAGATCAGAAATAGTCACTATTAGCACTCTTCCATATACTCTTCCTTTGCATGTTTTTTGAAACAGAGTGGCTCTACTGACATTTCCAATTAGGTAATTCTGGATAGTGGGTGCTGTCCTGTGCCCTGTGGGGTGTTCAATGGCACCCTAGCCTCTAGCCCCTAGATGCCAGTAGCACCTCCCCATGTTGTGATAACAGAAATGTCTCTATGCAAATGCCTATGGGGTACAGGGGTAAAATTACCTCCTGTTGAGAACCATTGGTCTCCTCCATGCCTGTATTCATATAACTGGCTATATGAACAACATAAAACCATGCCAAAGAGTCTCAACTTTAAATTCATGATCACCAAGTTCAAGGGCTCTTCCTAGCTATCTGCCCATCCTATCATGTTTTTCTAGTCCATTTATTTTCCTACTTTTCTAAGATACTACCTCCTATCTTCTCTTTTCCTTCAAACCTTTACTACCTCCTCCTCAGCCTCAGTATCAATTGCCCTCATTGCCTAAACACTGATAAAATACAAGTGATTGGCACAGAGCTTCCTCATGTTCCCACTGTCTGCCTGCCCAGGTGTGCATGTGGCTCTCTTTCCTGTGGCTACGGACCAGCCCCTCCCAAACTAGGTCCTGCTGCTTTGCACACTGCATGCAGTCACTGTTCCACCAATCCTTGCCCCTCATGGATCATTCGCCCAGGCTCACAAACATCCTCTTTTGACCCCACATTCCAATCAAGCTGCAGACCTATTTCTCTCCCTTCCAGCAGAGATCCGTAGAAAAGCTTTCTTTAACACCATTTCCAATTATCTTTCTCGATTTCTCTTGTACCCACTACAACTAAATTTTCAGAAAATCTTATAAAGGTTACTCTGTTTCAACATAGGCAAACCCAGGGCCAGTCCCCAGCATTCCCCTCACCTGACAAAGTCTCTAGCACCCCTCTCAACTGACCCAGTCCCAAGCACTCCTCCCACCTGACCCAGTCCCCAGCACTCCTCTCACCTGACCCAGTTCCCAGCACTCCCCTCACCCTGACCCAGTCCCCAGCACCCTGCTCACCTGACCCAGTCCCCAGCACTCTCAACTGACCCAGGCCAGCACTCCCCTCACCTGACCTAGTCCCCAGCACCCCTCTCACATGCCCCAGTCCCCAGCACTCCCCTCAACTGACCCATGACAGCCTTTGCTCCAGTTGATTTCTTCCTTCTCTTTCATTTGGCTTCTGGGCACTACTAGACTCTCTCACTATCTCCCTAAAGTACTTAAGGACTCAGTCTGCACTTCTTTATCTACACGTAGACTCTAGGAAATTTTCCTGGGTTTCACAGCTTCGAATGCTATTTATATTCCATATTTTTATTACCCCCTTGCTGAGGGCCGTTCTTGTCTGTCCAGCTGCCTCTGGACATCTCTGCTAGGTGAACACTCAGCATCTCATACTCCCAGAGTGTTCCTTTCCATCAAAGGAAGTGTCAACTCCAAATTTCTACTTGCTTAGACAAAAAATGGTAGATTGGTTCATGGTCTTCCTTTTCTTCATGCCACATACCCGACCTATCAGCAAGTCCTGCCAGCTTAGCCTTCAGAATCCAGCCAGAAGGCTCGACGCCTGCAGCTCCAGCAGACAGCAGCGAGGACATGCTGTGTGCCGATCCAGGAGACGCTGCCCTGCCTCACACGAGAGCTGCAGGAGGCTGAGGACGCAGGAAGACTAGACTAGAAGTCGGGAGATGGGACCCTTCCTGGCTCTGTCGCTTCTTAACTTCTTTGGGCATCAGTCTCCTCATCTGAAAGGTGGTAAGAGGACGTTAACTCTAACGTCCTTTTGTGTTTTAAAAGTTTGTTATCTATATTCTGCTAGTTTTTGCAGAAGTTGTCTCTGAAATGATTAAACTATTCCACAGTTTATTCTCCCACCTACTTTAGAATGTATAAACATGATTTTAAGAACTTTAGAAATGTGCTTTATATTAAAATTTTTAATCTTCCTTGGGATTTATTCCAGCTCAATTATTTCAACCAAATAAAATGTAGGGAAGAGTGCCACAGATCTGAAGCTTATCTGAGGAACAAAACAAGCTTCATCTGCCAAATCTGCTAAATCAAAAACCATATTTGCTTCTCTAAAACTTTTCACCTGTCACATAATGTATCTGGAATAGCACTGGGTTTGACCTTACATGTAAGGTCCAAAGCCATGTTACCATCAAAGACATCTGTGAGATTGCTGAATCTCAAGTGCTGTGCTGAAGCAACACTACCTTAATTCTGTTTCTTTCCTGTTTCATTTTAGTGACCTGGGTGGCAAAAGAATTGGGAGCTGCTAATAAAATGTTTCCTAAAGCTTTTCTGCATAGCCCAAGAAGTTTTAAATACACGAAGTTTTGTATTATTTTTCTGTGACTGTAGGACAATTTGTTAAACATGGCAGCTTAACATACAAAGGCCCCATCTAGCAAATCTTTCCATGGTCTAGTATTCAAGTTTTCAGGGTAAGAGGCAGGCTGGAGAATTGGGATAAATAAATGCCTTTGTGTTCTGTTTACAGGGCTACAGACAGAGTCACAGGTAATGCCACTCAACCCAGTGTGTGCCCAGAGTACTCACCTTTACTAGTGCAGGGCCAGGCTTTACTGAGCACACAGTGTTTGTGGGGAGGACAGGAGCTGTGGACCTTGTGGGAGGCTGATCTGGAGTTGAAGGAGTTTTCAAGAATTCAGGAACTGCTGGGGACACTGAAGTAAACTGGTGGAAAAGGTAGAGAAAAGGAATAAGTCTGTGAAATTAATGACCATGAAAACAGAAAAACTGCAATTACAAGTGAATGACCTAATTAAAAAAAAAAAAAGCCCAGCTGGACAAGGTGGCTCACACCTATAATCCAAGCACTCTGGGAGGCCAAGGTGGATGAATTGCCCTGAGCTCACAAGTTTAAGACCAGCCTGAAACAGAGCGAGATCCCCATCTCTAAAACTAGCTAGGTGTTGTGGTGGGTGCCTGTAGTCTCAGCTACTTGGGAGGCTGAGGAAAGAGAATAGCTTGGGCCCAGGAGTTTGAGGTTGCTGTGAGCTGTGATGGTACGGTACTCTACTAGGGCGACAAAATGAGACTGTCTCAAAAAAAAGAAAAGAAAAGAAAAGAAAAAAGAAAAAAACAAACCAGTAGAAAAGAAACAAAGGAAAAATATACTATTATGTCTGAGACTGAGATGGTGGCATAACATGCTTTACCTCAGTGGAGCTAATTATTTAGTCTTTGTCCCAGCAGCAATGAACAGCTAAAGCTAAATAAGGTTAGATTGACTAAGCTCTAGTGTTTTCTCAGAAATATGGTCAGAACCACCTTTTTTGGGGCAGAAAAAAAGTCTATGACTTTTGTAAAAATGATCAAAACAATATAAAGTATTACTAAGATTTACTTGGCATATAGGTCACACTGTGCCTGGCTTCTGTCACAGAGCCTGATGAATCCCCCGCCACACCCCACACCTGTGGTGGGACAAATCTCACCATGGACACTTGCTCCATGCCTGGGCCTTAAATGTACTTTATGATGTGAGTTCCTATTACTAACCCTGGCTGTATTCTCATTCCCTCTATTCACCCAGCTTCTAGCAACAAGAGAAGAAGTGAAGACATATTCTGTTAAGAATAATTTGTCTCACTGACAGTGCCATCTTAAAGCAAGAAGCTATTTTGTTACTCAGGCTCAAGTCAACAATTACTGAATCTCAATGTGGAGTCACATGTTAACCAAGGAAGCTACAGAAGGCTTTGCCAGGTTTTATCAATTCTTACTTCTAATCACTTCAAACAGATTTTAAGTCTTTACTTAATGGAAAGAGATGTTACTACTATAACAAACTAATCAAATGTTATTACCAGCTTATGTTTAGGAAAAGTGTCTTCTTTTATCATTTTTACTTCCCCAAACAACTCAAATTCATCAGATCAACAATTAAAATCAGTTCCCCTGTTGAAGTGAGTTTAAAAATAGCAAACTGTTATTTTCCCTCCTTAAAATAAATGACCTGAAATCTCAGAGGACTATTAGCAGCATGAAAAATGAAGGCTTGCACATACTAGTTACTCAGTAAATATCTGTTTAACTGATGAATGGCCATTTCTTCTGGCTTTCGTCATGCTAGGTCACACCCTCAGTCCAGCTGTGCCAGCATGTGGCCAGTGTGCAATCAACTGTACATGCCCACACCAGCTCTCTCCCTGAGGCTGTGGCCACTGATTTCAGCTTTTAAGTAATTATTAGTAACTGTGAGTGTTGACAATGTCAAAGACTTACTTTGTAAAGATGGTTGTACTTTCATTTTAAAACAGAAATGAAAGAAAAGGACTCATTCAAGAGGTACGATACCTACATTCCAGGCTGACTCTGCCCCAAATAGCCCTGCAGTGTCAGCTCCTAAAGTGAACCTCTGACCAATGAAACCTTATGTCTCAAATTACAGACGATGCCAGATGATGACTTTCTTACTGGACATTGTTTTCCTTTCGCCCTGCATATTTTTCAGAAATGAGGACACTTATCTCTAGGTCAATTTTCACAGAGGGGAGAAAATCTTCCTTGGCTGTTACATAACTGGTATATGAAGCAGAAAATGTTTGAATTTTGAACTATGTATATTTCCTTTCAGATAAATTCCTCTAATCTGGCAAGCTGATTCACCAGTCCATCCTTCCACCCCACTGACTGGTGAATTTGAGAGTATTAAGTACTAATAATCTGAAAAATAACACAGAAGCATGGATGTGGTATCAACTATAATATTTATGAAAATGTTTTGACTGTATTTCTACACTGATACTCTCATCTTGTTAGTGCTTTTGGCATATTGGTGTGACTTTGCTACCCAGAAATCCAAAGACCCTAGCATAATGCAAGAATATCCCAGTGGAAATACAGTAATTGTTAACTCTACCTAATCTGTAGATAAGTTCTAGTTACCTAAAGGGAGAAATGTCTACATTATTGTGTCTGAGAAAAGGTGAAAAACCAAAACCTCCAAAACTCCACTTAGACTATTTCTAGATGTTAGGTTCCTTGTAGCTAAAGATACCAAAAGAATCTAAATATTGGTCATTGTGAAATGACAGTATTCCAAAAAGGATAAAAAGAGTATCCAGACTGTTAGGGATATTTAATCTTATTTTGTTCCACAAAGAATTGAGCAGTATGTTAAAATCTTAAAAGAACACTATGTAAATAGGTTTAAATTGCCACAGAGACCTAAGTTCACCTAATGTTCTGTGAAAATTTTATTTTAAAATGATACAAAATTGTTTCTCCAAAGAAACAAAAGTGCTGCAAAGATTCCTTTGTCTTATTGAATCCAGTCACTGTTCCTATTACAGATTATGGGTCTGAAGATCTCCAGTTCTTTAATTTTTATCACAAAAGAAAATGTCAGAGAAACAATGCTTAATAATGGATGTTCATACTTTAAATAAAAATTAAAAAGAAGGCACTTTCAATCTTTAAGATTGACTTTTCTCTTGGTAAAAAGTGCCGTGGGAAAGTTCTGCTACAAAAGAAAAAATAAAAGAGCACAATCTAAGCTGACTGAAGCTTTCTTAACAACTCAGATGTCTGCACTGGCTCCTTCGGCAGAACATGGAGCACTTCCCAAGGACCAATCACTACTCTCAGGTAACTTCCTCTTCTTTATCTAGAATGTCTTTATGCAGTCTTGAGGGATAAAGACAAGATATTTAAAAACAAAGTTTTTTGTAGTATAGATTTTAAATCTATAATAAATGTTTTTAATTTATGATGCAGCTGAGTTATTAAGATGGTAATATACAAACAAATTCAAAATGCAATTATTCTTTAACTATTGTTTCCACGTTCTAATCCCCAGACAAATGAAACAATGAATGAGTTGAATACAAGCCAAAAACATGTTTTCGTATGTTTAATAGATGTATATTTTATGTAAAATCCCGGCTTTGTTAAAACATATCTCTTAGCACTGACCATTTGTCTCCGTAATATGCAAGTTTAAGCATTTCATTTTTAGAACAAGAAAATATTGAAGTGAAAAAAGTGAATTAATTCCCTAGAGCAAAATCTAGTGGACATTCAGCTGGCACTTTATCACCTGATTAGTAGTGATATACATGTATTCCTTTTTTTTTTTTTTATAGCTAAGGGTATCTTTATTTACAAATTATTCATTACAGAATTTTAGAAAGAGGTGGTCAACATATAGAGAATATTTTGTAAAATTTTGTAATGAATATTTTATTTATTTTTATTGTTGGGGAATCAATGAGGGTACAATAAGCCAGGTTATACTGATTGCATTTGTTAGGTAAGGTCCCTCTTGCAATCATGTCTTTTTCAGTGTACTTTTTTTATTATAAGAAAATATATATAACGTAAAATTTGCTATTTTAACCACTTTTCAGTGTATGGTATTAAGTACATTTTTACATTGTTCTACAACCATTTCTACTGTCATCTCCAGATTTTCTCGTGTTCCCCATTACCCTCTCCCTCCAGCACCTGGCAATCATCCTTCTATTTTCTGCTATGATTTTAACTATTCTAAGTATCCCATATATATAGAATCACACGGTATTTTATGATTGGCTTATTTCACTTAGCATGATGTTTAAGGTTCACCTATGATGCATACTATAGAATGTCCTTAAAGGCTAAATAATACTCTGTTTTAGGTACGTAGGTAGATAGATAGCGTATTTTCCCTTTTTTTTTGAGACAGAGTCTCAAGCTGTTTCCCTGGGTACAGTGCCGTGGCGTCATAGCTCACAGCACCTCCAACTCTTGGGCTCAAGAGATCCTCTTGCCTCAGTTTTTCTATTTTTAGTAGAGATGGGATCTTACTTTTTTCTCAGGCTGGTCTTGAACCTGTGAGCTCAAGCAATCCACCTGCCTTGGCCTTCCAGAGTGCTAGGATTCCAGGTGTGAACCACCATGCCCAGCCTTAGATAGCATATTTTATTTATCCACTCATCTGTCCATGGACACCTGGGTTACTTTCATGTTTTGGCTACTGTGAATAATGCTGCTACAAACAGGGATATACAACTATTGTATCTGTTCTAATTCTGGTTTCAACTCTTTTGGGCATATAGCCAGAAGAGGAATTGCTGGATCATATGCTAATTCTACTTGAAATTTCTTGAAATTTTAAATTCCCACTAATAGTACAAAAGAGTTTCAATTTATCCACATCCTTCCAAAACTTATTTTCTATCTTGTTCTTTTTAAAGTTGCCATTGTAATAGGCAAGAGGTTGTATTCTTGTGGTTTTGATGCACATTTCTTTAATGGTTAGTGATAGAGTGTCATGTTATATACTTACTAGGGCTATTTGCATATATTCTTTAGAGAAATGTCTATTTAAATCTTTTGCTCATTTTTGAATTGGGGGTTTTTGCTGTTGCTGAGATTTAGTTGTGGGAGTTCTTTACACAGAGTGGATGTTAATCCTGTCTTCATCTGTTTTGTGTTGCTGTAACAAAATACCTGAAGCTGGGTAACTTTTAAACCAAAGAGGTTTATTCAGCTCATGGTCCTGCAGGCTGTGCAGGAAGTATGGCAGTGACCTCTGCCCCTCAGGGGGCTCAGGATGCATTCATTCCTGATGAAGGGAGGAGACCTGGGGTTTGCAGAGATCACATGCCAAACAAGGCAGCAAGGGGACGGGGGATGCTCAGTTCTCTTCTGGAAGCTGACAGAGTGAGAACTCACTCATGATGAGGTAACTAATCTATTCATAAGCAATATGCTGCCAACTCCCACCAAAATGCCTCCTGTTAGACCCCACCACCTCCAACACTAGGGGTCAGATTTCAACATAAGGTTTGGAGAAGACAAACATCCAAACCATAGCAAATCCTTTTTCAGATACTTGATTTGTAAATATTTTCTCTCATTCTTTGGGTTTCCCCTTGTTACGTGCACAGAAGTTAATTATGATGAAATCTGATGATCTCTTTTTCCCTTGGTGTCATATTCAAGAAATCATTGCCAAATCTAATGTCATGAAGCTTTCATGTTTTTTCTCTAAGAGCCTTGTAATTCTAGCTGTTACAGTCAATTAGGTCTTTGTCCACCTAATTTTTGTGTATGATGCGAGGTGAAGACCCAGCTCCATTCTTCTGCATGCGGATATGTAGTTTTCCCAGTACCATTTGTTGAAGAGGCTGTCCTTTCCCCACTGGGTGGTCTTGGGACAGTTATCAGAGATCATCCACCCGTACCAGTGGTACCAGTAAGGGCTTATTTCAGGGCTTCCTGCTCTATCCTCTTGGCCCATATGTCTATCTTTACGCACACTGTAATGCTATAGTAAGTTTTGAAATCGGGAAATGTGATACTTCCACTTTGGGTTTTTCTTTTTTAATTCAAAATTGTTTCGGCTTTTCAGTGTCCCTTGAGATTTTTTTTTTTTTTTGGTTTTTGGCCGGGGCTAGGTTTGAACCCGCCACCTCTGGCATATGGGACCGGCGCCCTACTCCTTGAGCCACAGGCGCCGCCCTGAGATTTTTTTTTTTTTAATTTCTGTAAAAATCACCACTGGGATTTTGACAGGGATTGTACTAAATCTGTGGGTTACTTTGGATAATACTGACATACCAGCAATATTTAGTCTTCCAAGAATACCCTTTCCAATCAGACCCTGGGGTAAGCCACAGATAGCCTAGAATACAGTATACAATTTCTGATCCTGCCATCCTGACAGAGGGGATTGGGGGGAACCAGGCTGATTCCTCCCAACTGTACCATGCTGGAAGGGATAGGGCAAGGGTGAGTAAAAACGCCATGAAATTTCCCTTTTGAATGTCGCTTTTTTTTGGAGACAGGGTAGAGTGCTGTGGTATCATAGCTCATAGCAACCTCAAACTCCTGGCTTTGACTGCTCCTCTAGCCTCAGCCTCCCAAGTAGCTGGAACTGCAGGCACCTGCCACAATGCCTGGCTAGTTTTTCTATTTGTAGCAGAGACGGTGTCTTTCTCTGTCTCAGGCTGGTCTTGAATTTCTGAACTCAAGTGATCCACTCACCTTGGCCTCCCAGAGTGCTGGGATTATAGGCATGAGCCACCTTACCTGGCCTGTGGCTTTTTTCTGATTGGGTATTAGTCTGGTTGGCACAGATCTTTGACTAGTTTCCAGAGAGCCTATAAAGTCATTTTAGTCAGTCTGTACTTTATTTAATGTTTCCATGGGAGAATGAGAGCCTGGACCTTCCTGTTACACTATCTTACTAATGTGAATTATCTATTATAGTGAGATTTTCAATCACTTGTGAGAGTGTTAAGCATACTAATACATGCATAAAATATAAACTGTGTGAGATTACTTTGTACTTATAATTTTTAATAGTTCTATTATAACCTGTTCCCCTGTTTTCCCGAAAATAAGACAGTGTCTTATTTTAAGGTGTGCTCCCAAAGACGCGCCAGGTCTTATTTTCAGGGGACCTCTTATCTTTCCTGTAAGTAAGTCTTATTTTCGGAGGATGTCTTATTTTCGGGGAAATGGGGTACTAGAATTAAAATAATGCCATAAAGGAAAGGGGTAATCAGGAGAGTATTAATAACCTACTCTAATCATTAATTAATCTATTATTTTTAGTGGTAACTTCACAGATGGGTCAACACAAAAATTTCACTAATACCATGGGTTGACTGTAGGAAACCTTATTTTAAATACAATTTATTTTATTAAGTTGTCATGTATTATCTATTATATTCTCCAAAATAATGTGGAATGTCTATTACAAAGGTGGTGTGACCATATTGTTGTTGACCAAGTTAGTCAAAGTGACCATTACAGGTCAGCATGTGGGAGAACAGTTAAGTACTGGAATTACTATTATTTATTCATTTCTGGTAACTGAGTTATGATACTTGAGTATATTCTAGGGTAGCAGCTCCTAGAAGTAATGTTATTTATCTTTTAAGTAATACACATAGTAGTTGTCCCTATGAGTCTTAATAGGATGACAAAGGATGATGTTTTAGAAAATAATCTTAAAAAGAACCTCAAAATGTTGGCTTAAGGA
Organism: Nycticebus coucang; assembly: GCF_027406575.1. Lineage (NCBI taxonomy): Eukaryota > Metazoa > Chordata > Mammalia > Primates > Lorisidae > Nycticebus > Nycticebus coucang. Next base: position 111,882,105 of record NC_069791.1, on the reverse strand, counting down.
GAAAAAATCACTAGTTCAAATCTTAATGTAGGTTGAACAGCTGCCCCTTCTTTACAATGTCTGCCCCAGGTAATAACTGTGAAGCAGCAGCTCTGGGCCTGGCCCACTGTAAAGTGCTCAACAAGCGGTCATTCAATAAACATTTGTATTTACAAATATATAGGCAAGGTCTAGTCTGCATAATGCACTGTTTTAGGCCCTTTGCTATTAGTCATAGGAAAATTGAGTTAAGAATCTGGATGGAGGCTTGGTAGCAGGTCCTAGTACACGCACACGGCTAATTTACCAGGGTAGCAGCTCCTAGTATGCGCATGCGGCTAGCTGTTATTAATTTTCTACAGCTTTCCATTGTTCGAGAGTTGCTTAACCATAAAATAAATCCAACTCTAGTACGTGATGTGTGTTCTGTTAATATTTTGGAACATTACTTTCCAGCTGTACTTTGATCAGAATTAAAAAGAGAAAAATCCAAAGAGAAGTAGTTTTAGTCTTTTACAGACCACACAGAAATATATATTTTTTTATATTGTGAAGTCATTAGCATTTTAGCTATGGGATTACCAGAGAAGTGTCTAAAAAAATCTATTCTTTACCTAGAAATTAACATGTTAATTTCTTTCTTTCTTCTTCTTCTTTTTTTTGTAGAGAATATTTCTCATGTGTAAATACTTTCTGTAGGATTTAACCCTCTGGTATTCTTTGTGTACTGAAAACAAATTAAGAAGACTACGTCATAAGACATTTTGGAATAGAGCAAAGCATAAAGAAATCTCAAGTGTAATTTTCTCTTAACTAATTATCTGTAAATATAATTTTTAAAAAACCTAAAAGAAATTACCTATACTGGCCTTGAGCTTTATATCAGGTCAAGTACAAAGAAAAAAATATTAATAAAACAGGTAAATTAGAAAAATATGTTTAAGTCATAGGATTATATGTGTAGTACAAAATGATGATTAATCAACATAAGAAAAAATGACTGAGTGGGGTGGCTCACTCCTGGCCAGCAGTTGAAGACTACCTTGGGCAACACAGTGAGACACCACCTCTACTAAAAGTTAAAAAAAAAACAAAAAATTAGCTGTGTATTAGTCCCACCTGTTGGGAGGCTAAGGCAGGAGAATTCCTTGAGCCTGGAACTGAGGTTGCAGTGAGCTACATTTGCCCTATCACTCCAGCCTATGTGATAGAGTGAGACCCTGTTTCTAAAAACAGAAAAGAAAAGAAAGGAAAAAACTTGGCTCTGGTAAACAAGAAGCAAAGTAAACTTATGGCAGAGTTCTTTAAATGGTATATGGATCTTTGCCTGTTATGACACAAGTATAGGAAGTTATACAGAAATTTGATGTTACTCCACTAGTTATTATACTTTATACAAAGAAATAAATACACACAAATGGTCTACAGTAACTTAATTCGCCATCCAACTCTTTCTTCTCTTTTTCTTTAACTTTCAACCTCTCTTGTACACTATCAAACTCTTACACCGAGTTTCTGTTTTCAAGATTAAAAATTAAGAATCTCAAAGAACATCCAAAAGATAAGAGATTTATGTGAATCTTTTATTTTTGCTTTATAGGGACTATTTTAATAAATAATGATCTGACCTTTGAGGGCATGATGATATAAATAATGATCTCACCTTTGAGGGCATGATGATAATTCTAAAGTAGGAAAAAACAAATTACAGAGATAATTTCCTCGGGTCACTCATTCATTAAGTCAATAAGCAGCTGTTGTTGGACCTGGATGTTCAGTACAAGATTCCTAAGACAAATGAGGGGACACCCCTATGTTCTTGAGCTACCAATGTGAAAGTAATTATATTCAGGAAGATAAATATATTTTATATACATGGAGATACCTAGACATTCTATAAAAAAAAAAGTGGAAATAAAGTACAAAATTTGCCACAACAAAACCTCATTATCACATCTAGATGATCCCCAAGACTGTACCAGCATCTTAAAGTTTCCCTCTACAGCTGATTTAAAAAAATAAAAATAAAACACTTACAAAGTCTTTATAGGCTACTTAAGGATTATCTTTCTTTGACATCAATATAGCATTGTTACCAGGGACATTTGCTTCTTTAATGGCATAAATAAAATTATAATAAAAATCTTATCAGATTCTATCATAAATATTGGAACATTTAATACAAGGAAATTTTATAAAGGATACACAATTTAAAGAGGTCTTAAGGGACAGAAATTAGGCAAAGCTATAGGCAAAGCTATGGTGGTTCAATCCCTGACTCTGGGTTCTTTTTCTTGAATATACGTACAGATGGTTAACATTCTGTAAAGGGGGTCTTCTCCCTTCAGCCCTGTTGACTATTGAGGGTCTGCGTGTAGCAGGCAGCAGTAGAACCACAGCAGCATGGACAGGCCTCTGTTCAGGAACGGCCCAAAGCTTGGTGTATGCAGCACTGGCGTGAACAGACCAGATTTGTTCTTCAGGAAATACTGCGATTGCTATTTTCCTTCAAGGAATTCTGGAATGTTAGCCCCTGAGGTGGGACTGCATCTGGTTGAAGTTTCTCACTTATAAACTTAGCTGGAGACCAACTTTTGAAAGTAAAGTAAAAATACAATAGTATAAGCAATATATGGCAGAGGAGAATGAAGATCTTTTATGCAGGTGGAACTGCATGAAGCCAGGTGGATGGCCAAGGTGACAAAAATCCTGTTACCCAAAGCTAAGCCCATGCTAACAGCTGGCTGACACCCTAACCTACTCAGTCAGCAGCAGAGAATGACAACCCCAGTGGATACGTAGAGATGCTTTTTAATGGTATTTACTTGCATACTTGACATTCTTTTTACCCTATTTTTAAAGCTCAAAACCAGGGTACAGCAAATATGTGGAACACAGTAGGGACAGTCTCTCTTGCTCTCCCCTTCTGCCTGCTCAGACCTCAGACCAAAGGGCTGGTCACTGACCCTCATCCTTCCTCCTGGCCACAGTCTAGCAAAGCTGAGGGGCCACCACTCTGTGAACATGGACAGGAGACTCTGCACTGCGCCCATCCACACTACCTCTGCTGACTCCCAGCTTTTAGGCTCTACTTTCAAATGGAAGGAGAACAGAAATTTCTATAAGCATTGTGCCAGTCTGCACTCATGCTGCTTAATTCAATCCAGCATTTATTAACTATGTTTTCTGTACCAGGCCCTGTGCTGTATGTTACACCACACACTCTCTCAAGTAATTCAAAGGAATTCTTTTAAAAGCAAAACAAACAAAAAAACAATCAATAGAAACATGAACATTTGTTAAAAAATAAGTGTGAATTTCTAATGTGTTTACCAAAAAATATTTATTAGATTCCTTTGTATGCCGCAAATTCTCAGTTCCCAATCTGAAACATAATGGGCACCCAATAAAAGTTTATTGAACAAATGAATTCAATCCATCAATAATCAGAAAGCCAATTAAAACACTCAGATCTCCAGGGTTTAAGGTAATAATATCACCTCCCTGTGGTAAGACAGTAAGTAGAGACCTGTATTACCTTCCTGGAAGGCAGGTAAGTTCCTACCATTTGCCTAACAAGTCCATTTCAATATCTTGTAATTTATCCAAAGAAATGATCAGACTAGTGCCCAATAATGTATGTATAAAAAAAACAGAGTATAGCGTATAAGGCAAAAATACAATACTCTGTATGTATAAGAGTGAAAGATAGGAAACAACTCTAAATAACCAACAATAGGAAACTTGTTAAATGACATACTGTGTATCAGTTCAAGCAAATACTATGTAGCCATTAAAAATGATATTGATGTGTATTTATTCACAAGTAAAGATATTTATACAGATGTAAGCTATACACAGCAATTCTACACCTTGGTATATACCCAAGACAAATGAAAACATATGTCCACATAAAAACTTGTCCACATGCATTTATAGCATCATTGTATATACTAGCCAAATGTCCATTACCTGTGGATAAACAAAATATGCTATATCCACACAATGGAATTATTATTCAACTCTAACAAAGGATGATGTACTGACACATGCTACAACATAAATGCACATTAAAAACATAATCCATGAAATAAGCCAGTCCCCAAAGACCACATGTTACATGACTCTATTTACATGCAGTGCCTAGAGTAGGCAAATTCCTGGGGACAGAAAGTAGACTGACAGTTGTCTACAGCTAGGTGGAGGAGGTAATGAAAAATGACTGCTAATAGGTATAGAGGTCTTTTTTAGGGGGGTGATGAAAATGTTCTGGAATTAGTGTTAACAGTTGTACAACTCTATAAATATCCTAAAACCCATTGAGTTTTATGCCTGAAAGGGGTCAATTTTTCCATTATTGTTACTGTAATAGAAAAATCCATACTGAAATTCATATGGAATCTCAAGGGACAACCCTGAGTAGTCAAAACAATTTTGAAAAAGACCAAATAATTCTCACATTTCCTGATTTCAAACATACTGCACAGCTACACTAATCAAAACAATGTGGTAGTGCCACAAAGGCAAGACATATACAGGCACAGCTCATTTTACTGTACTTGTGTTATTGTGCTTCAGATACTTTTTTTTTTTTTTAATGAATTGAAGGTTTGTGGCAACCCTGTGTCAACCAAGTCTCCTGGCACCATTTTTTCAAGACCATGTGCTCACTTCCTTTGTATCACATGTTGGTGATTCTCATAACATTTCAAGTTTTTCATTATTATTACATCTGTTATGATCTGTGATCGGTGATCTTAATATCTGATATTACTATTTTAATTGTTTTGGAACCCTTATCAAACTTAATAGACAAATGTTGCAGATGTTCTAACTGCTCCACCAACTAGCCATTCTCACCCTCTCTGTGGATCTCCCTATTCCCCAAGATGCAATATTAAAAGTAGCCATTTAATAACCTACAATGGCCTCTAAGTGTTCAAATGAAAGGAAGTGTCATATTCTCTTGCTTTAAATCAAAACCTGAAAATGATGACACTCAGCGAGGAAAGCATGTCAAAAGCTGAGAGAGGTGAGGAGGCTGCAGAAGGAATGTCTGAAGCTAGCAGAGGTTAGTTCATGAGCTTTAAGGAAAGAACCTTCTCTCCATTACTTCAAAGTGCAAAGTGAAGCAGGAAGTGCTAGTGTAGAAGCTGCAGCAAGTTACCTGGAAGATCCAGCTAAGATCACTGGTGAGCATGGTTATAGGAAACACTGGAGTTTCTTTTTCTTTTTGAGACAGAGTCTCACTATGTCACCCTCGGTAGAGTGCTGTAGCATCACAGCTCACAGCAACTTCAACCTCTTGGGCCTATGCAATTCTCCTGCCTCAGCCTCCCAAGTAGCTGGGACTACAGGTGCCTGCCACAACACCTGGCTATCTTTTGGCTGCAGCTGTCATTGTTGTCTAGCAGGGCTGGGCTGGGCTTGAACCGTGAGCCTTGGTATATGTGGCCAGCACCCTACTCACTGAGCTATGGGCACTGAGCCAGGAAACACTAGATTTTCAATGTGGATGAAATATCTACTTTCATAGCCGGAGAGGAGAAATTAATACCAGGCTTTAAAACTTCAAAGGACAGGCTGAGCATCTGCTTGGGGGCTAATGCAGCTAGCAGTCACTATAGGTGGAAGCCAATGCTTATGTACTATTCCGAAAATGTTAGGTCCCTTCAGAATTGTACCAATCTGCTCTGCCTGTGCTCTATAAGTGGAACAACAAAGCCTCAATGACAGCACATCTATTTACAGCATGGTTTACTGAATATTTTAAGCCCACTGTTTGGATCTACTGCTCAGAAAAAATATTTATTTGTAAATATTACTGCTTATTAACAAGAACTCTGATGGAGATGTACAAGGAGATTAATGTTCCCTTCATTCCTGCTAAGGTAACATCCATTCTGCAGTGAATTAAGAAGTCATTTCAACTTTTATATCTTATTATTTAAAAATATATTTTATAATGCTATAGCTGCTATAGATAGGGATTCCTCTAATGGATCTGGGCAAAGTAAATGTAGGAAAGGATTTACTGTTCCAGATGCCAGTAAGGATATTTGTGGGCTCGGTGCACATAGCACAGTGGTTATGGTGCCAGTCACATACACCAAAGCTGGCAGATTCAAACCCAGCCTGGGCCAGCTAAACAACAATGACAACTGCAACAATAAATAGCCAGGCATTGTAGCGGGCACCTGTAGTCCCAGCTACTTGGGAGGCTGAGGCAAGAGAATCACTTAAGCCAAAGCATTGGAGGTTGCTGTGAGCTGTGATGCCACAGCACTCTACTGAGGGTGAGAGCTTGAGACTCAGTCTCAATAAAAAAAAAAAAAGAATATTTGTGATTTGTGGGAGGGGGTCAAATTATCAACATGAACAGGAGTTTGGAGGAAGAGGATTCCAACCCTTGTTGATGATGTTCAAGACTTTAGTGGAGGAAGGAACTACAGTAGAAATAGCAAGAGAATTAGAATTGGAAATGGAGCCTAAAGATGTAACTGAATTGCTGCAATCTCATGATCAAACTTGTACAGATAGAGTTTGCTTGATAAGTTGCTTCTTATGGATTAGTAATGCAAGTGGAATGTACTCCTGGTGAAGATATGGTGCATATTATTGAAATGACAGCAGAGGATTACATACATTCAGTTGACAAAGCAGCAGCAGGGTTTGAGAGAACTGACTTCAATCTTGAAAGAAGTTCTACTGTGGGCAAAACACACTCAAACAGTACTGCACACTATAAAGAAAACTTTCATGAAAGGCAGAGTCAAATTCACTGTTGTCTTATTTTAAGACATTGCCATAGCACCCAAGCCTTCAGCAACCACTAATCTGATGGTCAGTAGCCGTTAACACTGGGGCAAGCCCCTCCACCAGCAAAAAGATTATGACTCACTGAGGCTGTGATCACTGTTGGCATTTTTTAGCAATAAAGTATTTTTTTTTTTTTTTGTAGAGACAGAGTCTCACTCTATGGCCCTCGGTAGGGTGCCATGGCATCACAGCTCACAGCAACCTCCAACTCCTGGGCTTAAGCGATTCTCTTGCCTCAGCCTCCCGAGTAGCTGGGACCACAGGCGCCCGCCACAACGCCCAGCTATCTTTTGGTTGCAGTTCAGCTGGGGCCAGGTTTGAACCCGCCACCCTCGGTATATGGGGCCGGCGCCTCACCGACTGAGCCACAGGCGCCACCCAGCAATAAAGTATTTTTAAATTAAGGTATGTATTTTTTTTAGACATAATGCTATTGCACATTTAACAGATTGTAGTTAGTATAAACATAACTTTTATGTAAATGCACTGGAGAACCAAAAAGTCTGTGTGATTCATTTTATTGCACTATATGATTTACCACAGTGGTCTGGAATCGAATCTGCAATATCTTTAAAGCAGGTCTGTAGATCAGTGGAATGGAAAGTCTAGAAATAAACCCTTGTGTTTGTGGTCAAATGATCTTCAACAAGGAGGTCAATACTATTCAGTGAGGAAGGACAGTCCCCTCTATATCTGATGCTAAGAGTACTGGATATCCATATGCAAAAGAATGAAGTTGGATATTAACACCATACATAAAAATTAACACAAAATGGTGATAAATTATCTAAAAATAAGACCCCAAACTACAAAACTTACTGACAAAAACACAGGGGACAAGTTTCGTGACACTGGATTTGGCAATGGTTTCTTGATTATACCACCAAAAGCACAGGCATCAAAAACAAAAACAGGCAAATGGGACCATATCAAACTTAACACCTTCCGTGTATTAAAGGACATCATCAATGGAGTGAAAATGCCACCCCCAGAATGGGAGAAAATGTTTCATGTCGTATATCTCACAGAGGGTTAATATCCAGAAAATATAGAGAACTTTTACCACTCAACAACAAAAATGACCTGATTAAAAAATGGACAAAAGACATTTCTCCAAAGATGATACCCAAAGGCCTGGCACATGGGAAAGATGGTCAGTATCACTAATTGATAAAGAAATGCAAACATAGCCACAAAGAGATATCACCTCATACCCATTAAAATGCCTAGTATCAAAAGAACAGAAAATAAGCATTGTTGGAAAGGATGTGGAGGTGTTGGAACCCATGTGCACAAGAGGTGAGTCTATAAGATAGTACAACTATGGGCGGCGCCTATAGCTGAGTGGGTAGGGTGCCGGTCACATACACCCAGGCTGGCGGGTTCAAATCCGGCCTAGGCCAGCTAAACAACGACAACAATATAGCACAACTACTATGGAGAATGTATGGAGGCTCCTCAAAAAAATTAAAAACATAACTGTCATGTAATCCAATAATCCTACTTCTGGATATATATCCAAAGGCATTGGAAACAGGGTTGTGAAGAGAGATCTGCACACCCCTGCTTGTAGCACCATCATTCACAAAAACCAGGAGATGGATGAACACAAGTGTCTGGTGTCAATCTGCACACAATGGAACACTGTTCAGCCTTAAAGAGGAAGGAGAGCCGGTCACGTGACACAACATGGCTGCATCTAGAGAGCACTGCACTAAGTTAACTGAGCTAGTCACAAAGACACAGACATTGTGTGATTCTGCTGTCACGAGCGCCAGGAATAGTAAAATCAAGAGACAGAATGGCAGTTACCAGGGGCTGGGGTGATAGGCAATGGAGGAGGAGTTTTTTAATGGTTATAGAGTTTCAGTTTTGCTAGACGAAAAAGTTCCAGAGCTCCAATGCACAACAACATGAATGTATTTAACACTACTAAACTGTGTGCTTAAAAATGGTTATGATAGCAAAAATAAAAAAGGTAAATTTTATGGTATGTGAAGTTGTTCATCAAAGAAGTGTTATGAAGATTTTTATTTTTTAATTTATTTTTATTTATTTATTTTGAGACTTGCCCTCGGTAGAGTGCCATGGCGTCACAGCTCACAGCAACCTCAAACTCTTGGGTTCAAGTGATTCTCTTGCCTCAGCCTCCCAGGTCCCTGGGACTACAGGCACCTGCCACAACGCCCGGCTATTTTTTAGAGAAGGGGTCGCGCTCTTGCTCAGGCTGGTCTCGAACTCATGAGCTCAGGCAATTCACCTGCCTTGGCCTCTCCAGTGCTGGTATCGCTGGTATCACAGGTGTAAGTCACCGTGCCCGGCCTATGTAAAGATTTTTAAAAAGCAAATTTCGAAACCATTTGTAAAAAATAAAAATGTGTATGTAGAATGGGAATAATATGTAAGAATCAATTTGGATTATAGGTAAAAAAATCTATTACATTTTTCAGCATTTCAGATTTTTCTTCTGGTGAAAATTTATTACCTTGACATATTAAAAACAAGGCACTTTCTTAATTTAGGGATCAAAACCAGAAAGATAGTACCTGGACTGTAGTGCTGGTAGTCACAGGAGATGGTGCTTCACTAACTTTTGGCTCACTTGGGGATGCAGCTGACCCCTGCGACTCCTGGCTCGCGGGCTGGTCTGGAGACAAAGCATCACTGCTGTCTTCATCAAATGAGAAGTCACCCTGAGAAGGGGGATAGTCCTCCTTCCCAACGCCTAAAGAAAGAAACGATTCTTTGTTTAAATTGGCCTTGGAGTATCAAGCCTAATGTGAAAAAGAAGGAGAAACATTGTTTCCTATGAACTATTTAGGAAGCTGCTTTAAAAACTGAATGTGCCAGACTGTTTATTGCAGCTCAATTTACAATCGCCAAAATGTGGAAACAGCCTAAATGCCCACCAACCCAGGAATGGATTAACAAGCTGTGGTATATGTATACCATGGAATACTATTCAGCCATTAAAAAAAATGGAGACTTTACATCCTTCGTATTAACCTGGATAGAAGTGGAAGACATTATTCTTAGTAAAGCATCACAAGAATGGAGAAGCATGAATCCTATGTACTCAATCTTGATATGAGGACAATTAATGACAATTAAGGTTATGGGGGGGGGGAAGCAGAAAGAGGGATGGAGGGAGGGGGGTGGGGCCTTAGTGTGTGTCGCACTTTATGGGGGCAAGACATGATTGCCAAGAGGGACTTTACCTAACAATTGCAATCAGTGTAACTGGCTTATTGTACCCTCAATGAATCCCCAACAATAAAAAAAAAAAAAAAGAAAACTGAATGTGCAGTACTTCCCAATGGAAGAACACACTGCTAGCGATTTGCATTCTTGGGAAAAACAAATCAGATCTGAATTATAGCAAGCCACTGGGTCCAAATACCACTTATGGGAAATAAAGGGGATAGGTATATTTTAATGACACTGGGGATGCAAAGGTAAACATAGAATTCAGAATGTGGGACATCCTGGAGGACAGAACAAATACATTTTTGTCAACATATAAGTAGTAAGAAAAAAGGGGAGGAAGAAGATCTACCCAGCAGACATATCAGCCAGGGGCAATATGTGAACTCTAGTTGGATTCTGACCAGAATCCAACTGTTAAAAAAGAGAGAGACAGGGCGGCGCCTGTGGCTCAAGGAGTAGGGCGCCAGTCCCATATGCCAGAGGTGGCGGGTTCAAACCCAGCCCCGGCCAAAAGAAAAAAAAAAAAAAAAAAAAAAGAGAGACAATGGGGAAAATGGGGCTGTGCCTGGGTATCTGCTGGTCAGTTCCCCTTCGCAGAGCCCTCTGGCTATGCTGAGAGCTTACCTTTTGGGGTTTACCTCTTTAGGATTGAAAATTCTTGACAACAAATTGCCTAAGCTTTAAACTCATACTAATATGAAATATGAAGTTCTCAGGAATAATGAAACCTACAAGTGTTTTTAAGGTTAGATATTAACTTTTCAAAACTGTTTGCTGAATAAGCAACATTATTCTTGAAATAATTTTTTTTTGTGCTAAAGCTTATGCCAGAAAGAAAAAAAGAAAAACAGCAGTAATTAAGTATGATAAGTCTAGGATGAAATGGATAGATGCTGTCTTACTTAATAATCTATACTCATTTGCTATACACCTGCCTAAACTAACTTCTTTCCTAGAAGTGGATAGAAAAATGAAGTTTATAAAAATGTTAAACAGAAACTGAACAGTAAAATACAATAAGGTTAACTTAGAAAATGTGATAATGAATTAGAATACACAATAGTGAAAGAATCCTTGGGTCAGTAAATTTGTAGTTAAGCCAGAAAAACAATACTCATGATTGCTGCTGGCCTTTAAATTTGTTTTATTTAAAACTTGCAGGAGAAAGAAGTAAATTTTCAGAGTCTTGCCTATAATTGCCTCCTTAACACTGGAGTCTACAGGAAGGATGTTTTTCTCTACCAGCTCCATGGGACCAGGTCTCTGAGCAATCTTTTCATTCAGATCATCTGCTAGTCGAGCTCTTTTCAACTTCATCTGAGTAGCCTGCAGGGATGGCTCTGCAAATGTTTCTATAAGAGGAAACACAGTTTTACCATTACTAAAATTGCTATTTCTGTTCCATAATGTTATTTCAGGCAAACTAACTGACTTTAAACTGGTTTAAACATATTTATGTGTTCTCAACATATTTATGGAAAGAGAAAAATGAGTATTTAAGAATGCTCCAGTGTGCATTTTTTATTTTTTAGTCCTGGATAGTTAGTTTTACCTTGTTTATGCAATGTGGATGCTCACAGACTCAAATTAACACCACCATGAGCCCCAAATGGTGTATTGCTATTGTTGATTTATGGTGGGGTGGTAGGGTGGTAGGAGGGCCAAGCCACATTTATCAGGTACAAAGGCTGAACGAGATGGATGTGGCCCATACCTCAAGAAGTTTACAGCTTTGGATTTGGCTTCACTGGAAAGTCAAGTTCTTGTAGAGGAGATGCCTCCTCTTAGGATCTAAGTTTCTTTGTAGGGGTCAACGGGAAAAGCTATAATTCACATTCTTGGGTTGATCCTGTGTGTTGCAGAGTCAGTCATTATAATTAAGAATTTGGGTTTCTGAATATGTATACTTGTATCTGGTTGTACAGAACTCTCATTATCACTTTTCCCCATTGTTCCAAAAAATGTTTATAATTGCTTAAAAATAACAACGTGCTATCAACCTGAAACTCTGAGTTGAAAGCTGCTTGCTTCTTAAGTTCTATAGTAAACAGAAGGCCTTTCAAAATTCCCTGTGAGTAGGCTCAGGATTAACTGATGTTCTTTCTGCTGTAGGCAGAGTTTCCTAGCTGAAGCCCAAGGCTCATGTCTGGTAAGCTACTCTCCAGTACATCTGAGAGATGCAACTTCTCTACCTGAGCTGAATGTTTGCCAAAAGTCAACCTTGATTGTCCGTGAAATCGTTCATAACTGTGTGACTGCTATTGACAACACATAAGCTAATGAAATGTTATGAGGAAATGATAGACTTCAAAAATAAAATGATTATTTCTTGGAAACGTTAAGTTAAATGCTTTGGAAATATGTGATAAAGGTGAATTATTGAAAAAAGATCACTGTCAAATTAGGTTGGGCAATTAATGACTATAAAAGATTTTGGGGAAAGATTACAAAATCTATGATTTTTAAACTTAGATTGCTTTTGAAGTGTCTATTGTTTTTGTTGCACCATAAATAAAAATTGTAGATGATAAATACTGACTGTGCTTTATGTAGTAAAAATCATGCTAATTCCATTTGTTAAAGCTGTCTCTAGAGAGGAAGGACTCTAACCCCAGCTTGGAATATTGGCAAATAAACATATACTTGTATAAGTTTAAAAAAAAAAAAGTGTGCCCAGCTGATTTTTATAATTTTCTTACATAACCAACTGTGGTCCCGATCTTGTGAGATAAAACACTTTTACTTAGGTTGATTTTTCAATGCTCTTGGTTAAGGTCCAGGTAGGATAACCTTCTGTTTTTCTCTCCTCTCCCATTACCACCCAAATGATAGCAGCAATACGTTAGCAAAGAAAATGCACACAAACCAAGTAAGTAGGAGCCTGGCATTTTGGTATGTTTCTGTTTTTTGTCCTATGACCTATCACTACAAGGCTGAGGCTGAAGTTTAGGTGCTGAAGTTCAAAAAATAATTTAGATTCCTATCTGCCAAAATTTTCAATCAAAATTAGGTTAATGTTAAAATTCAGTTGAGGGGGGATTTTAAGATATTTTAAAAGTTAAAAATGACATTCTTTCCTATATTGAAAATCCCACCTGGAGAACTGATGTCTTTAAAAACACCACTTATGGCTGATAATCCTCAAACTCTGGGAGGCTGAGGCAGGTGGATTGCCTGAGCTCAGAGGTTCAAAACCAGCCTGAGCCAGAGCGAGAGACCCCCATCTCTAAAAATTGTCAGGTGTTTGTGGCGGGTGCCTGTAGTCCCAGGTATTTGGGAGGCTGAGGCAAGAGAACTGCTTGAGCTCAAAAGTTGGAGGTTGCTATGAGCTATGATGCCACAGCACTGTACTGAGGGCAACAAAGTGAGACTCTATCTCAAAAAACAAACAAACAAAAAATCCATCACTTATGGTTCACTTTAGGTTTTTAAATGTTGGGTAGTCTTTTTTTAGAAAAACAAATATAATTTCTTATATTAATAAAGACTATTATAGTTAGAAGGCAAATTAAAACAGATAGCATTGTTACAACAAAAATGCCTCTTATAGGTCAAGATATTTTCAGGCACAGAAGGAACCATTTACTTGGTTACTTACCAGTAAACTCGCTTCTTTGAAGATTCCTCTACCCCTGACAGCTGGTAGCTGCCCTACCCTACTGTTGGGAGTTCTGGAAAACGGTTTTTAGCCCAGTGGACTTCCGAGGACACAACTCAAAGTACAGAAAGGCATATACCTCTGATCTCTTGCCCCTGGAGTGAGGACAGCCACATAATGACAGATTCTTTAGATTAGAAAAGACCTTACTTGGGGTCATAAAGGACAAATCGATACTTGAAACTTCTTTACCACATTCTTTTTTTTTGGCTGGGGCTGGGTTTGAACCCGCCACCTCCAGCATATGGGACCGGCGCCCTACTCCTTGAGCCACAGGCGCCGCCCATTTACCACATTCTTAATATGATGTGTTTTTTCTTTATCACAGAAGCCTGTTTATTACCTACAGAGTGCTTCTCACAATTGAATTCTCTTGTTTTCTTTATTTATTATCTATCTCTGACACTGGACCGTAGTTCCATGAAGGCTGGCATCCGTCTGTTAGCTGGGTCTCTGGTGTCTAGCACCTGTGTCAATGAATGAAGATCTCTAATAACAGTAAGCATATCACTTCCTGAAGATTTCAGATCTGACCTTTAGGATTATCAGTTCTTATGTTGAGCTACAATCTAATACGTTGTAATATCAACCTAATTCTAATACTAACTCTAAACCTCATTACATCATTAGGTCCAGAGAGACTAAATCTTCCTTCTACTTGACAGTTGTCTCTAAATGTTTGAGAGTTTCTCGGATTCATTTTTTTTTATCTTCTCAAGGTTTAACATACCCCAAACTATCATAAGACCAAACTCCTAGTCTTACTCAATAAATCAGAGAAGCAAAACAATGAAAGAAAATGTAACTCAGAAGTTTATGGTGGAGGCAACTAGTTTTCAAGAGTGCTCTGTCTTTAGCAAGAAGAACATCCAGGTAGATATAAACAAGGTTCATCTAGCTAAAAATCTAGGATTAGATTTGTAGATGCTGTAACCTTTATGACTTACTAAAGAGGGTACATACCCCTCCCTGATCAAGAAATCCTCTGGACCAAAAGTGTTTTTCCAGAACAGTATGGCAGAGGCACCTGTGGTACCAGCTGGTGGGGGAGGGTGAGTCCATTAATTGTTTATTTGAAGAATCAAACCTTCCCCATGTATCTAAAATAATGTTTTAGCTTTGGGTCTTCATGTTGCTATCCAATTTGGAGGATGTCAGCCTGTGGGGTAAAAAGTTATTAAAATGGGAATAAACAAATGATGGAATTCTCACTTCTTGAGAAAATGCAGCAAAACAATAAGAAATAAAACCTTTACCTTCTAAAATGTGCATCCTGACAAGTTCAGAACGATCTGGTCGACTCCGAATCTTGTGTTTCAAAAAGTTTTCAGTCTTTAAAGAAAGTTAAAAAGAAAGTCTTATCATGAATTGTTTATGATTTAACATGGATTTAATTTTTTTCAAGGTATTCCATTTAAATAAATTGTATACTCTTTATGTCATATCTTTGAGAACAAGAGTAGAAAACTGGTATTTAGAGAAACTACAATCCAATACATAATTTAAACTGCAGCCTTCAAAATCGTACAAGGACTCGAATAGTGTGTTAGTATAAAGCAAGCACTTTATAGGTTTATTTTAAAACTTGGCAACATCAAAAACTCATGATTTTTGGCTTGGCACCTGTGGCTCAAGCAGCTAAGGCGCCAGCCACAGACACCTGAGCTGGCAGGTTCGAATCCAGCCCAGGCCCGCCAAACAACAATGATGGCTGCAACCAAAAAATAGCTGGGCATTGTGGTGGGTGGCTGTAGTCCCAGCTACTTGGGAGGTGGAGGCAAGAGAATCGCTTGAGCCCAGGAGTTGGAGGTTGCTGTGAGCTATGATGCCACAGCACTCTACCCAGGGTGACAGCTTGAGGCTCTGTCTCAAAAAAAAAAAAAAACAAAACCAAAACTCACAATTTTTGAAGAACATGGAACTTAGATCATTTAAGTATCTAAAATCAATAAAATCTATACTTGGGTCAAGTATAAAATCTACTTAGATAACCAATTTCCTGAAAATCCTCATGTATTTTCTTTCATGTGTTCATATCCTTGATCATGTTTCCTTGACAGAACTATACTTAATTCTTAAGCAACAGGATTTTAAAATGAGTTTACATTTTATACCACTCTCTAAGAGATCATCACTGTATTCTAGAGAATTTTTCTAAAAATAGTTTTTGGAATATGCTTATTTTCATGTTGCATGATAAGTTTTCCTAAAAACAAAAAGAATGTCCATAATGGCTTTTTTTTTTTAAAGGACAGTGTTTCACTCTGTTGCCTGCGCTAGAGTGCACTGACATCATCACAGCTCACTGCAACCTTCAACTCCTGGGCTCAAGTGATCTTCTTGCCTCAGCCTCCCAAGTATAGGCAAGCACCACCATGCCTGGCTAATTTTTCTATTTTTTTGTAGAGAATGGGACCTTGCTATTGCTAAAGCTTGTCTCAAACTCTTGAGCTTGAGTGATCCTCTCACCTCAGCCTCCCCAGAGGGCTAGGATTATAAACACAAGCACCACGTTTGGCTTGTATTGGCATTTTTGAAGAATGATAGCAAATGTCACCGTGGTATGCAACTATGATAGCACCATCTCAAGGAATGAAGCAGAGTTGGGCGTAGCACTGTTCCTTGATTTATCCAAACTCTCCTACTTTTGGTGTACTGGTAGGGAAAGGATCTGAGAATTTGGTGTCACTTAGTTATCTCTCTGCAGGAGTAACAAATGACATGATTATATATTACGTCTCTAAAAGCTTGCTCTGAAAGCAAGTGAAGGAGTGTGATTTTTCCTTTATGTACAAAACTAGTTACTATTCTAAATGAGCAGGATTTGAATGCCGTGTATTTCTACAAACCTCCAATGTCAGATCACCACAGAGTAGACCCCTCTCTGCCCCATGTCTCTTTTCTCTGTTGACATATTTAAAATAAGACTGCTACTTGTCCACAGGTACTTTAGAATAAAGGAAGGAAGGAGAAGTATAATATTTTAAAGTAAAATTTCTTACTCTGGCTCGTTCCAAGCTTTTGATCTGTTCATGGAATGCCGCTGGACTCTTCAAAGCTGTGAGGGGAAAAGACATTGTTTCCACAGTATAAACAGAGGAGTACACACCTTAGCCCAAAGGTACGGTATATCATGTTGATAAACCTATTAGTTCACATCTACAGTTCCATTTGTTTACTAGTTCCTTTCAAGAGATTTGCAAAATTTGAAACCTCAAATGTTATAGAATGGAAATTTATGTATTTCACAAATAAAACAAGTGGACATTTTAAATAGAGTTCCACACATAATGACAGTGTGGACATCAGATGGGACTAGTTCTGACCACTAGTTGTGGCAGACTTCCACTGCCAAAGAAATACTGTCTGATGACTCCAAGCTACTGGAAAAAGCCCAGGTATTCTCAGGAGTGATCTAACCTTGAACATATTCTATTTCCAGCAGATCTGAGGTACCATTTATTCAGAAACCTCTGTGGGGCTTAGTTCTATGCCAAGGTCAATCATAATTACATCACTGTTGGTCTCTGCTATAACCTTGCAAGGTAGGTGTAAGTCTCAGGACAGATGAAGGCTCAAAAAGGTTAAGTGAATCCTTGAAGTCATACAGCTAAGATGGTGGGCAGAGTGGGATTTAAATATAGGATTTTGGATTTGAAAGGTTCATGTTCTTTCCACCATACCACAATGCAACTCATTCTACAGACACGGTGACTCTTTAATAAGTTAACTGCCAGTTTATCAAATATTCTAGATTTTCCATCGTAAGGGTTAGCAGTGTTAACCAAATCATCACCTATTATAGTATTTTTATCAGTTGTCTTTGCCATATACAGGATGGTCTTAAAGTTCACGTACAATTTTAAATAGTGTGCAATTCAAATAGTGTGCAATAGTGTGCAATTTAAATAGTGTGTAATTTTAAAGTGTGCAGTTTCTTCTTTTTTATTAAATTATAACTGTGTACTTTGATGCATTTAAGGGGTTCAGTGTACTGATTTGATATACAATGTGACATGTTTACATTAAAAATTTTAAATAGTGTGTAATTTAAATAATTTTAAATAATGTGCAATTTAAATAATGTGCAGTTTAAATAGTGCGCAATTTAAATAATGTGCAGTTTAAATAGTGTGCAATTGTAAACTGCACACAAACTTTCTGGCCACCTTGTGTCTTTGTATATCCCCACCCTGCACTCAGACGCATGGGCATTCAGAGGAGTGGGTGGGATACAGGACTAGGATTCCTTGGGCTGTCATTTCTGAAGCACCCAGAGAGTCCCAGGAGCCCAGCCCAATCAGGTTTGGCTGGCTAGGGACCAGCTCCCCAAAGCAGATGGGAGCCAGCCTAGCAGTGCTGTCTGAAACCTCATGATTTGATCCAGTTTGACTGACTGGTTCACAATCAGGAATGTGGTGGGGAAATCTGGCAGATTAAAGGAGCTTTTGACTATCACCATGCTAGATTTAAATTTTTTCGATAATTAATAGTAGTTCAGAAAAAATAGTTTCACTGGGTAAAATATCTACTATAGAGGAAAATAATTCCCAAGAATGGTTTATAGGCTAGCAATGATTCAGAAGGCTGGAGAGCATAATTTCAGTTTGCAATTTCTTTCTAATATTTTAAAACACTTCTCCTCTTGGAGAAGTCAATTTCCAGACAAAATCCAGATAAATAATACTGACAGCCTATATAAAACAGTCCCCCTCTAAAATATAAAATCACCTACAAACTTGGTGGTTAAAGGTAAACAAAACAACTTAGACAAAATATTCTAAAATTAATCAACTCTCAGAAGTCTTGTAAAGAAACAAACCCTAGAGATACTTGGGAAATATCTGTGCCTATGCCAAAAAGATTTTGTTGATTACAAATGGAATGTTTATCAGTCTCTAACTGAGATACCTTACTGTAAATAGACCAAAGTCTGGCACCGAATATAATGAATTTGAATTAAGTAAGTAAAACAAAGTTGTGAAATTGATTTTATCATGTTACTTTTGCAAATCTTAACTAATGCCAGATCCATCAATACAGTGATTACTTCAGTCATTTCAAAACTTAAACAGATGTTAAAATTAAAGTTTGAAGAATTGATTTTAGCCTAATTACAGCGTAAAGGGGTTCTGTGCATAACACAAAACACAAGTCCATTTTAAGTGTTCTAAACAATTCTCTTAGTTTGGCAATGCTGATGCCTGATTTTTCCTTGTAAATTTATTTGGCAATTTTTTGTTGAGTAAATAAATGGATACAGCTGAAAGTAGGGTGGGATGCAGGTTCCTTGTGGACATGCCCATCTTGTTCTATCATGTCAGAGATGACAGGGAGGTTATAAATCTTACGTGGCATGATGCCCTGGTCCACCAGCTGTTCTCTTGTCCTCCTCTGCTGCAGCCTCAACTGGAGCACTGTGAAAGGGAAATAATCACCATTGGAGTT
This sequence comes from Nycticebus coucang, assembly GCF_027406575.1. Taxonomy (NCBI): domain Eukaryota; kingdom Metazoa; phylum Chordata; class Mammalia; order Primates; family Lorisidae; genus Nycticebus; species Nycticebus coucang. The sequence continues at coordinate 111,862,994 of NC_069791.1, read as the reverse complement.
TATCAACAAATGTAAGATTCACTTTGTGTAATCCCAGAAAAGATACTCAATTAAGTTTTATTAAACATCTTCTATTTCACAATTAAACAAGAAGAATATTACGTGGCACCATCAAATTTTTGTAAAAAGAAAATTATGTGATTTCTGCCCTTTTGGTGGTCACCAAACTTTACTCAGAATATTTTTTGTTTAGTTAATAATAGTAAACACATTCACATAGTACCCAGAAAATATAGTTGGCTTATTTATTAAGATGTATTAACAAATCTCATTCATAGAAATAGAAATGTGAAATTCTTTGACATGCCTTAGTTTATTTTTTTCCCCAAATCTCTGAATTATTTATTTTAGCTGCTCTTTTCCTATCAATCTCTCTCTCTCTCTTTTTTAATTTCAGGTTAATGTGACGGTATAAACAACCAGGTCAAAATATTTGAATTTGTCAGGAAGAGTTCCTCTTGTAGTTATGTCCTGCACTCAAAAGGTATATCAAACACCCTCATACCATGCAGTCCCTAGTTTAAAACAATAAATCAATGACAAATTTATTTAAAGGAAAGACTGACTTATTGGGAGGAGCAAATTTTAAACAGCTCCTACCTACATAATAAAAATTAGAGCTATACTCAATGACTCAAAGGGAAATTTCTAAATTAGTAACTAGTTCTAATTTAATAACTAAATTAGTAACTAAATTTCTAATTTGGTAAACTAAATTTAAAGTTTAGTAATCTTTGCACAAATACAATACTATATCTCATTCTATAATGTTTTAAGAAAGTCACAAGTCAGACAATGCCTTACTATTTTAATGAAAGAGTGCATTATAAGAACTAGTAGAGGATGAGATATATAAACGATAAGATGCAGATACCCAGGTTTGCCAAACTTAGTAACAATTAATTTATCCCCTAGACTTTTCAAGACACTTTTATAAGTGTCTACATATCTTTATCTGGAAAGTGAGCCAATTTCAAAAAAGAGGAATACGTGAAGTGACTTTGAAAAATATTTTTCTTGGCTTGCCTTACATTCAAACCAAGTTTCCATTTGACTTTTGTTTTAAAGCATGGATAAAACCAAGGTTAGGAGGATAAGCCTGCTTAAGCCTGCCAATATGCTAAAAATATATATGTATGTGTATTTCTTTAAACAGTGAGAAGAGAAGAATTTTCTAGTGAGGGGTGAGGATGGCTGAAATGAGAGGCTGGCTGAGACTCTCTCACCAAGGCCCAGAGGCAGTGTGCAGGGTCTCCTCCTTGCAATAAAACCCTGAGACCTCAAGGCACAGGCCAAGTGGCCCTTACAGTCCCTGTTTTTCACTTAGCCTTGGGCTGACTGCAGAGCAGAGCATTCATTTTCTCATCCTCTGTTTGATATAGAAATATGTTTTTTGTTTGGTGCCATTAAGGTCACAAAGCTTCACTGATAATCCCATTTAGAACTGAAGCAACTAACACAAGATTCTGTTATACAAAGCAAAAGAAAAATTAAATGAGTCCAGAAGAATACATGCACATTTCTGACATTAATCAATTATACTCTGACACAAACATCTTTTCCCTGATAACTTACAGTTTAGAGAATAGTATGTTCCCACTGTACTTTACAAGGAACATAACCAAGGGCTGAGCTGTGCATCTGACAGCACCCAAAGGCCTGAACACTCTGACACTCTGCTGGGAAGGCGAATGTCAATGCTTGTCTGCATTTAAGGTCATATCCAAGAACTAGAATCCCCAGAAAACAACAAATGAGAGAAAAGGGTAGAGCAGTTCTGCAGTTTGAAGGCCGATGCTTCTGGAGTGTGGCGATCCTGTCCAGCACTGAGTCTCTGGCAGCAGTGCCTTTTCTCCTCTCGAGAGGGCACTCAGAAGATTACAAAAGAGTAGCCAGAACATCAATAGCCACCCCCACCTCTGCTTAAAACAGACAAAAGAATCACCCAATGTGAGAAAAATGTATCAAACACAATGCATTTTTTTGGTGAATACCAACTTGATTTGAAACCAACCCTGGTGACAGCCTGTCAGCCTCCAGGACCTTCTGACTGTCAACCGTCATTTCCGGGGCTCTTATACTCCCCAGCTGCAGCCCTGTCAGCTTATGTGGCCAAACAAACCTTTTTATGTCATACTGCTTGAAGGTAGGAAAGTACTCTCCCCAGTTAATGTTCTCCATTGCCATTAACTTTCCCATAAAGCAAGAACATGGTACTCCAAGCATTACTCAAAGCCGCTGTGACCACCAGCCTCCGGCATGTTCACTTATGAGCCTGTCTGTTAGGTGCCTGGGTGCTGGATGGGAGGGCAGCAGCAGTAGCTGTGAATGGAAGATTTTTTTTTCTTGAGACAGAGGCTTAGTCTGTCACCCTTGGTAGAGTGCTGTTGTGTCACAGCTCACAGTAACCTCAGTCCCTTGGGCTCAAGAGATACTCTTGCCTCAATCTCCCCAATAGATGGAACTATAGGTTCCCACCACAGTGCCTGGCTAGTTTTTTTCTATTTAAGTAGAGATGGGGTCTCGCCCTTGCTCAGGCTGGTCTTGAATTCCTGACCTCAAGTGATCTACCCACCTGGCCTCCCAGAGTGCTAGCATTACAGGTGTGAGCCAACACACCCAGCTCGCCCAGCTCGCAAAGACATTAGGAAGAATATGAATGGAAGAGGAAGCATATTTGCAGGTAACTAGTCATTTTGTTAAATCTGTTGATGACCCAGCTTTTAGTTTTCACCTACACCAACAGGACAGTATTGGACACATTATATTGACTATGAGGCACAGTCTCCCGAAAAGAGACTCAGGCACACTGCCACCTGAGGTCAGTACTGAAACACAATTAAGCTGGATGTGGTAGCTCATGCTTATAATCCCAGCACTTTGGGAGGTGGAGGCAGGAGGATTGTGTGAGGCCAGGCGTTTGAGACCAGTCTGAGCAACATGGTGAGATCCCCATCTCTACACAAAATACAAAAATTAGCCAGGCATAGTAGCACATGCATATAGTCCCAGATACTTGGGTGGCTGAGGCAGTAGGATTGCTTGAGGCCCGGAATTTGAGGTTGTTGTTAGCTGTGATGCCACTGCACTCTAGCCTGGATAAAAGATCAACCGCCTGTCTCCAAAAAAATAAACAAAAAAACTCCAAACATCCCCCACCCCACAATTACAGTATTTGTTCATATCAAATATAATCAGTCATTCAAAGCTTGACAAAAGACTATTCTGAGAAAAACTACTACTTATAAAAAGTACTAATCATATAGGGCAGGCTTAATTTTAAGAAACACCAAACTTCCTTCTAGTAGTCCTCGTATTAGTAAGTCAGTCACAACAGATAGCTGCATCTTAGAGGCAGATCATCCAAGGCCAGGAAGAACACAGCTTAAATGATGTAGATGGATTAATCATCATGCAACACTGGAAGACAGGATTTGGGGAGAATCTGTCAGTACTCATCCAAGACTGTAAGAGGGTCAAGGCCATGAAAACAGAGGCCCCACCGCCTTAATGATCAGAGAGGCATTCATGGCTGTGGGGTCAAAATGCTTTATCAAGTTACTCCGGAACCGTCATGGACTAAGCCTGGAGACCTGCTTCCTCCTTTTTCAGCCTCCACATTACCCGTGGGTGCTCACATCTGCAAGCAGGTAGAGAAGGCCTAGACCACTGAATGGCACTCAGTGCTCTGCACAGTGTAGTCCTTAAGCCCAGTGACTAAGCTGGTGTGTGGGCTAATCTCTGGAAAAATTGACAGTCTGCACGTGTTGACAAGATTTCATTTCTATAGCTGCAAACCAAAGTCCAGACACTGGCCGATCACTGCCTTCCTGTGGTGGCAGCGGGAGTGGATGCAGCCCTGGTGGCACAGATGCCTACAGAGCCAGTCTTCCCAGTAAGGGAGTGGGGGGGGGCATGTCCGAGAACTGACCCTGAAGAGTATGCCGCCCGTGGGGCTGAGTAGATAAACTATATGCTATTGGGGTGACATCACAGCCTTCTCCATCCTATTTGTAAGCTGACTAATATTCAGTATCTTGCATGGGCATTTTGCAAATAACTGCTTGCAAGAAAAGAACATCCAGAAAGCTACAGAATTCTCAAGGGGAAATACAGCTTAAAACACTCAGCGACTCAGTGTTTGCATCTTTTCAGAAAACAAAGGACACAAGTAATAAATGAAACAGAATGCACGCTACAATTGCTCACATTTGAACTTTTTCAGATGTCTTTATCTTTGAAAAATGTAGAAACTAAATCAATCCAACACTTAGTCCTGAGAAGTCCTTATGTCTTAAAATAAAGATTTAAAATAGGATTTAAAACTGTGTGAGTTTCTCAAAAAAAGGGGCAGGAGCTGAAATAAACAAAATAAAAAAGTGTATCTCAGGCTAGGCGCAGTGACTCACATCTATAATCTGAGAGTCCTCCCATAGCACTCTGGGAGGTTGAAGTGGGAGGACTGCTCGGGCTCAAGCGTTTGAGACCAGTCTGGGCAAGAACAAGACCCTCATCTCTACTGAAAATAGAAAAATTAGGCAGGCACAATGGTGGATGCCTATAGTTCCAGCTATTCAGAAGGCTGAGGCAGGAAAATCACTTGAGTCCAAAAGTTTGAGGTTGCAGTGAGCTACAATGAAGCCACTGCACTCTACCAGGGCAACAGAGTAAGACTCTGTCTCAAGCAAAGAAAAAAAGCCTTCTCAGTGTATTGTCTGCGCAAAACGTTTATTCCAAGTTTAGAATTCTACAATAGTTGTGTATTTCCACATGATAAAACTCACAAGAGGTACACAAAAACCCCCCATCAAATCAAGGACACATATCACATCTTTCTTAACCAGCCTGAGTCCAAGGCTTTTTTACTTAAAAAAAAACTTCTTACACATCATAACATTGTAAGAGTGACATATGTTCATTACACAAAATAAGGAAATATAAAAAAAACAGGACGAAGAAATTATAAAAGAAAATCAGCAATAATGCCATTACCCAAAGACACAACTACTGTTCCCATACTGGTCTATTTCCTCTGTCTTCTATCCAAGCGTAACTTTTGATTCTCTGGTGTTACACACTGGGATTACTCTGTGTGTATGATGATAAACATTCTAACTATGATGTCAGAGGTCACATAAAACACTGTTCAGTAGATGTGCTGAGGTCCACTAGACATCCCATTTATCACTTTGGTTGCTGCCAATTTTTATATCTATAAATAACGCTATGGTGGAATTTTTGTGTGTAAAGTTTTATTCCTCTTTCTACTTAATTTCCTTAGTTTAAATTCCTAGAACAAGGTATATCCCTATGTGATTCATATAAAGCATGATGATAAAGTAATAAGACTAATTTCTTTGTATACAAACCATCGTCTTCTGAAATTATAGAATAGTAAGCAGACACATGAAAATGTGAACACAGATGACTTTATGTCCATTTCATTTAGATAAAATATTAATTATTGAATTTTTCCAAGGTTATGTGTCTTATTATCTCTTCAAGCTAACATTCATTGTTCCCATAATATTTCAGTAAGAAATATACACATAATTTTGAAATTTACTTAACGCTTCTTGCTCATCCCAACAGATAAAAACAATATTCTGTCAAGAGAAATATACAACAAAAGTAAAAATTTTGAAGGCTGGTAGTGCACACCTGTAATCCTAGTACTCTGGGAGGCCAAGGAAGCGGATTGCTTGAGTTCAGGAATTTAAGATCTGACTGAGCAGAACAAGACCTTATCTCTACCAAAACCAGAAAAATTAACTGGACTTGGAGGTGGCTGGTGCCTGTAGTTCCAGCTACTCAGGAGGCTACAGTAGGAGGATTGCTTGAGCCTAAGAGTTTGAGGTTGCTGCGAGCTGTGACACTACTGCACTCTACCAAGGGCAACAAAGTGAGACTCCGTCTCGAAAATACAAAAAAAAAAAAAAAAAGTAAAATTTTGATTTTACTCACCATTCCAAAAAGTGAAAGATAGGTTACCTATGATAAACTGAAATTCTTAGCACCACAAATATTAACAGTTTAGATCATCAAAAAATACCTGTTTTTAAGTGCCACACTCATTTAGAATTTGGCTAGCAGGTTTTCCAGTTTTTACTAGAAAATCCTATGAGGGAGAAAAAAAGTATCTTCTTTTAGTTCCTTTCCTCTGCTTTTAGAAGAAAATTTTAAGATTAATGTCCAATATAAAAAACTTAAACATTATAACTTATTTCATATAAGATTTATATCCCATTTCAAAATTTTCAGTTGCTTTTTGAACTAAGATATGTCTCTTCTCCTTTGTTTTTATAAATAGAATGTTTGAAATGTTTTCTTAATATGATGCAATTAAAGTACCTTTCACTCTAAAGAAAAAACATATTATACAACATATTAATAACAGCGAAGTTTAGAATAAGTTGAATACACCAAAACAAAGCACAGCTTTGGCCCAGGGAGTTTAAGAGGGGACATCTGAGGACTTTATGTCACAAAAACAAGGCAGAAATGACACTTTTTGGGAAAAAGAATGGCAGGCACCCATGGATCTCTACTGTGGGGTACACAGGAGGGCATATTAAGGAGAAGGGAGATGAGCAGCTATGTGCAAAAAAGAAAGAGGGTCCGACATCTATTAATCAATTACAGGACAACAGCATAAGCTTCAGAATCATGAGGGATGGGGAAAACAACCAAACAAACCCAGACCAAAAAGACCAGTCAAGTAAGGGCTGGATAAAACGGAAAAGAGCCAAGATGAAAAACTAAAGAATATTCTAGAATTAACTTTAGAATTGACCAAGTCAGTTCTAAGTAATACACAGACCCTGGCTTCAGTTGTTTATTTTGCAAACAGATGTCAAAGTAGTTAAGAGAATGAAGCGGTTGCACTTTGCTAAAAATTTATTATGTACTGTTTAAATGGCAACGGTGGGTGCGGTGGCTCAGGCCTGTAATCCTAGCTCTCTTGGAGGCCGAGGCAGGTGGATCCTTTGAGCTCAGGAGTTTGAGATCAACCTGAGCAACATGGAGACCCCATCTCCACTAAAAATACAAAAGTTAGCTGGGCATCGTGGCAGGTACCTATAGTCCCGGCTACTCGGGAGGTTGGGGCAAGAAGATCACTTAAATGCAGAAGTTTGCGGTTGCTGTGAGCTCCGACACCAAGGCACTCAACCCCAGAGTGAGACTCTATCTAAAAACAAAAATGAAAACAAAAACAAAAACGAAACACCATTAAGTGAGGGATTTGATTCTATAAAAACAAGACACTTTAGAGAAATCAATATCCTCCTACTATTTTTTGAGCTTAGATACAGCAGAGACTGATTGGCCTTTGCTTAGTCCTTGTTTTGGTGTTTCAACAATCAAAGCAGTTTAGTATAGACAGTTCTTGAGTTACAAACATCCAATAGACATACAACTTGCACTTACGAATGAAGGCTATTACAGGAAACAGGGAAGTACCTGTTCCAATTTAGGATAAACCTATAGAATCTATCTTGTTCACGACCCAGGGACTACCTGTAGTCAAATGTAGAATTGTATTAGTTTAATCAGGCAAGGCAACCAGATCTTTTTTTTTTTTTTGAGACAGAGTCTCACTATGACACCCTTGGTAGAGTGCCGTGGTGTCACAGCTCACAGCTATCTCAAACTCTTGGGCTTAAGTGATTCTCTTGCCTCAGCTTCCCAAGTAGCTGGGACTATAGGTGCCCACCACAATGCCTGGCTATTTTTTTTTTTTTTGCAGTTTTTGGCTGGGGCAGGTTTGAACCCGCCACCTCCGGTATATGTGGCCAATGCCCTACTCCTTGAGCCACAGGCACCACCCACGCCCAGCTATTTTTTTGTTGCAGTTGTCATTGTTGTTTAGCAGGCCGGGGCTGGGTTCGAACCCGCCAGCCTTGGTGTATGTGGCTGATGCTGTAACCACTGTGCTACGGGCACCAAGCCAACAAACCAGATCTTTAAAAAAGGGCAAAAGCCTGATGAACTACTTTTACTGTTCCTGAAAAATGTTTAAAATGATGGTGACTGTTACCTTTGTTACTACCACTACCATTACTTTAGACATTTGGAGAAGATAACCACTTTTCCCCTGAAATATAAAAATGCAGAGATTTTTAAAAATTTGATTCCATTAAAATTTGTGAATTTCTAGTTCTTCGCTGTAAACAGTTTACTTTGTAGTCCAAGGGAAGGAAGTTGCATCATGAAGCGTTTCCTTCTGAGCCTGGGACTCAGAATAGACTACTCTCTGCATTGCTAATACCTTGATTTAAGAATCCATGTTTTGTAATAAGCTTTTCTATTTATGTGTTAAAATAAAAGCATACATGAATATAAAAAGGTATTAAAAAGAAAAATTAAAGTCAATCCATCCCACCCTTCTTCCCAAAAGTAACCACTACTAGATTTCTATGGCTCCCGAAAATATGTGAATATTTCTGCAATATTATATATAAAATATGCAAACTCAATATTCATAGAGTTTGGTAATTTGCTTATAAAACAGCAGAATTTAGCTCTTTTTTGTTTTGAGATAGTCTCACTATGTTGCCCTCAGCAGAGCGCTGTGGCGTCACAGCTCACAGCAACCTCAAACTCTTGGGCTCAAGTGATTCTCTTGCCTCAGTCTCCCAAGTAGCTGGGACTATAGGTGCCCACCACTACACCTGACTAGTTTTTCTATTTTTAGTAGAGATGGGGTCTTGATCTTCCTCAGGCTGGTCTCAAACTTCTGAGCTCAAGCAACTCTCCTGTCTTGGCCTCCCAGAGCACTAGGATTACAGGTGCGAGCTATCGCACCCAGCTCTAGCCCTTTCTTCTTAATGGCCTTATCTAACATGTGAATGTATTAATCACAGACACTATGTTACCAGATTTTTCACTATTATGAACAACGCTACAATGAATATCCTTTTTCATTTCAGGGGCACCCTTTGTTGCTATATCTCTAGATTAAATTTCTAATAATGGAATGCCCACTTAAAATTTTGATAGGGTTACTTTGCCATCCAAGTGGTTGGGCCAGTCTGTAGTATCCTTTTCATTCCTATCCTTCCCCACAATTGTACATTGTCATGTTTTAAGATAATTGTAAATTCAGAAACTAAGATTGCCTTCTCTCACCTAAGGGTACTGGTGACATCATGCCAAATAACAGTAAAATTTCATAAAACTAATAAGCAGTTAAGGAGCATAAGATATCAAAATAATTAGTGAGGGTGGTGGGTCTGTATTTGTGACTCACTGGGGAGATATTTGTAGTTGTCAGAAATCCAGGGCTCCAAGGTTGCTCTATTTGGGCTCTGTCCAGGTGGTGTAGGGGAGCACAGGGCTCTGCCCCCTGACACTGGAGACAGAGCTGGGCTTTGTGTCTGTGTCTGCACGTTCCTACCACTTCCCAGAGTCCTGTCTCCTGGGGAGACAAACTATGTAGGAAACATGTCTAGTTGCTAAACTTTCAGGTTAAAGGATGATTTTCACAAAACTAATCATTATTTCTTAAAAATAAATAAAAGATATTCAGGGTAAGCTTTCTCTTGGAAACCATGCATTTATTTATAAATTAGGTAAAATTTTTCTGATATTTTAGGATGGAAACCTTGAGTCCAATATGACTGAGAGATGTAACAAAAAGATTTGAGATATATTTAAAATAAAATCAATGGTGTGTGGTAAGGGGTTAGATGCTGGGTAATGAAGATGAAGTAAAAGGAGTCAGAAAGGTAATTCCCAGTGTGAGGAACTCAGGCTTGAGCACCTGGGCAGCCCATTGACCGCAGAAGGAACATGCGTCAGCCACTAGGAAGCTCGGTCCTGGACACGTCTGAAGGGCACTGGACATGTCAGAATGGCAGTCGGCTACCAGGTCCAGATTTCAGAAAATCTTGGCAGGAGATTGGAATTTGGGAGTTTGCTGAGGTAGAGAATATATAACACATAGAAAGGGTAAAAGAAGCCTAGGGTTGTGTTATGAAGAAACCCAACAATTAGAAGCCCATTTCTGAGTCAGAGAAGATCCAACAAGGGAAATCAGAACAAGCTGCCTCAGAAGGCAGAAGAACAGGTGAATGTGTGTGTAAGAGTCTCAGAAAGGGGCACAACTGACTAGGTCAAGTGCTGCTGCTTTAATACTAGACTGATCAGAACAAGCTGCCTTGGAAGGCAGAAGAACAGGAGAACGTGTGTACAGGAGTCTCAGAAGGGGGCACAACTGACTAGGTCAAATGCTATTGCTTTAAATACAAGCCTGAGCTACTAATGTAGAGTGAGGGCTGGAGGCCAATCTGAGGAGGTTAGGGACTACAACTACAGGAGGGCAGGAGTGTGAATGCACTGAATCAAGATGCTGCCCATGAAAGGCAGGAGAGAAAGTGAGGCCTGAGGGCTGTAGAACTTCATATAGAAAGATAATGTGAACAAGTTTATAAAAGATGAAGAACAAGAGAGGGAAGGGGGGGAATAGGGAAGGAATGAAGATGAATATAAGTGAGAGAATGAACAAGAGAATAAGAGACAGCAGGTTCCCTGACGGCAGTAGAGAGGGGACAGACGTGCCCAACAAAGAAGTACAGCCTCCTCCATCACACAGGACAATGAGGACTGGCTCCCACCACAGGTGGCTTTATCGCTTTGGTCTGGGACATCCAGGCAGTTCCCTAATGATGGCTTTTATTTTATCAAACAAGTAGGAAGAAAGGTCATCTGTTCCAAGTAAGATGGATAAAGGAAAAATTAGTTTAGAGGCCAGTGAAGGAAATTGTGAAGAGCAAGTTGAAAGGAGAAATATGGTTATACATTACTGAAATGCTTCAACTAATAAAGGCAACAGCCTTAGGGAAAGTTGGTTTGGGAATTGTTTGGCAAGTCATTCACTGGCTCTGAACTACATCATTTTTATCAGAGAAAAAGACCACAAGATACAAAATTAGAACATTTAGCAGTTCTTTTGAAAGAAGTTCTTTTTAAAATTATATAAAAATTAAGATGACGACAACAACTGCAACCCATCATTCTATTCTAGGTGAAATAAAAAGAAATGAAAACACGTACTCAAATAAATACGTTGAACACAGATATTCACAGGAACTCTAGTCACAAAAGGCAGAAACAGCCTGAATAGGCTGTTAGACATCCTGTGGTTTATCTATACAAGGGACTATTATTCAGCCACAACGAGGAATTGAGTATTGATACACATGACGTGGATGAACCTGAAAACACTGTAAGGGAAAGACGCCAGACACAAAAGGTCCTGTGCTGCTGATTCCATTTACCTGAAATACCCAGAGCTGGTGAACAGACAGACACAGAGTACAGAGTGGCAGCTGCCAGGGACTTGGGGGCAAAGCGTAATGAGAGTAATTGCTTAAAGGCCCATTTTATGTTATGTGAATTTCACCTCAATAATTTAAAAAGAAAAGAACTCATTAGATCTTAAGGACTGATTTCTCAATGATCAAATTTCTTATTTCCCAACCATTCCTAGCTTGCCTCTTCTCACCACCATAATTTATTTTATTTTATTTTTTATTTTTTTATTGTTAAATCATAGCTGTGTACATTAGTGTAATCAAGGGGTACAATGTGCTGGTTTCATATACAATCTGAAATATTCTCATCAAATTATTCAACGTAGCCTTCATGGCAATTTCTTAGTTATTGTATGTAGACATTTGTATTCATGGTGACTCGATATTTTAATAATTTGATAACTACAATAACAGCTATATTATATATTCCCCATTGCACTGAATTCTATGTATTTTTTTTGCCTGTTTCCACTCATCCTTATATTTCTAGCACCTTCCACAATATATACCATATATAGAAGTTTTAATAAACATATCTTCCTTAATTTCATATGGTATACTTGGAGTGTATAACTCATTTATTATTTTCTAAGAAAAAAGAGTACTATGCCACATTTAAGGATAACCAAAATATTTTCTATGGGCAAGTGATTATCATGGGGGCAAAATCAATACTGTTTCACTTCACTATGTGAATTTGGGGCTTGGGATTATTTTTGAATTGCTGTTGGTGGTGGCAATAGAAAACAAAATATAATTATGTTGTTTTGAAGGGTAAAAGAAGACTAAGAAGGGAGACTGTGGGCAGAGAAGGCAACCACGAAAAAGTGGCAGATACTAATATTCTGCATTTCTATTTATAATTAATGTGGAATTCATGTTGCACTAAAGAAGAGAAGGCACTTAAAATACTCTCATACATGATAAAAAGTAGCAACCAAAGATAACAGATTTTTGGTTATATTTTCAGGGGCATAATTCGCCAATTATAAACTAAGGTTCTGGGCCGGGTGCGGTGGCTCACGCCTGTAATTCCAGCACTCTGGGAGGTCAAGGCAGGTGGATTACTCCAGCTCAGGAGTTTGAGACCAGCCTGAGCAAGAGTGAGATACCGTAACTAAAAAATAGCTGGGCGTTATGGCGGGTGCCTGTAGTCTCAGCTACCTGGGAGACTAAGCCAAGAGGATCACTAGAGCCCAGGAATTTGAAGTTGCTGTGAGCTATGATGCCATAGCACTCTACCCCAGGGCGACTGAGTGAGACTCCATCACCAAAAAAACGAATGAATGAATAAATAAAATAAAATAAATAAGGTTCTCTTCAAGTAAATTTTAAAAACAGAATTCAGAGAGGCCAAAAATAAAGTGGTGGTTTGTGTAGTAAGAGCAGTGCTATCTGCACTGATTAAACTTCCATCACCACTTCCTGTCTGAAACAAATGCAGAGTTAGTCAGTGTGCACGTAATCTAAACCCCAGACACTACAAACAGGAACAGCATTTTGATCACGAATTTTTAACTATTTCCTGATTAAAAAGGGAACAACATCAAGTTAACCAAAAAATTGTGCAAATTAATGTTTGAAAAAAGTCAGGCCTTCGACTTAACTGGAAATAAGGCCTGACTTATTTCCAATATGAGGAAGTCTAGAAGTTCACGCATAGACCCAGCAAGACCTATGGGTCGAAAAGTAATTGTTTGAAAAACAATTAATAAGGCCTTCCAATATGAGGAAGTCTAGAAGTTCACGCATAGACCCAGCAAGACCTGTGGGTCGAAAAGTAATTGTTTGAAAAACAAATCAAACATTGTTTTAACATCTTTGCATTACTGGTGGTCAAGCAGTTAAGTGGATGGTTTTGCTTTTGAAATGCCTGTTATTTGTGTTATATTTCCGTTTACCCAACACGTTTTAACCAAATGAGATTGGTATATGAAGCTGTGGGAGTGGGGAAGAGGCAGCTGGCACAGACAGCTGAATTCTAAACTACTGTCCCTTGCCTGTGAGGAGGCCCCACAATGTAAATGTAACATTTACCCTCTGTTAGAAATTAAAGAGAAAGAATGAAGTAAAAACTAAAATGCTAACAGAACTGCTATTATTCCTGGCTAACATGCTGTAGGCTTCCTGCATTAATCTGCAGCATGAGGTCAGGAAGACAATGTTTTCAACACTCAGCCTTGGAAATTTACAGGAGCTTTGATAAGTCTCTGGTTGGCTGCTGCTTCTGTTGCCATGGAAACAGACTGCTAAAAATGGGGCATGTTTCTTTAAACTGATCATACCTTCACACAAATTCCCTTCTTTTTGTCAAAAGTTGGAATGAATTTAAAGCATGCTTCTCGTGGTATGACAGTCTGATGTCAAGCCAGGCTGGTACAGAATGGCAGAGATAGCATTAGCCTGTGGCAGACATACATAAAGATATTATTAATATATGCATTTAAAAAATCTCATTTGGTTAAAAAGTGATGGGAATAAAGCACACAGTGGGATAAATGAAAGTATAACACAAATAACAGGCATTACAAAGGCAAAATCATCCATTTAACTGTCAGGAATGCAGAGACTTTAAAATAATACTTGATTTGTTTTTCAAACAATTTTTAACCCACAGGATCATGCCGGTTCTATACCTGATCTTCTAGATTTCTTACCCTTATGGTTCCAAAAGAAGATAATATTTATATTTTTTTCTTATTTTGGAGACAATAAAAAGTTGTGCATTCCATCACTGTATTACAATTTCTGTGTGCAGCTATAGGTAGAGGTGCTACGAGTTAAAGCTCTGCTTCCTAATCCTTCACTGAGTATAAAAACATGAGTTGTATAAGGGACTCTAATTCCTTAACATAAATTCCTAGGGTGGGGGTCTCAGAATAAAATAACAAACGACAACAAAACAGGAAAAGAGTGAAATATTGTTCACCTCTGCTTTTCCTCAGAATAGTGAGCACGTGCTATTCTGAACAGGGGACTTGGTCCAGATGACCTGGCTTTTCTTTCCATTTTGTGGGTTCAGAGAGGGAGCTAATACACCCACACACATATATCTACATATACATTTGTCTGTGTATATACCTACATATATACACACACAATTAAGCTCACCAAAACATAAAGATAACTGCGAACTGTCATAACTTATCGTAACTCTGGCTATGGCTAATATCCTAGCCAGATAATGACGTACTACGCAGCCATGCTCAGCATGAAGGATCACCTGTTATCCCTCACCACACACACCAGCCAGTCACTGTTCTGGTGTTACAATGGCATGTTTTGTACAAGTAGTACATGTAGAAAAGTTCTGGTGTTCAGACTCGAAGACAATCTCTTGACTCTACTGTTTTGATTCATTTGCAACTCTAGCAGATGAATCTGCACACCTGAATTCAAGCTCCTATGAATCTCTAGATGAGAAATGTATTCATATTTACCAACAAGCAGAGACTGAACACTTACATCTCTTCAGAAATCTTATTCAGTTGGGAAACCACCAGCCTCTGTGTTCACTAGCTCCTGGAAATTGGTTTCACCTTGCCTCAAACTGGAAAGGATGGCCAAGCAGGGCAAGCAGAGCTTAAATAGTGACAAGGGCTTGCTGTGTGTCAGGCAGCAACCCAGCACTTGGTGCACACCACTTCATCTCACCTGCAGAGCAATCCTGCATGATGAGTACTGGTCTGTCTTTTCACAGAGGAATTAAGCACTTACTCAAGCTCACACAGGTCGTGAGAGGTAGAGACAGAATTAATGAGAAACCTTTAGTTTCCACAGGATAATTTTTCTAACAAAAACAAAATGCCCCATAAAAACTTAGCATGCAAAAAGAAATGTTTCCTACTATGTAGCAATGCTATTGGTTTTTGCCACTGTGTCATATAACCTCAACAATGCTTTTGATCACACTGCTTCTATTTTACAAGAAATTCTGCACCTTATAATTCCAATAGAAAAGTCATAATCAACAAGATTTCACTGATGTTATGGACTGCATTGTGCCCATCTCAAATTCTTATGTTGAAGCTCTAACCGCCAATATTTGAAGTATAGTCAATATACTGACTATACTTGCACACAGGGCCTTTAAGAAGTAGTTAAAATTAAATGAGATCATACGGTTGGGACCCTGGTCCAATAGGATTTGTGTACAAAACAAGAGACATCAGAGAGCTTATCCTCCCCCACACAAACACACACTGAGGAGAAGCCACTCTGCCTGCACACAGACGGAAGGGGACAGGCCAGGAAGGCAGCCCTCCCCAGAAACCAGACCCTACCGCACATTCCAGCCTCCAGAACTGTGAGCAAAGCAATTTCTGTTTTGTAAGCCAGTCAGTCTATGGTATTTTGCTAATGCAGTCTGAGCTGACTAATTCAACTGGGAAGACACAAAGAAACTACAAGATTATTCTCTTTGGATTCTGAAGCCTGAATGAAGCTATCATTAGGAAACAGCTGAAAACCCAAGGTTTCAAACTTCTAATAAAAAAGAAGGATGTCATAATAGCACAGACTTAGGATAGATATAAGTTGAAAATCTTAAGTCAAAAATGCATTTAATATTCTGATAAACCCCAAATCCTAAATTGTAAGTTGTATTGTAAGTTGGGGACTGTCTTGTCACATTCCTGGATGAGACTGATATGATAAAATAGTAGCTAATGCCTACCCCAGTATTGCACATGGACTTTTAACATCGTTTAAGAGGTAATTTTGATGTACTTTTTTCCTGCAGGTGATAGAATCAGGATAATCACTGCAGGCCCAAGAACCCTTTCCTGATTATTCTTACCCAGGAGGTACCACCCTTTTCTGAAACAACATTTATGAGTGACAAGCAGATGTCAAGGACTGCAACACAATAGTGAACAAAACAGATCCAGCCTCTTCCCTCAAAAAGCCTATAGTCTAGCAGGGGAGACAAACATTTAATAAAAATAATCATGATAGACACAAGTGAAGACCAAAAAGATCTAGTTAGTCTGAGGAAAAGGCAGTGGTACAGAGATGGTGCCACCTGAAGTGAAGCTGAAAGGATGAGCTGCAGCTGCTCTGGCTGGGGGTAGGGTGGCTGGGCAGGGGAGGCGGTGCTTCCGTAGACACAGGCGGGCCTTCTTACCCCAGGGAGTTTGGGTTTTATCCTAAGTACAATGGAGATCCATTACAAGGCATGAAGCAGCAACACAACTGAGTAAGATTACATTTTAAGATGACAATGCTTGGTATCAGTGAAGGGTGATGGGAAGAAGGGAGGAAAAATCACTGAGAAAGCTGTCTCTGTGTGAGTAAAGGAGACCTGGGTAAGGGTGTTGGCTCTGGTGATACAGTGCTGTGGACAGATGAAATGTTACTGATGTAGAATTGGCAGATTTGGTGACAGGATTTGGTGCTAGGTTATGAAAAGAAGGTAATGGAAAGTATCAAGGATTGCGCCCACCTGGGTTCCTAGTATGAGCTACCGGGTGGACAGAGGTGCCATTTACTGAGACAGAAAACCCTGGAAGATTATGTTTGGTGGGAAGAAATAAAAAGCCTTTTGGAGACATCAGGAAGGCAAGTGGCTGTAGTGGGCCTAGAGCACAAGAGAAGCCTGGCCTCTAGTCTGCAGTGCTTGTGCATTTGGAACAAAGCATGTATATAGTTTTCTTACGCCAGCTTGTGTGTGTACACATGTGCGTGCGTCTGTGTGCATGTGTGTGTCTTAACTTCTACATTATCATTTACTTTCTCACTCTTTAGGCTATGAGATCTCCTCAAATGCAAGGGCTCACAGAAGTTTAAAACATCTGGCATAATGCTGTGTGGAAGCATTCAAATTTTGCTAAATAAAATTATTTCAGATAAAGAAATTATACAATTTTGACTCAAAAGTAGCATGTACTCATTTTAAAAAATACTAAATAATGTCTTAGAAGTAGAATCCTTTAGATTTTCATTCCTATCTATGTTACTTGAATTTATTATAAGGACTATGGACCGTATCTCACATCTTTTCAAATTTACTTTTAAAAAAACATTAATTTAGTGGTAACTTACTTGAATAGCACTTTTCAATTACTAGAACACTGGCAGAAAAGAAAGAAGAAAATATTCCCAGACAAAAAATACACAGCAAAATTCATGTGCTTTACTTACAGAAAACTCTGTCAAACCATCCCCCTGACAGGGTCTTTCTCTGTTGCTGGGGCTAGAGTGCCACAATGCCATTATAGCTTGCTACAACCTCAAACTCCTGGGCTCAAGTGGCTCCTCCTGCCTCCAGCTCCTGAGTAGTTGGGAACCACAGGCATGCACTAGAATGCCCGGCTAATTTTTCTACTTATTGTAGAGATGGGGTCTTACTCTTGCACAGGCTGGTCTAAAATTTCTGGCCTCGAGCAATCCTACCACTCTGGCCTTCCAAAGTGGTAGGATTACAGGTGTGAGCCACTGTACTTGGCCTGTAACACCTTTTATAAGTTTTGCTTTAATTGCCTATTTATTCTGTTTCTCCCAGTATGGCTCAATAAATTTTAGTTGAATCAACAATAGCTCAAAAATTCCATTATTATATTTTGTTAGTCCGTTGACTACATTAAAGACATTAGAAGCAGCAAACCAGAAAAAGGAGAGCAGCTAGAAGAGAAAGATTATAAAATCAAATAATAAATAACAATTTCAGAAATCTAATAATGATCCAAGAACCATTCTGTGCATGGGCAGGCAATTGTATACAACGTACATTACATTTTGGGTCAACCATTACTTTATAATTGAATTATAAACTATATCTGAAGGTGATACCTTAATTATTATATTCTATTTTAAAAGGCAGGGAAGGAAATAATATTCTTTGTTTTGGGCAGTTTTTGGCCAGGGCTGGGTTTGAACCTGCCACCTCCGGTGAATGGGGCCAGCACCCTACCCCTTTGAGACACAGGAGATAATATTCTTTAAGTACTCACTGGATAATAAAAAACATGTCATGGAAATTCAGATAAAGTACATATGAGATAATTTCCATCATTGAAAAAATCTTGGTGCTTTGGTAAAGTTATTTATTTAATCTATAGTCCCAAATTGCATTACTCAGAATATCTCAGACAAATGTTCATTTTCTTCTTAGATAAACCTACTAAAGATATGTCCCAGTACAGTATGTTACTCCACTGTTCACTAGGCAACCTACCATATTCTCTCACTCACTTCTCAGCTCTCATTAATCAGTCTGTGGCAGAATTGGGGACGCGGCCCTCCAGTCTGTAAATCTGCTCTATTCATGACACCGATGGTCAAGCCACACAGTGACAGAAGCATACACCCCCAAGCCGCCTGCTGGAGGACAGCTGCCTAGGATTGCTGTTCAACCCACAGTGGCTGTGTATTGAGTAAGAAATACACCTTGATAAGTTAAAACATTGCATCCAGTTTTCTTTCTGTGATATCGTATTTTCATCATCAGAGAGCTCTCTATACCAAACATCAATTTTTCTTCTTAAATTCATTTGCTACCATTTTTCCTTTGATAAGTACAAAATATAACTACCTAGTAGCACTGGTATTATGATTCATTTGTCTCAATAATGACACTTAAAACACTTATCTGAATTAAATCATCTCAATTTATTTGATTTTTCTGGAAAATTCATAATTCAAGTCAGAGTGGCTTATAATATCCTTCTTAGTTGTAGATCCAGAAATTAATTTAAATCTCATGCATGTTGAGCATAATTAGAAAATGTTCACAGCTTTTAAACTTGAGATTCCCTATTGCTGCTTTGACAAAAGAAACTAGTCTACAGAGAATTCTCTATTTTGAATTTGTTTAGAAGAATTCAGGACATTTATTGCTATCCTTACCTACAGCAGAAAATAATTAAATTCTCCCACTATATACATTTTGTACAAGATACAAAAGTTTCTTGTACCAACATTAACTGAACTGCGAGGTAGTGTGCTTTATTATCAGAAATTCTTGGGCGTGTGATGACAATTCTTAGGTGGTCAGCACTTCAAGCTTTTTCCTTTTTTAAATTTTCAAAAGGTATTACTACATTTTCTTGTTAGGGTATCATATACATTCTTGAATCCTACAACATTTACTTACAGTCACTTTTCCCCCTGCATAATAATTTCAGCCATCTAGTGCTGTCAACAATCACGAAAGTTCTAACATATCCCAATATAAGCAAGCAAGAAAGCAATTACTGGAGAAGCAGAGTCTTCCAACCCTGACAGTAGACATATGTCAGAGACATGAGAGAGACCACGCTGTGTCTACGTGATTAGAATTAATGAACAAAAATTTATCTTTCCTTCATTACCTAGAAACATGATTCTGACATTAAAAAAAAAAAATTCTAGGCTGTGTGCAGTGGTTCCACCTGTAATCCTAACATTCAGGAGGCTGATGTGAGAGGATCACTTGCAGTTGGGAGTTCAAGATCAGCCTGAGCAATATAGTGAGACCTTGTTTCTATAAAAAAAAATAGAAAAATTAGCTGAGTGAGCAGCTACTCAGGAGTCTGAGGCAGGAGGATTGCTTGAGACCAGGAGTTGGAGGCTGCAGGGAGCAAAATTGATGATGCCACTGTATTCTAGATTGGGCAATAGAGTAAGACCCTGTCTCAAAACAGAAAACAAAAATTTCTAGAAGTTTGCTCTTTCAAACAAACAAGAACCAAGCTTGAAAAAAGTGAGTAGAAAACCAAACACTGTTGATGTAAACATAAAATAGATAGTTTAAATACATGTCCCTTAACACGAGGCATAAACTATTATGCATTAAAATAGTCACTTATATGTTTGTCTCTTTTGAGACAATCTGTCTCAAAACAGCATAGGTTCTAATCTGACTCTGAGACATTAATAAGTGAATTAAAGGCATATGAACAACTGCTGCCCTCTTAACCAACTTCTGTGAATTAACACAACTGCTGTA
The DNA here is from genome assembly GCF_027406575.1 of Nycticebus coucang. NCBI lineage: Eukaryota > Metazoa > Chordata > Mammalia > Primates > Lorisidae > Nycticebus > Nycticebus coucang. The sequence continues at coordinate 111,842,753 of NC_069791.1, read as the reverse complement.
TGTCCAATACGGGAGAGCAGAGGAGGCTCACCAGGGTCTCGTCCCAATGTTACATTCTATGAATCTGATAAGCCGAACGAACACTTGTGCTCAGCTGCAGGCAGGAACTGTAACACACTGAATTTCAGGAGTCAATTTTGCATAAGGAATCAACTTATTTCTTTATGAATCCAAATTAAAAAAACACCTTTCTACAAAATTTCTCTTATATTTTCCATTCTAATTAAATCCAGATTGAACTCTTTCAGCATCACCAACTTTGAGGTAGCAAATTACCCTTATACCTATATATATATATATATAAATATATTAATTTACCCTCAGTCCTACCTATTGATGAAAATGAGTAGAAATATATAGTCTATTAAGGTATAAAGCAACACCCAGTTCAATGCAACTGTGGTGAGACAGGTTGAGCTTATCACCCAATTTTTCTGTGGATCATTTTGAAATACAAAATTTCTCTTCCCTACCCCTTTATACCTATGAATTTATATGACAATACACAATACTTCTATTTTGTAAATATATACAAGATTTTACATTTAAATAGAGGGAGAAAGTAACAAAGAATCAAAAACCCAAATAAAAGAAGGGATGAGAAACTTGCTTTAAACCAGGCATCTCATAAAAACACTATGAAGTAAGTACTGTTTCTCCTCTTTGTACAAATGAGGATATTAAGATTCAGAGCAGTGAACCCGTGTAGGGTCACATAATTAGTAAATGGTGCACCTGGGATTTGAACCCAAGTATATCTCACTGCAGGGTCCATGCTTTTTTGACATGAGGGTATTTGCACCTGTGTAAGCTGAAAGCGTGGTCAGAATTGTCAGGAAAGAATCTATACATTATGTAATCACCTCAGTTCTATTTTGCTGTTCCTGTTGCTGATTCCCGTTTTTATATTTGAATCTTTGCTTAGAATATGATTAGTCAATACTCCCTAATCATATTCTGCTGTTGTGATTTTTTTTTTTATTTCTCCTACTCCTTTTCCTCTACTTTCTCAGTTTTCCAAGTAGCACGAAAATTGTTTTACATCTATGCATCAGTAAGAACTTAAGTGTAAAACTTGAATTTGATTTAAATAATGCATAGATAATTCTCAAACTTTTAAAAAATCAAATATTAAAAATAATTCAGTTCCCCTCATTGAGTTTCCAGAAATGTGTCCTAAAAACTTTACTGGTGTTGATTTTTATAAGAATCTACAATGAGGCAAGCTGTGCCCAAGAAGAGAAGCAGCAGCCCCACTGCTCGCTCACCGCAGCAGCTGCTTATACCTCATTGTACGTCGTTTGTTTCCTTCTAGGTTTTTTTCAACCCATACCCAAAAGTAGTTCAACTCCAGCAAATCCAACTATTGTTTCTTCTTATCTTCTAAATCTGTAACAACCTATGGGCACGTTCTTGCATTCTAAATGTCTGAGAGGGAAAGAAGGAGAAGGAATGTCTCTTTGAAAGATGCTCAAGGAGCTACTCAGGCTGCTGACTGTGCACTCACTCTGTGGTCTCTATGAGATAAGCTGCACAAGTGGGGAGGTGGGGGGCGGCTGGTGGCAGGAGCTGAAAGCAGGGAAAAGGAAAAAGGGTTACTGCAGGCATTTTGCCTTCCAAAGAAGACTAAAAAATCAATTTTCAAATTAACAGGTATTGGGAAGGGTGACCTTCCTGTCTCAAATATAGGAAAAGCTTATTCCCTCTAGACCCTGAATTTCTTAGAGCATGGCCCCTGACGTGCAGCAGCTGCAGTAGAGCCAGCCGTGCTGTTCAGTCTTGTCACATGCCTCAGTGTGACCCACACCTTTGGCCATCTCCTTGTATCAGTCAGTAAGCTACCTATGCAGCTGTCACCAACAAAAACAATTGACAATATCCTTAAGCGTATTCTCTCTTTTTTAAAAGAGCCATGCAATGAACTTTTCAAAACAAAAATGATGCACTGGGCATTACAGCCTATTAAGTTATCATTTTAGGATTTAAGAAAGCTTGCTACCTTCTTGGGTTTTACATAAAACATACCATAAACATCTTAATTGAAAAGAATGAATTTTCTTAGAATTATGCGTTTATAAACCCAAAAGAAGCAGTGTTCTGACTAATACAGAAAAGATAAGGCTCTCTCCAAAAAGGGATGGGACAAATAATAATAATAATAAAATTGGAAAAAATGTACAAAATGAACCTGGAAGAGATTTTAGCAAAATGAGAACAGGCTTATAAGTCCCCTTTCTGTGTTAATTACCGCAAAATCCCTGCAGTTCTATCAGCTATGAATCTTCAGTAACAGCTACTGAGAACAGCATTAAGCTTTCATTTCAAAGAACTCAGAATGTGGAAGGTACAGGAGTGAACAGAGAGCAGACACACATGGCAGGTAAGCAGACACAGACGCTCAGCTTGGCTCATGGGAATATGAATTTGGCAGTTTTGCCCCTGTCATAGACAGACTGACCTTCCTTGAGACTTTTCTGGTTGCTCCCCTCAAGGCATTCCTTTTCTTTTAATGGTTCAAAATCCCCAGCAGTTAAAATCTCTGGGAAGCCCTGTTGCTGCTTCTTGGAGCTATCGATCATGGTGAAAGGCTTCAGGAGACAGGCAGCATCAAGCAGCAGAAAAGCTTAATTCGCAGAACAGCAGAGAGCGGTGTTCAGAACACTGGTCCCTGGGTCCTTGGTTGCGCCCCACAACACCCCAATTACTGGGCAATTATGTCTTTAAGCAGCCGAAGGCAGCCATTACCCTTTAGTTCCCAGCTTGACCTGCAAATACACTCAAGCCGCTGGAAGCCCTCAACTCTCTCCCACGTCGGGAGGCAGAGCCACACAGGCGCGATTCTAAAATCCCGCCCCTTTCCCAGCCAGCCCCCTTCCCCTCGCTATTCCAGCTTCCCCCGCACTGGAGACTTCAATCTGCAGTCTGATGGTCCGAATCATCTGACAAACACTGAGTCAAGCAGTTAAAAATAAATCCTCGAGTTGTTAAAAGAGAAGACTTTGCTGATACCTAAGAAGACAAATTGCTGCCTGTGGTCTCTACCGGGCTCTCTATAAACACAGCCATAGGCTGTGGAAACACTTTACATGGGCCAGACAAGCACATTCATTACTCATTAAGTTCTCCAGTTAAACAAACTACAGTCTAGGGCATCTGAAGAGAGCAGCTCTTATCTCAGCAGAGGTGCTGCACTGAATAAACATGCTACTAGCAGATCTGGTGGAAACAGACTCATCTCACTACCAAAGTTCTTTTGTGGTGTACTTTAAGCTGCAGACAGCTCTTCCTGGCAGAGCCAATGTTCTTTGTAATAGAGAAATGTACTGTAATCACAGCTTTCTTCCTTTGGCAATTCAGATCCCAGCAACAGTTTTCTTCTGTACCACTAGTCGGCTGAGAGTTGACATCGCCATGATTTTTTTTTTTTTTTTAAGGAAAAAATTTCCCCTGCATTAAAAGCAGCAACACTGAGTTCTTCTATTTCACACATGTAACAGATTCAACCAGCGGCCAGCCCAAGTTTAATTTCACACAAACTATCAAGGATGGGTACCTTTCCTGCAACTCACACGCTGCTGTTTATAACATCTCAGGGACCCTGCCCAAAGGAAATCTCCAGCTATGGTAATTCCAGGCAAATGTAGAGACAAGCCCGTTTCCATATACACCAAATATTTATCTGTAGACAAAATAATCTGATTTTTTTTTTTTTAGTGGTTCAAAGTATGTGCCTTTGCAGAGAGCTCCTACAAAACCTGCTGGAGTCTATAACAGCAGTGGACAGTGAATCCTGTTCCATGAGGAATCCATTTTGCTCACTTTTTTATAACCAACATCCAGCAGAGTACATGGAATATTGGGAGTTCTCAATGAATACTTGCTGCATGACTGAATGAATTAATTAAAGCAGAAGAAAGTGCATCAGGAAAACTTCTTTGGGTGATACTTAAGAGCTCTACAGAAGTCCTAGATCAATGATTAAGAGTCACTAATTTTAGATGAACAACTAAATAAATGGTCTCTAAAGGAAGCACATATTTTTCTTTAAAAGAAAATATAAAGATCCATTGTAATTATGCACCTGACGTGACCCCTGTGGGATAAATAAAGGCTTAGGTTTTTACTGACAGAAAAAAACAATATTCTTTTCGTAACTTACACACAGATGGGACTGGATGGAGCCTCTGTCCTTTGCCTGTGGGCCCTTGGCTGGATTGCACTAAATCTGCACTGGTCTAGAAAGGCAGCTATTGACCCTTCTCCAGCATCTCACATGACATGTTTTTTGTCAACTGAAATTCCTCCTGAAAGAATTTAAGCCCATCCTTAGTAGTCCAAACTTCTGCAGGAACAAACAGTGACAATCTTATCACACTTCTCGAAAATGCCTTCAAATATTCTGCTACTATGTCTGATCCTAAGGTCTATATCCTTTTAAATAAACTACTCCTACACTTTTAAAGGAGTAATAAAAGTAACTTTTTTTTTTTTTTGAGGACATTCTTTAGGTTAGCCCCTTTGTTTTGCAAAGTTTGTCTTGTTTAACCTCCAACAATCCTTGTGATCACTTTATCTGTTCATTATAGACATTTTACAGATCAAGACCAAAGTCACAAAACTTGTTAAGTGACAGATCTGAAATTTAAACAAAGCCCACGTCTATGGCCTTGGACTGCCTGTCATTTGCTAGAATATGCTCCACTTCCAAGCTTTAGTTTGATCTCATGACAGCTTTAACAGCAGAACAATAACTTTTATAGCCACCTAGCAATTCTACTCCTGGTAAGAGAAGAGCGAGCCAACATAATCATACCGGATGATTTTACAAAAGCATTTTAATTTTTCATAAAATAATAACAATAGTAGAAAATTTCAGTGCTTATTATGTGCCACAGTCTAAATGCTTCTTATATATTATCTCTTTTATCCTGTTGACAGACTTGTGAGTTCAACATTATTAATCCTGATTTGCAGATGGGAGACCTGAGGCCAAGAAAAATTAAATACTTTCTCCAAGGTGGCAATATCTTATAAGTGACAGCCAGGAAATGCAGGCAGTTTGGTTCTATCCTTAATTACCTTGCAAAAAGAACTACAATCATTTCACTTCAGGAAATTAACTGGGGGTGGGGAGGAACAATGATAACAACAACAAAACTCTGATATTGTCTTTTTATAATGTTGCTTTTAAATCCTGAAAAATAACCAACTGTTTATAGGCCACAAGTCTAGAAACTTGAAGATATATATACAACTATACCAGCCACATTGAAATTCTTTACCAGCTGTGTGTGTGTGCTCAGTGTGTGATGAATGTGTTTTTAAAAAATTCTCTTTTAAGGAGCCTCTGTATGCTTACAACTTTTATATCTAATAAGCACCAATCCCAATAAGGAAACACATTGTCCTGCCAAGAACAAGAAAAATTAAATACTTTCTCAAAGGTGGCAGTATCTTATAAGTGACAGTCAGGAAAAGCAGGTATTGTGGCTCTATCCTTAATTACTTTGCAAAAAGAATTATAATCATTTTCACTGGTAGGTTTATATCAAAAGTCTTGTGCTTGTAGTTTTGAAAAAAAAAATAATTTCTCTAGTGGTGAATGTACCTGGAAGAACAGTTATTTTGCTATTCAATTTTTTGAAATAATTTATAGAATATTTCCCCCACCAAATCAGCTGTGAATAAAGTTTAACATGAGGCCTCTTCACCCTAAGTACCCAATTCCTACAAACAAGGATATCCTACAAAACCACAATATACCATCAACATGAAGAAATTAACATTGACATGTGACTACCATCTAAGACACAGACTTCATTTAAGTTCCACCAATTGTCCCAACAACATTCTTTCTGGTAATAAGGATCCCAAGCAGCATAATGAATGACACTGAGTTATCAAATCTCTTTAGTTTTCTTCCATCTCAAACAATCCCTCAATCTTTTTTCACTCTTCTTTCTTTGAATTTTGAAGATTACAAGCTACTTATTCTATAGCACTAATTATTTTGTGGAGAAGCACTCTGAGACCAAGCCACTGATGTACTAGGATGAAGTATTTATAACTATGACGGTGGCCAAATGGTGATTTTGAAAATTCCCACTTTTATTCTATATTTACTCCTGGCACAACGTACCTTAAGAAAAGAATTCTCTTTATATGGCTTATGTTACCAAATTTTATCAGCATGGCTAATGGTTTCCTATTCTATGCAATGGGTTATAACCTTTTACTCCATTTATTTTGATGCCTATATTATCCTAGATTTGGCTAATAGGGACTTCCAGAGTCGCCTCTTGTTGTGACACTATCATTCTTTGAGCACTTTCTTACTTTCTGGCACAAAATATCTCAGGCTTATCTTGTACTTTTCCTGCCCTATTTAAAAACCAAGGTCTGAATGCAGGTGTGCTCATTACTGTATGGATGTCTTTGCTTCCAGGCTTCTGTAGACAGAGTTGGGAATATGTCTGAGCTTATGTGCGTATACACACACACAGACACATCTCTCTACCTTAAGAGATGTAAATATGCATCTGCATTTATTGTTATATTGACAACCCAAAGCCTCCAAATTCCACTCAGTGGCACAGGTTTATTTACACAGAGGTCCCTGCTCCTACAGAGAGAGACTTGTCTTCTATGGTCTCTACCACTCCACCCTGTACACCCCACTGCCACAGCTATGCAGACACCTCCTCACCCGACACTGGCCACCATCCCCTCCCCCACAGGGCAGCTGCTTTGCTCAGCCCCACACAGTGTCTTTTGGATTGAATTAGGAGGAAGAGAGGAAACTTGCATCATCTTTCAGTAAGAGAAGCCCACAGATGTCACATGAACTGCGTCCCAGAAGGTCTGTCCTTGTCCCTTGCTCCATGTGCTACGTCACACATCACTGTCATTTGGCTCTACTGCCATGAGTGATTAAAGTCACTTCTGCTATGATCAATCTGCTTCTACAGTATATATGTATGCAAACTCAAAAGAGCTGTTTTAGTATGAAATAGACTACCATAAATCAAATCAATTTTCCCACCACTTCAAACACAGATATTTAATAAGTGTGTGAATGGCTTAGAGACTTGGAACAATCCAAGAAAGTCTTTAGGGAATTAGAACACAAACACACACAGCTCAAGGGACTTACACAAAAACTTGGCAGAGTCCATAAATGCTTACAAAACTACTGATAAAAAGATTACTGTTGTGATGATGCTGTATTTCAGAAAAAACCTGAGAATATTATTATACCAACTGGGTGATGTTTCATCAATGTAAAAACATTCAAAAGTAATGAAAAAATAATTAGTAACAAATGCAAACAGACTGCTAAATACTGAGGTGGCATTCTGGTGGCATTTTTTTTTATTAAATCATAACTGTGTATATTAATGCATTTATGGAGTATAATATGTCTGGTAGCATTCTTGACATGGAGCTTGAGAGAGGAGGACTTGTTTTCATCTTCCACATCTCAGTGCTTGGTGATAGATCCTCAGCAACTATTCACTGACGTGAATAAGGGTAAACTTTGCAGCTTCCTGAACACAGGCTGAGCCACAGTATAAAATCTACACAAACAAGTACACTGGATGAATTTAGGAGGAAAAATTTCAGTCTAGGTTACCCCTAAAATATTTTTCTAAGTTTTTTTTTTTTCTTTTTAGAGACAGAGTCTCATTTTGTCACTTTCGGTAGAGTGCTATGGTATCACAGCTCACAGCAGCCTCCAACTCTTGTGCTTAAGCAATTCTCTTGCCTCAGCCTCCCAAGTAGCTGGGACTATAGGTGCCCGCCACAACGCCCGGCTATTTTTTTGTTGCAGTTTGGCCAGGTCGGGTTCGAACCTCCCACCCTCAGTATATGGGGCTGGCACCCTATTCAATGAGCCACACACAGGCATCGCCCTTTTTCTAAGTATTTTTAGTAAGATATGTATTTGATCCTTATTTCTCTCCTTTGTATGTAACATAAACACCACTGTAAAACATGGTGACTTGATATGTCATTACTAAATGATCATGGTAAATCCTGATAGCTAATTTAAAATGTTTATTTTTTTGTTTTTTTATAAAAAAGGACAAATATCGGAAATCAGATAGCATGCTTTTAAAGTCCTTTATTGTTATCACTTTTTAAATATATACTGAAAAATCCTTCATTTTGTCACTTTGAAAATATATATTGAACATACAGTACTTCAGATGCAAATTAACAATTTTGCCTCTGTGGAGACTACAGGATAAATTTTCCTGACTTTTCTAAAGTAGTAAGATTTTGAAGGAAAGCATCAGTGGCTTTGCAGGACAGCTGAACACGACACCAGGGCGAGAGCTCAGTGGACTGTATGTAACTTGTGCTTGCCGTCTCTCAGCCCGGAGCAGATGGGCCCACCAGAATATGGACAACACCCTCTCAGGTCTGCTTCACCTTCCCTGAAGAAGGCAGGGCTTTTGGGGATTTGAATTTTACCCTAAATGGTTTGCTGATTGACCTGGCTTGGACTGAGAGGAGAGAACCTCAGGTGGGATGGGGGCACAGCAGCGTGATAGAGGCCACAGAGTGCACCCTGTCCTCAGGCAGCTCTTCACGTCACCATAGCCTCACTCCACCAGGACCTTCTGACTGCTGCTGGCCTCCTGCTCACATGATTTGCCGGATACTAACGAGATGGCAGAATATACTTTCTCAGCTTAAAAAAGTCATTCAAATCCTTTCTCTGTTTCTAAGCTTTATAGTTACTTATAAAATACAGAAAACTGGCTGGAAAATGTACAACTAAGAGCTTTCTTTGAGTTATCTGACTGGTCTTTTTTAAATTCTGAAATGCCTTCCTTAGTTATGGAATGTAAGGGAGAATGAAATGACTAGAGCTTGGAAGGTTCAGCCTAGATGCAAGGGATGAGGGAAAAGCAAAGACACTCAAATCCCCGCAAAACCAGAAGGTGCATCATTAAGTTACAATCGGCCTGCTGCTGAGGTCAGCTGTTGTATTAACAAGAAAACCATGATAGTGTTTCTCAGCCTTTTTTACATTAGTAGAGAGCCTGCCTGAGTCTCTTCTAAACAATATTTTTCCTGATCACTTTCCATGAAATTTTGATACCATAGATTTACTATATGCTTATATACTGTTACATATATCTGTGCCATATACATACATAAAAGAACATTTTTTGCCCATCTCCCAAGAACCAATTTTCACCCCATTTAGAAAGCTTAATCTACAAGAGGAAAGCCAATTTTCCTATTTTGTTAAGAAAAAAATAGTACGGTAATAAGAGCGAACTGTGTGTGGAAAACACGCAATGAGAAAATAGCAAATGCTCACCATCTGTAACAAGGATGATTTGGTTCGTAGGAAGTTTAGCAAATCTTTTAAGGATTTTGAGCATCTTTTGATTTTTAGCAACTGCTGTGGGTGTCATGTATTGATATTTATATTAAAAAAAAAAGAAACTGAAAAAAAAAAAAAAAAAACCCTGAAGTTCGTATATAAAATGATATTTTCAAGTAATTCTGCTGGTGAGCCCAAATCTTTAATCTCGGTCTTCTGACAACCCTTTTTACCAAAAGCCTGCGTGTATTTTTTTCTTTGTACTAATTCTACAAGTGATTTTCAAAGACAGGTATTAAGAAAAATAGGTTATTTAATTTTAGGGCAATAACAACCTCACAAACAGATGACGTTTAGAGGCAAATTGCCTTATGTATGGAAATGCAATAAAGTAGTAATAGTTTTCTATGATTATAAAAATTAGGAAAAAATGCATGTAAAGTACCCATCACAGTCAAAAGGGGTACACCCCTCCACCCCCATGGTGTCAGAACTCGTTTCTGGAAGGCTCTTCTGCGACTGTTCTCCTGAATGGCTGCGTGTTCGTGAGGTCTGGGGTGTCTCTGCAAGACACGCACACATGGATACAGACACAGACTGCAACACCAGCTGTAACCCCACACCTACCTTTAACATTTTCCAGGCAAATCCCCCCTATGGCTGCAGCCTAGGTACAGATAAAGTCAATTTTTATTTATTTATTTTTGTTTAGTACTTAATATCTTTTGGTGTGTTCCTATTACTTGAGATTTTATTTATTAGCTTAAAATCTAAATTTATTAAACATGCAGGAAGCCCTGCTGAAACTTTTGCGCTTAATTGGATGGAGTAAGGAAATAGAAAAACTGTTTTAAGATAACAGGACTAAGACATTGATATTTGAAAGACTTTTATTCTGCTTAGCATGTGGCTCATGCCTATAATCCATCCCACCATTCTGGGAGGCTGAGGTGGCAGGATTGCTTGGGCTCAGGAGTTTGAGACCAGCCTGAACAAGGGCGAGACCTCGTCTACTAAAAATAGACAAATTAGCTGGCATTGTAGTGGGTACAGGTAATCCCAGCTATGTGGGAGGCTGAGGCAAAGATGATTGTTTGAGCCCAGGAGTTTGAGGTTGCTGTGAGCTGTGAGTTACGGCACTCTCCTCAGGGTAACAGAGTGAGACTGTCTGTCTCAAAATCAATCAATCAATCAATCAATAAATAAAACAAATATCTCTGTCTAAATAAATATATACAGACTTTTATTTTAATGCTAGTCAACTCGTTGATATAAGTACATCTAAGACATCATCTAAAACAACTCAATGAAGGTTAATGTGCATTTACTGAGAGCCCTCTTTGCACTGGGAAACCATGTTAGGTGTGTGGCACACAGTCTTTGTTCCCCACGGAACATGGTCTAGAGTTTTTAACAATTTCTGTCTGCTACCTTTCTCTTTCCCATTTTTAACAATTTCTGTCTGCTACCTTTCTCTTTACTCTTAGTAGAATGTTCATTATCCTAGTATGCCTGTAACTATCTTAACTAACATTAAGAGGACTATGTTTAAATTTCCAGTCTGCTGTGGACTAGCACATTGTTCCCCTGTGCACAACTGGGAGGTCACGTTAGCTGGGAATTACCCAGACTGATCTGCCCTCCATTCCACCAGAGCAGTGCCCCAGTCACGTACTGAGTGTCTCTCTTGTGTTATTACTGCCGTAAAAACGTCTATACACTGTTTCTCAAGTTACCTTACAGGGGACTATTCACACCCTAGGTTATCTTTAAGTCTAGGATAAACTATTTTAACCTCTCTAAATTCTTTCAGCATCCTGACATTCTGCCCCTGCACCTTGCCTATCCTCTACCCCAAATGTCTAAGCATGGTCAAGCAGTTCACTATAAGGTCTGAAAAATGGGTAGAACAAAAACTAGAAGTCCAAAGATGTGTTCTTGAATTTGTTAATAAAATGTAAACATTTTATAGCCAAGTGTCGCCATATAGCAATGGAAAACAAAGGAAGTTAAACCTTGTGATGATGATGTATTCAAGTCTAGAGAAGGTAAAATGATACTCAGCCTGCAGGAGTTTGAACAGAGAAAGGGGTGAGAGAAATGAGTCATCATGGCATATGGCAGGACAGACGCTGAGCCTGTGCTAGAGCAGTGAGTACCTTTGCCAGGTGTCAGGCAGCAATCACATTTATGCAAAAATGCATCATGTCACAGTAAGTTAATACTCATTTGAATTTCATTAGCATTGTGGATTTTTGTACTTAATATACAAAGTGTTTTGGTTTTGTAGTTGTGTTAAGTGCTACTAAGCACAAGGAGTTTATAATTCATTTATGTGTACATAATCCAGCAACACTGCACTAATAAAGACTGAGTCATCTACTAATTGTTTTTAAAAGGTTTGTGTATTATTTAAGTTCATGAAACACTACTTCACTGCATAACTGAAATGGAGACAGGCAATCCACTCGATCTGTTGCTTAGCTTCCACAACATTATTTTGGGGTAGGAATTACACATTTGTCTCTCTTTCCCTAACCTGACTGAGTGGGAGTCAGGACAAAGCAGAGATAATCAAAAAGCATAGCTCAAGAAATTAAGGAGCCAAGATAACTCTCCAAATGCAATATGAAGTCACACCGTGCCCTCCCATAAGCTCAAAGAGTTTACTTATCTCTTGCTGACTCCACTTTGGATTACCTGCACCTCTGTTGCAAAGCGTTTTTCATTGTCCTCAAGATCACACTACACTCCCACCCTCATACCTTTCTCAGGAAGTAACCTGGACCATCAGGTCCACAAACAATATTGAGGTCTCCAGACATCAACTATGTTCACCTTCCTTCCCACTCCCACTCTTCTTCCTATGTTTGAAGAAGTAATTTTTTCTTATTCTTTTCTTTTTTTTTTTTTTTTGTGGTTTTTGGCAGGGGCTGGGTTTGAACCCACCACCTCTGGCATATGGGACCAGCGCCCTACCTCTTTGAGCCACAGGTGCTGCCCTGAAGAAGTAATTTTTTCTTGCCAGAGGGAATCTAGACAATAAATTGGCCAGGACCATAATCCCCTCTGCCTACTTACAAAATAGTAATCAATAAATTATACCACTCCACTGGGGTCTTTCATGCCTACCATAGTATTTGCATTTCTCTTTGTACTCCTTCTCCTTTTTAATCTAAAATTCTGATTCCCTATTCCTATACTCTCCCCCTGTAATCTCAGCTTTGCAGGGGCATCCATTATCAACACTCTCTCACTACACACTGCCCGACCCCCAGAGCACGGACTTCTTGCTTTCTAAATGGTAGTTCCAAATGAGTTTTCTTTCTGGAGTTACGATGCCTTTGATTTTAAGATGATATGCTATCCTCAGGACTAAATCCTTGAGATTATCCTTGAGATTTATCAGACAGGCTTTGTTTGCTTCCCTTCAGTGGAAAAACAAAGATAATATTAAAAAACAGAAAACACAAAAGCAAGTAACGCGCTGGCCTAGACCTCAGGTTGGTGCAGCTCTGAAGAGTGCACTTAGAAACCATGTCGCATGTCCTGTCTTGGTCATCCCACTGCCTCAAATATCATGACCGCTCAACTAATAACTGCTTCCACGAATAAATGAACATCACTCAACCCACCAAAACTCCTCAGTGCCTCTCCCCTACCTACTTAATTCAGTCCACATTTCTTAGCTTGGCATTTAAAGCTACCACTGCTTTGTCTTCCACTTCGTGAACAGCACCCCTACATGTCTCCATGCTTCAGCTAAACTGAACTGCTTAGTATTCCTAATACACCCTTACTCGGCCTTGCCTTTTCTCATGAACAAGGAATTCTGTATTTCTAATCTCTGCCCATGGAAACTGTATTCAAACGTCTTCAAGAATGAGTTTTCCTTAGAAGCTTTCCAGGATGCCTTTCTCCATCCTTAAGAGGCAGGTCTCTTCCTTTGCATACTCTGAACACTCCTGATTCCTGTCGTCAGAAGACCCAGAATTCCATGTAATGATGATAAAAAAGATGATGACGCTAGTTGTTAATGTTTATGTTACTTTTGCTTACTACGGCACTGTATTTATGCATGGTGTTAAGTGTTTTACACATATTGACTCAGTTTACTTCATTCAAGAACTCTATCGACTACTGTCTCCATTTTATAGTGAGATACTGCAAGGCTAAGTTACTTGTCTAGCTACACAGCTTTTGAGAAGTAGAACAGGAGATCTTTAACCTAGTCAGTATGGTTTCAGTCTTTTAGCTTTTCTCAATGGGTTTTGAGAGAGAATTAAGCCCTAATGCCGAAAGGCATCTATTGTATGTAATAAATTAAATTCCCTCTTGAAATATCTAAAATGGTACTAGGTACATTATCCTTGGGAGACTTGGGGAAACAGTTCCTCATACATTTGTAGGATTTAAATTTTTTCCAGAGCCTGGGCTAAGAAAGGCTGTGTGTGTTGACTTCCTCATGTTCTCTCTCAACACATGTCTATACTTTCCATATTCCAGACATCCCTTCCCCATCTCAGTTTACAATCTTTGCAAGCTGAAACTACATCTATCTTTTCATTCCTATGAGTGCTACTGCACTGTTTTCATAATTTTCACATGGTCAAGTTTCTCTTTAATTAAGTAATTCTTACATTCAGCCCTCCAGGATAGTTGATAAGCATCTTTCTTATAAAACTAAAACTACCTTTTTTTTTTTTTTTTGGTTATGTCTAACAGACACTTCAAAATCTTTTTTACCAAGATGTAAAGACAGTGAGGTATATCCCTTTAAAGTGCATAAAATGGTGAGTTTTGATGGAGGAACACCTGTGAAACCACAATCACATTTAAGACACAGGACAATTTCATCATCCCCCCAAATTCCTCCTGCCCCTTTGCAGTACCTTCTTCTGCCACCCCTCATTTCAGATAATCATTGATCAAGTTTCTATCACTGCAAGTTAGTTTGCCCTTTCTAGAATTTCAAGTAATGAAATCAGATAGTAGGTAGTCATTGTTGCTTGAATTCTTCCACTCAGGAAAATAATTCTAAGATTTATCCGCGTCATTGCATGCGTCAGTGGTTGGTTCATTCTATTACTAAGCATTCCATTGTATGGATATACATTTTGATGATCCAGTCATCTACTGATGAACATTTGGGTAGTTTTCAGTTTTGAGTTACTACGAATAAATCTGCACTTAACATTTGTGTATTAATCCTTGTGTAGATAATCATTGCTTTTGCATAAAGGCTTCATCATGTAGAAAGTATATGCTCGGCTTTTGAAGAAACCAGTTTTTTTATTGGTAGCTTTATTTGTAACAGCAAAAACTGCAAACAACCGTTAGTGAATGAATAAATAAATAAATTTTGGTATATGCATACAAGGGAGTATAACCAAGCAATACAAACACAATAGATACAACAACGTGGATGAATCTTAAAATAATCATGCTGACGAAGCCAGATAAAACAGCACATACTAAACATGATTCCATTTATAAAAAATTGTAGAAAATGTAAATTAATTATTAGTGACAGAAAACAGATCAGCAGTTGCCTGGAGACTACAATGGAAAGATAAATGATGAAAAGAGACTATGATAGATTACGGAGGGGCATAAGGCAGTGATTTACAGCTGTATACATGTGTCAAGATTCCTTAACATGGGCTGGGTGCGGTGGTCCATGCCCGTAATCCTAACATTCTGAGAAGCCAAGGTGGGAGGATCCCCTGAGATCAGGAGTTCAAGAGCACCCCGAACAAGAGCAAGACCCCACATCTACTAAAAATACAAAACATAGGTAGACATCTGTAATTGCAGACACCTGGGAGGCTGGGGCAGGAGGACTGCTTGAGCCCAGAAGTTTGAGATTGCAGTAAGTTATAATGACGCCACTGCAATCTAGCCAGGGCACAAAGTGAGACTGTGTCTTAGAAAAAAAGAAAAAAAAAAAAAACGCTCAGGATGAATACTTTCAATATTTGTAGTTAATTGTATGTCAATTATAGTTCAATTTTGAAAAAGACCACAACAGCACTTGTAGGGACAAACAGAGAAATTCCTTTATGTAATACAATAACCCTGAAACTATCTCCACTATTTACAAAGCTTTAATGCAATAGAAGATGATTTGCCTGGGTGTCTAAACCATGAAAACAAATGAGCAGCAGAACTGCTCCAAAAGACTTAAAACAAACAAACAAACAAACAAACTTATTCATCCATTAAAATCAATCCCATCTGTAATAGCTAGAGAATGCTTTCTCAAGTACACAGTGCTGGTGTGGTCAGTGAGCTGGGATTGACAAGTCTGTAGTATTTATTTTGGTAGACTGATAAATGTTATGGCAAAAGAGTACTAATTCTAAAAACAGAAAACGTAAAATTCAAGTAAAAAAAACTTATATGTGACGAAGAATACTTTTTAATGCTAAAAGCTATAATTGGTAATGAACTGTAACACCTCTGACCATGCACAAAACAATACAGCAACTACTCTGTCACAAAACACAAAGGGCACGAGATGCAATGTGATACAGACTCTAATATGCTACTCTCAGTACAAGATGAAGCAGACAAAAAATAACTAAAGATATATAAGGCCAAAATAGAATAATGAATAAAGACATGTTTTCTGGCATATCACAATCTATGGCATACATTTTAAGCTATGATGAAAGACAAATTGAAATACATAAACTATTATGTCAAAAATCATTTCTGAAAGACTAAAAATAAACTATATGACAAAGAGGGAAAAAAGATTAAAAAAAAAAGATGAAGAACAGGAAAAGAACAGGGCCTCAGTGACTCACAGGATGATATCAAAAGATCTATTTTACATTTAATTGTAGCCTTAGAAGGATGGTGAAGAGAAAGTGGGGCAGAAAACATATTTGCAAAAATAATGCCTGAAAATTACCCAAATTTGATTGAAATCAAGTTCATGTATAAAAAAATAAAAATGCCTAAGGTGAACCAGAAAAACACAAAAAAAGCAAAACCAAGAGGGGGTGGGGGAGAAGATCTTTATCAGAAAAAAATAAACTCAGGGATATAAATGTTTAAAAAAAAAAGGAAAGAAAAAAAGGAAAAGAAAGGAAAAAAATATCAAGCCATATGAATTTAAAATCCAAATGCACTAAGAAAATGCCATAAAGGCTACGTTGAACAGTTTGATGAGAATATTTCAGATTGTATATGAAAGCAGCACATTGTACCCCTTGATTGCACTGATGTACACAGCCATGATTTAACAATAAAAAAAAAGTCCAAATGCGGTAAAAGGCTGATAAATTCTGGTCACATTAAAAGAAAACCCCAAAGATATACTAAAGAAGAAAGGCTAATAGCCCCTAAATGTAAATAGTTCTTTAAAAATTGAAAAATTCAAAAGCCTGACAGAGAAATAAACAGATAATTCACTGTCCCTCCCCCCTTTCTCAAAGACACTGAAATGATCCTTAAACATCCTGAAAAGATTTTCAACCTTACTCATAATTCGAGAAATTGAATCAAAATGATACCAAAATACCAGATGGTAAAAATGTCTGACAACACGTTCCGTTGGTGAGGATGTGGAGGAAATAAACATTCATATATAGTGCTGGCTTGAATGTAAATCCATACAAGCCTTTGGAAGAGGAATTCGGCAATGTTGAACAAAACTACACAAGCATTTACCTCTTGACCCAGCGACCCTATCTCTAGGAGTTCACCTAAAAGATACATCTTTGACATGATTACATGTTTGCACTTGGAGATGGGAGGAATCAACTATGGTATGACCACACAATGGAATACCAGACAACTGTAAAAAGGAGCAAGGAAGATCTCTGGGAACAGATATGAGCTAGTTTTTACAACATGGTAAGCAGAAAAAGCAAACAACAAAATAGCATTAAAATGTTACCTCTTGTGTCAAAAAGGAGAAGAAATACATATAAGCTTATATGCGTTATACTTATGGCGGCTTGATTACCTTCACTGGGTAGGGAAATGGTAGGAAGGATAGAATGGGACAGAAGAGAGAGGTGGGAAAGGGGTGCTTCTTTGAGGACACCTTTTTTGGTACAGTTTTGACGTTCTGAAACTTGTTTCTATTTTATTATTTTTTTTTTTAATTTTTTTTATTAAATCATAAGTGTATACAATGATATGATTATGAGGCATCATACACTCACTTCATAAACCATTTGACACATTTTTATCCCAGTGGTTAACATAGCCTTTCCGGCGTTATCTCAGTTACTGTGCCAAAACATTTATATTCTACATTTACCAAGTTTCGCAAATACCCCTGTAATATGCACCACAGGTGTGATCCCACCAATTCCCCTCCCTCTACCCACCCCCCCCTTTCCCACTTCCCCCTATTGATAAGTTGTAACTGGGTTATAGCTTTCATGTGAGAGTCCCAAAATAGTTTCATAGTAGGGCTGTGTACATTGGGTATTTTTTCTTCCATTCTTGGGATACTTTACTAAGAAGAATATGTTCCAGCTCCATCCATGTAAACATGAAAGAGGTAAAGTCTCCATCTTTCTTTAAGGCTGCATAGTATTCCATGGTATACATATACCACAATTTATTAATCCATTCGTGGATCGATGGGCACTTCGGCTTTTTCCATGACTTAGCAATTATGAATTGGGCTGCAATAAACATTCTGGTACAAATATCTTTGTTATGTTGTGATTTTTGGTCTTCTGGGTATATGCCCAGCAGAGGAATTACAGGATTGAATGGCAGATCTATTTTTAGATCTCTGAGTGTTCTCCATATATCCCTCCAAAAGGAATGTATTAATTTGCATTCCCACCAGCAGTGCAGAAGTGTTCCCTTTTCTCCGCATCCACGCCAACATCTCTGGTCTTGAGATTTTGTGATATAGGCTAGTCTCATTGGAGTTAGATGATATCTCAAAGTAGTTTTGATTTGCATTTCTCTGATGATTAAAGATGATGAGCATTTTTTCATATGTCTGAAGGCCGTGCGCCTGTCTTCTTCAGAGAAGTTTCTCTTCAAATCCCTTGCCCAGCCTGCGATGGGATCCCTTGTTTTTTTCTTGCTGATGCGTTTGAGTTCTCTGTGGATTCTGGTTATTAAACCTTTGTCAGAGTTATACCCTGCAAATATCTTCTCCCATTCTGAGGGCTGTCTGCTTGCTCTGCTTACTGTGTTCTTAGCTGTGCAGAAGCTTTTTAGTTTGATCAAGTCCCAGTAGTGTATTTTTGAAGCTGCTTCAATTGCCCGGGGGGTTCTCCTCATGAAATACTCACCCAGACCAATTTCTTCAAGGGTTTTCCCTGCATTCTCCTCTAGTATTTTTATAGTTTCATGTCTTAAGTTTAAATCTTTAATCCAATGAGAGTCTATCTTAGTTAATGGTGAAAGGTGTGGGTCTAATTTCAGTCTTCTGCAGGTTGCCAGCCAGTTCACCCAGCACCATTTGTTAAATAGGGAATCTTTTCCCCACTGAATGTTTTTAATTGGCTTGTCAAAAATCAAATAGCGGTAAGTAGCTGGATTCATCTCTTGGTTCTCTATTCTATTCCAGATATCTACTTCTCTGTTTTTGTGCCAATACCATGCTGTTTTGATCACTATCGATTTGTAGTAAAGTCTGAGGTCTGGTAGTGTGATTCCTCCTGTTTTGTTTTTACTTCTGAGTAATGTCTTGGCTATTCGAGGTTTTTTCTGATTCCATATAAAACGAAGTAATGTTTTTTCAAGATCTTTAAAATATGACAGTGGAGCTTTAATAGGGAGTGCGTTGAAATTATATATTGCTTTGGGTAGTATGGACATTTTGATAATGTTGATTCTTCCTAGCCATGAGCATGGTATGTTTTTCCATTTGTTAAAATTTTCGGCTATTTCTTTTCTTAGAGTTTCATAGTTCTCTTTATAGAGATCTTTCACGTCTTTTGTTAGGTAAATTCCCAAATATTTCATCTTCTTTGGCACTACTGTGAATGGGATAGAGTCCTTAACTGCTTTTTCAATTTGACTGTTGTTGGTGTATATAAAGGCTACCGATTTATGAATGTTGATTTTGTAACCTGAGACGCTGCTGTATTCCTTGATCACTTCTAGGAGTTTTGTAGTAGAGTCCCTAGTGTTTTCCAGATACACAATCATATCATCTGCGAAGAGCGAGAGTTTGGTCTCTTCTGACCCTATATGGATACCCTTGATCGCCTTTTCTTCCCTAATTGCAGTGGCTAAAACTTCCATTACAATGTTGAAAAGCAATGGAGACAATGGGCAGCCTTGTCTGGTTCCTGATCTGAGTGGAAATGATTCCAATTTAACTCCATTCAATATGATATTGGCTGTGGGTTTGCTGTAGATAGCCTCTATCAGTTTAAGAAAAGTCCCTTCTAGACCAATTTTCTTGAGTGTTCTGATCATGAAGGGATGCTGGATATTATCAAAAGCTTTTTCTGCATCAATTGAGAGAATCATATGGTCTTTGTTTTTTAATTTGTTTATGTGCTGAATTACATTTATAGATTTACGTATATTGAACCAGCCTTGAGACCCTGGGATAAAACCAACTTGGTCATGATGTATAATTTGTTTGATGTGTTGCTGGATTCTGTTTGTTAGGATCTTGTTGAATATTTTTGCATCTATATTCATTAGTGATATTGGTCTATAATTTTCTTTTCTTGTTGGGTCTTTTCCTGGTTTGGGGATCAGGGTGATATTTGCTTCATAGAACGTGTTGGGTAGTCTTCCTTCTTTTTCTACATTTTGGAACAGGTTGAGTAATATAGGTACTAATTCCTCTTTAAAGGTTTGGTAGAATTCTGACGTGAAACCATCTGCTCCCGGGCATTTCTTTTTAGGGAGGTTTTGTATAGTTGATGCTATTTCTGAACTTGATATGGGTCTGTTCAACATTTCCACTTGATTCTGGTTAAGTCTTGGAAGGTGGCGTGCTTCCAAGTATCGGTCTATTTCCTTCAGATTTTCATATTTCTGAGAATAAAGTTTCTTGTAATATTCATTAAGGATTTTTTGGATTTCTGATGAGTCTGTGGTTATTTCGTCTTTGTTGTTTCTGATTGATGATATTAGAGATTTTACTCTTTTTTTCCTGATTAGGTTGGCCAGAGGTTTATCTATTTTATTGACCTTTTCAAAAAACCAGCTTTTTGATTTATTGATCTGTTGTATTATTCTTTTGTTTTCAATTTCATTTAATTCTGCTCTAATTTTGGTTATTTCTTTTCTTCTACTGGGTTTGGGGTTGGAATGTTCTTCCTTTTCCAGTTGCGTGAGATGTCCCATTAAGTTGTTAACTTCCTCTCTTTCCGTTCTCCTGAGGAAGGCTTGCAGTGCTATAAATTTCCCTCTTAGAACTGCCTTTGCAGTGTCCCAGAGGTTCTGATAGCTTGTGTCTTCATTGTCATTTTGTTCCAAAAAATTGGTGATTTCTTTCTTAATCTCATCTCTGACCCAGCTATCATTCAGCATAAGGTTATTTAACTTCCATGTTTTTGTATGGGTATGCAGATTCCTGTTGTTACTCAATTCAAGTTTTATTCCATGATGGTCCGAGAAGATGCATGGAATAATTTCTATTCCTTTAAATTTACTGAGGTTAGACTTGTGACCTAAAATGTGATCAATTTTGGAGTAAGTTCCGTGGGCTGATGAGAAGTATGTGTATTCAGTTTTGTTGGGATGAAATGTTCTGTAGATGTCTGCTAAATCTAAATATTGGATGGTTAGGTTTAAATCTAAGATTTCTTTGCTCAGCTTCTTTCTGGAGGATCGATCCAACACTGCCAAGGGAGTGTTGAAATCTCCAACGATTATGGAGCTGGAGGAAATCAAGTTACTCATGTCTGTTAGAGTTTCTCTTATAAATTGAGGTGCATTCTGGTTGGGTGCATAGATATTAATAATTGAGATCTCGTCATATTGAGTATTACCCTTAACAAATATGAAGTGACCATTCTTGTCCTTCCTTACTTTTGATGGTTTAAAGCCTACTGTATCTGCAAATAAAATTGCAACACCTGCTTTTTTCTGATTACCATTTGCCTGAAATATGGATGACCATCCTTTCACCCTGAGTCTGTATTTGTCTTTTAAGTTGAGATGTGACTCTTGTATGCAACAAATATCTGGCTTAAGTTTTTGTATCCAGTCAGCTAACCTATGCCTCTTTAGAGGACAGTTTAAGCCATTCACATTGATGGAGAGTAAGGATAAGTCTGGTGGAATTTTGGGTATCGAGTTTTTCAAAGGTCCAGTGGACATTTTTAATCCTTTCGCCAGTGTGGAAGTTGGAGTTTGATCCGAAGTTTCTGAGTGAGTTTACTTTTGTGGTATAGGATTGGGTTGGTCATTGTGGAGGATAGGTCTGAGAACATCCTGAAGAGCTGGTTTACTTATGGCAAATTTTTTCAACATATGAATGTCATTGAAGTATTTAATTTCTCCATCATAGATGAAACTCAGTTTAGCTGGATACAAGATCCTGGGTTGAAAGTTTTTTTGCTTTAGGAGATTAAAAGTTGATGACCAGCCTCTTCTTGCTTGAAAAGTTTCAGCAGAGAGATCTGCAGTTATTCTAATATTCTTACCTTTGTACGTTATAGTTTTCTTTCGCCGGGCTGCTTTGAGAATCTTCTCTTTCATGTTAACTTTAGTGAAGCTAATTATGATATGTCTGGGAGATGGCTTTTTGGGGTTGAATCGTGCTGGGGTTCTGAAGCTGTCTGCTATCTGAATTTCAGATTCTCTAGGCATGTCTGGAAAATTTTCTTTCATAATTTCATGTAGAAGGGCCTCTGTGCCCTTGGCTGCCACATCATCAGTCTCCGAAATTCCTATAACCCTTATGTTATTTTTTTTCGAATTATCTGAGAGCTCTCTGAGTGAGTGATCCGTTTTTGCTCTCCATTTCTCTTCCTCTTTGAGAGATTGGGAGCGTTCGAAGACTTTATCTTCAATGTCAGAAATCCTTTCTTCTGCTTGCTCCATTCTGTTTCTGAGGGATTCTACTGTATTTTTCATATCTTTGAGGGCTGTAAGTTCTTGTTTCAGTGTGTCTAAGTCTTTGGTGGTTTTGTCTTTAAATTCGTTAAATTCTTGAGACAGTTTTTGAATTTCTCCTCGAATTCCTAATTCCATTTTATTAATCTTGTCTGCAAACCAAATTCTGAATTCGACTTCTGACATCTCAGCCAGTTGTTTATGAATGGGATCTTCAATCACATCTGCCGTATCTTTTCTTGGGGGGGTTGATCTATTCTGGTTATTCATGTTACCAGAGTTTTTCCGCTGATTCCGCCCCATGGTTTACTCCCTTTGGTTTTTCCCCTGGGGTTTTATCGAGGGCCCGTACAGTGTTGTGGCCTGAGAAACTGGGGCCCTGTCTGGTGTGGTGGAGCAAAGTGGTTCTGTCTTGTTTTCAGCTGGTTTCTGTTCGATCCTATTGCAACTTCTACTCTGGCTTGAAGTCTCAGCTGTGTGGAAAAATCAGCAATTAAGTCACCCCGCCTGCTCACCTCTGGCCCCAGTTGGAAAAGGAGAATCAAACCTTCCTACAATCGCACACCCAGGGCACCACCTGAAAAGTCCTCAGTCTATTAGCCCAGTTCAAAAGGTCCGAATCAACTGTCTCAATCGGCACTTGTCTCAGGTGGAAGGGTTCAAGAGGTCTCTGGGAACTGGATCACAGGGGCCTGGTGACTCCTCTGAGACAGCTCACCCCGGTGCAGCGTGGAGTCAGGAGGAGCCACCCCGCAAACAGAGCAGTCTGGGAAGGTTGACGTCTCCTTCCCCACTTTGCCCCTCCGTCGGACCTAGTCACTGGTATCTCTGCAGATGGCTAACCCAGTTGCCTGCAGTGAACAGACACTCCACGGGTTTGCACCTGCCTGAATCACGAGGAAGTCTGCCAGGCCCCCGCAGACTGCCGCTATCTAGCAGGAGGAGATGGGGCCTGACATCTTTGAGTGTTTGATGCAGGTGATGGGAAGGAGGTGTTCACTCAGGCTTAGCCCCGTCCCTGATGGATGCTGCTAACAGAACAGAACAGAACAGACAACTTTGTGAGGTTCTGTCTCTGTTCCTGTCGTCGCCTACAGGAGACGGGCTGTTTTGAGTTCAAACGTCTTTGCTGCTGGAGAATTGCGTCTGAACACCTCTCTGGGTCGGCCCCGCCCTGGAGGCTTCCGGTTTTGTGAGCCGTGTCACCGGTGGCCTCCTCTGGTTGCCCAGGGAGACGGGGGTGTGGCCTCAGAATATCCAGAAGTGAGCGTTCTGCCGTTAAAGAAAAAACGGCTGTTGATCTACCTCCAGGGAACTGCTGCTCTGGTGTGGGCACTCAGGCGACCCTTTTCTCCTCTGTCCCGCGCCCCAGAGTCAGCACTGAGCGGCCGCAGTTTGTGCTGGGTCCACACCCCTTAAGAGATCCCCCAAGAATCAGAACTCTTGGGGGATGGGCCCCCAGACCCGGATTGGGAGTGGGGCGGGGGGAAGCTAGAGTTTCATTCAGTTTCACGCAATACTACGGTCCGGGGAGGGCTCCTGCACTGCACCGCAGGGAAGTGCCGCCAAGGCTTGATTTCCCCTCAGCAGAGTGCCCTCTCCCCGCTCATGTATCCCAGAGTCAGCGCTGACCTGACGCAGCTCAGGCACTGTGCACTCCCCTCGAGAAATCACCCAAGGAGCCGAACTCCGGAGGGATAGGCCCTCAGACCCCGAGTGAGAGTAGGGGCTCTCAGCTCTCAGCGGGGAGGCCAGAGTCTTATTCAGTCTTGTGCCCGGGGAGGGCTCCTGCACTGCACTGCAGGGAAGTGCCGCCAAGGCTTGATTTCCCCTCAGCGGAGTGCCCTCTCCTCGCTCACGTGTCCCAGAGTCAGCGCTGACCTGACGCAGCTCAGGCACTGTGCACTCCCCTCGAGAAATCACCCAAGGAGCCGAACTCCTGGGGGATAGGCCCTCAGACCCCGAGTGAGAGTAGGGGTTCTCAGCTCTCAGCGGGGAGGCCAGAGTCTGATTCAGTCTTGGGTCCCCTATGCCCGGGGAGGGTTGGTGCACTGCACCGCAGGGAAGTGCCGCGAGGCGTGACTCCCCCTCAGCCCGGTGCCCTCTCCTCACTCGGCGCGCCTCAGAGTCAATGCTGACCAGTCGCAACTCGGGGACTGTCCACTCCCCTTGAGAAATCACCCAAGGATCCGAAGTCCTGGGGGACAGGCCTCCAGACCTCAGTGGGCGGGAGGGGAGCGCCGGGGATTCAGGGTTGCCCCCAAAGGATTCCCAAAGTTTTATTCAGCCCTATGTCCGGCAGGAGAACGCCACGGCACCCCAGTAGGGGAGGTAGGTCCAGTTTTTAGAAGGTCTCTCCCGTGGAGTGTAGTGGGAGGGGCTTTAATTTCTGCCCGCTTGTTCAATTGTGGGGCTACAGAGCCGGTCTCATGGGGGAGGGGGACTCCCGTCCGCTTGGTGGTGGATTTTGTACCTTTTGTTTGCGTCCTTGTGATCACAACTTGCCTCAGCGGTGTTGATGTGCGTTCTTCAGCCTTCTCTCTTGGTGAGGCTCAAGTCCACCAGGATACTTACTAAATTCCTGTCCCTTAACTCTCCTCTGGACGGGAGCCTTTGTTGAAAGCTGGCTTCAGTCCGCCATCTTGTCTCCCCTCCTTGTTTCTATTTTAGATACTCAAAAATAATGAATGAAATTTGCAAGGATGAGGGACAAGCCAAATTTGAATATAAACAAAATAAATAAACTTGATTATATTTCAAATAACGTGGACACACTGAAGAAAAAATAGAACTAACCTTAACTTTTGAATGTAAGATTTTGGCAATATACCCTTTTGGCTAAAGAAGAAGAGAATGTTAACAAATACTGAACTCTTAGTTAGCAAATATTTTTTAAATACCTTTATTGAAATGTAATTTGCAAACCATAAAGTTCTTCTGTTTAAAGTACAGACTTACTTTCTCAGCACTATAGGTTGGCAATTCTGAAACTATGTGTATTCAAGAATTAAGAAAACATATTGTGAATAATGGGAATCAAGTTCTTACTGTCAGAGAAGGGAGTTACAAATATGGCAAGAAGGAAGGCTAAAATGAACCATATGCTGAGGAAATGAAATTGTAGGTATCAGTAAGGATACCTCTGTGTGTGTGTGTGTGTGTGTGTGTGTGTGTGTGTGTTTTTAGGATACCTGGTTTTTAATACATACAATGACAGATACAGAGACAGAAGTAGGCCGGGCGTGGCAGTTCACTCCGTAATCCCAGCACTCTGGGAGGCCATGGTGGGTGGATCGCTTGAGCTCAGGAGTTCAAGATCAGCCTGAGCCAGAGTGACACCCCATCTCTGCTAAAAATGAAAAACTGAGGCATGAGGATCACTTAAGCCCAAGAGTTTGAGGTTGCTGTGAGCTATGATACCATGGCACTCTACCAAGGGCAAAAAACCAAAACTTTGCCTCCAAACAAAAAGAAGAAGAAGTAAATGTATGTACCTGCATTTTCTATTTCTGTTTACTGAGAAGATCTAGAAGTACTAAACATATGTCCCCCATCGTTGCAAAAACATCTATCTCCTATATTGTGGTTTATAAATACTTCATTAAAAAGAACTAGACTTCCTTAGAGAAATTGCTGATTCCAGGGCTGGAGCAGGAAAAGTACAAGTTGAGCCTACAACATTTTCTTGTACCAGAAAGCTGGTAAGTGCTCAAAGAACAACGTGGAGACCTATGAAAAGGACACAGAAGCCAGCTCCAAGGGGTTATTTGCCAAATATGAAAAATAATTTGAGCATATTATGGCCCATATAATCCATGATTCCATACTGAGATTAGTTAATAAATTGAAGGGGAGAAAAAGAGATTATCTTTAAATCAGAATGTCATCTACTCAGTATAAGGAATGATGGAATCAGAAAATCAACACTTAGCAATTACCAATATCATACAGCAGAACCTCTAGAAGTGGACTACCCAAGGGAACTGTAATAAACTGGTCAACATAGGGAGGTGGTCAACATAAGGAAGTAGGCCTTGTATACTCATATGCACATGTGATGCATGTGGTGTGTGTCTGCTCAACTTAAGGGGGTGGTCAGTGTAGGAAGGAGGTCACTTCTGGAGGCTCTACTGTAGTTGTTTTAGGTGAGAATCATCAATGGATACTAAAGCCATTTGGTATATGTGAGAGTTTGACAAGGAAAGGATATTTATAAAGCATCAAAATATCTCCTCACAAGATACAGAATACAATTACAAAATTAAATAAAAAAAAAAGTCATTTTACAGTAAACTTGGAAGACACTAACCAAGTCATCAAAGTTAACATCAGCAATAACAGGTACAACAGCTTCCTGATACAATCAAGGCTCTGACAAGACACAGATCACACCTGTGCCATTCTCACCAAAAGTACAAAACCTCATCTCAGGAGGAAGAGGTAAGCTTACCTCTTACCAAGAGATTTGCTCAAACAGGGGGTCATTCCACAAAATAATGGGTTTATACTCTTCAAACTGTCATAGAAGACATAAAAAAAAAGAAAGAAAAAACTAAGGAACTGTTCCATTCTAAGGAGACTGAGAGCCTGACAACTGAATGCAACATGTGACCCTGGACTGGAAAAATACATTTTTATTTCTTTTCCTAAAAAGGACATTATTGGGACAACTAGCAAAATTTGAATGAGGTCTTAGATTAGTTAACAGTAGTGTATCAATGTTAATTCTTGATTTTAAAAATTGTACTGTGGTTATATAAGAGAATATCCTTATTTTTAGGAAACACACACCTAATTAAGTATTTAGGGGTAAAAAGGCATCACATCTGCAACTTACTCTCATATGGTTCAGGGAAAAAGCATTAAGCACAGACAGGGAAAGAGCATGATAAAGTGTGGGATGAGGGATATACAGGAAATCCTTTTACTATTTTTGCAACCTTCTTTAAGTCAGAAATTATTTCAAAATAAAAAGTTTTTAAAAAACTCATAAAATTGTATAATAAGATCTGTGCATTCAGTACATATAAAATATAACTCAACTTTTTAAAATTTTAATAAAAAATTTCAAGTAAATAATAATGCAAAATACATTTTAACATTGCCAATAAAAGCATAAATTGATATATTTCTAGAAAGCAAATGAAAATATATTAAGAAAGATTTAAACTCTTTGACCCTATGAGTCAATATGTATGACTTTACTATAAGCAAATATTCTGTAATAAGAAATAAACAAACAAATACATAATGACTTATGCACAACACTACTCATCCTGGCATTAACTACAGCAAAAATCCCCAGGACAAGAGCTAAGGGTTAATGAGGGGGTGATTAAATTATGGCATATATATAATGCACAACCACTGTAACAGTGGCTTCAAATGTGAAAAATAATTATTGGGTGCCTACAATGAGCCAAAGAAGTAAAAAGTGATTTTGTTTTCAGAAGATTATTTAATAGTGAATATGGAAGAATATTCACTATAACGGTGAAGGGATGAAGAAGGCCATAAAAACTATAGTCCCCAATTTTTTTGAAATAAATTATATGAATTAAAAGAAAACATCATGATAGAATACCCAAAATGTTATAGTGGTTATCTCTGAGTGGTAGGACTTATTGTTTATTTAAATTTGTTGTCTTTTATCTTTCTGATTTATAAATGGTCTACAATGAGCATATCTATGACGAAAAAGGGCCAAACCCTAATAAAACATTTTCTAAATTAAAATTTTTTGAATTGGTAATCCAGACTGTCTCTTCAAAATAACTGCCTATAATTTATTTAAGAAAATTTCTAAGCATTTTAATGCTAGATAAGCAAATGTACAGCTCTACTATAAAAAGCAAGATTTATTGAGAAAGGACTTTATTTTAAAGCATTTTTATGAATTTAAAATTGAGAAGAAATGAGTAATTCATTTCATCAGGTCTGTCAGCACATCATTACATTCTGAGTTTCTATAAATAGGTGTTTCCTTACCTCATGTGATTCTGACACTGTTTTAGGAAATGAATCTGAAATATTACACATGATAGTCATTCTCTATATTATTGGCATATATGTTGTACTTGACATTCTTTTTATAATATTAAGAATAAAGCCATTTGTAAAGAATTAAGAAGGTTAAAAAAAAAAAAAACTTTCCACACAAAGGTTCTACCTGGTTTGAGTGTCCGAGGGTCAGATGATGTAACATACCACCTATCACATTTTAGTAAAGTTGTCTAATAATGCAAATTAGAGAAAACATTTTAATGAAAAGCTTGTGATACATGACTAACAAACATTCCAGAAATTCTAATTACAAAGATAATTTACATTAAAAGGGCTTTTTGCCATCTCACTAACAGCAATTCTCTTGTTGGCTGTACATTTTGATGAACCACTCAAATAGAGGAGATGGCATCTCAGGCACAATACATAAATTAGACTAAATTTTGTTTTAACTCCTTTATTCCTGTAAAATAAAAATAATTCAATAATGATACTCATCACACATATGTATTGAGTACTAACTGTGTACACAGCAATGTGCAAAAAACTTAGTTTCACTTAACTGAATCCCCTCAACAACAGGCCTAGTAACTAGGTCCATTTATTGACACTTCATCCCAATTTACTGATGAAGAGCTACAATATGAGGTCTGACAATTAAATTTGTGAACCTGTCACTGTGCACTTACACTGGTAAGCACTGAGCAAACAACTCTGTAAGGTCTCACAACCTGGGTATATCAGTGTCTCACAGGTGTGTTTATGTCAAAGTCTTGCTAAGTGGTGTTATCATTGTTGTGTGTTTTTCTTTGTGCTGTTAAAATAATGTCAGAGCTTGAATTAGAGCAACAAACAAACACTAAATTTCTTGTTAAACTTGGTAACAGTGGAAGTGAAAGCAGGGACATGTTAGTTCAAGTTTAAGTGGATTAAACATTTTTCTGAGGTGAGGGAAAGTGATGAAGAGAGGTCAGGATGCCCAGGAAGGAGCAAACTGACAAAAACCTCATCTTTGCTGGTGAAATACTGGATGCCTTCCCTTCAAGATCAGGTACAAGACAAGGATGTCCACACTCATCAACTTCATTCATCAAGAAAAGTAAACAAAAGGTATATAGACTGGAAAGGAAGAAATAAAACTGGCCCTCTTTGCAGATGACATGATTATCTACACAGAAAATCCCAAGGAATCTACAGAATACCTCCTAGAACTCATAAATGAGTTCAACAAGGTTTTAAGAGATACAAAACACATACAAAATCAATTTTATTTACATATACTACCAGTGAACATAAGGACATTGAAATTAAAGATACTACCTCATTTATAATCATTAAAAAAATAAATACCTAGATGTAAATCTAACAAAACGTACAGGACTTCTCTGCTGAGAACTACAAAACACTGATGGAGGTTATCAAATAAAGACTTAAATAAACAGAAAGACAAACCATATTTGTGGGTAGAATACTCAACAGAATGAAGAAGCCAAGTTTTTCCAAACTGATACAGAAATTTTATTTGGGGGGAATGATGTATTGCATTAAAAAATATTTTTTCAGGTGGCGCCTCTGGCTCAAAGGAGTAGGGTGCCAGCTCCATATACCAGAAGTGGTGGGTTCAAACCCAGCCCCAGCCAAAAAAAACTGCAAAAAAATTTTTTTTCATTGAACTAAAATATATAAATCACCATCTTTACCATTTTTTAAAAATTTTTAATTTTTTTATTTTCACATATACATGTGTTTATTAGGCTTCCACTTTTTGGCTTCGCAAAATTAAAAAGGCTTAAAATTTAACAATGCTAACAATGTTTAAGATAGGGACCAGAAATAAAAGCCTCGCAAAGAACGAACGAAGACAAATACATTCAGAAAAGGAAATCAGATGATTGCTGCAACAAAGTATTAAGCAATAATAATAATAGTAATGCAAAGAAAGTAACATTCGCATTGTCAAATAAGAGTATGTCTATTATAGAATGCTTTGACTCTGAGGTTCAGTATGGAGTCATCAATTAACTACTTCTTATTTTTTGCCCAAAGTATCAAGAATAGACAACTAATATTTATAAAGATAAAAGATAATTTCAAAAAATAGATCATGCCAAATCTTATAGACAATAGAAAAAGAAGAAATATTTCAAAATTATTCTACTTAATCTGGATACACCTGATATTAGAATTAGAAAAAAATATTATTAAAGGGGAAATTACAAACATAATTCACTTACAAATGAGGATGTAGTATCCTGTATCCTAAACATATTAACAAGTTGAAGTAAAAATTAATGTTTAAGTAACTTGAGTCAAAATTGAATCCAATTTATGTGAGAATTCATCACTATTTTTTTCCTTTCCTTTTACACTCACCCCCTCCCTCTTTCTCTGTCTGTTCACCCCTTCCCCCATGCCCCACCATGTAATTAATTGTCATTAATTGTCCTCATATCAAAGTTAAATACATAGGATGCATACTTCTCCATTCCTGTGATGCTTTACTAAGGATAATGTGTTCCACCTCCATCCGGGTTAGTACAAATACTGCAAAATCTCCATTTTTTTTTAGTAGCTGAATAATATTCCATGATATACATATACCACGGCTTGCCAATCCATGCCTGGGTTGAAGGGTAGTTAGGCTGTTTCCACATTTTAGCGATTGTAAATTGGGCTGCAATAAACAGCCTAATACAAGTATCTTTATAATAAAAGTTCTTTTTTTTCTTTCTGGATAGATGCCCAGTAATGGGATTGCAGGATCAAATGGGAGGTCTAGCTTGAGTTCTCCATACTTCCATCCAAAAAGGTTGTATTAGTTTGCAGTCCCACCAGCAGTGTGAAAGTGTTCCTTTCTCTCCACATCCGAACCAGCATCTGCAGTTCTGAGATTTTGTGATATAGGCCATTCTCACTGGGGTTAGGTGATATCTCAGGGTGGTTTTAATTTGCATGTCTCTAATAATTTAGGGATGATGAGCATTTTTTCATGTGTTCGCTGGCCATTCGTCTGTCTTCTTTAGAGAACGTTCTATTCATCTCTCTTCCCCATTGATGTATGGGATTGTTGGTTTTTCTCTTGTGGATTAATTGAAGTTCTGTATAGATCCTAGTTACTAAGGTTTTGTCTGATTCAAAATATGCAAATATCCTTTCCCATTGAGTAGGTTGTCTATTTGCTTTGGTTGTTGTGTCCTTCGCTGTACAGAAGCTTTTCAATTTAATTAAATACCATTTGTTTATTCTTGCTGTTGTTGTTATTGCCATGGGAGTCTTCTTCATGAAGTCTTTCCCTAGGGCAATATCTTCCAGTGTTTTTCCTATGCTTTAAGGATTTTTATTGTTTCATGTCTTAAATTTAAGTTCTTTATCCATCTTGAATCAATTTTTGTTTGAGTGGAGAAAGGCACAGGTCCAGTTTCAGTCTTTTACATGTGGATATCCAATTCTCCCAGCATCATTTATTGAATAGGGAGTCTTTCCCCCAGTGGACATTCTTGTTTGGTTTATTGAAGATTAGGTGGTTCTAAGTTGCTGGTTTCATTTCCTAGTTTTCTGTTCAATTCCAATGTTTATGTCTCTATTTTTGCGCCAGTGCCATGCTTCTTGACCTGTGGCCTTGACTGTGGCCTTGTAGTAAAGCCTAAAATCGGGTATAGTGAAACCCCTGACTTTGTTTTTATTACTAAGAACTGCCTTAGCTATTTGGGGTTTTTTCCTTCGCTTCCATACAAAATGCAGTATCATTTTTTCCAAGTCTTGAAAGTATGATGTTGGTATTTTAATAGGGATGGCGTTGAATCAGTAAATTGCTCTGGGAAGTATAGACATTTTAACAATGTTGATTCTTTCCAACCATGAGCATGGTAAACTCTTCCATTTGTTAAAGTCCTATGCTATTTCCTTTCTTAAGGTTTCATAATTTTCTTTATAGAGTTCCTTCACCTCCTTTGTTAGGTGTATTCCTAAGTATTTCATTTTGGTGGGGGCTATAGTGAAGGGAGTTGTGTCTTTACCTCTCATCTTGGCTGTTGTTGGCATATACAAAAGCAACTGACTTGTGGACATGTGATTTTTTTTTTCTTCTTGTCTGTTAAAGTTTTTTTTTTTTAATTGTTGGGGATTCATTGAGGGTATAATAAGCCAGGTTACACTGATTGCAATTGTTAGGTAAAGTCACTCTTGCAATCATGTATTGCCCACATAAAGTGTGACACAAAGCAAAGCCCCACCCCCCTCCCTCCGTCCTTCTTTCTGCTTCCCCCCCATAACCTTAATTGTCATTAATTGTCCTCATATCAAAATTGAGCACATAGGATTCATGCTTCTCCATTCTTGTGATGCTTCACTAAGAATAAAGTCTTCCAAGGCGGTGCCTGTGCCTCAAGGGAGTAGGGCGCCGGCCCCATATGCCGAGGGTGGTGGGTTCAAAGCCAGCCACGGCCAAACTGCAACAACAACAAAAAAAATAGCCGGGCGTTGTGGCGGGCGCCTGTAGTCCCAGCTGCTCGGGAGGCTGAGGCGAGAGAATCGCGTAAGCCCAAGAGTTAGAGATTGCTGTGAGCCGTGTGACGCCACGGCACTCTACCCGAGGGCGGTACAGTGAGACTCTGTCTCTACAAAAAAAAAAAAAAAAGAATAATGTCTTCCACTTCCATCCAGGTTAATACGAAAGATGTAAAGTCTCCATTTTTTTTAATGGCTGAATAGTATTCCATGGTATACATATACCACAGCTTGTTAATCCATTCCTGGGTTGGTGGGCATTTAGGCTGTTTCCACATTTTGGCGATTGTAAATTGAGCTGCAATAAACAGTCTAGTACAAGTGTCCTTATGATAAAAGGATTTTTTTCCTTCTGGGTAGATGCGCAGTAATGGGACTGCAGGATCAAATGAGAAGTCGAGCTTGAGTGCTTTGAGGTTTCTCCACACTTCCTTCCAGAAAGGTTGTACTAGTTTGCAGTCCCACCAGCAGTGTAAAAGTGTTCCCTTCTCTCCACATCCACGCCAGCATCTGCAGTTTTGAGATTTTGTGATGTGGGCCATTCTCACTGGGGTTAGATGATATCTCAGGGTTGTTTTGATTTGCATTTCTCGAATATATAGAGATGATAAACATTTTTTCATGTGTTTGTTAGCCATTCGTCTGTCATCTTTACAGAAAGTTCTATTCATGTCTGTTGCCCATTGATATATGAGATTGTTGGCTTTTTTCATGTGGATTAATTTGAGTTCTCTATAGATCCTGGTTATCAAGCTTTTGTCTGATTGAAAATATGCAAATATCCTTTCCTATTGTGTAGGTTGTCTCTTTCCTTTGGTTATTGTCTCCTTAGCTGTACAGAAGCTTTTCAGTTTAATGAAGTCCCATTTGTTTATTTTTGTTGTTGTTGCAATTGCCATGGCAGTCTTCTTCATGAAGTCTTTCCCCAGGCCAATATCTTCCAGTGTTTTTCCTATACTTTCTTGGAGGATTTTTATTGTTTCATGCCTTAAATTTAAGTCCTTTATCCATCTTGAATCAATTTTTCTGAGTGGGGAAAAGGGTGGGTCCAGTTTCGGTCTTTTACATGTAGACATCCAGTTCTCCCAACACCATTTATTCAATAGGGAGTCTTTCCCCCAAGGTATGTTCTTGTTTGGTTTATCGAAGATTAGGTGGTTGTAAGATGTTCGTTTCATTTCTTGGTTTTCAATTCGATTCCAAGTGTCTATGTCTCTGTTTTTGTGCCAGTACCATGCTGTCTTGAGCACTATGGCTTTGTAGTACAGACTAAAATCTGGTATGCTGATACCCCCAGCTTTACTTTTGTTACAAAGAACTGCCTTAGCTATACAGGGTTTTTTCCGGTTCCATACAAAACGCAGAATCATTTATTCCAAATCTTGAAAGTACGATGTTGATATTTTGATAGGAATGGCATTGAATAGGTAGATTGCTTTGGGAAGTATAGACATTTTAACAATGTTGATTATTCCCGTCCATGAGCATGGTATGTTCTTCCATTTGTTAATATCCTCTGCTATTTCCTTTCTGAGGATTTCATAGTTTTCTTTATAGAGGTCCTTCACCTCCTTCGTTAGGTATATTCCTAGGTATTTCATTTTCTTTGAAACTATGGTGAAGGGAGTTGTGTCCTTAATTAGCTTCTCGTCTTGACTGTTATTGGTGTATACAAAGGCTACTGATTTGTGGACATTGATTTTATATCATGAAACATTACTGTATTTTTTGATGACTTCTAGGAGTCTTGTGGTTGAGTCTTTGGGGTTCTCTAAGTATAAGATCATGTCATCAGCAAAGAGGGAGAGTTTGACCTCCTCTGCTCCCATTTGTATTCCCTTTATTTCCTTGTCTTGCCTAATTGTATTGGCTAGAACTTCCAGCACTACGCTGAATAGTAAAGGTGACAGAGGACAACCTTGTCTGGTTCCAGTTCTAAGAGGAAAAGCTTTCAGTTTTACTCCATTCAGTAAAATATTGGTGGTGGGTTTGTCATAGATTGCTTCAATCAGTTTTAGAAATGTGCCACCTATGCCTATACTCTTCAGTGTTCTAATTAGAAAAGGATGCTGGATTTTATCAAATGCTTTTTCTGCATCTATTGAGAGGATCATGTGATCTTTATTTTTGCCTCTGTTAATATGGTGGATAACGTTTATGGACTTGCATATGTTAAATCAGCCTTGCATCCCTGGGATGAAGCCTACTTGATCATGATGAATGACTTTTTTGATGATAAGCTGTAATCTATTGGCTAGGATTTTGTTGGGAATTTTTGCATCTATATTCATGAGTGAGATTGGTCTGAAATTCTCCTTTTTCTTTGGGTCTTTTCCTGGTTTTGGTATCAGGGTGATGTTTGCTTCATAGAATGTGTTGGGGGAACATTCCTTCTTCCTCAATTTTTTGGAATAATTTCTGCAGTACAGGAATAAGCTCTTCCTTGAAGGTTGGATAGAATTCTGGAGTGAAGCCATCTGGAGCAGGGCATTTTTTGGTTGGAAGATTTTTTTATTGTTTCTCAATGCTTGAAATTGGTCTGTTCAGCAGCTCTATTTCTTCCTGGCTGAGTCTAGGGAGAGGGTGTGATTCCAAATATTGATCCATTTCCTTCACATTGTCAAATTTCTGGGCATAGAGTTTCTCGTGGTATTCAGAGATGATCTCTTGTATCTCTGTGGGATCAGTTGTTATTTCCCCTTTATCATTTCTGATTGAGGTTACTAGAGATTTCACTTTTCTATTCCTCGTTAGTCTGGCCAATGGTTTATCTATTTATTTTTTCAAAAAACGAACTCCTTGTGTCATTAATTTTCTGAACAATTCTTTTATTTTCAATTTCATTGATCTCTGATTTGATTTTGGATATTTTTTTTCTTCTACTGAGTTTAGGCTTAGATTGTTCTTCTTTTTCCAATTCCATAAGATCTCTTGTGAGATTGTTGATGCGCTCTCTTTCTGTTTTTCGAATGTAGGCATCTAAAGCGATGAATTTTCCTCTCAAAACTGCTTTTGCAGTATCCCACAGGTTTTGGTAGCTTGTGTCTTCATTGTTGTTATGCTCAAGGAAGTTAATGATTTCCTGTTTTATTTCTTCCTGCACCCATCTGTTATTCAACAGAAGATTGTTTAGTTTCCATGCCGTTGGGTGGGGTCAAGCATTTTTGTTAGAGTTCCACCTTTAGTGCCTTATGGTCTGAAAAGATACAAGGTAAAATTTCAATTCTTTTGATTCTGTTGATATTTGTTTTGTGTCCCAGGATATGATCAATTTTGGAGAATGTTTCATGGGGTGCTGAGAAGAATGTATTTTCTTTATCTTTGGGATGGAGTGTTCTATATGCATCTATCAAGCACGGTTGTTCTAGGGTCTCATTTAAATCTCTTATATCTT
Source organism: Nycticebus coucang (assembly GCF_027406575.1). NCBI lineage: Eukaryota > Metazoa > Chordata > Mammalia > Primates > Lorisidae > Nycticebus > Nycticebus coucang. Next base: position 111,806,493 of record NC_069791.1, on the reverse strand, counting down.
TGTTTAATTTCTGTTTAGAGGATCTGTCCATCTCTGTAAGAGGAGTGTTAAGGTCCCCTGTTATTATGGTATTATCAGATATCATATTGCTCAGACTGAGTAAGGTCTGTTTCAAGAATCTGGGAGCATTTAAATTGGGTGCATAAATATTTAGAATTGAAATGTCTTCTTGTTATAGTTTTCCCTTGACCAATATAAAGTGACCATCTTTGTCTTTTTTGACTTTAGTTGCTTTAAATCCACATGTATCTGAAAATAAGATTGCAACTCCTCTTTTCTTCTGAATTCCATTTGCCTGAAAAATTGTCTTCCAACCCTTGACTCGGAGCTTGAATTTGTCTTTTGAAGCCAGGTGTGTTTCTTGCAGACAGCAAATGGATGGCTTGTGTTTTTTAATCCAGTCAACCAATCTATGTCTCTTCAGTGGGGAATTCCAGCCATTAACATTTACTGAGATAATTGATCAGTGTCGTAGTATTCTATTCATTTTATTTTGTGAGAGTCCATTGCTTAGTTTTATCTTTTGCATCAGTGTGGAGGTTAGGTTCTGTCCTTTAATTTCTGAGTTCTTACTTTGCTGCTGATCCATTGTGGTGGTCAGTGTGCAGAACAGGTTGAAGTATTTCCTGTAGAGCTGGTCTTGTTGTGGCGAATTTCCTCAATGTTTGTATATCCGTAAATGATTTGATTTCTCCATCAATTTTGAAGCTTAGCTTAGCAGGGTACAGAATTCTGGGCTGGAAATTGTTCTGTTTAAGTAGATTAAAGGTCGATGACCATTGTCTTCTTGCCTGGAAAGTTTCATTAGAGAAGTCTGCAGTCACTCTGTTGCATTTGCCCCTGTAAGTCAACTGGCGCTTATTCCTGGCAGCTTCCAGAATCTTTTCTTTTGTCTTGACTTTGGACAGGTTCATCACAATGTGTCTTGGAGAAGCTCGGTTAGAGTTGAGGCAACCTGGGGTCCGACAGCCCTCTGAAAGCAGTGTGTCGGAATCTTTGGTGATATTTGGGACATTTTCTTTTATAATATTCTCTAGTATGGCTTCCATTCCTCTGGGGCATTCTACTTCACCTTCTGGAATTCCTATAACTCGTATGTTGGAACGCTTCATAAAGTCCCATAATTCTGACAGTGAACGTTCTGCTTTCTCTCTCTTCTTTTCTGCCTCTTTTACTATCTGAGTTATCTCAAGAACTTTGTCTTCTACCTCTGAAATTCTTTCTTCTGCATGGTCTAACCTGTTGCTGATACTTTCCATTGCATCTTTAAGTTCCCTGATTGACTGTTTCATTTCCTTCAGCTCTGCTATATCCTTTTTATATTCGTGATATCGTTCATCTCTGATTTGATTCTGTTTTTGGATTTCCTTTTGGTTATTTTCCACTTTATTAGCAGTTTCCTTCATTGTTTCCATCATTTCTTTCATTGTTTTCAACATGTGTATTCTAAATTCCCTTTCTGTCATTCCTAACATTTCTGTATAGGTGGAATCCTCTGCAGTAGCTACCTCATGGTCCCTTGGCGGGGTTGTTCTGGACTGGTTCTTCATGTTGCCTGGAGTTTTCTGCTGATTCTTCCTCATGGGTGATTTCTTTTATCTGTTTCCTTCCCCTAATTTTCGTTTCACTTCCTCTTGATCTTTAAGTTCTTGTGCTTCTGGACTAAGGGTTACAGGACCAGAAGGGTGAGAAGGTTGAAGAGCAAAAAAGGGATGAAAGAAAGGAGGGCCGAGTGATAAGAAAAGAAAAAGAAAAATAGAGAAAGGAGAGGGGGTGGGTAAAAGGAATATTGACAAAAAGAAGAGAGGCACAGAAAGAGGGAGACAGAGCAATATAGGTGTACAGTAGGGTATTTTGATACAACCTTAAAAAAAAACAACCACCTTCTGGGGGTGCCCAGTGGGGTGGTTCCCTTGAGGTCAGCAGCTCTTTGCTAACCTGATCAGACACAGTACCCCACCTCCACCAAGTAGAGGGGAAAGACAAAAATGCTATAAATCAAACCAAAACAAGCAAACAGAAAACTTTACGGGATAAAATTGGCTGGAAAAACCAAATAATAGCGGTAGGAACACTAACAAAAATGAAGTTCTAATTTTTGAAATAGGCAGCAATGGGAAATTATAATTAAACTAGAAAAATTGAGAAAGAAAAAGGATCTGTATGGAAAAGGTTGAACTTAAAAAACAAAACAACAATCCACAACATCAAAATAAACAAAAAAAACAACCAAACCAAAAAAAAAAAACAAAAAACAACACAACCAAAAACAAAGCAGTATGTATATGTTATTGAATATTGTCTGGGCAACACGTGGTCTTCTGGGGTATGAGATGTTAATCACAGTTCTGATACGACTGGAGGCTGCTAGTTTCTCAAACCCCAGCAGGTAGACACCCTACATCTCTCTTCAGCCCACTTAAAAGGCACTTTGAACTTGTTCACTTACTGAGCAGAAGCTTTCTCAGGGAAGTGCTTGTGCTGGAATCAGTGCTGAAGTGGCTATCCACTTACCCTGTGTGTCCAATCTGGTCTCCCTCTGCCCCTGAGGGTTAGGGCTGCAAGGCGGCTCAGACCCCACCCTTAGGCTACTTGGTCGCTGGGTTACCAGCTCCCACCCAATTCTAGCTCTGCGACCCTGAGGGCAGAGCTCGCTGGGGCAGATGGCTCACAATGTCTGCCTGTGACCCAGAGCCAAACACTATTAGCTCCGTCTGGCTCAGCGGCTCAGACTGGGGCCCTAGACAACGGCCAAAGTTCTCCGCACTCCCGCTCAGGCTCTCCCCAAGGCAGTTCAGCTGAGTGCCAAGTCCAAAGACACCAAAACAGTTCACAGGTAAGGCCTTTCTGGTTTGCAGTCTTGCTGCTACTGAACTTACAGTTGCGGGCAGGTCTAGACGGATTGAACACACGCGACCACTTGCCAGTTTTCCACTGTTTTAGTCCTCCTCTTGGGGTCCAGAAGTCTCTCGCTGACTCCCTGTATCCTTGCAGGGGTGATGATAGGCAGATCCCACCAGCCAGAGATGCCTGGAGTCTTATCTCCCCAGACTCACGGTGCCCAGATGCAAGGAAGCTGTTACTCGTCCGCCATCTTGTTCCGCCTCCCCTGGACATGTGATTTTATATCCAGAAACATTACGGTATTTTTTAATGACTTCCCAGAGTCTTGTGGTTGACTCTTTAGGGTTCTCTAAGTATAAGATCATATCATCAGCAAAGAGGGAGAGTTTGACCTCCTCTGCTCTGATTTGGATGCCCTTTATTTTCTTGTCTTGTCTAATTGTATTGGCTAGAACTTCCAGCATTATGTTAAATAGTATTGGTAACAGAGGACAACCTTGTCTGGTTCCAATTCTAAGAGGAAAAGCTTTCAGTTTTACTCAATTCAGTAAATATTAGCTGTGGGTTTGTCATAGATAGCTTTGATCAGTTTCAGAAATGTGCCACCTATGCCTATACTCCTCAGTGTTCTAATTAGAAAATGATCCTGTATTTTATCGAATGCTTTTTCTGCACCTATTGAGAGGATTGTATGGTCTTTGGTTTTGCTTCTGTTAATATGGTGGATAATGTTTATGGACTTGCGTATGTTAAAGCAGCCTTGCATCCCTGAGATGAAACCTACTTGGTCACGATGTATGATTTTTTTTTGATGATAAGCTATAATCTATTGGCTAAGATTTTGTTGAGAATTTTTGCATCTATGTTCATTCGTGAAATTGGTCCGAAATTCTCCTTTTTAGTTGAGTCTTTTCCTGGTTTTGGTATCAGAGTGAAGTTTGCTTCATAGAACGTGTTGGGGAAGATTCCTTCCTCCTCAATCTTTTGAAATAATTTCTGCAGTACGGGAATAAGCTCTTCCTTGAAGGTTTGATAGAATTCTGGTGTGAAACCATCTGGACCAGGGCATTTTTTGGTTGGAAGATTTTTTTTGTTTCTTTAATCTCAGTGCTTGGAATTGGTCTGTTCAGGAGCTCTATTTCTTCCTGGCTAAGTCTAGGGAGAGGGTGTGATTCCAAATATTGATCCATTTCCTTCATATTGTCAAATTTCTGGGCATAGAGTTTCTGGTGGTATTCAGAGATGATCTCTTGTATATCTGTGGCATCAGTTGTTATTTCTCCTTTATCATTTCTGATTGAGGTTACTGGAGATTTTCCTTTTCTATTTCTAGTTAGTCTAGCCAAAAGTTTACCTATTTTAGTTATTGTTTCAAAAACCAACTCCTTCTTTCATTAATTTTCTGAATGATTCTTTTGTTTTCAATTTCATTGATCTCTGATTTGATTTTGTATATTTCTTTTCTTCTACTGTATTTAGGCTTAGATTGTTCTTCTTTTTCCAATTCCATAAGATGGCTTGTGAGTTTGTTGATGCGCTGTTTTTTGAATGTAGGCATCTAAAGCGATAAATTTTCCTCTCAAAACTGCTTTTGCAGTATTTTGCATGTCAACAATGATGACACAAGCTACAGGTTTTGGTAGCTTGTGTCATCATTGTTGTTATGCTGAAGGAAGTTAATGATTCCTGTTTTATTTCTTCCTGCACCCAACTATCATTCTACAGAAGGTTGTTTAATTTCCATGCCTATGTGTGGGGTTGAACATTTTTGTTGGAGTTGAGTTCCTTTAGTGGCAGTGCCTTGTGGTCTGAGAAGATACAAGGTAAAATTTCAATTCTTTTGATTCTGTCGAGGTTTGTTTTGTGGCCTAGGATATGATTAATTTTGGAGAATGTTCCATGGGGCAATGAGAAGAATGTACATTCCTTGTCTTTGGGATGGAGTGTTCTATGTGTGTCTATCAAGCACAGTTGTTGTAGGGTCTGATTTACGTCCCTTATATCTTTGTTTAATTTCTGTTTAGAGGATCTGTCCAGTCCTGAGAGAGGGGTGTTCAAGTCCCCTGTTATTATGGTGTTATAGGATATCATATTGCTCAAACTAAGCAAGGTCTGTTTCAAGAATCTGGGAGCATTTAAATTGGGTTCATAAATATTTAGAATTGAAACGTCTTCTTGTATTTTTCCCTTGAACAATATAAAGTGATCATCTTTGTCTTTTTTGACTTTGGTTGCTTTAAATCCACATGTATATGAAAATAAGATTGCAACCCCTCTTTTCTTCTGAATTCCGTTTGCCTGAAAAATTGACTGCCAACCCTTAACTCTGAAGAGTTTTAATTTATCTTTTGATATGAGCTGTGTTTCCTGCAGACAGCAAATAGATGGCTTGTGTTTTTTAACCCAGTCAGCCAATCTATGCCTCTTTGGTGGGGAATTCAAGCCATTGACATTTATTGAGATAATTGCTAAGTGTGGAAGTGTTTTATTCATTTTATTTTGTGAGAGTCCATTGCTTAGTTTTGTCTTTTGCACCATTGTGGTAGCTAGGTTCTGTCCTTTTTAATTTCTGGATGTTTACTTTGCTGAAGGTCAATTATGATGGTCAATGTATAGAACAGGTTGAAGTATTTCCTGTAAAGCTAGTCTTGTTGTGGCAAATTTCCTCAATGTTTGCATATCAATAAAAGATTTGATTTCTCCGTCAATTTTAAAGCTTAACTTAGCAGGATACAGAATTCTGGGCTGGAAGTTGTTCTGTTTAAGTAAATTAAAGATAGATGACCATTGTCTGCTGGTTTCAAAAGTTTCTTTGGAGAAGTCCGTGGTAACCCTGGTAAGATTTGCCCCTGTAGGTCAATTGGCACTTACTCCTGGCAGCTTGCAAAATCTTTTCTTTTGTCCTGACTTTAGATAGTTTCATCACAATGTGCCTTGGGGAAGCCCTATTTGAGTTGAGGCAACCAGGGGACCGATATCCCTCTGAAAGAAGTATGTCAGAATCTTTGGTGATATTTGGGAAGTTTTCATTTATAATATTATCTAGAATGGTTTCTATTCCCTTGGGGCATTCTTCTTCCCCTTCTCGGATACCTATAACTCATATATTTGAATGCTTTGTAGAGTCCCATAATTCTGTTAGTGAACATTCTGCTTTCTCTTTCTTTTCTGCCTCTTTAACTATCGAAGTAATCTCAATAGCTTTATCTGTTACCTCTGAGATTTTTTCTTCTGCATAATCTAATCTGTTGTCGATACTTTCTATTACATCTTTAAGTTCCCTAATTGACTGCTTCAGTTCCTTCAGCTCTGCTATTTCCTTTCTATATGCCTCATATTGTTCATCTCTTATTTGATCCTGTTTTTTTATTTCCTTTTATTTTCCACTTTCTCAACGATTTCCTTCATTGTTTTCATCATCTGTATTTTAAATTCCCCTTCTGTCATTTCTAACATTTTTTTTATAGGAGGAATCCTCTGCTATAGCTACTTCACTATCCCTAGAAGGGGTTACTCTGGACTGGTATTTCATGTTGCCAGGATTTTTCTGCTGATTCTTCTTCATGAGTGCTTTCTTGTATTTATTTCCTTAGCCTAATTTTCCTTTCACTTCTTCTTGCTCTTTAAGTTACTTTGCCTCTGGCCTAAAGTTTTAATGAGTCCTTTTGGTATGGGACCAGAAGGATAATAAGATTGAACAGCAAGAAGGGCAAAAAGATTTTAAACAAAAAGAAAAAAGAGAAAGAAGAGGGGGTGAATAAAAGCAAATATTGACAAGAAGAAAGGCACTAAAACAAGGAAACAAGAGTAATATAGGTGTGTAGTAGGGGACTATGACGCAACGTTAAAAAACCCCAACCTCGGGGGGTGCTGGGGTGGGTGGTTTCCTCGAGGTCAACAGCTCTTTGCCACCTGGATCAGACACAGTACCCTACCTCCACTAGGTATAGAGGAAAGACAAAAATACTATAAATGAAACCAGAACAAACAAGCAAAACCCTGTAGGGATAAAATTGGAGGAAAAAACCCCCAAATAATAGGGGCAGAAGCACTGACAAAAAGGAAATTCTAATTGTTAAAGAAGGCAAAAATGGGAGAGTGTATTTAAACTAGAATAGTGGGTTAAAAAGGGAGAAAAAGAGAGCAAAAAGGAAAAAAAATGTCAAGGAAAAATGTTGAAATTAAGAAGAAAAAAAAAAAAAACTATACCAAAAGCCAAACAACCAAACAGTAAATATATCCTGCTGAATATTGTCTGGGCAACAGGTGATCTTCTGAGGTGTAAGATGTTGATCACAATATTAATAACATAATGAAGAAGATGAAGCCTGGAGGCCTCTGCTGGTCTCTCAGACCCTAAAGGCTTGGGAGCCCAAATGTCTCCTCAGCCCACTTAAAAGACACTCCAAACTATAAACCTTGCCCAAGCAGAAGCTTTCCAAACAGAGCACTTATCACTGAGATCTCTCCTGGCCTGGCTGCCCACTTATCCAGTGCGCCAAATCCAGACTCCCTCTATGCCCCTGAGGGTTGAGGCTGTTAATCTGCCAAACCCTTGGATCTCCACACTTCCCCAGCATCTCAGTCACTACTTGGCCAAGGTCTTCTGGCCAATCCCCACACTGCAACACGCAGGGGCAGCTCCCCCACAGTAACTGTGCTGGCAACCCATAGCTGAACGATATTAGCTCCCCTCCAGCTCAGCAGCTCAGTACAAGATCCCATACAAAGTCCAAAGTCATCCACACACTCGCCCAAGATCTCCCAAGGCAGTTCAATCGAGTGCCCAAGTCCAAAAAACCAAAACAGCCCACAGGTAAAGCTTTTCCTGCTTATAGTCTTGCTGTTGCAATGGTTACAGCTGCGGGCAGCCTCCAACTGAAAAAACGCACCCACCAGTTGCCAGTTTTCCACCGCTTCTGTCCTCCTCATGGGGTCCAGAAGTATCTCACTGACTTCCTGTGCCACCAAAGGAAGCCTCTGGGCAAAACACACCGGCTAGAGATGCCTGGAGTCTTCTCTCCCCACTCTCACTGCACCCGGCTGCATAGAAGCTGCTACTTGGCCACCATCTTAGTTTGGTCCTCTTTACCATTTTTAGGAAGTGTACAGATTAGTGGTAATAAATGTATTTATATATATATTTGTTCCTTTTCTCGTTCTCTAACCCCACCATTCCCAACCTTTGGTAATCACCAGTCTATCCTCTATTTTCGTGAGATCTCCTTTTTTTAGATCCTGAATGTCAGTGTGAACATTTGATATTTGTATTTCTGTGTTTGGCTATTTGACTTTACATAATAGCCCCTGGTTCCATACATTTTGCTTCAAATGACAGGATTTCATTCTTTTTTTATGGCTGAATAATATTCCAGATATTGATAGCTTTTTTTGAAGTGCATTAAAAATGTGATAGATTGATAAATGGATAAAGGAATATATATAATAAATCAAGTATAGAAAAATGTTAATTAAAGGTGTTTATTAAGTGGATAATAAGTGCACATTCTTTCAACTTTTCTGTATGGTTGAATTTCTTCATAATAAAATAATGGCAAAAAAACAAAACAAAAAACTAATACCTGCCACAAGGTATCCTTTAATTTCTGTAATCAGAGAGTAATATATTATCCTATTCTTGTTAATTTTAAGTAAGATTGATCTGAACATTTCTATGCAATGTGGCTGCTCTAGTTTGCATAGAAAGCAAATATTGTCATAATTCCCTGTCTCAAACCGTTCTGTCCTGCTCCTTTCAACTATGATGGGTGGACATACAAGCACATGGCTCTTAACTGCAGAAAAGCTATGCCTCTGTCATTCTATGTGAAATATACAGAGAAGGCTAAGATCACAGAATAACATCTGAAAAACAGGGAATGGTATATATTTTATATAACAAAATATACCAGAATTGAAAAGATATACATAATAGTAATCACACATTCAGGTTTAACACTGAAGGCAAAGGCTGTTAACCATTTTAGGGCTTAGAATGACAAAATAACAACTATTTACTCTGAATCCTCCAGATGGATGAACAGGAAGGATGCCAATGAGATCATGTACAAGAAAGCAGACAGAGCGACATGTACAAAACACTAAGTGAACAGTGTGCAGACTAGAGCTGTAGTGCAGCAGGGCGGAGTGCAGGGTGCAGACGGCACAGAGAGTGGGAGAGCAGCAGTGCAGCAGGGCCGAGTGCAGGGTGGAGGGCAGGGTGCAGATGGCACAGCAGCCAGACAGCAGGGCAAAGTTCTGGACATTATGGGACGTACATGTTTATAGGATGCTTGGACTTTATCCTAAAGGCAAATTGGTATCACCGCAGAACTGCAGACAAGGATGGCATGCCTAAATATACACATTAAAAAAATTACTTGGCAGCTGGTTGTTGAGTATGGCAGGAGGAAAAGACCAACTAGCAGTCTACTGCAATTCTCCCTGGCAGCAAAGATGAAGGAGGAACAGATCAGAAGGCACTTTCATACAGTTTCTCAGATATTCCTTATAAAACTGTGTGATCTACCTTCAATTGGCAGTGCAAAGCAAAGTGTGGAGCAATGTACCAATTAAATTATCTAAACTTACACTCTACTACTACTAGATACATCCCCATCTGAAAGGAAACTTAGCCTCAAGACAAAAGATTCATCATGCAAACTGTTTCCAGAAGCCAAAAGAGCAGCAAAAAACTCTCTGATCTTTTTTGACCTGGAAAGATGTACTGAAATCCCAAACCTGAAACTGGAAAAGAAAGGAAGGCATAATTAGAAATGCAACTTGTTTGTTTTTGGTCTTTGGTTTGCTCTTTTCTTCTATCTCATGCAGAATCAACCCTAAACCTCAATCAAAAATGATTTTATTCTAAGGAAGGAGAAATGGTCATAACTGAGCATGTTTTGGAGTCATGAAAATCTGGGTTCAGATATCCCAATCTGCCTCTTCTAGAGGTAACTTCAGGTAAATTTCCAAATCTCTTGAAGCTTCAGTTCCCATTACTTCCTTATTTGTAAAACATGAAAGGAAACTTACTCATCTGGCAAGACTGTCATGAGAATTAAATGAGAATGCAAGGAAAGCATCAAGTGCAATGTCTGCACACAGGGGCCGTGGATACAGTAATGACCGAAGTAATGCGGGATCGGCGCCTCACAGGGAGACCTGCACACAGGGCCCATGGATACAGTAATGACCGAAGTAATGCGGGATCGGCGCCTCACAGGGAGGTCTGCACACAGTGGCCGTGGATACAGTAATGACCCAAGTAATGCGGGATCGGCGCCTCACAGGGAGGCCTGCACACAGGGCCCGTGGATACAGTAATGACCCAAGTAATGAGGGATCGGCGCCTCACAGGGAGGTCTGCACACAGGGCCCGTGGATACAGTAATGACCGAAGTAATGCGGGATCGGCGCCTCACAGGGAGGTCTGCACACAGGGCCCGTGGATACAGTAATGACCGAAGTAATGCGGGATCGGCGCCTCACAGGGAGGTCTGCACACAGGGCCCGTGGATACAGTAATGACCGAAGTAATGCGGGATCGGCGCCTCACAGGGAGGTCTGCACACAGGGGCCGTGGATACAGTAATGACCGAAGTAATGAGGGATCGGCACCTCACAGGGAGGTCTGCACACAGGGGCCGTGGATACAGTAATGACCGAAGTAATGAGGGATCGGCGCCTCACAGGGAGGTCTGCACACAGGGCCCGTGGATACAGTAATGACCGAAGTAATGCAGGATCGGCGCCTCACAGGGAGGTCTGCACACAGGGCCCGTGGATACAGTAATGACCGAAGTAATGCGGGATCGGCGCCTCACAGGGAGGTCTGCACACAGGGCCCGTGGATACAGTAATGACCCAAGTAATGCGGGATCGGCGCCTCACAGGGAGGTCTGCACACAGGGGCCGTGGATACAGTAATGACCGAAGTAATGCGGGATCGGCGCCTCACAGGGAGGTCTGCACACAGGGGCCGTGGATACAGTAATGACCGAGGTAATGCGGGATCGGCGCCTCACAGGGAGGTCTGCACACAGGGGCCGTGGATACAGTAATGACAGAAGTAATGCGGGATCGGCGCCTCACAGGGAGGTCTGCACACAGGGGCCGTGGATACAGTAATGACCGAAGTAATGCGGGATCGGCGCCTCACAGGGAGGTCTGCACACAGGGCCCGTGGATACAGTAATGACCGAAGTAATGCGGGATCGGCGCCTCACAGGGAGGTCTGCACACAGGGGCCGTGGATACAGTAATGACCGAAGTAATGCGGGATCGGCGCCTCACAGGGAGGTCTGCACACAGGGGCCGTGGATACAGTAATGACCGAAGTAATGCGGGATCGGCGCCTCACAGGGAGGTCTGCACACAGGGCCCGTGGATACAGTAATGACCGAAGTAATGCGGGATCGGCGCCTCACCGGGAGGTCTGCACACAGAGCCCTTGGATACAGTAATGTGCCTGTGGCTCAGTCAGTAAGGCACCAGCCCCATATACCAATGGTGGCGGGTTCAAACCCCATCTGGGCGAACTGCAACAACAACAACAACAACAACAAAAAATAGCCAGGCGTTGTGGTGGGCGCCTATAAAAAAAAAAAATAGTAATGACTAAAGTAACGAGAATCAGCGCCTCACAGGGAGGCCTGCACACGGGGCCTGTGGATAAAGTAATAACTGAAGAAACATGAATCAGCATGGTGGAGGGAGTCCTGTACACAGGGCCCGTACATAAAGTAATGACTGAAGTAACGCGAATCATTGCAAATTAAAATATTTCACTTACTTGAGAAACTGAACCACTTCTTTAGATAGTCCTTTCAAATGGTCATATTTGTTTCCAAATAGATCTCCAAAAAAAGTCTGTCCAAAAGATATAAACACACACAGACACATACAGGGTGTCCATAAAGCTCCCTATATACATACAACACATGTATTATAGTACACAGTGAAATCTATTTCCTATTAAAAGAAAGTAAGAAAAGAATCTAAGAATCTTAAGAATGTAGTCTTAATTGTATATCCAAAATGGGATATAGTCTAAGAACAGAAAGAACTGACCTTTATAGATTTGTTGCCAGTAGTAATATTGGTAATGTAATTTGAAATTATTTTATATAGTGTAAGATTGAGCACGCAAATAAACATACAGAAGATTACTCAAGTGTACAATTGGATATTTACAAACTGACCACATCTACACAGCATTTCCTATACCCTAAGAGCTCCTGCCTTCTGGTCACTTCTCCCCCAAAAGGGTAACCACAGGTCTAACGTCACATAGTAGGGTAGCCTGTTTTTGTACTTTGCATAAATATAATTATATACTCTTTCGTAACTAGCTGCTTTTGCTTAATCTTGTTCTCCTAAGATTCATGCATATTCTTGCATGTAGTGGTAGTTTGTTCATTCTCAGTATTATATTTCACTGTGTGATATATCACAATTTATTCAGCCATTCTACTGGTGAGTGTTTGGGTCGTTTCCAGTCTTTCCCTGCAGCAAATAATGCTGCTGTGAACAGTCTAATAGACTGCACCATATGAAATGCTGATATTACCTACAAAAAATAGCAATTTGACAATTCAAATTAAAACATTAGCTTTTGAGGAAACTTGATATATTCGCAGTTTTATTGGTTGTAAAATTAGCAGCAGAATTCTGATACCCAAGAGTACCAGGGCAGAACTGTACCTAAAATTTTCCTAAGGTGGTTATACCAGTTTATAAGCCCACCAGTCTCTCTACATCCTATGTGTTCTCCTTTTTAGCTGTTCTCGATGGTGTATGGCAGTATATTGTTGTGGTGTCCACTTGCACTGTCTGGCGACAAATGAGCACATATCCTCATCCCTATGTGCATCACTTGGCGATCCTCTTTTGTAAAGCATCTGTCAAGGTTTTTGTTCACTGAGTAACTTGTAATAAGAGTGTCCAACCTGCAGCCCATGGGGTGGATACAATTTTTTGAGGCCTGTTTTGCTTATCTGTGATGTTGGATTATCACGAAAATTATGCATGGACCTTTTCTTTTTGCTTATCAGCTTTTTTTAGTGTTCATTTAGCATGTGGTCTAAGACAACTTTCTTTTTCCAATGTGCAGGAGAAATTTTAAAAAAGGTTGGACACCCCCCAAAATGTAGGTTTTTATGTATTCTTAAGAAGAATCTTTGGTTAAATTCATGGTATATGTATTGAGAGTTATCTCTTCTCATTCTTTGGTTTGCCTTTTCTCTCTCAATGATGTTTTCTGGTGCACAAGAACTTTTAATTTAAATACAGTGCAACCCATCAGGTTTCTCACTTACAAGCAGTGCTATTTGAGTCCTATCGAAAATTTTTTTGCCTATACCAAGAAATGTTTTCCTCTGAAAGATTTAATCTTTCATAGTTGAATTTTTTTTATATAGGGAATGAATTCTATCCAGACAAATTTCTTCCCATTGGATCTAAATAATCCAGAACCATTGTGAAAAAAGACCATCCTTTCTCCACTGCACATGTGTATCACCATTGTAATGAATCAGGTAATTAAACAGTATTTCTGATTTCTCTACTCTGTTCCACTGGTCAGAATAGTTTTTCAGTCTGAAGTTCTTTAGTGTTACAATACGTCTTCACATCTGGGAATGTAAATCCTCTGGCTTTGTTGAGCTTCCTCGTAACTACAAAGCTATGCTTGATCTGAATTGTGACTCCCCCCCAACTCTGCCTACTGAAAAGGGCTAGAACAATGATACCCAACTACCAAGAAATATGCCTACCTCTCAGATTTTAGCTTATAAATACCATCCCTCACTAAAAGGAACATGAATCTTAAGAGTAAGGCTGATTACAAGACTAGGCCTATGAAAGTATAAGGTGATCTTGAAATAGCTTGTGCCAGAAAGCAGGAAAAGTACTCAAAAATCAAGGGGATGGGTCAAAGAACTCAAAAGCCACCTTCAAAGGGGGGGGGGGCTCAATGGCCAAATTTGGGATAATTTTTCTGTCTTAAAAAAAAAAAAAGATGACAGTAACGAATATTACCTTTCAAATTTTGACAAAAATGGATCTATGAGTCCATAGTGATGCTTTCCTTAGCTAAGAAAGTTCTTCCTTTCAGAACAATAGCTAATAAGTAGAGCATGACTATCAGAATTAGAAAATCATCATTTTGCAAGTACCTTTATAACTTACTTAGGCGAGAATTACTATTCCAAACATGGGTGAAAAAAGATTGGGAAATAGAACAGTCATACAGTCTCAAGGTACCACTCCATGTTTCCTTACTAATTTAAACTGCCATGTACCTCCTGATACAATTCCCTGAAGATAAATAGCCTATGTAGCATTATCACTAAAAATGTTTAACTTGAAGTCATTACTAAGATCCCCACAAACTGGGATCATTCTACGAAGTAAACTGACCTGGACTCTTCAGAACTGCCAAGTCATGAACATTGTTTTAAAAAGTAGGGGACTGTGTTATACCAGAAGAGGTTAAAGGTACATGACAACAAAATGTGAAAGTGAACCCTGACAAGATCCAAGATTAAAAAAAGAAAAAAAACTATAAAGGACATTATTGGGGAAAGCAAGGAAATGAGCATAGGGCAATCTCTTAAATAACATTACTAAACCAATGTTAATTTTTTTGAGGGTGATAACTATATTGCATTATGCAAGAGAATAGTCTTAGAAGACGCATGCTGATATATTTGGGTATGCTTACAACTTACTCATAAATGGTTCTCCAAGTCAATAAACTGCTTTTAACACCAAGAGTTAAAAAGATTATATAAAGAGACTACCTTGCTTTAGGAAATAAGAAGAGAAAAATGCCCACTTATATTTTTTCGTATAAAAGAGACAACTGACTTAAATAATTAGTAAAAGTAGATATTTTAGTCTTTAAATGTCAAATACTTTATTATGAAATAAACTGCCATAACAGAGTAATCTTTTTTTAGGCTCTTAATTTTCACTGGCAAATGTGAAAGTATTTTTGTTTAAAAATTAAAAAGAACAAAATGGGGCCAGGGATGATGGCTCATACCTATAAATCCTAGCACTCTGGGAAGCCGAGATGGGAGGATTGCTTGAGGCCAGAGTTCTAGATCAGCCTGAGCAAGAGTAAGACCATGTTTCTATTAAAAATAGAAAAATTAGCTAGGTGCAGTGGTGGGCGCCTGTAGTCCCAGCTACTCAGGAAGCTGAGGCAGGAGGATTGCTTGAGGCTGCTATGAACTATGATGACACCACTGAATCTTAAGCTGGACAACAGAGTAAGACCCTTTCTAAAAAAACCAAAACAAAACAAAATGAAACATGATTATTTGTACATCTTTCACTAGAGAAATTTAAAAATTTTCTTCATTCATTTAGCTGAGTGCCTTCAAACAGACAAAACTGGCAACATCTGTGTTCTAAACTGCCAAGGTACTTGAAGTGGAAGACAACATGAGAAAGGAACACTTGAACAGGGCAGTGAGCATCTGTATGAAGTCCATGTGAATAAACTTTATACAGTGCCCATTACATATTTTGGTTAAACTTAAACAGAATGCAACCCTGATAGGTTCAGCAAGGTCACTGGTGACCGTATGTCTTCATCTTTAACAGATTTTAAGGTAGAATTATTTTGCTTAAGTAAAATCTTAACTTTCTTTTAGCTTTATATATAGTTATATTTATACCTTTTCTAACTATATTCTTCACATAAAAGTTAAAAGCAATAGTCTACCTTAAAAATACCTTGGGGCAGCGCTTGTGGCTCAAAGGAGTAGGGCGCTGGCCCAATGTGCCGAAGGTGGCGGGTTCAAACCCAGCCCCGGCCAAAAACTGCAAAAAAAACCCTTGAACTCTTTCAAATAAAAGTAATCTTTCTATTGCAAAAGCATATTTTATAACCTTTCAAGCCAACCAACCACATCTTCAAAAGCTAATTCCTTATTAGCTGAATGTCTTTGCATTATTTAATCTGACTCTCAATTTATAGGTCTTATAAAATGGAAACAATTAAAACCCACCTCATAAGTAAAATGCCTTTACCTAGTCAGGAAAGAAACTCTCTACTGGCAGAATTTAGTACTTTAACTTGGCTTTTTACCAACTGGTTCTAGGCCTACTGTGTGGGCAAGGACAGAGAATGCAGGAATATGCAGAAACACATGGAAAACCTAACACTGTGCCTTGTCTGTAGGTGGATCTATAAAAGTATGTGTTGGTTGGTTATATTATCAAAGGAAATAAGAAAAAAAGTTTTGTAAGAAGCCAAAGAGAACTAAGAAGGGCAAAACGAAAGTGATAGGTGTTTAATTCACATGATTATAGTCCTTAACGAAGCAAAAATAGGGGGACCACATCTTATAAAATGTATATAGCTGAAAAACAAAAATTCTGGAGTTGGGTGTGGTGGCTCATCCCTGTAATCCTAGCACTCCAGGAGGCTGAGGCAGGAGGATCACTTGAGCTCAGGAGTTCAAGACTATCCTAAGCAAGAGCGAGATGTGCCTGTACTAAAAACAGAAAAATTAACTGGGTGCAATAGCATGCACTTGAGAGGCTGAGGCAGGAGAATGGCTTGCGCCCAGAAGTTTGAGGTTGAAATGAGCTTACCAGAGTGAGATTTTGTTTCAAAAAGAAAAAAATCTACTGAAAAAGAGATTGCATTAGCACATTTAAATCACTTAACATATTAATTCAAATGCTTATGTTTTCAAACATTTTGGCCAATAAAATGGACTCATATATATGAAATTCATTTCATCAACAAAGATATACAAAGGATTGAGTATATATTGATGATTCTAATTTTCAAAAACATAGTCTTTTTACTTTTCATTCATTATTCAGTGGTGTCTTATTTATTTGGCTTCCATCTGTGCTACCAACAAGTTACTTGGACAAAATGAAAGGGAGAACCAAACCCCACAGCAATGGGCTGTGATGGCGCCGTGAACCTACATGGGAGACCTACACCATCGAGCCCAAGGGTAGAAAGATGAACTTGGGGCAGCTAGACTACAGAGATTTTGATCAAACCGTGTTCCTATGTTTATGCTGATACACGGTTTTGAGCAGTGTGATCATATGGTCTCAGTGATATTCTGTATTTCTATTATACCATTCAAAACTACAGTGGCATAAATTCTTCTTTAAAGCTCTGCTCATAAGTAAAGAATGAGAATCTTCATGCTGTGAAGATTCAACTTGACATCTGGTCAGCTCTAAGTGGAATTCCCTCCAATATCATAATATAATCATTAGCTACCAAATAACTGTCATATTCCCCATTATGTAATATGGCATATGACTTTTTAAAAAAGGTTTCCACCTTCACTGATATAAAAGCACTATATGCACATTATGAAAAATGCAAACTAACAGGAGTAGCAAATATGCACATAAATTGCCAAAAATAACTTGATATATTTCAGCCCAGGACCTTTTTTCCTATGCATAGCGTTCTTTCTCTGCAGGGAGGGGCTTGATGAGAGAATGTAAAGAGGATGGTTAGGCATGCTCATGTGGCTTCATTCAATCCCTGATCAAAAAGCAAAGAGCAACTGGGTGTATCTAGCAAGGCCTGAGTGTTTGGCAGATCCAAAATAAAATGGCATTGCTGCTGCAGTCTATTCAGAAAGCTCAGTTACATGTGTTCAGAAAGGAAACATGTTTCAGTAAAAGGCACAGACCTTTTGTTACAATCCCAATGCCAGACTTTTTTTTTTGTCATGATGGAATAACAAGAACTGGACCTACTACCTACCTAGCCTACTACCACAAGAAACCAGAAAACTAGACAAAATACATGAAACAAATGCTTTTGTTCATTGGGGAATGCGTAATGCGGGCCTACGCCTCCTGAGAGAAGGGAAGCAAATCAGATGAGCCCTAGTTGCTCTAGCTTTGGCGTGGAGGCAATTTCTAGACTGTGTGCACAAGGAGGGAAAAGTCAAATGGGAGCTAGCTAAGGTTGCTGAGTTGAGGAGACAGAGACCAAGGCTTGGGTAGGCTAAGGAAGCTGGAAGTTTCAGGATACATTTCTGAAAAGGAGATCTATGTTGAAAAAGAGTTCCAGAAATTTGTCTAACAATGCCCTTGAGCCTTTGCTAAGTACTAAGCTATATGTACATGGAGTAAAATTTCACAAGGTTGGGCAAGAGATACCAGAGACTATAAGCTAAACAATTCCAGAGTATACACAAGGTTAGAGAATGTTTGAATTCCAACCAGCCTGAGTGTTCAGCAAATATACTAGGAAGGGGCCAGGCCATAGGAGTTTAGGCATCATCCCTGCCACAAATGCCTCCTTAGATCTTTCCTAACAAAATTTAAGAAAGGCCTTGAAGGTAATCCAAAAGTAATTCAGCTGCCTAACAAACCAAAGCCCAACTTTCTTTAAAGGAAGACGACAAAAACAAAACACAGACACTGAGTAACGTGACAGCCACAGTGCTATAGCCAATAAAAACTACTGGGCTGCTTGCCAAGAAGCAAGAAAATGTGATTCTTTAACAGGAGAAAAATTCATCAATAAAAACAGACTCAGAATGACAAAAATGGACTATTAACAGTGACTATAACTATGTACAAATATTTAAAGGAAAACATGAACGAGAAAAACAGACAACACAAAAAAGAATAGACCTTCTCAAGATAACAAAGTAATATCTAACTCAAACATTTTATTGGATGGGATTAAGCAGGATATTAGAACTATATTAGAGCACAGGCAGGGTGGCTCACACCTGTAATCCTAGCATTTTGGGAGGCTGAGACAAGCAAACTGCTTGAGCTCAGGAGTTTTGAGACCAGCCTGAGCTAGAGTGGGGCCCTATCTCAACTAAAACTACCAAAATTATCCAGGCATTGTGGTGGGTGCCTGTGGTCTCAGCTACTTGGGAAGCTGAGGCAGGAGGATCTCTTGAGCCCAAGAGTTTGAGGTTGCAGGATGACAGAGTAAGACTGTCTCAAAAAAAGAGAAGTGTATTAGAAAAGATCAGTGAAAACTTAAAATAAAAGAGGGATAGCTAAAAAGAAGACATTGTAAAATAAAATTTAAGAAAGAAATAGAGAACTGACTGAACAAAAACACATATAGCAAGATGATGAATTTAAACTCAATTGTGGCAGCCTCTATGCTAACCCCAGCAGCCCTGCCTTCTGGGGTTTGTAGCCTTGTAACATCCTCTCCAGTATCGTGCTTCTAATCAATAGAACATGGCATGATGGAATGTTACCAAAGACCCTTGCTTTTGTCTTGCTGTCTTCTCTTTTACTGGTTTTAATGAAGGAAACTGCCATGTAGGAGAGAGCCAGGTGGCAAGGAACTGAGGGTGGCCTCCAGCCAACAGCCAGCAAGGAGCTGACTCTAGCTAAGGACAGTGTAAGTTAGCTTGGAGCAGATCCTCCCCTAGCTGAACCTTTAAAGGGTGTTCAACCTGAGGCCCACAGGCCACATGTTGATTTAACAAGGACTTTTTGCTTATCTGTGGTATCAGATATCATGGGAAGTATTTATGACCTTTTTTGCTTATCAGCTTTTGTCAGTGTTTGTGTATTTTAATAGGTAGCCCAAACAAGTCTTCTGTTTTGTTTTTTTGAGACAGAGTCTCACTTTGGTGCCCTTGGTGGAGTGCTGTGGTGTCACAGTTCACCACAACCTCAAACTCTTGGGCTCAAGCAATTTTCTTCCCTCAGCCTCCCGAGTAGCTCAGTGCCCACCACAATGCCCGGCTACTTTTAAAGATGGGGTCTCACTCTTAACTCAGGCTGGTCTCGAATCCGTGAGCTTAGGCAATCCACCTGCCTTGGCCTCCCAGAATGCTAGGATTACAGGCGTGAGCCACCACACCCGGCCTCCAAACATGTCTTAATCATCCAATGTATGGCAGAGAAAAAAAGGTTGGACACTCCTCCTTAAGATGAAGCTCTGGCCCTGGTTGACACCTTGATTGTAGGCTCTGGAGAGAGTCTGAGGCAGAGGTAGGTACCCAAGTTCCTGAGAGTTCGGGAATCATGATATAATAAAATATATGTTAAGCAGCTACAGTTTAATTTATTATACAGCATAGATAACTAATGTACCACACATATAATTACCTTAAATGTATATGACCTGAACATTAAAATGAAAAGACAGAGATTATCAGACTAGACGTAAAAGAGAAAGAGCTAGCTCTATGCTGTCTATAAGAAACCCACTATAAAGTTGCAGATGAGTTAAAGGTAAAAGCAAGAAAAAAGGCTCATGTAATGCTAAGTGTATGAATTTAGAGGGGTTCTATTAATATCAAAAAAAGTAGACTTTAGGAGAGGCCCATGACCAAGAATAGAGGGACATTTCATAATATAATAGGATCAATTCATAAAGAACACAAAATAGAGCCTCAAAACACACAAAGCAAAAATAATACTGAAAGAGAAATAAACAAACCCACATTGGTAGCTAGAGTTTCCAAAACATTCCTCTCTGAGTAACTGGTAGAACAAATACAAAGAAAATCAGAAAAGATAAAGATGACTTGAACAACCTTATCAACCAACTGGACCTAATGGACATTTATAGAACATTCCACCTTCATGGGTACATGAAACATGTGTGGTCATTTAAGAAATGCATACACTGGCTTGGCACCCATAGCACAGTGGTTATGGCACCAGCCGCATGCACTGAGGCTAGTGGGTTCGAACCTGGCCTGGGCCTGCTAAAACAATTGACAACTGCAACAACCAAAAAAAGAGCCAGCTCGGCACCTGTGGCTCAAGCAGCTAAGGTGCCAGCCACATACACCTGAGCTGGCGGGTTCGAATCTAGCCTGGGCCCGCCAAACAACAACAGCTACAACCAAAAAAAAAATAGCCAGGCATTTTGGTGCACGCCTGTAGTCCCAACTACTTGGGAGGCTGAGGCAAAAGAATCACTTAAGCCCAAGAGTTTGAGGTTGCTGTGAGCTGTGACACTCTACCAAGGGCGACATAATGAGAATCTGTCTCAAAATAAAAGAAAATTAAAAAAAAAGAAAGAAAGAAATGCACACATTTTCCTAAGAAGAGTGTAGTTTAAATAGTTTCAGTGTAATCATTGAAGAAAACAAAAGCCAATATTCTTTATAAAACCATTGGACCCAGATAGTCACAATTTAAGACTAAATTTTTACATTTTTTAAATTTCAATTTTTAATTTTAATTTAATCTTATTGGTATAAATCCAAATTCCTTTGTCTGGAAAGTCCTCCAAGTTATAGTATTTGTGTATGCAAATATGAAGGTGTAAGCATTTTGCTTCCTTTGAGGGTTCAAAAAGCATTTAGCAATCAAGCAGCTCTTCTACGTCTGTACACAAACAAGCACACAATTACACAGTGTGAGCTCATCAGCACATCGTTATTTAACCGTGTTCCATTTATTTGAATAAAAGACTAACAGAAATAGAGATAGAAATACAGAAGAAAATATAATAGAAAAGTAATACTTATATTAAGTGCATGTCTAGTTAACTATCAGTTATTCTTTGCTTGAGAAAAGCAGTAACACACATATCTTTTTCAGCATATGTATTTTATTTATATTTTAAACATCAATCAAGAGGTACACAATTCTACAGTTATGTTCAATAACTTATTTGGGACCAATTACTAAGGAAATTTCACTTTCATTTCCATTTTTTTCTTTTCTTTACTAAGAGACCTAAAATACCCTGGGTTTCTTACAGGTTATCAGAATGTGATAAAATAAATTTTATTATTACTAATTCTAAGAAGCTTGGTTGAAATCATAAGCGAAGTTACTTGCCTATGTCCTGTTTATAAACTTGTTCAAAGTGTATTAGATTTCTACAACAAAATAAGATATCAAATCACAAGAAACTTTTGACTGTGTGGGACTCTTTTTAGTAATTTAAATTTTGTGGCTCTATTTCAAGGATTAACTCATTGAAAAGAAACACATAAAGAAGGAAACAAACCATATAAAATCCCCCAATGAACCTGACCCTTCCAATGTGGAATGCTGTTCACCCCTGGAATTTCATACATGTCACTCACAGACTTCAGATGAGACTAGCATGAGGCTGTGAGCAGTTAAAGCCATCTATAAACCAAATAAATCATAATTACCCATTTCCTTAAGTGGTCCAGGCTCTGAATCTCTTGGGTTCTGCCCTTCTCATTTATTTTTAGCATTATATTCTTTTTTTTTTTTTTTTTTTGTAGAGACAGAGTCTCACTCTATTGCCCTCGGTAGAGTGCCGTGGCCTCACACAGCTCACAGCAACCTCCAACTCATGGGCTTAAGCGATTCTCTTGCCTCAGCCTCCCGAGTAGCTGGGACTACAGGCGCCCGCCACAACGCCCGGCTATTATATTCCTTTTTTAAAAAAGAAATGTGTAATAGTGCAAAATAAAATTTTTAAGGGGATCGAGATTACTTGTTAAACAACTTATAGATGCGTCCCCTCTAGTGACCTTAAGTCATCTGAACAGCTGCTGTCACACCAAGATGGCACAGAAGAATATTCTAAGACACTACACATGCCTCCCTTTTCATATATTGTAAAGGTCACTGTGAAGTAAGTAACCATAAGTATTTTTGTTTGTTTGTTTGTTTGTTTTTTGCAGTTTTTGGCCAGGGCTGGGTTTGAACCTGCCGCCTCTGGTATATGGGGCCGGCACCCTACTCCTTTGAGCCACAGGCACCGCCCTATATGTAAGTATTTTTAATATATGTTTGTTTCTAAAGATAATTTGTGAACTTAACTTCTTTGTTAACTGATTGAGTTAATAATGAAAAAAATTAATTTAGAGATGTGATTATGACAGGATTTCCTGGAATCAGAAAGAAAAAGAATGTAGAAGACAACTCAAAACAAGTAACCTCTTTAAACAAATAACTATTTTATTACTTCAAAATACCAAAGGTCTTCCATATAGTACTTATCATATATATCAAATGCCTTAAAAGAGTCTTAGCAACAATTATCTACTGTCTTCATCTCTTCAGAACAAGTACATAAGAAAGAAAAAAAATCCATAAATCAGTCCTCAGTGACAGAGGGTTCGTTTAGGAGTTTACCAAATGGAACAACTCTGCTGGAATTCCTTCAAGTAGCCTGTGAAAATGTCAGAATGGAGTCTGTTTTGGAGGTCATAGTCCCCAGAGAGCTCTGAGTTTTGGCCTGTTTGTCTTTTCACATGCTTTAATATTTGAAAATCCCTTTGGGTAGACACTGACTGATGCCCAGGGAATGCTAGGATTGTGGGAACTGGCAGTACCAACAAGAGACGAACTTCATGGGAAATCGGTGCCTACTGAATTTGCCCTCTCAGCGCACATCAGATAAGTTGCTCTTCAAATATTATAAGGTACACTATGAGACATTAAGGAACTACGTGTCATTTTGACTTCGTTAAAAAGAAATACTTGTGGAAAATGGGGAAAAATTACTGAGATGATTAAAAGAAACATTAGGCTATAAAAGACCATGGTGGAAATCCTAAAAAACTATATTCACTTAGTAAGAATTGAAATACAGTTTACTCTCAAACAACACGGGTTCCAACTGCACAAATTCATTTATGCATAGACTTTTTTTAATAAACACTTTTTGAGATTTCTGACAATTTGAAAAAACTCACAGATGAAGCATTATAGGCTAAAAATATGGGAAAAAATTAAGAAAAATGTATGTCATGAATGCATGAAATACATGTAGATACTAGTCTGTTTTATCATTTACTACCATAAAATACACATATAAATTATAAAAAAGTTAAAATTTATCAAACTTAAGCACACAAATATAGACCATACATGGTGCCACTCACAGCCAAGGGGAACATAAAAAATGTAAAGATGTGGTACTAAATCAACTGCATAAAAGCAATTACTACACACGGTACCACCATACTTTTGTAGCCACCTCCTGTTGCCACTGCAGTGAGCTCAATCAAGTGCTGCCAGTATCTGCTTACAAGGCTGTGTGATGCTCATCACCTCCACATGAGCAGTTTGCCTCTCCAGTAAATCTTGTGGTTCTCCCGTATTTTCCATGTTTATCATCAACTCTGAATAATGCCATGGGGTCCATGCAAAGTGCTCTTAGCGATCCTGGAAGTACTCCCAAGAAGCAAAGTGAAGCCATAACATCATAAGACAAAGATGAATCACTTGATATGGATTATAACTGAAGGTCTGCAGCTGTAGTTGCCCCCCATTTCAGACAGATGATTCATCTTGTAAACAGACAACATGAACCATATTATGGTCTCAATAAATACAGTACAGGACTGTAAATGTACTTTTCCTTATGAATATCTTTTTTCTTTTAATTAGTAAATCATAGCTGTGTACATTAATGCAATCATGGGGCACCATACACTGGTTTTATAGACCGTTTGACACATTTTCATCACACTGGTTAACATAGCCTTCCTGGCATTTTCTTAGTTATTGTGTTAAGACATTTATATTCTACATTTACTAAGTTTCACATGTACTCTTGTAAGATGCACCGCAGGTGTAACCCCACTTCTTATGAATATCTTAATAACATTTTCTTTCTCTGTAGCTTTCTTTATTGTAAGGATACAGTATATAAAATATAAAACATACAAAATATGTGTTAATCAACTACTTATGCTATTGGTTAGCCTTCTAGTCAACAGTAAGCGATTAGTACTTAAGTTCTGAGAGGTCCAAAAGTTGTATGTGGCTTTCTCACTACATGGAGATTACTACCCTAACCCCAGCATTATTCAAGGGTCAGCTATACTGCATTCTCAAAACATACACTCTAATAAATAGTAAGTGCTAACAGCGGGCACCTGTACCGTTTCAAATGCCTTGGATTAAATTTATCTAATCCTCACAGCAATCCTACAGAGCAGATACTAGTACGGTCTCATTTTGCAAATAAGGAAACTGAGGTATACTTAGTAATGGTGCGGCCAGGCTCTAGCCTTAGACAGGGTGGCTCCAACTTGGGAGTGCTTAATCACCGTGCACACTGCCTCCTTCATGATGTTTTAAGAAGCAGGCAATGCTGGGTACCTCTAACATGTTCTGAGTACTCAGGAGGTCCCATGTATGTCCTACTCATTTTAAACACTTTATCTTCCCAACAATGTATGAGACACATCTAAGAATATTCCTATTTACAGATGACACACAGGCTTTGAGGGGCCTGACACCACACATCTAGTGCAACAGAGTAGACTCCAGCCAAGCTTGATTCTATAGCCCTTTAAACCTTCCTTGAAAACTATGTTTTCTTCCTCTCAGTTATCCATAAAAATCATCTCTAACTTGATTTCCCATATATAGTCAGGGGAATTACTTTAAAATATCTATGTGTCCAATAATATATGAGAATAATCTATACTCTGAACTGCCAACATTGTAGAGGCTTAAAATCTAGGACGTAACGTAGGATAAGAGATACAATGATAATTCAATAAATGTAAAAATAAAATAAAATAAAATAAATTCAATAAATGTTAGTTACTAATAATTTTTAAAAGAATCTTTTTCCATCCTTGAATTATCAATTTCTTAATACTTTGGGAGAGCTGGGTGTTCTGATATGGCAAACTTTTCATTCATATAATACATGATGGTTGTTGGCTCAAGCAGTCTAATCAATATTCTTCTTAACGGCTATGTCGGGATCAAGGCTTCTGTCAAGGAGGACCTTCTATTTTGTAGTTATGAATGGCAAATCTGTAGAAACTGCTGACCAATTCTAACAGTTGTCAGTTTTTAAACTTAGCCTATAAGAACCAAAAGCAAGTTATAAATCAGACTTTGCTTTTCATATGTCTTTATTAAACATAGAGGTCATACATAAAAAATTAAAGTTGGAGAAAACAGATACCCAACTAATAGCATTTTGCTAATGAAAATAATAATATAAACTGACCATAAAAGAATATAAATAATTTGGGCTCTAAAAAGTCAAAACATTATCTTTTAACCGATAGTCTGATGCTGCTACAAAAATGGTAACACATACCTGCCAACCCTTGAAAATGATGAATAGAAAGATGCTGCATATTCTAAATTAGGTAATTTTAGAGAATAATATAAATAAAATCAATTTTTATTTTCTTTAAAATATAGTGGGAAAGTCTAACTGAGAGAGGTGGCATGTATGCTCCATAATATGGCCATGAGGAATGTATCAAGCAACAATTATGACTGATTAACAGCTATGGAAATTCTATCAGCTGAGATGGAAGTTATCTTCCATTCTTTCTGTTTCTGCTGCCCAATGAAAAGCACAAGGCAAAAGTGATAATGAAATATACAAACACATGATGTAATGAAAAAGGGTAGCCACAGAAAGGCAAATGAACTGGAAGCTTCCATATGGACATTACAGCGGGCATACTGTGACAGAGAGAGCGTCTTGGACTTACCCATGCTCACAGACTGAGTCCGCAGAGGAGACTGGAGTCCTGACTCCCAAAAGACTATACTTCCTGTCAAATAGTGAGGGCAGTTGATGAGGGTAGGAGAGCCAACAGTATGGATTAATTCAAAGGAGTCAGAAAAACACTAGGTAGGGTATTTTTAACTCATCTGGGTGATTATTAATTTATACACAAAGTGACAATTTCAAGGCATTTGTTGTTGCCTTCTGTCACATCGGTCCTTTGCTACTGATGTCTTAAAATATAAAGCTATTCAACAAAAGAAGAAAAATAATCACAGACCATTTTTTCCTAATACACTCTTGTATTTATCAGATTCTTTTAGAAGTATAATAGAGAACAGGCATTCAACATCTATCATTGCCCTTCGTTATTTTTTTTTTCAATTACGAAAGGTCTTTGTGGTTGGGTTAGGTGGCAGACATAAGCAAAAAGAACCCCACCTTAATTTTACTAAGTCTCTCAGCTCAGCAGAGGGCTGAGAACTATAACCCAACGGAATGATTCAATTCCAAATACTCTTAAGAGATCTAAGTAGCTAAGAGGTTATAGTTAAGTAACTTATTAAACAAGGATGTATTTATTTATAGAGTGTCACTATGTTGCCCTGGGTAGAGTGTTCTAGTGTCACAGCTCACAGCAACCTCAAACTCCTGGGCTCAGGCGATCCTCTTGCCTCAGTCTCCCGAGTATCTGGGACAACAGACGCCCACCACAATGCCCAGCTAGGTATTTTTTTTTTTTTTCTATCTTTAGTAGAGATACGGTCTTTCTCTTGCTCAGGCTCCTCTCAAATTCCTATGCTCAGGCAATCCACTCACCTTAGCCTCCCAGAGTGCTAGGATTACAAGCATAAGCCACTATGCCTGGCCTAACTAAGCATTTACATTATATACTATCTTCTATAATTGCTTTCTGAGGGACAGCAAACACTGTTTCTTAAAAAATTAGTTTTAGTTTATTCCCTCTAATATAAATCAGAGTGGTAAACTGCAGTTTTACGAAAATTATCTCTAATAATCTGTATAAGAAATAATGTAATTCTATGTCTCTAATAATTCTAGCAAACCAAAAAACAATTGCTTCAAATTTTTACAAGTTTAAGATGATGTGGGCTCACTGCTAGTTTAAACTGCAAATTAACATGTTTTAAATCTTACTTTTAATAAATACATGAATTGTCAACCTCCCACAGATTACAAGGGGATATAACTTAAAGACAGAAAAATTACTCAAAATATGACTTCAGGGAGCTCCACCTGGAGTCCTGCTGGCCCACCCTCAGGATAACTAAAGCACACTCACGCCAGCGTCCTGCCAGGCCAGGAGGTCAGACTGCTAGCTATAAACAGGAGAAGCTAAGTTCATGTACACACTCTGCATGGGTGTGTCCAGTCATGCACTGAAGCAATTAAATCCTCAGGAACAACAGAACTATCCAAGTAAGAAAGACAGAATAGAAAATAAGAAGGCAGACGGAGTTACAGGTGCTCACTTACACTGAGAAACAAAACATAGGAGACTTTATAAAAGCCACTATGAAATAGAAGACTGCACTCTGATGCTACTTATAAGGCTTCCTGTTCCTTCTGATGGGTTCAGGAGATTGTAACAAACAAAAACAGTATAAGAGTTGTCACAAATAAGATTTTTACTTGCAGTTGTCAGAAGGTTTATAGTTTGTTTTTAAGCTATACTTGTATTTAGTGTAAATCCTAAAGCCCAGTTTTAAAAACATTAAAAATTTGATAAAAGAAAATTGTATTCAAGGAATATATATTTCTCTTTTCTAAGTACTCTAACTGGAAAATTAAGTTATATAAACGTATGAGAATGTTTACTGATGTCCTTAAGAACTATATCAAACATTCTGGATCCTAAACGTGTTAACAGCAAAGCCAATGGCAGGATAATTTTATAGGAAATTATTCATTTCTATTACCTCCACTTTTAGAAAGGGAAAGCAAGAACCCCAGAGTTCTGTCTTGGCTAGCTAGCATTTGTTTGTTTCCTGCCCATTTATGACACTATGAGAATTTTGTCTGGCTGTCTGCTCCAGAGAAAAATAAAAATTTCCTTTCTTTCTCTCACTGATCTCCATTCAGCAATATCAGCTCATGTACAATCTCAGGAACCCAGTATAGTCCAAGACAGATGGACATTTCCAAACACCTGGACTGACTGACAGTAAAGCCCAACAGGTTAATGAGGGGAGAGGTTTCCAAAGTAAAACCCAAAGAGAACAGCCGTGAACAAATGCCGTTTATTCTCTATGGTGCAAGGCTGGCGGTTTTTTCTGGTCGGGTTCCATGGCAAGGCAAAGTTCATCTGACTATTCCAAACATATTAATACACATATTGAATCCAAAGCAAAGAGCCACCTCCTGTTCTCTGTGGGCAACAAACATTAGAATTAATAAATTCTAACAAACATTAGAATTAATAAATTCTAATAAATAATAAAGCTGTTCAGTGTGATAAATTTAATGAATGGAAAAAACATAAAAAAAAAAAATTCATGATGGGACTCTAAACTCTTAACAACTGCAGTTAACTAAATACCAAAGTTTAAAATAAGAAGAATGAATAAGTCTCTCTTCTTTACTGAGGCCTAAAACATGCTGACTTTCACAGTAAAGAGAGTTTGAGAAAGCCTTTTTAATGGAGGAGGAAGGTGGCACATGCTGCTTTTACAAGAGTGTAAAATCAGATGACTTGTGGTGTATCTGTGGCCATGTTAACATGACTAATACACCCTTAAAAACACTTGGACTCAGAAACATATGAAAGATTATTAAAATATCAAACAGATGTTAAAAATGGAAACCTGCATTAACTTCTCTGCTTACTCTATCATAATACTGCCAATGACGTAAAAGCTTAAATTCACCAATCAGCACTCTCAGGCTGCACTCCCCAGCTTTGCAAATGGCCTTCTGAATGGTCTTTACTCAGTTCCCTTTAGAGAAGTGGTTCTCAACCTTCCTAATGTCGTAATGTATTTTCATTGTTACAAAGGGGTCGTGACCCACACGTTGAGAACCACTGCTTTAGAGTGTGGACATAGGCAAAGAGCTATATAGCTCTTTTGGTGATGTTATTTCCACCCACTTTGACCTGCTCTACTTTTATGAAGCCATATTCAACTTACAGCACTTGAGTTTTTCTTATTTAAACTCTAGAAGACCTATGACTTTGACCGATTTCCTTTTTATTCCCAGTACTGACCATCTCAAGGGATGTTAATATTGAAACATGTAGATCTAATTTACATATGAACTGTCAAAATGAAGCTCAATATCCCTGTATGTGTATGTATGTATGTATGTATGTATGTGTATATATATATATATATATATATATATATTGTTTTAGTAAAGACAGAGTCATATATTTCTGTATATCTGATTTCCTTCATGAAGGGCTCACTTCTTGGGAAAAGTTAATTGCCTAAATGGTTGCTTCACTTTCGAGGTACTACTTGGCTATATTCATGGGTAAAGCTCTTCATCTTTACTAAATATCTTCCAAATCTGCTCCAGCAGGGGAGTATGTTGCTACGCCATCACCAACATAAATATTAATTAAAAATAAGGGAAGATCCTGGAATCATTACTTAAATGTCAACTTCATTTTCCTTATAAAGTTTACTTATGAATTATTATACATAATTCTTCTATACACTAACTCCAAATTGATTTTTCCCAGAACAGAAAATAATTCTAGTAAATGAAACCCAAATGCTTAGAACAACAATAAAACACATCAACAAAAAACCCTGAATTTATTCCGTAGTATCTAAACAATACGTTGTAGTTATTAATTTTAAGGCTGACATCTACATTTTGCATATGGTATGATTTAAAAATGGCATTAACAAACCTGAAGAAATGAATAATGTGCGTGAAAAAATCATTAAGGTAAGAAATCATGGTCCTTTGATCTATACATTTCTTGATGTGAATACCCTCTGTTGACAAAATTGCCAAAAACCTAGATTCCTTTTTAAATGTAACATTTTTGTTTTTAAAGTGACAAACAAAAATTGTATACGCTAATTATATACAATAGGTTTTGAAGTATTATGTATGCTGTTGAAGGCTGAGTTAATTAACATATGCATTATTCACATATTTATCTTTTTGTGTGGTAAGAACACTTAAAATCTATTCTCCTAGCAACTTTCAAGAACACATTGTTATTAACTGTAGTTACCATATTGTACAATAAATTTCTTGATCTTACTCCTCCTATCTAACTGAAATTTTATAGTCTTTGACTGATATCTCCCAAATAATTCTCCAAAAAGATTTATGATAGCTGTACAAGGATTCCTTTTTGTGCCTTGGAACATATGTACAAATAAATCACAAGCCTGAAATTAGAGCATATGCCTGAATGTAAGGTAAGGTTTCTAACTTCTTAAAGGGAATTAGAATGATATTGCTTTAAAACTCAAGAGTTATATCTAGTCACCTTCTAGAAAGAGGGAATTACCTCAAAGCAGAATCTTTGTATTCTTGTATCTTCACGGCATCTTGTATTATGAGAAGCACCCTTATTTACTCAATAATGGACAAAAAAGTACTCTTGGGAAAGTATTCTTGGGAAAATACATTGGCTTAAAACTCAACTTCATTCAAAGCTGTTTCTAGGTTTACAGAAATACATGTATATTAATGAGAATCAAGAAAAAAAGGAAGAGAGAAAAAAATCAATACATTACTCTCAGTTATAACCTTAAAATTCAAAGTATTGGGTGTTGCTACAAAGAAGACTTTTAAAAACTGCTTTTAAGAAAGCAGTCAAATAATATTCTCTCAGAAAGGACATCTGCAATAGTAGTTAATCCCAGAAAGTACCCAGTAACTGGGCAGGTAAGAGACAAGACTGTGAGGTGACCTACTTTTCATTATGCACCCATGGGTTTAAACTTTAAACCTCTGTGGGCTGCATGCTGTTTTTGTGAGGATTTTTTTTGGGGGGTGGGGGGGTGGGGGCTTATCTGTGGTGTCAGATATTACCAGAAACATTCAGGGACTTTTTTTTTTTTTTTGCTAATCAACTGTTGTTAGTGTTTAATGTGTGGCTCAAGACAACTCTTATTCTTCCAATATATAGCAGAGAAAAAAAAGGTTGGACACTCCTGCCTTAAACCACGTGAATATATTATCTGCTTTTTAAAAAGGCTAAATTCTAAGATAAAAACTAGACCCCTATAAAATGTTACAACCAATGACTAATCAAATATAAGTGATTATGTTGTAGAGGTTATGAATAAATAACTATAAAACAGGATTTTTGAAAAATAGTTCCACTGTTTTGTGAATGGTACTTATGACGCAGACATGAAATTTTCAGTGTTACATCATGTACATATTAAAATACTATTGTAATGCAAACAAGAGACAGAAATGAAATTAGTGACAGATGGATGAAACATGGGGGAGTTTATTAATGATAAAAACACTGATCACAAAGATTCAAGTATAGTGTTTAAGAAGGATGGTTTTATGAACAATGAAAAGTACATAAAGCCACTCTTCTTTATTATTGCATTGTTTCATAAAAGGTAACTAAACTAATATGTTAAAATTGTCACTGTTTCATCTACCCCCTGAATGTCTACTCTCCACTTGGGCTTACCTCACACCCAAGCATGTGTCCTGACTTCTGTTGAGAGACGGGTGCTGAGCTGCATTGAGTCCATGACAATAACGTATAGCCTCTCCTTGCATACGTCCCTCCTGTGCTCCAGA
Organism: Nycticebus coucang; assembly: GCF_027406575.1. Lineage (NCBI taxonomy): Eukaryota > Metazoa > Chordata > Mammalia > Primates > Lorisidae > Nycticebus > Nycticebus coucang. The sequence continues at coordinate 111,774,461 of NC_069791.1, read as the reverse complement.
TGACCACTTCTTGTGAGCAACTATATATTCTGATTTTTATACCAATTAAACTTTTATTTATTATTAGGGTAATAATTTAGACATTAAACTAGTACAGGTATACTGTATAAATTTGATCACATTTAGTTAAGTTTCAATAACTGTAACTGTATTTTCTCATCCCCTAAGGTAAGCAAGACTCCTAACTGATGGAAGGTTTGAAAGCCATTATCAACCAGGCAGCCACAGCTTCCTAAAGGCTTTAACAGCACATTAGCTACGATATTGCTTTAAAACAAATAGTCAAGAGTTGTATCTACCAACAAGCAAAACATATCAAACTTGAAGGGAGAACAGGTACACACCAAAGATAGGTATTAAAGGTCTAAGAACAGTGGTAAATGCATGTCTTTTATCCATTTTCCTAACTAGGATAATGCCAATAATCAGAAGATTGGAAAATACTCAGAACCCAGAAAAAAAAAGTAAAAAGGTATATTAAAGAAGCATTCTGTAGGGAAATGGTCTCATTTTTGTCTAGCTTTCAAAATTAAAAATATATATATTTCTGAATGTAAGACTCAAGAACTATAGAAAGTACAGTAATTTCAGTTAAAATTTTAATTCTGCCATTTTAATACATATGTGCAGGTTTATAAATGTTAACCTTACTTTTTATTTGTTAGATGTTATGTTTTAGGTATTAAAAGTAAGTATTAACATGTATCTGTTTTCTGGCACCTCTGGGATGCCTCTGTGACCAATGAAAACTTCCGGAACAGAAAACAAATGAATAGAAAATATTTTGTAGACAAGGATGAGCCAGCCAAAGACTGAGAATATGTTCGTATCCTATATTCATTAATGTAACACACACAAAAATAAGAAGTTCTTGCCTTCTTAGTGATCACCAAGACAGCTTAAACTTTGTTAGTTCTGAAAAAAAGGTGGCAAAAACACAGAAGAGGTGGGTAGAGTGGGAGGAGAGCACCATCATACCCACATTCTCCCCAGCACAGAAAGCTACTTTCCAGTGCCACTTCAACAAACTTCTGCTTGTGCTGAAATGACTGGATCTAAAACTTTTCAAAGGTAATATTGCTATTAAAGATATTTACTAGAAAATAATGAAAGACTTGGATGAAGAGTAAAATTCTGTCACTCAAATCACCCAGTACCTTGATGAGGTTCTACTCCATGACAGACTGCTGAATGTAACTGACGAAAAAGTTATTACACGAAGAGGATAAATCTTTAAATCAAAGTTCACACAGCAAATGTTGAAGAACTCACCATTCTTCCTTTCGTTCAGAGAGGGTAAGTGCTGACTGGGCTGCAAGGAAAGTTCCTGGAATTCATGAGCCACAGCCTCACTCTGAGGACTTGGAGCAAGATGGGCTAAAGGTCCCACTTCATCCTCTGTGTCTATTGTCCCGGTGTGATCCATGGTGTTCCAGCCACTGGTAACAGGGACTATGAGACACCTCTTAAATGTGGCCTGCTGAAGACACTGTCAAAAAAAAGAACGTGTAAACAGATGGTATTAATACATTTACTTTTCTCCAATCTGCACAAAAGTATTGGGAATCCTGGGTTCTAATCTAGTTTTACCATCATGTGGCCATTAGCAATTCATTAACCTCTCTGGACCTCAGCTTCCTTGTCCAACATACAGGAATATTACATACTTCTGACGGAAGAAAGCACTTACAAGATAAACAAAAGTTCAAAGATACTTTGTATAATTTTTTATACAATGGATTAAAGAAAGTTATAGTCACTGGTGCCATTAGGTAAAGATTTTAATGTCAACTAATGCTGATGAAAATAAAGTACTCTGGCTTGAAAATTCGTCTTAACTCTTACATATCAAGCAACTTTAAACTAGTCAACATTCACCAGCAATGTTTCAGATAATGAAATACCAGCCTGCGACTCAGACAGAACTGTTAGCTAACCCACAATGGACACACAGCACATGACAAAGAAACAAATCTTTATTTTAAGTCACTGAGACTTGAGGTGACCACAGCATAACCTGGCCCATTTGGACTAATACAGAAATCAGCAAAAGAAGTACTAATGACATAACAAAAACACTAAATATACAACACCAGCTAAGGGGCTAAATACTAAAAAGTAAGAAAACTGATACTGGAAGCTAAAAGGATGGTGGGTCTACACTACTTGTGACAACACATTTGTAAACATGTTGCCTGCTTATTTAGTAGCATTCCATACGCTGTTCATCCATCCACTTACTATTAATAATAAAGATGCTATGAACATTACTAAACAATATTTATGGATATATTTGGATATATGCTTTAATTTCTTTTGAATAAATACCTAGGAGTGAAATGGCCAAATCATAAGGCAACTATATATTTTAATTTTTCAGAAACTGACACAGTGTTTTCCAAAGTGGCTGTACCATTTTGCATTCTTACCAGCAGGGTATGAGGATTCCAACTGTTCCACTCCTCAGCACACTTCCACTCCATATAGTCAGTCTTTTTGATTTTAGTCGTTTTAATGGACAATTAGTGGTATTTCATTGTGGTTTTAATTTGCATTTGCCTAATGACTTAGGAAGTTGAGCATCTTTTAATCTACTATCCCTATATCATCATTAGCTAAGTATTTGATCTAATCTTTTGTTCATTTTAAAAAATTAAGTGGTTTATTTTCTTGTTATTAAATTTTGGGAGAATTTTTTAAAATATGTATATTCTGGATACAAGAGCCTTATCAGATATGTGATGTGCAAATATTTAATTGCAGACTATAGCTTATCTTTTCAATGTTCTTAATAGTGTTTTGTGAAGGGCAGATGTTTTTAATTTGATAAAGTTCAACTTTATGGATCATGTTTTGTTACAGTAGCTAATAAATCTTTGATTAGTTCAAGGTCACAAAGATTATCCCTATGTTTTCTTCTAGATAGAGCTTTCTGTTTTACATTTAAGTCTATCGTCCAGTTGGAGTTTTTGGTATATGAAGTGAGACATAAATCAAAGTTCTTTTTTATTTTTTAAATGTTTTTTTTACTTACTGTGTTCTTGGCAGTACAAAAGCTTTTTAGTTTGATTAGATGTGTATGTGACTTAATAAAAAGAAAAAAAAGTTTGTTGTTTTTTTTTTGCATATTGATATCTGATTGTTCCAGCACCATTTGTTGAAAAGATTATCTTCTCTATCAAAATGACTTTGCACACCTTTGTTGAAAGTCAACTGACCACACATATATGGATCTAGTTCTGGACAATCTATTTAATTCCCCCAAAAGAGTAAGCTGCAAAGTATGAATCCCTAAATTCTCTGTATAAACTCTGCCCTAAGTCTCTGGCTAATCTCTAAACTATTCATGTGCAGGGCAGAAACTCCAGGCAGCCCAGATAAGGCAAAGAAGTGAAGCAAGAGTTCAGAGGCTGCCTACCCTGGAAAGATGGAGTTTGCAAAAGTGAGTTCAGCAAAGTTAACTGCCTGCTAAAACAAAACAACACTTGTAAGAGGGAAACTAACAGAACCTAGAATTTCTACAAATGTCAACCAGAATTCCACATCCAATGGAAATACTCTTTAATAACAAATGCAAAATTGTCACCAGCGGATACATTATATAAGAAATTCGAAAAGAATTTATTCCGGCTGAAATGAAAGGACAACAGATAAAAACTTAGATCTTAGAAACAAGCATCAGATAAAAACTACAGACTCGTTCTTTTTTTAAAATTTCTTTGCTACTATTATTCAAAGCATGTGGGGTTTAAGTCATATGTAAATGTAATACACAGGGTGACCATAAAGTTTGTGTGCAATTTAAAATAGTGTGCAACTTTAAATTGCACAAGAATTTTATGGCTGCCCCCGCCTCGCCCCGTATGTGACGATTATAGTATAAAGGATGAGGGGACAAATGTATTCAACACTTTTACATTTCTATACACCATAAGGAAATAGTATAATTTTAACTTTAAGTAGATTGGCAACTTAAGGTTATATACTGTATTTCTAAAACAACCATTAAAATCCTATAAAAAATTTTAGCTGAAACACTGGGGACATCAAAATGGCATTCTAAAAATATTCAATTAACCCCAAAGAAGGAAAAGTAGAGAAACAAGTGATAGAATGAATAAAAAAGAAATAGTAAAATAACAGACCTAAATCCAACCAAATCAATAATTACATTAAATGTAAATGGACTAAACACTCCAATTAAAAGACATAGATTGAATGGATTTTAAAGCATCTAAAATTGTACGCTTACAAGTGACACACTTTAAATAGGAAGTTGCAAATAGGGTGTAAGTAAATGGACAGAAAAAGGCCATGCAAATAAGAATCTTAAGAAACCTATAATGATTATATTAATGACATAAAAAGTAAAACTTCAAAAAAGATGTATTAGGTAAATTTGCATGCAAAATTACTTGTTTCACTGAGGAATATTAAAACATGACTCCTAGATTTTTTTCAAAATTATGAATTTTTATTTCAGATTATTTATCCATACAAGATAAAATGTGTTCATACCAAATTAAGTCTAAGATATGCGCACTATAATGCCCTTAAAAATGGCAAACATATAGAAACTCTGAACATCACTGGATTTAAAAGATCCTTTAAGCATTGATTTTAAAATGTTTTCATGCAGTATTACCTGTTATTCGTGTTGAAGATTTTTTTTCAATCTTTTATGCCTTGACATTATGCTCACCTTAAACTCCCACACTTCCCTTCAAATTAAGAAAATTATAAGCTAAGGAAATTTGCACAAAATGCAGCAAAGGGAAAAGAGTAAGTTTTCAAAAAATTTGAACTTAATATTCATGAATATTTTTGAGGGAGTATAAACTACACCTATTCTGAAATTTTATAAGCTGTCATCTTATAGTCTACTTAACTACTTGATAATTTTCTTTTGAAAATGAAATTCACATCAAAGATAAAAAAAAAATACTGGTAGTCACTAATTGAGATGCTAAAGAAATGGCAACAGAATGGATTTTTTTCATTGGATCATAATTTAGTGATGAAAGAAAACAGTCATTTACCTTTAGACAACTGTGATAAAATATAATTTATCTAGAACTGATGGAATAAACAGTTAATACCTTACAAATCCCAATAATAACTTCATTCCAAGCTGAAACAAATCCAACATTTATCCAGCACTAAGTAAAACCACAGCACCATACTAGTAAGATCAACCTAGAATATGACTTCTCTCAAAAAACAAACCACTTCATTATCAGATACTATACCAGAGAAATGGGGGAAAATACAGGGAAAAAACCCAAGAGGCATTACAATTTTGTTTTTCATCTATTCCTTCATTTTTTCTGAAGAGAGTAAAGATAATATCAATAATAATGCTCTTATATTTTAAAAGATGCTAAGGCGATCCCCAAATCGGTACTAACATTTGTTTTGAACTGAGTGTAAATCCAAAGCCAATTATTTTTCCACTGTACCTTACTCTTAGTAAGGACTAATTTACATGAAATACTAGTAAATAAAATAGTATATCATCACTATTATATAAAAGAAATGCTAAATAACAAAGGAGCTCAAAGAACATCAATGTCAAACTCCAGAAATTTAATATATAATCAGTCAAATGGAAGCAGGTAGATTATCCAAATATACTTAGCAATAGCAAAACAGTTGTTTTCTCCCTTTAAACTCCCCTGAATTACATACATTGGAAAACATCTGGATAACACTGAATAAAAATATATTTCTAAATTCAAATAAGATAGCTTTCCACACCACTCAGGGAGGGCCCATAAGGTGTTGTTCTGAATTCCCACCATAACTTAAAGGGAAACTTTCACAATCTCCGGAGCCCTTCATATCCTGCAAATGAAGGAGGAAGATGTCCTCAAATTCCTTGCAGCAGGAACCCACTTGGGTGGCACCAACATTGACTTCCAAATGAAACAGGACATCTACAAAGGGAAAAGTGATGGCATCTACATCATAAATCTGAACAGGACCTGGGAGAAGCTTCTGTTGCTGCTCGGGCCATTGTTGCCATTGAAAACCCTGCTGATGTCAGTGTCATATCCTCCAGGAACACTGGCCAGCGAGCTGTGCTAGAGTTTCCTGTTGCCACTGGAAACACTCCTATTGCTGGCCGCTTCACTCCCAGAACCTTCACTAACCAGGTCCCAGCAGCCTTCCAGGACCTCTTATTCTAGTGGTTCCTGATCCCAGGGCTGACCACCAGCCTCTCACAGAGATGTCTTATGTCAAGCTTCTTGACCACTGCTCTGTGTCACACAGATTCTCCTCTGTGTTATGTGGACATCACCATCCCATGCAACAAGGGAGCTCCCTCAGTAGGTCTGATGTGGTGGATGCTGGCTCAGGGAGTTCTCCGCATGCGTGGCACCCTCTCCTGGGAACATCAATGGGAGGTCATGCCTGATCTCTGTTTCTACAGAGATCCTCAAGAGATTGAAAAGGAAGAGCAGGCTGCTACTGAGAAAGCTGTGACCAAGGAGAAACTTCAGGGTAAAAGGACTGCTCCAGCTCCTGAATTTACTGCTATGCAACCAGAGGTTGCGGACTGGTCAGAAGGCTGTCAGAGCCCTCTGTGCCTGTTCAGCAGGTCCCCCGAGAAGACTGTAGTGCCCAGCCTGCCACGGAGAGTGGTCTGTAGCTCCCACTGCTCAGGCCACTGAATGGGTGGGAACAACCACTGAGTGGTCTTAAGCTCTTTTCCCATAAGCTCTTAAACAAGATGGAAACAAGGTTGGAGGAAAATAAACATTGCTTTAAAAAAGAAAAAAAAAATTCAAACAAGATAAAATAGCAAACTTGTATCAAGAAATTCATTTAACCACACAGAGTAATTAGAAAGGTATTCATTAAGTTCTATAATCAACAGGTTGAAAATTTAGGGTCTAATGCACTTTTCAGGGATAGAAATTTGTGTCATTTGATTAGGTAAGTTAATAATAGTAACATTGGGTTACTTTATGTTATCTGTTCTTTCCCTAAAGTTCCTGGTGGCAATTTATTAAATATCTGATGTTAAAGTTCAAAATTTACCAGTTTAACAACAAAATGAAAATATTTTCTTAACAATATATTCTATTCTAATATTATTCTCTTCTAAATGAAATGTCCTAAGGGTATCAAGAAATCATTATCAAATCTATGTTTTCAGGTGGCACCTGTGGCTCAAAGGAGTAGGGCACTGGCCCCATATACCAGAGGTGGTGGGTTCAAAAAAAGCCTCGGCCAAAAATAAAAAAGGAAATCTATGTTTTCATATGAATAAAATTTTCCTCCCAATTTTATAATTGGTGAAGAAAATGAACTACAGGGAGGAATTCTTTAATCTGTCCATGTTCAGTCTTAGCAGTTAGACTAAGAGTTTAGAACCAGAGTTCTAAAATTATGTTTCTACCACAAATAATTATTTTACTACCAGGACATAAAATTTTCATTAACTCTTACCATGAAAAGTGTTTTAATTCCTGGCTCAGTGCCTGTAGCACAGTGGTTACAGCGCCAGCCATATACACCAAGGGTGGTGGATTCCACCCTGGCCCAGGCCAGCTACACAATGACAGCTGCAACAAAAAATAGCTGGGCATTGTGGTGGGCCCTGTAGTCCCAGCTACTTGGAAGACTGAGGCAAGAGAATTGCTTAAACCCAAGAGTTTGAAGTTGCTGTGAGCTGTGATGCCACAACACTCTACAAAGGGCAACAGAGTGAGACTCCGTCTCAAAAAAAAAAAAAAGAAAAAAGTGTTTTAATTCCCTTTTTTTCTAATTCAGTTGTTCATTTACTACTTCAGTCTATTTTAAAAGGCTACGTAAGTTCACAGAATAACGGAGTATTTTAGCTGAAAGGTATCTTAGAACCAATGTCTAGTATAAGTGCTTCTCAACTCTCCCCACAATATGATAATCATTGGGGAGGTTTAAAACAAAATCTATTATAAATAGGGTAAAGAAGGAGGAATCTTCAGAGGCTCTGCTAGAAGTAGGGGCAGAGTGACTCTATTATGTTGAGAATCACTGACTTGGTGGAACTTCTTATTTTCTAGAGATTAATCATTTGCCCAATGACTAAGGAGAGAAACCAGAAACAAATTATTACAGCATATGTGACAAACAGTAACATAAAAGTAGGTATATAGTGTTACAGGAACAAAAAAACTGAATGTCTAATTGTATTTGGGTGAGTTAGGAAAGTCTTCAAGGACTTTGCTTAGGAGTTTGCTAGGAACAGAGTTTTTCTCCTTAGTAAAAGGGAAGCAGTACAGAGATCACCTATAGCAAAAGTCTGATGGGTCATATCGAGGGGCATGACACAGACGGGCAGAAGATGAGGCTGGTGGGGGAAAGCACATTCCTGTAGAGGAATGTGGACTGTAAAAAACTGTGATATGATCAGATTTATAATTTACAAAGGTAACTTTAGCAGAGTTACTAAAATGCTAAGTGGAAATACCGAAAAAATAATAAATTCAAATATGGTGATGCTAACAGGGATACATTCTGAGAAGTGAGCTGTTAGACAGTTTTGTCATACAAACATCATAGAGTGTATTTGCAGAAACCTAGATGGCATGGCCTGTTTCCTCTAGGCTACAAAACTGCACAGGATATTACTGCACTGAACACTGCAGGCAAAGAAAGGTAATACAACAGTATCTGTATCTCTAAAAACATATCTAAATGTAGAAACAAACATACAGTAAAAACAGTGTTATCTATAATCTTACAGAATCACCATCATATATGCAGTTCTCACCCACTGAAACATCACCACACAGTGCGTGACTCCACTGTCTAAGAGGAAAATATAAAAGCTCATGACTGGCCCATTTGAAAAGTAAAGAGGATTGGGCGGTGCCTGAGGCTCAAGGAGTAGGGCGCCGGTCCCATATGCAGGAGGTGGCAGGTTCAAACCTAGCCCCGGCCAAAAACCACACAAAAAAAGTAAAGAGTATTAAAGAATTCAGAGTGGGCTAGTACAGTGGCTTGAGCCTGTAATCCCAACACACTAAGAGGTCAGGAGTTCAAGACCTACCTTTAAAAAAAAAGAAAGAAAGAAAAGAGTTGAAAGTAGTTGAGGTTTCCAGATTTGGGCAGTTGTTAAGGTAGCATTAATACACAGGCAAAAATGAATAGTCAGAAGGAGGGGCAAGATGGCCGACTGGATGCAGCCCCCGACATAGGCTCTTGTGCAGAGAGGATAATGTCAGAGGGTATCCAATTGAGCTGAAGACAGGAAGCCCAGCTGAGAGACAAGACAGATAACTACACCCTTGCTGAGACAAGCTGCGATTCCAAGACAACAATCTCCAGGTACAAAACTCAACCAAAAGGAAAAATACCCGACCCCTCCCCCAAGAAAGCTGCGGGTTCTTTTTTCCTTTTCCTTTCGCTCTTCCTTTGCTCCTGTGAGATTTCTATAGGCAAGTAGTGAACTGAGGATCTCTTGTCTCAACCCACAGGTGAGAGCAGTTAAGAAGTGGGCACTACTTCCACCAGAGGGACCCTGCAGTGACTATGAACATTTTCTTACCAGGCAGAAAAACTGAACTTACATTTTCCCTGCCATTCTGAACTTTCAGTATACCCTTCTCCCCTAACCGGATAAACCAGATCCCTAACACCTAACACCAGCAGAGACAGAGGGAGGAGGCTCATAAGCAGCGGCCCCCACCCCCACCCCCAGCCTGCCTGACAGAGTAACCCACCCCCTGCTCGGTAGGTCCCCCACTCCCTCCCTGTCTCCAAGCTGTGCTGTGCTCCTGGTGCCCTCTCTGCCTCTGCACCGTGTCCTGCCCGCCCACCCAGAGACCACCAAGGCCTTGCAACACGCCCCACCTGCCCAGAGACCACCGAGGCAGCATGCTGTACCCCGCCCATCTGGAGACCACTGAAGCTGCACCCACGCATGCCCTGCCTCCGTGCCAGGCCCCCGCCCAACCAGAATCGCCAGTGGAGTAGTGTTCTTCCTGAAGTCAATGAGCACTAGATACTGCCAGAATCCATGCAGTGTACCCCGCCTTGCTGCCAGATCCGTGTGCAACATGCTCCTAGAGCTGCTCCTACAGCAAGAATTCTCTGGCTTTGGCAGTGGTAGTGGAATTGTGCAGGGGCACTTCCCCCAATAGAGTGATCACGCTGGGGTCTAATCTTGGAGAAACAACCCCCCACCCCCACCCCTGCCAGCTCTGTGCACTGCCAGAGGAAACCAGTAGTCACTCTATAGGGATACTGGTGCTGCAGAGCAGTAGGGCCAAAGGCGTGATAGCTGAGGGAGATAAGCATTTGCAGGCCAGGTACCCCCAGGATAGACAGAGCCCAAGTGGAACACTCACCAGTGAATATTGAACACCCAAGGCAGGCAGGCCTCAGCTCCCCCAACTGGCTGGTAGCCAGGGGGCAGTGGCCGGGCCTTGGGGGCACTGACCTTTCTTTGACTCTGAAAGGTGCTAAACCCTGGCACTTCCCAATATTAGAGGAAACAGGACTACAGCCCTACAGGGTCAACAGTGATTAGGCATGAAAAAGGAACAAAGTGGAGAAAGAGACTCAGCTCCCTGGTCCTACTGTGCTACCTGGCAGGCCTTTCTGACTCCACAGAGCACCAGAGAGAGCCAAATCTGAGCAGCCAGTAGACCTCTGCCATCTAGCTGCTGGAGACCTTTCAAATTCTCCCACCTGCAAGTTCATACTGATAGGGTCAATTGGTTAGGAACACCTAATTTGGGACAATCATCCAAAGACCCTCTAGGGGGATACCCTGGTTGTATAGTAACAGGAAGGGTCAATTTCCCCATTCCAGTTGTTGTCTGGGAGGTGGGGTTTCTTAATTACTTGTATTTCTTCATAGCAAAGACTTCACCAGAGTCACTGATCCACCAGGATCAGACAAGAACCAGTTGAATACGAGACTGAGCCACCTAACCCCACCACACCAAGAAGGTTTCCCCACCCTCAGACTGTAATACTGTACAGTTCCTTTCCAAAGCTAAAAGGGAAAAAGCTGCAGTCATCAGTCCCAGATCTTTAACAAAGGGCTGGTTAACCACAACCCCAGGAAACCCCAATTCAATCTCACCTTAGCAGACCACCTAGCCCACAGTGAAAAACAATCATAAGGCAGAATCAGCAGAAAAACTCTGGCAACATGAACAATCAGAATAGATTAACTTCCCCAGGCAATGATAAAGCAGATACAGTACAAGATCCTATTCCGAAATGACTGAGATGACAGAAATCGAGTTCAGAATTTGGATAGCAAATAATATCAACAAAATGGAGGAAATGATGAAATTAGAATTTAAAGCAGAAATTCAAAAGATGTCTCAAGAATTTAATGAATTTAAAGACAAAAGGACAAAAGATTTTGACACCTTAAAGCAAGAATTTGCAGCCCTCAAAGATCTAAAAAATACAGTAAAATCCCTCAGTAACAGAATGGAGTAGGCAGAAGAAAGGATCTCCCATATTGAAGACAAAGCTTTTGAACACTCCCAAACACTCAAAGAGGAAAAAAAGTGGAGAACAAAAACGGATCATTCTCTCAAAGAGCTCTGGGATAATTCAAAGAGATCTAATATTCACCTTATAGGAATACCTGAAAGTGATAAGGTTGCTGCAAAGCATACAGATGCTTTGCTTCATGAAATAATTAAAGAGAATTTTCCAGACATGCCCACAGATTCTGAAATTCAGATAGCAGATAGTTTCAGAACAACAGCACGACTCAACCAGAATAAAAATTCTCATAGACATATTATAATTAATTTCACTAAAGTTAATATGAAGGAGAAAAATTCTCAAAGCTGTAAGACGTAAGAAAACCATTACATACGAAGGGAAGAACATTAGAATGATGACAGGTCTCTCTGCTGAATCCTTTCAAGCTAGAAGAGGGTGGTCATCAACCTTTAATTTCCTTAAACAAAATAACTTGCAACCCAGGATCCTGTATCCAGATAAACTGAGTTTCATCTTGGATGGAGAAATTAAATACTTTAATGAAATTCACATGTTAAAGAAATTTGCCATAACTAAATCAGCTCTTCAGGAAATTCTCAGACCTATCCTCCATAAGGAACAACACAATCCTCCACTACCAAAGTAAAATCACTCGGAAACTTTTGATAATATTCTAACTTCCATAGTGGTGAAAGGATTAAGAACGTCCACTGGACTTTCGAAAAACTCAATACCCAAAACTCTATCTGGTTTATCATTACTCTCAATTAATGTGAATGGCTTAAATTGCCCTCTAAAGAGACAATGGTTGGCTAACTGGATACAAAAACTCAGGCCAGACATCTGCTTCATTCAAGAATCTCACCTTACCTTAAAAGATAAACATAGACTCAGGGTGAGACAATGGTCATCTATAATTCAGGTAAATGGAAATCAGAAAAAAGCAGGTGTCACAATTTTATTCACAGATACAATAGTCTTTAAACCAATCAAAGTAAGACAAGACAATGATGGTCACTTCTTATTTGTTAATGGCAACACTCAACATGATGAGATTTCAATTATCAACATCTATGCACCCAACCAGAATACGCCTCAATTTATAAGAGAAACTCTAACTGACATGAGCAATTTGATTTCCCCCAGCACCGTAATTGTTGGACAATTTAACACTCCTCTGGCAGTGTTGGACACATCCTCAAAAAAGGAGCTAAGCAAAGAAATTTTAGAATTAAACTTAACCATTCAACATTTGCAACTAATAGACATCTATAGAACATTGCATCCTAACAAAACCGAATACACATTCTTCTCATCAGCCCATGGATCATCCTCCAAAATTGATCACATCTTAGGTCACAGGTCTAACCACAGCAAATTTAAAAGAATATAAATCATTCCTTGTATTTTCTCCGACCACAGAATAAAAGTTGAACTCAGTAACAACACAAATCTCCACACGCAAACAAGAACATGGAAACTAAATACCCTCATGCTGAATGATAGCTGGGTCATAGACGAGATTAAGAAGGAAATTACCAAATTTTTGAAACAAAACAATAATGAAGAAACAAACTATCAGAAGCTCTGGGATACAGCAAGGGCAGTCCTAAAAGGAAAATTTATAGCGTTGCGAGCCTTCCTCAAGAGAACAGAAAGAGAGGAGGTCAATAAATTAATGGGTCATCTCAAGCAACTGGAAAAGGAAGGACTTTCCAACCCTAAACCTAGCAGAAGAAAAGAAATAACTAAAATTAGAGCAGAACTTAATGAAATTGAAAACAAAAGACTCATACAACAGATCAACCAAACAGTTGGTTTTATGAAAAGGTCAACAAAATAGATAAACCACTGGCTAACCTAACCAGAAGTAGAAGAGTAAAATCCTTAATCTCATCAATCAGAAATGATAAAGGCCAAATTACAACGGACTCCTCAGAAATTCAGCAAATCCTTAATGAATACTACATAAAACTCTACTCTCAGAAGAAAATTGGAAGGAAATAGATCAATACTTGGAAACATGTCACCCTCCCAGACTTAGCCAGAAAGAAGTGGAAATGTTGAACAAGACTATAACAAGCTGTAAAATAGCATCAACTATAAGAAATCTCCCCAAAAAGAAAAGCCCGGGACCAGATGGCTTCACATCAGAATTCTACCAAACCTTTAAAGAGGAACTAGTACCTATATTTCTTAATCTTTTCCAAAACATAGAAAAAGAAGGAATACTTCCCAACTCACTCTATGAAGCAAATATCACCCTAATACCCAAACCAGGAAAAGACTCAACAAGAAAAAAAATTTATAGATCAATATCTCTAATGAATATTGAGGCAAAAATATTCAATAAGATCCTAGCAAACAGAATCCAACCACACATCAAACAAATTATACACCACCACCAGGTGGGTTTCATCCCAGGATCCCAAGGATGGTTCAATATATGTAAATCCATAAATATAAGACATCACATAAACAAATTAAAAAACAAAGACCATATGATTCTCTCAATTGATGCAGAAAAAGCTTTTGACAACATCCAGCATCTTTTCTTGATCAGAACACTTAGGAAAATAGGTATAGAAGGACCATTTCTTAAACTGATACAGGCCATCTATAGCAAACCCACAGCCAATATCATAGTGAATGGAGTAAAATTGAAATCATTTCCACTCAGATCAGGAATCAGGCAAGGATGCCCACTGTCTCCACTGCTTTTTAAGATTGTAATGAAAGTCTTAGCCACGGCAAATAGGCAAGAGAAGGCAATCAAGGGGATCCAAATAGGACCAGAAGAGATCAAATTGTCACTCTTCGCAGACGATATGATTGTATACCTGGAAACCCCCAAGGAATCAACTACAAAACTCCTAGAAGTGATCAAGGAATATACTAACGTCTCAGGATACAAAATTAACACTCATAAGTCTCTAGCCTTTATATGCACCAACAATATTCAAGGGGAAAAAAACAATCAAAGATTCTATTCCCTTTACAATAGTGCCAAAGAAGATGAAATATGTGGGAGTGTATCTAACTAAGGATGTGAAAGATCTCTATAAAGAGAACTATGAAACTCTGAAGAAAGAAATAGCTGAAGATGTTAACAAATGAAAAAATATACCATGCTCATGGCTGGGAAGAATCAACATTGTTAAAATGTCTATACTACCTAAAGCAACTTACAGATTTAACGCGATCCCTATTAAAGCACCTCTCTCATATTTTAAAGACCTGAAAAAATTAGTTCTTCGTTTTATATGGAAACAGAAAAAACCTTGAATAGCCAAGACATTACTCAGAAATAAAAACAAATTGGGAGAATCATGCTTCCAGACTTCAGACTATATTATAAATTGATGGTGATCAAAACAGCATGGTACTGGCACAAAAACAGAGAGGTAGATGTATAGAACAGAATTGAAGACCAAGAGGTGAACCCAGACACTTTTTGTCATTTGATTTTCGATAAGCCTATTAAAAATATGAACTGGGAGAAAGATTCCCTGTTCAATAATGGTGCTGGGTGAATTGGCTGGCAACTTGTAGAAGACTGAAACTGGACCCACACCTTCCTCCTCTAACAAAAATTGACTCTCACTGGTTAAAGGACTTAAACTTAAGACATGAAACTGTAAATATTCTTAGAGAGAGTGCAGGAGAAGCACTTGAGAAAATTGGCGTGGGAGAATACTTCATGAGGAAGACACTCCAGGCAATTGAAGCAACATCAAAAATACATTACTGGGATCTGATCAAATTAAAAACCTTCTGTACTGCCAAGAACACACTAAGTAAAGCAAATAGACAGCCCTCGGAATGGGAGAGGATTTTTGCAAGTTATACTACCAACAAAGGTCTAATAACCAGAATCCACAGAGAACTCAAACTTATTACTAAGCAAAAAACAAGTGACCTCATTTCACTGTGGGCAAGAGACATGAACAGAAGCTTCTCTGAAAGAAGACAGGCGCATGGCCTACAAACACAAGAAAAAATGCTCATCATCTTTAATCATCAGAAAAATGCAAACCAAAACTACTCTGAGATACCATCTAAATCCAGTAAGAGTAGCCCACATCACAGAATCCCAAAACAACAGATGTTGGTGTGGATGTGGAGAAAAGGGAACACTTCTACACTGCTGGTGGGAATGCAAGCTAGTACGTTCCTTTTGGAAGGAAGTTTGGAGAACTCTCAGGGATCTAAATGTAGACCTGCCGTTTGATCCTGCAATTCCTCTTCCAGGTGTATACCCAAAGGACCAAAAATCATTTGGCAATAAAGATATTTGCACCACATTGTTCACTGCAGCTCAATTCATAATTGCCAAGTCATGGAACAAGCCCAAGTGCCCATCGACCCATGAATGGATTAATAAATTGTGGTATATGTATACCACAGAATATTATGCAGCAATAAAAAAAAATGGAGACTTTACCTCGTTTATGTTTACATGGATGGAGCTGGAAAATATTCTTCTTAGCAAAGTATCTCAGGAATGGAAAAAAAAATATCCAACGTACTCAGTACTACTGTGAAACCAATTTGTAATATCTCACACTTGCATACGAAAAATGAAACACAACTTTAGCCTATGATGAAGGAGGGAAGGGGAGGGTGAGGGATGGAGGGAGTGGGAGGGATAGTAGGGGACAGTAGGGGGACCACAACTATGGAACACTTTGCAAGTACAAGTTGGTTCTATCATGTGTAGAACACAAATGTCCTAATACTGTAATCGGGTAAATGAGATGAAAGCTATGCTGATTAGTATGATGTAAGCACTCCAATTTGTACAAATAATCAACACACCGAATGGGCATAAATGTACTTATGATCTATGTACAAAAGACTTAATAAAAAAATAAAATAATAAAAAAAAATGAATAGTGAGACGCAGATAAACAGCAGCCACTTGGAGAAACTGCAGGCCCTCAAGGTAAGAACTGCAAAAATGATGTGGCCAGAGAGAGCATTATCTGATCCTAGGCCAGGCAAACCAAATCATTTAACCTCTTAGAGACCCAGCTACCTTTTTATTTCTTGAGACAGTCTCACTATGTCACCGTCAGTAGAGTACTGTGGCATCACAACTCACAGCAGCCTCCAACTCTTGAGCTTAAGGGATTTTCTTGCCTCAGCCGCCCAAGTAGCTGGAAGTACAGGCGCCCGCCACATGCCCGGCTATTTTTTTGGTGTCATTGTTCTTTAGCAGGCCCAGGCCAGGTTAGAACCCACCAGCCCCGGTGCAACCACTGAGCTATAGGCACAGAGCCCTTTTTTTTGTTTGTTGTTTGAGACAGGGTCTTGTTCTGTTCCCTAGGCTGAAGCACAGGAACATCACGCATAGTGCACTATAACCTCCAACTCCTGGGCAAGCACTCCTCCTACCTCAGCCTCCCGAGCAGCTGGGACTACAGGCATGCACCACCACACCTGGGTAATTTTTCTACTTTTTGTAGAGACATGGAGTTTCTGGACATTGCCCAGGCTGGTTTCAAACTCCTGGTCTGAAGTGATCCTCTCAACTTGGCCTCTCAAAGTGCTAGGATTACAGGTATGAGCCACCTTATCTACCTGAGACCCAGTTTCCTAATTTAAAAAATGGGAATGACAACTGAAAAGTAGAACAATGAAGAATATTTACTCAGCTTGGCACTAAATCTAATCCAGGATTCTCCTGATTTTGCCCTAATGACCCCTCTGTTGATATCATTATTCCCATGTTATAAATAAGAAAACCAAAGCTTGAGAAACTAGCATCAAAGCCAGGAAAATTAAGGGCCCATATTCGTTTCACATAACATGACATGTATGTACCAAAATGCAAATAAATTGGAACAAATGAGGGAGAGACAGAAATTGCTGAGGGAAGGGGAGGCCCTAGGGAAGAGATCCCCTGGTACCAACCGTACATCAATAGTGACGGCCCATGTGATGGGCACCGTGCTAGACACTGGGATTTCAATGATGAATCAATCATGATCCTTATTTTCCCTGTTCTCAAGAAGTCTAGACTTTGTCACATAGGCATTTACAACATTTTAGTGCTTAACAAGAGCTTCATGGCAGATGAAGGAAACTCTCACCTTGTTCCATTTTAGTAAAATGCTGAAAGTGTGACTGGAATTAAATTTCAGACAGAAAAAAAAAATGGTATCCATAGTCTAGATGTACTACATATAACAGGAAATCTTTTGGACATTAGGTTACAATTCTTTCAAATTATCAACTTCTAAGTAGAATTTTTATTTGTAGCCATTATTTTTTTATGGGTAGCCATTAAGTACATGATAAAAATGTACTATACATAATGACAATACACTGTATAGAAAAAGTTATATAATACTACTGCTATGCCGGAAGTGGCTCTGAAGTTCCGAAGATGCCAATGTGATGATTACTAATTGTGTAAGTTTTAAATAAAGTTAGCACAGAGCAAACTGTTTATTTACCCTCCAAAATGACGCATTCTTAATAATAAGTACAATTAATAACTTAAGTAACGTTTCAGAAACGTTATGATCCAGTTGAATTAGCAAGTTTAAAACACATGTGGCTTTTAAATTACTACATAAAAAGACATAAAAGAATTAGAAAATGTTATTTGTTCTCCAACTAAAATGGCTAAAACCCAAGTCTTTTTAGCTTGAACAACTGTGTTTTCTAAGTTTATTCATAATGAATGAGTCTCAGAAAATAAGAATTGATCAGAGATTGATTTTAAAAGCTGCTATGATTTCCATATTTAGCAAATACTGGGTTAAAAACAAACTCTAATTTTGTTGGAACCACAATTAGCATTTGATTTAAATGGTAAGAAGTAAATATTTTAAAAGAATAAACAAATGTTTTATTTTAACAGATTAAAAACACATTGTACTCTTCCTATTTCCAAATTCTCTATGGTAGGGAAAGAAACAGGAAGACAAAAAAAGGAAAAGAGAAGGGGAAACTAAAAAGAAGGATTTTTTTTTTTTTTTTGTAGAGACAGAGTCTCACTTTATGGCCCTCGGTAGAGTGCCGTGGCCTCACACAGCTCACAGCAACCTCCAACTCCTGGGCTTAAGCGATTCTCTTGCCTCAGCCTCCCGAGTAGCTGGGACTACAGGTGCCCACCACAACACCCGGCTATTTTTTGGTTGCAATTTGGCGGGGGCCAGGTTTGAACCCGCCACCCTCGGCATATGGGGCTGGCGTCCTACCGACTGAGCCACAGGATGTTTCTTTATTTGCTAGCTTATTATTTGATATTGGGCATTAAAAGACTTTAAATTTAAAATATATGGGGAAATAGTGAGGTTTGATTTACATGTCCAAGATACCCTGACCAGTTAAGCAGTAGTACTGAGACTATAAGTCCCCTGACTTGTAATTCAGTTATTTCATACTTAATTATTGAGAATAAGAAACCCTAACCATACCATTTAGTTGGTAAATTCAAAGATTCAGTTAAAAAAGGAGTCATTAAAAGTGATATACATAAATCCTTAAAAACTTTATTTTAAAAGTCAGAATGAATAAATATCAATTCATCTGCCAGCCTTCTGATACAGGGTCAAGGCCACCTCTTATCTCACTGTGTATGTGTAGGCTCTATGGCATAAACCATGACTATCTATTATTTCTAGCCTTTGTTTCTTTAAAGTGGAAGAAAAACTGAAAGGATTTTGATGAAAGAATACATCAACTTTTTTTTTTTTTTGAGACAAGAGTCTCACTTTGTCACCCTCGGTAGAGGGCTGTAGCGTCACAGCTCACAGCAATCTCAAACTCTTGGGCTTAACTGATTTTCTTGCTTCAGCCTCCGGAGTAGCTGGAACTACAGGCATCAGCCATAATGCTATTTTTTAGAGATGAGGTTTCATTCTTGCTCAGGCTGCTCTCAAACCTGTGAGCTCCACCCACCTGGGCCTGCCAAGCGCTGAGATTACAGGCATGAGCCACCAAGCCTGGCCCTGAATCAACGTTTTTTACAATTTTTAACCCCACTCTTGAAGTTTCTCTCTCACATCTGATTCAACAGTATTATTTAAGTACCATGCCTTTGCATTCCTAAACATTTTCTTTTTGTGTTCATATTTTATCCATTTACACAATATCTTGTTAAATTACTACTAATGGCATAAACATATTTAGGAACAAACACCACTGGCTTTTGGTTGGCATACAACTCAATTAGTGAGAACACTACCTGGAGCATCACCTCCTGGGCATATAATCATTCAGCATGTCCTAGGACAAAGGGAATGGACAGGTTGGTAATCCAGAAAGCTAGCCAAGTGGAGGATGGATAAGAGCAGTTGCGGTTCTACCACAAGACATTTTAAAGAATACACTGATACCAAAGGCATCTCAAATTAGAAACCTGGGGGGTTTTTTTTTGTTTGTTTGTTTTTTGAGACAGAGTCTCATTGTGTTGCCCCTGGTAGGGTGCCTTTGATTCACAGCTCACAGCAACCTCACTCTTGGGCTCAAGCGATTCTCTTGCCTCAGCCTCCCAAGTAGCTGGGACTACAGGCACTCACCACAACGCCCAGCTATTTTTTTTGTTGTTGTTGCAGTTGTCATTGTTGTTTAGCAGGCCTGGGCCAGGTTTGAACCTGCCAGCCTCAGTGTATGTGGCCAGCACTGTAACCACTGTGCTATGGGTGCCGAGCCTAGAAACCTGGGTCTTTTTTTAAAGTTTTCTGGAGTCTGTTAATATGAGTTACAACTTAGGAATTATTTCATTACTGTTCAACTTCTTAAAAAATGTGTTAATATTGTACTCTGAGACAGTAGCTCAGAGTACATACTAAATCTTCAGAGTTTTATAAGAGCACATTAGCAGGTTAAACAGAAGATAATCTATTCTGATTTTATTAAAGTTCTGCAAAATCCTTGTGTGTTTTCTGCATTAAACACATTTTTATATATAAAACAGCCATTTTAATCAGCTGTGAAAACTTTATTAATTGTACTATAGTTATGGATAAGACATTCTTTTGAGATAGAAATCACATGCCATAAAATTAACCATTTTAAAGTGCACAAGTCAGTGGATTTTAGTATATTCATAAGGTGTGCAACCATCACTATCTAATTCCAGAACTTTTTCATCTTATCTAAAAGAAATCCTATGCCCATCAACATAGCAGTCACTTCTTAACCTCCTCTACCCTCCTGCAACCTCTAATCTACATTTTGTCTCTATAGATTTGCCTATCCAAGACCTCTCACAGAAACAGAGTCATAGGATATGTGGCCTTTTGTGTGTAATCTATTTAATACAAGATTTTCAAGCTTTATCTGTTGTACTAAGTATCAGTATTTCATTCTTTTTATGGTTAAATATTTTTTCATATGCATTTACCACATTTTCTTTATCCATTCATGAGATCATAGACTCTGTACTATTTGGATACTATGAATAATGCTGCTAAAAACATTAGTTTACAGATTTTGTCTCAATACGTTTTCAGTTCTCTTAAGTGTATATATACATATGGGATGACTGGGTCATATGGTAACTCTGTGTCTAACCATTTGAGAAAATGTCCAACTGTTGTTTAGACAGGGGCTATACCGTTTTTCCATCAGCAAGATTTCTCCACAACTTCTTTTTATTTATTTATTTATTTTGGAGACAGAGCCTCAAGCTGTTGCCCTGGGTAGAGAATGCCGTGGCATCACAGCTCACAGCAACCTCCAACTCCTGGGCTCAAGCGATTCTCCTGCCTCTGCCTCCCAAGTAGCTGGGACCACAGGTACCCGCCACAACGCCCGGCTATTTTTTGGTTGCAGCCGTCATTGTTGTTTGGCGGGCCCGGGCTGGATTCAAACCCACCAGCTCAGGTGTATGTGGCTGGCGCCTTACCTGCTTGAGCCACAGGCACCAAGCCCACAACCTCTTTTTAAATTTTTTAAATTATAACTATCCTAGTGACTCTGAAGTGGTATCTCGTTACAGTTTTGATCTGCATTTCCCTAATGACTAAATTATGTTAAGTAATTTTTCATATGCTTATCAGACATTTATCTTGAGAAAGTCCCATTTTAAAATTGGAATTTTTTTCTCTTTATATAAAAGTAATTATATATAAATATATGTAATAGGTATTAGATCTTTATATATCCACACATATTTCCCCCCATTCTGTGGGGTAACTTTTCACCTTCTTGATAATGTGCTTTGACACATAAAACTTTAAATTTTGATAAAGTCCGATTTATCTACTCTTTCCTTAGGTTACTTATGCTTTTGAAGTCATAGCTAAGAAACCGTTGCCAATTCACAATTCATAAACTTCTGTACCTATTCCCCATTCTGGTCACGCTATCCTAAATTATCTAAAAAGCAGTTTGTTTACATTGTCTTTAATTATGAAGAAGTGGATCTAGTCTTCCAAGTAGGATTTATATGAATAGTTTGGAAACTGTTAATTAGCTCACTCACTGGCAAGGCTTTTATTAATTTGATTTGAATTTATATTATGTCAATTTCAAATAAAATCATGTTCCACAAAAGAGATGGCACACTAGAGAATATCAGTTCGGAGTTTATGTTTTAGAGTTAGAAAACACGGGGACCAAACCCAGCACCTTCAATAAGCTACATGAATATGAGCAAGATGCATAACCTCAATAACGTTTAGTTCCTCATGTATAAACTGAGGTCACAGGATTACTGTAAGATTAAATATAAGAATACAGGTAGCTACTGTATAGTGGTTTCTCCAATCAAAGTGAATTTTCACTTAAACAGTATTGGCAAATTTCCAACATTTTAATAATACACGTCATTGGCACGCCTAGACTATGTCACATACATTAGTGGAAGATGATGAATTGTGGGGAAAAAATTGCTAACAACTATTGAAATTATAAATGCATTAGCCCTTTGACCCAGCAATTTACGTTTTGAGAATCTGTATGTTCAAAATGAAATTGCAGGTAGAATTTTCAGAACAGTAGAAAATCCTCTCCCCTGACTTGGTACCTGTAGCACAGTGGTTATGGTGCCAGCCACATACACCAGAGCTGGCGGGTTCAAATCCAACCTGGGCCTGCCAAACAACAATGACAACTGCAACCAAAAAATAGCTGGGCGTTGTGGCAGGCGCCTGTAGTCCCAGCTACTTGGGAGGCTGAGGCAAGAGAATCACTTAAGCCCAAGAGTTTGAGGTTTCTGTGAGCTGTGATGTCACAGCACTTTACTGAGGGCAACACATAGTGAGACTGTCTCAAAAAAAAAAAAGAAAGAAAAATCCTCTCCCCAAAGGTAGTGATAAAATAAGAGCAAACTTGTCAAAAACAAGTTTCTAAACCCCAGAAATGAATAAAATGCATATAACAAACGGAGAAGCCTTTACTTAACAGTGGTTCTCAACCTTCCTAATGCCGCAATATATTTTCACTGTTACAAAGAGGTCACAACCCACAGGTTGAGAACCACTGACTTAAGACAAAATTAGTGAATCAGGGATTCTGTGGCATTCTGCAAATGATATATTGGATAAGGACTTGCATCCAGAACGTAAGCACTCTGACAACTCAATAACAAAAAGATTAAAAAATAATTGTTTTAAATGGGCAAAAGATTTGAATAAACATTTTACTAAAGAAGAAATGCCTAATAAGCATATAAAAAGATACTCAAATATCATCAGTTATTAGGAAAAGGCAATTAAAACCAAAATGAGATACCCCTCACTTCATACCCACCAGAATGACTATACTAAAAAAGACAACAAAAACAATGTTGGCAAGGAGGCAGACAAATAGGAGCCTTCACACAGCACTGGTGAGAATGTAAAATGAGAGCTACATTGGAAAACTGTTTGGCATTTCCTTAAAGTGTTAAACATAATTTACCATATGATCCAGAAATTCCACTCCTAGATATTCATCCAAGAGAAATAACAACGTATGTTCACACAAAGGATTGTAGGCTAACGCTCATGGTAGCATTATTCAAAACAGCCAACAATAACTATAAGCTATTTAAATGCCCATCAACTAATGAATGAACAAAGTATGATAAATCCTAATGGAATATTACTCAGTAACAAAAAGGAAGGAAATTTTAGTACATTATGGATGAAGCTCAAAAAAAAAGTATGCTAAGTAAAAAGCCAGATGCCAAAGACCACATATTGTGTAATTCTACTTATATGGAATTCCCAGAAAAAGCAAACCTATAGAGGCAAAAACAGATTAGTGGTATCCCTGGGACCAGGGATGCAAATAAGCATTAACTATAAATGGGCACAAAGTTACTTTTTGGTGTGATGAAAATGTAGAACAGATTGTAGTGATGGTTGCACAATGCTGTGAATTTACTCAAAATTACCAAATTTTATACTGTAAATGCATGAATCTTATGGTATGTAAATGATACATCAATAAGGCTGCTTTTTAAAGAAATGGTATGACAATCTGTGCATGAAAGCTTATAGCAGCTTTGTTCATAATTGCCAAAAACAGAAAACAACCCAAACGACCTAAAAGGAATGGAATAAAACACCACAGTGCATGCATACAATAGAATGCCAAAGGGATAAACTACATGAAACAACACGGCTGCATCTCCAATGCATTATGCCAAGTGAAAGAAGACATATTCCAAGGGCTTCAACACCCAGGCATCTTGGAAAAGCTAATGCTCCAAGGACAGAGAACACATCAGTAGTTACAGGAGGAGGACTGACAACCAGGGGTTTGGGGTGATGGAGATATCCTGATTGTGGTGGTGGTTACATGTCTCTATGTATTTGTCAAAACCCAGAACTTATGCCAAAAACAGTAAATTTTACTATATGTAAATGAAATATAAATTTAAACAATGATACACATACTGTATAAGACTATTCACTGCCACATTATTTTTAATAGCAAACAAGTAGCTCCAGTTATGATGGGCTTAATTATTATATATCCACACAATATAGTACCATGCAATTATAAGAAAGAACGAGGAAACTCCAGGTGACACTGATAGAGAAAGATACTTATGTTTCTAAGATGTGCTGCTGAGGGAAACACTGAATCATAAAAGGGGAAAAGAATATACATATCTTCAATTCTGCTAAAATGACACTTTGGACAAGGTCACAGGGAAGTAGTATAGCAGTTCTCAGCTGTGTGGAGTAAGCGTGAGTGGGGTGGGGTGATAGAGGGGTTGCTGGAAAATGTTGTTGGAACATGTGAATGGACTGCTTATGTTTAAAAAGGAAACAACACACAAAAATCCTTTTGATATCGTTCTATCCTGTAATGTATTTACTATTAACTTTGTTATCATCTGAAATTTGTTTACCTTTTGTTTTACATATTCATTTTAGTCACTGATTAAAATACTGAACTACACAGAAATCCTTGCAATAAACTAATAAAAATTTTTCTTAAATTGATGCTAATCCATTACTCTGCACTATCCCAACTTCACAAATTACAAGCAGCATGATTATGGGCAAGCTACTTAACATTCCTAAAGCTCTTTGTAAAATAGGTACAAATAGTATCTCCTTCAGAGGATGCAAATTACAACAATATATGTCAAGTGCTACGAATTATGCTTGGCACTGAGAAACCACTCAGTAACTTCCCATTGGCCTCATTTTTAGTTATGGTTGTTACCCACCTATCATAGTAGTTAGCCCATATTTGAAGAGACCCTGTCAAGTTAGAACTGTGCTTTGAAAGGTTCCTCCTCTGTTGTCAGGCTGCTTGAGTTCCAATTCCAACTCTGAAATCTCCTAGCTGGTGGGCAAGCCACTTAAACTTTCAAAGCCAGAGAATGTGAGCATTAGTTAAAAATGGCGGTGACAAAGGTGTTTACTTCACAGGAGTGAGGAGAGCAACTGAAGAAATAATAGATGTGAGGTGTACCACAGAGTTTTGAATAAATCAATAAATGTCAATAATGTTAGCAATTAATGTTATTCTGTCCACCACATTCCTGGTTCCCTGCATCTACTATGCGAAATAACATAACAAGTATTATTATTTAAAAAAATTTAAAACCTCATGTTAAATTTCATTTCTAATTTGTCTTTACTTTCTAATTATTCTTCAAACTTCCAAATTAAAAAAAAAAATTATTCCTACCAATTTCTCACACACATATATTCTGATAAATAAATGAGAATAGGGCTTTAAATTTTCCCTAACTCAGGCACAATACAAGCTAGCTCTAAAAGTAAAAAGCTTGAAATTAATATTTATATTTTGCATAGTTTTCTCCAATATTTAGAATTTAACATGCATTTGGATTTCTAGATATTTGAGAATATAACATAGGCTTTGTGTATAAATTAAAGGTTAAAAAAAAAAAAACCCTTTGTGTTTTAGAGAAAGTGTCTGTTCCTAAAGTTATTTCTTAAAACTAGGTATCCAAACTAATCTCAACAGATTACAAAAA